>NC_080029.1:3175000-3810000 GCF_030020395.1 Manis pentadactyla
ATTGAGGAAAGTAAGGCTCCTGAAGATTAAAAATGGAGATAAAATGACCAGCTCTACCTTCTGTCACCTGCCTAATCGCAGAGACAGGGCATTCAGTCTCCTGACAACCAGCTTTAGGTGTCTTCCCACCACACTACTTGACAAAGTTGATCACTCATAGGATTTATCATTACCCTGACCTCTCATCTAGACAAACATTGCCTCAAAGTATGTTTAAATCACAAAGCATTCACTGTAACTTATAAGCTTTTAGGTTATCTATACATTTTTACAATGAAACTAAAACATAGAAAAGGTATTCAAAGAGGAACGGGGAACCACCAGTAAAAAGAAATGAAAAGCAGGTCATGACAACTGTTCAGTAAAAGCATTCCATGTGCAACATATTTTCTAATACAAGTTAACTCTGAATTGACAGTTGGGCTACAATCCAAAATTTTCAAATCTGATTAAACATATTGGATTAAATGTTCCAAATATAGGTTGCTTTTTTAAAGGGCCATTAACTCAAAAATGTTTACCATTAACAACTTCCTCTTCTGTTGGATCCTTAATTTTAGTATTAATGAACTGTGATACTGAAAATCAAACCCTGACATAAACTGGTGTAGGAACACAAGCTTCAGAAAAAGAACCTGAGCCAGCCTTCATTCCTGCCTCTGCGTTCCTCTAGAGGGAGGACAGCAGACAAATGATCCCGGAAGCACCTAGGCTACAGACTCCTTCCTCTGCATGCTTATTAGTAACATCACAGGGCCATTCACTTTTTGTGTAGAAAAATACTATTCACTTCAAAATAAATTATGCTTTCCAAATGAGGGAAAGAACTAATCAGAGGCAAAAGAGAATAAGCATTCCTCCCTCTTCCTCGATCCCATGATTAATAAATTCTAAAAGACACCAGTGACACCTTGACATACACTCTGGAATGGAAATTGAAAAGACAGTCTAGACACTATGCAGGAAAACAAAACCTAAGTGAAGGTGTAGAACTGCATTCTGGTCTTGGTTTTTAAAGCTAATAGCAAAAACTTTTTCTATTGTTCTAAATACAGATGGTATTTTAATTACCACATTATGCCACAATCCACCAATCTAGTCTAGGTCTTTTAGTTAAGCTGAAAGAACTGAATCAGCATTTTGGACTACAGTGCTCTATCTACTTCATTCACTATTTGTGAGGGATGACCGACTGAAAGACATCATCCCTGGACTAAACAGGTGGTCCTAGCTTAAACCATTTGCCCTTAGAGCTAGGTTAAGATACTGTGGACCAACAAAATCTGACGTTAAAAAGATTAAAATCAACTTCTTCCACTCACACATCTTTACCAGAGATAGTTAGGGGGGAAAAAAAAGGCTTTTGACAAGTTTCACGTTTACCTGTTCACCTGTCCAAATTCTGGATAGAAGGGGGGGAAAAAAGATGCATTCAAAACTTTGGCATGGAGAAAGAAAAAGCACTAACAACCACAACCTCAACTACACATTATTCCTAGCATGTGCTCACGGAAAGAACCTATCTTCAGTCTGAAGACCTACAAAACTTTTTTTGCCATGAAGCAAACATAGGATACCATTTCTACTCCAAAATGGAAGTTTCCTCTTCCCTTAGACTTTAAATCACTAGGGAACAGTAAAGTTCCACAATTTTCAACCATATCTACACATGTGTGCCACTGCTCAGATTGGCAAAATAGGGTCTGAAATTATTTCATACTAGTTAGATTCCTTTCTAGATTAAAACAAACAAAATAGGAAATTTGGAAATGTTAATACCAGACCCAATCAACGGGCATTAAGACTGTGCAACAGAAGATTTACAATGTTTTACTTTTAGAATGGCAGGTCTCTAGCAAATTTATGTTTGTACCTAATTCCATCAAAAATGCAAAGGCAACTAAAAATATGATCCTATTACATTTGCTGTTCAATTCCAAAGAAACCAAGCTCACAACTGACAATGCAAAGCTAAGCTTCAATATTTAGAAGACTACCAGAATTCTAGCTCCCGTTGTTGCCAAATATGCCCTTTTCCTTAGTCACATCTAACATCTTTAAATACACTTTCAAAGCTAATACAGTCAAAAAATGGTCAACTTACTAAAACTGAAAGATTTGTGCAAGTTGATTTTTTTAAACATGAGCAGGGAAAGTTGGTAACAAGCTTTGCTTTATGTTTTGTGCATTAAAACAAAGATGGACTTGACCTACAAAATGAAGATAGGGTCAACTGTAACCAAAAACAGTATGCTTCCCCTGGTGGCCAACGACGGAAGGGAGAAGGCGTGCAAAGAAGAGAAAACAGCCGGGTCTCCTAGTTCAAGCCTTTCACTCGCAAATGAGAAGTAACTACCAAAAAAGGAAGATGTGGGGGAAGGGGAAACTATCAATAAGACTACCATGAGTTTAAAAGGGATACAAACCTGGGGGTTAGACTACTTAAATTTAAGAGATTTAAATCAATGGACCAAAATTTAGAAGGCAAATGTAAGCAAGGTCATTTACTTCCATAGTGCCCAAGAGCTTAGTTAGGGAGCCCTGTGTATTTTCATTTCAAAGAACACCCAGAGTTTAGTAACAGCTTCAGAGCGATTATCGCCTTTTTCAAGGACTAGATGCTTGCAATTTTCTGCAATCTTATTCCCAAGGAAAAGCATTTATGCATTTATTTCCTCAAACTAGTAGTATAACCTACATATAGAGATCGTCCAGCTCTAAAGCCCTCTAACCAGGAGGGCTGTTAGCTCCAAGTTCAAGATTCCCTTCTGATTTTTTTTTTTTCTGAAATAAAACCTATGTCCTTTCAAACATTTTCTATGCCAACAATCTTTAAAGACAGTCTCATACAGAAACCGGCCAGAATCTCATGCATTAAAACCTGACGAATTCCTTTGTCTGATTGGATTTTTCCTGGTACCACTTTAAATTTGCTTCCACAAAGAATAGCAGCAAAGGAAGTAAATGTTCCATTTTAGGGTGTAGGGATTTCTTGAAGGTGGAAATAATTTGTTAGGCTAAAGCTTCTTTAGATTTTCTTTCACAACCCCTTGTCTCAAAAAGAATTTAAAAAGAAAGAAAGAAAGAAAGGGAAATACAAGCACATTTACAAATAGGTCCTAAAATCAAACTGCCACAAGCAAGCCTCTCCCCCAGGCAGGCGTCCTCCGGGAAGCACACTTCTTTTTAACTGATTTTGGGAGGGTCGTTATTCTACTCGGGAGTCGGGCCGGCGGGAGCCCAGAAGCCGGCAGGAGGAGTTAAGGGCCTGCGGGACAGCATTTGGCAGGGGAGACACGGGCCCGAGGGCATCCTGAGTCCGGAGCGCTCGCGGGATGCTAACTCTCCGGCACTGCCACCCCTACCCCTGGCCGAGGAGCAGCTCTTCCGGACCCGGGGCCGCCGGAGCCCCCAGGCCAGGAGCGGCCGCGCCGACGCCGTCGCCAGTCCGCGGGGTCGCAGGGTACCGGACACCGGCCCGACCTGGGGCGACTCGGGCCTTCCCCGCGTGCAGAGGCCCCCTCCTCGTCCCGCCCTGCTGTTCTCGCCGCGGACGGCAGGGCGAACACGCACAGAAAGTTGTCCGAGGGCTCTCCGCCCCCTCGGGCCGCCAGCCGGCCGGGCACTACTCACCGGGGTCGAAGTCGGGCACCACCGCCTGGTACTGGGGTCCGACCCGCATGCCGCCGCCACCTGCGGGGAAGCAGAGCACGGCGGTCAGCGGGCGCCGGGCGGCGCGGAGCGGCGCGGGGCGGCGGCCACCTACCGTGCTCCTCGTCGCTGGACGCGCCCGAGCTACCTTCCTCCCAGGAGGTGCTGCCGCCGTTGGCCGCCGCCAAACTTTTATTCTGCCCATTACTGGGGGCGGCGGCCGAGGCGGCGGCGGCCGAGGCGGAGGCGGCGGCGGCGGCCGAGGCGGCCGAGGCGGAGGCGGCCGAGGCGGCGGTGGCCGAGGCGGCGGCGCTGGCCGCGTTGTTCCTCCCCCTGCGCTTCCCTGAGACCTCGGGGCCCTTCTCTACCATGGCCGGCATCGGCGGGGGGCCTGAGCCGCGCGAAAGTGGCGGGGACCCGCGGCTCCGGAGGAGGGGGCGCCGGGCCAGGGGGGAGTGCGGCGGGCGCGGCGGAGCCTGCGGCGCGAGCTGGGGCTGGGGGCGGCCTGGCGGGCGGAGCGCGGAGCCGCTTCAGGCCCCCAGCGCCGCGCCGAGCGCAACTTTCGCTCGCATCGCCGCCCGCACTTCACTGGCACCAACTACTCCGGGAGCAGCGAACGGACGGGGAGGCGGGGCCTGGGGCGCCGGGGAGCCGCGCGCAGCCCAACCCGGCGCGGGACGGCCCCGCCCCCAGCGCTCCCATTGGCTCTTCCTGGATTTGGACGGCCAGCCGCTGGCTGGTTGGCCCGGTGCTCCCGTCCGTGCAAGGGAGCGGGGCGGGAGCTCGAGGAGGGGGCGGCTCCGGGCTTCCGTTGGTCAGGTTCGGTTGACGCGTATCGCCCGCTGTAAGTGGTTTGAGGTTTGCAATCTCTCTACGCCCCATGATCCATCTCTCTAGGCAATAGCGAGGAGTTAGCTGCCCTCCCCGCCCCCTCCCTCTGCCGCGGCCCCCACCGCCTCCCATGCATGCACCCTGCGGGGCCTCTGCCCCCACATTCCCCGAAGGGTCCCACTGAGAGTCCCATCGGCTTCAAAAAGTTAAATATGCACGACAGGAGAACAGAAATTGAATGCAAGGTGGGGACTATTTTGCCCCTCGCGCGGAGGATTACATCCTACAGTTTGAATGGGCTCTATACAAAGAGGGGGAACTAATTGGAAGGAACTAATTGCACCCCACGCTTTCCCAAGGGATTTGAGGGTGTATCAGGGCTGGGGCGGCCCTGGTGCAGGGGACAAGGTTCCCAGGTGATGGCTCCCCTGTAGGGAAGGAAGCAGAGTGGGAGCTCGGCGGGCTTGTGGAGCTTCCTGCTAACTGGGTTGGGGGCGGCTGGCAGTCGCCTCAGTTGCCAGAGTGGCCGTTGCGCAGCCCCAGCGGAGGCCCGAGGGTAGGGTCCTGAGCGGCCCCTGCCCTAACGCTGAGGGCGGGCGCGGGGTCCCTGCCGTCCCTGGAGGTTTTGATCAGCGAAGGAGCCGAATTGTCCCTGAGGGAAGGGAGCACTTACAGAAGTGGGGAGGTAGACTTATACAGATGGACTGGGGGCCAGGAAGGGTAAAGAGGAAGAAGCTATTTTCATCCCAAGCCCTTGGTAGTGGAGGAGGGTCAACTTCCTCCGAGGCAGGAGCCACTTTTCCGGATCTTCTGCCTGCCCTGCCTCCCCCACTCCACTCTGGCACCGGAGAGGGAGAGCACGACCCAGCCCGAGACATCTGAGCCCTGGGGTGCGACCACCGGCGGGCCCAGATGGGCGGATGGCGGGATGGAGGGAGCGTGTGACTTCCTTGGACATCTGTGTCTGCCCCACCTCCACTAACCCCCCAAAACAACCCGCTGTTCGCACATAATTAGGAGGCGAGAGAAGGTCTATAAATGAATTTTTTTTTTAATGCACCGGATGGCTATTTTTCCTTAAGTTACTTAGAACCTGAGCTTTATAGGGGTACAGTTTACACCAGCTCAGAATATAAATAGCTACAGACAAATCTGGAGTTTTATGGTTTTAAAACCTGAATAAATAAGCAGGGTGTTTTCTTCCACATTTTCTGTATCATGAACCATCGTTGTTAACTAAAGTGAAGTGACCATGTTCACTTCTGCCTAGATGACCTTTAAGAAACAGAGTTTGGAGCCCTCTCCGAGGAGGAGCCCTGCCCCTGCCAAGTTCAGGGGCCAGTGCCTGCACTCCCCTTAAAAGGATACCTCTCTCCTTAGAGAGCCCCAGGCAGTGCAGGTGTGTACCCCCCAGGATACTCCCAGCCAGTTAATTTGGGTAGGGCGCAGACAGCAAAGCCAAGGGTTAGGAACCAGAGGTGGTATTCCCTGGGCTGGGCCAACTGGCCGAGGGCCTTGACCCATCTGGAGGTGAGCACTGTGTGAGGAATTGAGGTTAAGAGCACTCTGTCCTGCTGGCTTAGTGTCTGAAGTTCTACCAGCAGACCCTGGAAAGATTAGCCTACAAAGCACAAAGGTCATATTGAGTCATTAGGGCAGCAGGAATGGCAGGCCACACGGGGTCACCAGCCCACCCACCAAATCCCAAGATTGAGGCTACTTCCTGGCTGGGTATAACTGTGGGTACATCACTGGAGGGTCCAACCATTCACCATCTTCAACAAATATTAACACCTGTTCTAGTTTGTCTGACTGCAAAGCCAGGTGGGTATCATATTGGCCTTGACCACCTCAGCCTCCTCATCCATAAAACATAGATATTCGCTGGCCTGGTGGATATGTATAGAGCCCATCTTCCCAGCTCCAATCTCCCTCCACTGGAGGGAACCCTTCAACCTGAAGGAAACCCATTCGTGCCCCTGCACATTGCTTGGGATGGAGGGTGGTCCACAAACAACCCTTCTGATTGGGAATTTTTTACCTCAAACTTCACACTGGCACTCTGTACAGTCAGCAGCCCTGCCATGTTTTTTCGGGACACGATCCCACTCGAAGATTTCATGCCGTCTCTTCTCTCCTCACACCTCCCACAGCCCCTTCTGCCCTCCCAGCCAAGGACCTCCCTCTCCTTCAGTGAAAAAAAACAAAACCATCAAATGGGATCTCTTATCTTCCAGTCCCCAAGTGGATACATCTTGCTCAGCCTCCACCCTCGCGTCAGCCTTTCCCGCCCTCCTCTTGCTCTCAGACACCACCTCTTGCCGCCCTCCCCTTGCTCCGTCAGCCTTTTTCCCCCTGGATCAGCGGCTTTCTGCCTCCTACCTCTCTCTCTACTCCCCCCACAGAAAGCTCCAAAGACACCTCTCCACCTGCCTTCTCCACTCCCTCCCTTCCCAGTATGTCCTCACCACACTCCAGCAGGCTGGGTCCCAACTCTTACCTGTAGCTAAGGGCTCCCACAAGCTCCCTACTCTCCAGCCCAGCGGTCATGTCTTGGTCTCCCTGAACTCAGCAGCACCTGAGTCCACTTCTTTGGGAAACGCCCTCACTTCTCCGCACCTGGGGCTGCCGGGTTCTCCTCCTACCTCAGGCCACGCCCCTCAGTCCCCTGTGCAGCCGCCGTGCCCTCCTTGCAACCTGTAATTGTTGGGGTTCCTCCTAGGCCCCTGCTCTGTGCCTGGGGCATAGTAGGTGCTCTTAAATATATACAGGCTGCTGTGGCCGCAGAGCAGGAGCTCAGCCCAGTGAAGGGGGGTCCTGGGAAAAGTTTGGGCTGACAGAGATGTGAAATAGGGGGCCTTTGGCTCGAGTCAGCCCAGCATCCCCCTAGAGGAAACCCCGCTCTCACCTTCTCCTCCAGCTTAGGAGCTGCCAGTCGGCACATGACCCAGGCCTGGCCCATCAGAGTGCCCCAGTCCTCTGGACACAATGCGTGGCTCAGGCATGAGCACATGACCCAGCCAGGCCAATGAAGTCCCTTTCCAGAACTTTTTCTGAAACTCAGGAAGGAGCCTGTGAAGTCAGATCCTAAGGGCCGGGGAGCCTGCGTCTTGCCGTTCAGGGCCCACCCCTAGGGCAGGTTGGCCCCGTGTCCAGGGCTGGAATCGGGAGATGCTGGCTCTGGGGCTCTGGGTTGTAGAGTGTGGGCACATGAGAGCTGGGGCCTCGCTTGGCCACCCCAGTGCCGACCCTGCTCCAAGCTGCCCTCCTGCCCGACCAGTCTGTAGGAAGAGGTAGGTGGGGTCCCGCTCCCTACACCCCATAAGCCAGGCCTTTTAAATTGAGCAATTTGAGTTCCTGTTAGAACTCAAAGAATCCTGAATGATACAAATATTTAAGTATTAACCTGGGGCAGGACAAGGGAAAGAACGTGCAGGCAGAGGAAACAGCCCCTTGCCGTCTCCTGTCCTGCTCTCGCCATTGAATCATGAGCTTTCAATCCTCGCAATAGTCCCATCAGGTGAACCCAGTCACGACCACCTCGAAACTGAGACCTTACGCAGGAATTTTCGCCATCCCAGGAGTCCTCCACCTGTAATCTGTAGATTGAATTTATGGGGACCAGGAACCTGGGAGGGTAATAACTTCATTTAAATGTTTTTAACTGAAGTCTAGAATTTTTCTTCAATTATGAATGTAGGTGGTATTATCAATGACTGACTCTGTAACTCATGGGAATCATGATACTGCCTCATCACGTTTCAGTTATTGAAGAGATTTCACAACCGTATGTGTACACTCATCTCCAAAATCACAGAAGATAGTAGACCTGCTGCTAGATCTTGTTACTTAGTGTGTTAATAACTCAGTGAATAACTCATACTGGATCACAGACCTAACTGTAACAGCTAAAACAAGGAGAAAAGCACAGGAGTAAATCTCTATGACGTTGAGGTAGGTCATTCCTAAAGCATAAGGAACAAAAGAAAAAAACATAAATTAGACACCATCAAAATTAAAAGCTTTTGTGTTGCTAATGATACCATCAAAAAAAGTGAAAAGATGGTCCACACAATGGGAGACAATTTTTGCAAATTATGCCTAGTAAGAAACTTTATCTAGAATATATAAAGAACTCTCACAATTCAATAATAAAAACATGAATAACCCAATTTTAAAATAGGTCAAGTACGTGAATAGACATTTTCTCCAAAGAAGATATCCAATGGCTAATATGCACATGAAAAGATGCTCAACATCGGCAATCAGGAAAATGGAAATCAAAACTACAATAAGATTCTGCTTCATGCCACTAGGATGGCTGTAATAAAAAAGACAGGTAATAACAAGTGTTGGTGAGGATGTAGAGAGATCAGAACCCGCATATGTTTCTGATGGAAATAAGAAAAGATGTAGCTGCTTTGGAAAACAGCCTGTCAGTCCCACAAAAAGCTCAATATAGAGTTACTGTATGACCCAGAAACCCCATTCTTAACTAACCAAAAGAGTTGAAAATGAATCTACACAAAAACCTGTACACAAATGTTCACAGCAGTGTTACTGACAATTGCCAAAAGAAACAACTTAATGTCTGTCAGCAGATGACCGGATAAACAAAATGTTCTATATCCATGGGGTGGCATATTATTCAGCCATAAAAACAAATGAGGTACCTGGTACACGCTGCAGCATGGATGAACTTTGGAAACATTATGTTATGCAAAAGAAGCCAGTCACAAAAGACCACATACTGTATGATTCCGTTTATAGGAAATGTCCAGAACAGGCAAATGCATAGAGATGGGAAGTAGGCCGTGGTTGCCAGGGCGGGAAGAGCAGGGGCATAGGGATTAACTCTTGATGGGCACAGGGTTTCCTTCTGAGCTGATGAAATGTTCTAAAATTGAGTGTCAGGAAGGATGCACACCTTGGGAAGATCTAAAAACCACTGAATTGTACACATTAAATGGGTAAATCATATGGCATATGAATTCTATCCCAATAGAGCTGTTTAAAAAATCAAAATAATCAAATAACGAAGAATGAGGAGGAAGGAGACAGAATAAATCACACATGGGCTTTGCATTTTGATGTATTTTGCTTTGTTTTCAGTCCTCCTTTGCCAGGTGTGGAAGGACCCGACCTTGAGATTGCAGGTCAGACTGGCCACACCAGCCTTTGTGGGTTCTGCTGGCAAAGTTCTGGCTCCACCAGGACGCCAGGGCCAGCATAGTGAGCCCACGAAGGCCGCTCTGAGGCCCCTCATCCCTCAGGTCCCTGTTGTGCAGTTAGGTCAGCCCCACCTCAAGTCTTACACCAGGGATTATCACTTTACAGAGGAGCCTGCAGGCCTGAGACCAAGTCTGTCGCTAGGGTGGGACTTGGGACAGATAGCAGGTCCCATTCTCCCACTCTTTATTCAAATGCTTTCAGGAATATTGTTCTTTTCATCTAAGAAGCCTCCCTGAGAAGACTTAGGAGATGGCCACAGGCCTGGGATAAGCAGGGGGCCGCCCACAGTGACTCCCTCAAGGGCCACAGGCATTTGGGAGGACCGACTGAGAAAGATGCCAGCCCTGGGCTTTAAGGTGCCCAAGGGAGGTGTCCACACTGGTGACCATGGTCCTCCAGCCCCAGATCTGTCTCAGGATCCCCGGGTGGGGCCTCCCCCTTCCTGGGGTTGCTCAGGAATGTTGCTCTCACCAGGCCACGTGGCCCAACTTGTGTCCACTCACCCTTCATGCCTCAGCTCACAGGTCACCTCCTCCAAGCAACCCCCCTGATATCCCTGCCTACATCAGACTCCTGTTCCAGCCCAGGTCCCTGTGGTCCTTGTTCCTGGCACCAAACATGATTATAATGGCCTATGTGTGGCACTTTCTCTCTCATTGGAAAATAAGCCCCACTGAGACCAGGTGTGTGTTCCTGGATGTCTGGGACGCCTGGCCCGGCACAGAGCCTCACACACAGCAGGGACTTAATAAATTGCCACTGCTGACTTCTTATGGAGCAGCCTGAGTCACTGAAACAAAACCGGGTCAGAGCACTGACATATCCATGGGAAATAAGTGCTGAGCTCCCAGGTAGCCATGTGGCTGGCAGGTGCCAGCTGTCAGGCTATCTTTTGGCTGCGTCCAGGCATTCAGACCCTCAGAGAGAGGAGTGTTCCTTTTCTCATCAAAAAACCGCCTTTCAGTGTGCGGTTTCCTGTCTGAGTCCCCAGCCCTTATCCACAGGAGTGACAGTGGGAGCAACAACCTCCCCTCCCTGAACAGGACGGAGGATCAGAAAAGGCCAGCCAGCTAAATGCCCTGAGACAGACGGCAGAGGATGAAGGCCCTGGGAGGGGCGGTTGGCAGTGCCCAGAGCTCTGTTGTCATTCAGTCCAGCGACCCTGGACCAGGCCGCCACCATAGGTGCCAGGCTCAGGAGAGCCCTGTGGGGCCTTCCGCAGGGCAGGGTGTCACAGCGGATGCTCCATCCCCTCACCACAGGATAGGCCAGAGGTCCTTCCTTGGCTTCCCACTGCTCTGAGGATAAAATTCAAATCTCCCAACAGCTGGTTCCAGGCCCAGTATGTGGCCTGTTTCCATCCTCCATTTCCACTCCTGCTTCTCTCTTACTTCCTGCCTCAGGGCCTTTGCACAGGCTGTTCCTTAGCCTGGAACACCTTTCCCCAGATCTTCACAGGCTATCGCCACCTTATTCAGACATCACCTCCTCAGGGAGCCTTCCCAACCCCCCACCTCCCGCAGGCCCTCCATGGCCTCCCCCGTCTCAGCCTTATCTCACTGACAGTTAGGGCACTATGTTCCTGTCAACCCTGCCTTACTGGACTCCACCCTGGCACAGGGGCCTGTCTGTCCTGCTATGTGTGCCCCAGCCCTGAGCTGGTGCCTACCCTAGAGGAGAGTACCTGTGTCCCCCTCTGGTGCCCACACCAGCAGGTGCTGGGAGTGATGCAGGTAAAAGTGACGCCCGTTGACTGCCACTGTGGCCACCTGAATGGGAAGGAGTATCATGGCCCAAGCACAGCCTCAGCTGAGGCACCGAGGCCCTGTCCCATGTCCGGGCCCTCTTCCATTACCATCCCTGGTGTCTGGCTTGCTGGCACCTGCACCCCCACTGGCCTAGCACACAGGGCCCCAGGTAAGATTTGGGGTTCTGGAAGGAACCTCAGGAGGGAGGCCTCCTTTTAGGTTGGGGGACAACTTGAATCACATCGGAGCCCTTTTTGCAAGTGTCTGACGTTCTCAGAGCCAGTGGAAGAATCAGGCCACACTGGGCCAGCCCTTCTCCATCTCCCGGATGTGCCCTCAGAGGTCAGGCCTCCTTGTCCGAAGAGGAGGGGGAAGCCTGTCTCAAACAGCTTTGGAAAGCTCAGAAATTCTTAGAAGGAATGGAAAGATGGCAGGCGGGGCCCATTCAGTTACCTTCAGTCCTGCCCCAGGCCCCACCAAAAGGAAAATAGCAACAACGTGCTGGGAGCCAGGAATGAGACAGGTGGGCAGTCACCGGCTTCGCCAGCCGGCAGAGCTAGGTCCAAGTCGGGCACCTGGGGGAGGTGCTTACAGCCCCTGCTCGCCACTCCTGCCCCCTCTGCCCAGTGAGACATGGACTCACCTTCCTGGTGAATGTAAGTGTCCTCAACAACCTTATGAAGTGGGGGGAGGGGTGCCATCCAGCTCAGGGCCACAGAGCTGGCCCGGAATGGAGGGACCGAAGCTGTAACCCAGCCTTCAGATTCAATGCCAGGGCCCAGAGCAGATGGGACAGCACTGGGCTGCTGAGGGTGACCCTGTGTCTGGTCACAGCCACGTCCCCTGCACTCTGTCCCCTGCATGCCCACCCTCAGGACAATCCTCGATTCTCAGCTATGACCCAGGGTCCCTGAGGAGGAAATGGTCTGTGATGGAGAGGCTGGGGCCTCAGCACGAATGTTGTAATAATAGTGAAATAACGGTGCTGGGCTGCCACCTGCCAGGCACTACCCTGTGTGGGTGACACTGCTGTCATTATATCAGACCCAGGCTTCCTCTGACACTCACCCCTGGATGACCTCAGGCAGGCTCATGGCTTTAAACCACACCTCTATGCCAGTGACTCCCACACCTATCTCTGGCCAGGACTCAACTCCCACCTGCCCCAGTCTGCCCAAGGAGGTCCAGTGGCACCAGATGTGCCACAACACTGAGCCCCACCCCCAGCCCCACACAGGGACAGGTCGCCTCTTCTCCCGCATACTCTCATCAAAACAGAGGCACCTCCCTTGGCTTCTCTCCCCCTCAGACTCCACACCCAACATCTACTCTGCCTCCAAACACACCCAGAACCCAGTCCCTCTCATTCCTTCGCTGCCCACCCCAAGCCCCGGTGTGGCCCCAGCATGCCTGGCCTGGATTATTGCAGCGGGCCTCCTGCTTCTGCCATTGACCTATGGGGACCAGAGGAATATTGCTAAAACAGAAACGAGATCACGTCATTCCCCGCTCTAAACTCTCCAGCGCCTCCCACCTTAACATGAAGGCAAAGGCTTCCCAGGGATTTAAAAGGCCTTGCCTGAGGAGTCCCCCACCGACCTCTCGGACCCGGTCTTGTCATCTCGCCTTCTCCACATCACCACCTGGCTCTAGCCTCACTAGCTGTCCTGCTGATCCTCAGACACACCAAGCATGCCCAGACTTCAGGGCCTTTGTACCTGCTGTTCTGGGCATCAGAAATGCTCTTCCCAGAGACGCCTTCAGCTCAGTCCTTGCCTCCTTCAGGTCCTGGCTCAGATCTCACCCTCACAGCGAGCCACCCCTGACCACCCTGGTGGAAAAAGCCATCTGCACCCCAGCATGCTGTATTCTCTCCTTTGCACATGTCACCAGCTAGCATGCCTTACTGATTCCTACTGTCTGGCTCCCCCTTCGGATGGCCTGTCTGTTATTTCTCCAGAGCCCAGGCAGGAGATGGCACACAGTGGACTTCTGTGAATGTCTGAGCAATGAACGGGCCACTTTAGGGTGGGATGCCGAGGCCCAGAGGGGCGGAGTGATACAGCTGGGACAGGCACACAGGGGTTCCCTCCAGGCCTTGCTCCCAAGCTCCCAGATCCTGCCAGCTCCTGGAGCTTGTTATTTTTATTAGTATCCACCCATATGGAAGACAGAGCGTTCTCACAGCGTCTTCTTGCTGAGAAGGCAAAATATTCAAAAATACTTCAACAATGACATTCTCCAGTTCCCCAAGGCTGTGGGAGATGCCAAAAATGATGTGACTAATTAGCGGCACCAGCTCCCCAAACATCCTGGCATCTGTGTGTCCTGGGGAGGCAGCATGGCGGCCGAGATGCTCCCGCTGCTGCAGGGGGGTGTCTGGGTGGGCCCCCCAGGGGAGAGGGCCCTGGAGCCTCAAGCCTGGGCCAGGACCACTCCTGGCTTCCTGAGCGCCTGGGCCTGTCCCTGGACCTCTCTGCTCTCAGTTTCCCCACTTGTAAAATGCAGAGACTTTTGGCTCAGATTCAGGTCCGGATGTTACCTCCACAGGCGGCTTCACATCCAGTTCCTAGGGGATGGGGGCAGCGCGGCACCACAGGTGCTGTGTTTCCATGCAGTTCTTCCAGAACAATCTCACAGAGACCTGAGCCATGCTTGTTTAGACCCGTTTTCCAGGCCTCTTTAATCTTCACTCCATCCGGCACTCCCTGGGCCCAGCTTGCGGCAGGTGCTGGGGATACGGTGAGAGGCTTTCCCATCAAGCTTGGCTCCCTGCAGGGCCTGTGCCCTCCCGCTCCTGGCCCTCATCACCCCCACGGCGTCCAGCATGGTGTCACTGCCCACCACCAAGAGCCCGGTGGTGTCAGCCACTGTCCTTAAAGGTCAGCTCTCTGCTGGTCACAGTCCCTTTGACACCAGGCCTCCAGGACAGGAGTTAGTGCTCCCATTTGACAGATGTAGAAATTGAGGCCCCGAGAGGGGAATTGATTTGTTCAAGGCCCTACAGGAAATTGGATGGACAGAGCCAGGACTCGAACCTTCTGACTTCTAGTGCAGGAGTCTCATCTGGACACCTCCAAGGAGCACCAGGATTGGCCTTGAAAGCTAGGAATGGCCCTTGATTCTCAGCCATAGGCAAGCGGACCCAAGCCCAGCTCATAGACTCCACCGGGCTCAGAGGGAGTGGCTGAAGGCCAGAAGGGCTGGCTGGACCTGCCTGGGACAGAGGTGGGCACCAGGTTACCCCAAGGGACCCTAAATCCCATCAAGCCAGTCTGCACGGCACCCCCGTGGCTGCCCCCTCCTGCTGAACTGCAGGAGCCTACCTTCCCCATCATCACTGCCCACCCCCACGTATCTACCTGGTCTCCCTCCAACTGCCCTGCAGCAGACTGGTCTCCAGACCCCTCCGGCCTCCCCAGCACATCCCCGCCTTGGCACCTTGCCCAGGCCACATCCCAGCGTGGAGCACCCCACCCAGCTGGCCCCATTCCCTCCATTCCCGTCACTCTTCCTGCCAGATCTCCCTGCCTCGGGCCTGGAGATGGAAATTCAGGAGGACAAGGTCCTCCCCGTCCAGAAGCTCACAACCCAGTCGGGGAAGCAGATTCCTCTATGAAAGGTCCACATTACCAAAGCAAAGGCACCTTGGCAGTGACAGAGCCAACAGCGACGGCAGCCTCTGACCCCACCCAGGTCAAGAGAGGCCCCAGGTCCCTCAGACCAAGAAGAGCTGGAAGGACATTCCCAGCAGGAGCAACAGCTTGTGCAGAGGCCCCCGGCAGCCAAAGAATGTGACTGTTCCTGGAAAACCATTCAGCACTGCGCGGGGCTCTGTGCGGAGACGCGGCAGCAGATGGGGCTGGAATGTGAAGAGCATGGGTGCCAGGTGAAGGGGTCAGGCGGGGCTTTATCCTCTAGGACAGGGGTGAGCAACCTGCCACCCGCAGGCCAAATCTAGCCCATCACCTGTTCTTGTGCAGCCCGTGAGCTAAGAATGCTTTTACATTTTTAAATGTTTGAAAAACAAAAGAAGATTTTGTGACATGAGAAAATTACAAGAAATTCAGGTTTCAGTGTCTATAAATAACACTTTATTAGAATACAGCCACGCCTATTTATTTACATATTATAAGCAGCTGCATTTGCACAGTAACAGAGTTGAGTAGTTGGTCCTATGACCCACAAAGTCTAAAATACTTGCTATCTAGCACTTTCCAAAGAGTTTGCCCACCCCTGCTCTAGGAAGTGGCCACCAGCCAAGACAATGGTTCCCAAAGGGGAATCCAGGGAACACTCATCCCTTGAATTGCTCTAGGAGAAAAGTGTTCCCCAGTTGAGAAAGTCTGGGCTGCTCTGCCTGCTGCATCCCATTCCTTCCAGAGAGGGACAGTGAACATCAGTGCAGTAAAGGCACTGAGAAGGCCTGCAGGAAAGAAACTTATTTAACTCTTGTGAGGCATTAGGAGTATTCACAAATATTAAGATCCTTTCCTCCCAGGCACATGAGAGGACTGCCTATCTCCTTGGAGTTAGGCATGGGTGGTGACTTGCCTTGCACTGAAATGTGAGCAGAAGTAATGGGTATCTTTGCAGAGAGAAGCTTTAAGAGACAGTGGATGACTTAACACTCCCTCTTCCCCAGCCATGGCAACCAGTGAAACTTCAGCCCTGGTCCTGGAGCAAGGAGATTTGGAGCAGAGACCCTACTGGACCATGATGGACATGAACCAAGAGCACGAAGATGACCCTTGTTGTGTTGTGCCATTGAAAAATGGGGGTGCGGGGTGGGGGAGATACTGGAAATGTCTACCATCCACTCAATATTGCTATGAACTTAGAAATAGAGCCTATTTTGGAACCCTCCTACACTGTTGGTAGAAATGTAAATTGGTTCAACCATTGTGGAAAGCAGAATGGAGGCTCCTCAAAAAACTAAAAATAGAAATACCATTTGACCCAGGAATTCCACTGCCAGGAACTTACCTGAAGAAAACAAGACCCCTGATTTGAAAAGACATATGCACCCCTATGTATATAGCAGCTGTATTTACAATAGCCAAGATATGGAAGCAACCTAAGTGGCCATCAGTAGATGAATGGATAAAGAAGAGGTGGTACATATACACAATGGAATATTATTCAGCCATAAGAAGAAAACAAATCCTACTGTTTGCAACAACATGGATGGAGCTAGAGGGTATTATGCTCAGTGAAATAAGCCAGGCAGGGAAAGACAAGTACCAAATGATTTCCTTCATTTGTGGAGTATAAGAACAAAGCAAAACTGAAGGAACAAAATAGCAGCAGACTCACAGACTCAAAGAAGGGGACTAGTGGTTACCAAAGGGGAAGGGTTGGGGTGGGTGGGTGGGGAGGAAGGAGGGGATCAAGGGGCACTGTAATTCACAATCACAACATAGGTAGGTCATGGGGAAGGCAGTACAGCATAGAGAAGACAAGTAATGGCTCTATAGCATCTTACTATGCTGATGGACAGTGAGTGCAATGGAGGGAGGGTGAGGACTTGATAATATGGGTGAATGTAGAAACCACAGTGTTGTTTATGTGAAACCATCATATCAGTGATACTTTAATAATAATAAAAAATAATAGAGCCTATATTTTTAAAAATGGGCAGAAGATCTGAATACATTTCTCCAAAGAAGATATGTAAATGGCCAATAAACACATGAAAAGATGTTGCCCGTCCTTAGTCATGAGGGAAATGCAAACCAAATCCAAAATAAGATCCCACTTCACACCCACTAGGATGGCTATTATCACAAGACAGACAATAACAAGGGTTAGCAAGGACATGGAGAAACAGGACCCTCACACATTGCTGGTGGGAAGTCAAAGGTGCAGCTGCTTTGAAAAGCATTCTGATAGTCCCTCAAAAAGTTAAATGTGGAGTTACCATAATCCCACCCAGAAATCACACTTCTCAGTGTATACCCAAGAAAAACAAAATGTGTATGTCCACACAAAAACTTGTGTGCAAGTGCTCATAACCACATTATTCATAGTATCTAAAAAGGAAGGACAGCTTAATGTCCATTGACTGATGAATGGATACACAAAGCGCATTATATCTGTATAATGCAATATCATTCCACCATTTAAAAGTGAAGTACAACATGGGTGAGTCTTGAAAACATGATGCTCAGTGAAAGAAATTAGTCACAAAAGGCCACATTAAATGATTCCATTGATATAAAGCGTTGAGAATAGACAAATCTATAGAAAAAGAAAGATGAGTGGTTTCCAGGGAGTCAGGGGAGTGGGGAAATAGTGATTTATAACTGGTACAAGGTTTTTTTGGGGAGGTGATGACAATGTTCTAAAATTGTGGTGGTTGCACAACTCAGAATTTACTAGGACAATTTAGTAAATTTACTAACAATTTACTAAAAGTGTTATACTTTACTAACAATTGTTACTAAAGTATAAAAACCATATACTTTAAGTGGGTGAATTTTATAGTTTGTGAATTACATCTCAATAAAGCTGCTACAGTTTTGAAAAACCGTAGGCCATTAAAAAAAAAAGATTCTGAGTTGTTACTCTCACATAGCCTAGCCCATCCTACCCCAACTCAGAGTCTAGCCGCCCACCCCTGGCCTCAGCAACCCCCTGTGCTGTGAGGCGGGAACTCTGACCTCGGAGGGTCCAGGCCCTGGGCCGCCTGGTGGTCTGAGAGAGCTCCGAAGGGAGTGCATGGGCAGCCCCCTCTACTGCACCTGTCCTACCCTGGAGGACAGCTGTGGCTTCCTAGAGGCACCGCCTGGCAGCTGCTGGGCAGGGGCAGCTGAGACTCTAAATATAATTGTAGCCATGATGGAACCCTGATGATTTCCCAGTTTGGCTGAGGACACAGGGCTGCGCCCCCCTCCCCCGCAGGTTCCGCCTGGGATGAGAGAATCGGCCGCATGCAGAGCCCCTTCCATGGCACAGGACAGGTGGGCCCACCTCCTAGGGGGCTCCGATCCCAAGTTCATCATTCACTCATTCATCAAGGGCCTGCTCCATGCAGCCCTGGGCCAGGCACTGGGACAAGCCTGCATCAGCCTGACACCCCTTCTTGCCCTGGAGGCCACAGCACTGCTTACTCACCTTCCACCAGACCCTCAAGTCCAGCCCCCAAGGTATTAACTATGCCCCCACCCCAGCTCCAAACCATTAATGACCCCCAGCCACTTCCATGCCAAACACAAACTCCTCAGCCTGGCATTGGAGGGCCTGCGTGGTCGGGTACCTGCCAGCCTCTCCCACCACACGCATGCCTGGGGCTCCTAAGAAAGGAACCCCACCTCAACTTATCTCCTTTGTGTTTAGGAGTAATCTGAAGCCCAGAGGGAGAAGTGACCTGCTCAGGGTCCCCAGGTTGAAAAAGGCAGGATAGGAACTCAAGGAGCCAGCCCCTAGAGCTGCCCTCTGGACTTCAGCACCACTTCCCCCCTGAGGGAGCCATCCCGGCTCTGGCTCTGTGGATGACCCTGGGCCCCGTCATTTACAACTGCAGAACCTCAGGGTCCTCATCCACACGGGGAAGGTGCATCTGTAGTCTTTTCCTGCTCGGAGGACACTCTCTACTAGGTCATTCCACAAACACCCCAGGCCCCGCTCATCACACTGCCAGCCCAGCCTGGACGCTGGGACCCAGGAGGACAGACAAGGTCTCCATCCGGAGGAGTGTCCTCTCTCGCCTCTCAGGGGAACAGGGCAGTAGAGGGACTTTGCCAACAGTCAGGGACAGCACAGGGGCTGGTGGGGGGGCATATGAACTGAGAGGTGAAGAACAATTAGAGTCTGCCAGGCAGACATGGGTGGGAAGGGCGTTCCAGGTAGCGGGAAGAGCAGATACACGCAAAGGCTGGGCAAGGGCCGGTGTGAGCACAGCCTCTGCCTTCAGGCACTTGCAGTTTGGAGAGGCAAACCCCCTCCTCATCACCCAGGGGCCAACATGGGAAGCAGGGCAGGGTGATGCCATGGTGGGAGCCAGGAGGAGGCCCCAGAGCAGCCTTCCTAATGTCCTGCTGCTGGGGTCCTGAGCCCCTGAGACCCAGAACAGCAGAGTTAGTTTAGCCTGGGCCCAGAGGCCCAGAAAGGGCAGGTGTGTTTTTCAGATACAACAATAATATACATCAGTACTAGCACAACTCCTTTCAGGTTCTGGGACCCAATTCCAATGCTTGGGGGGGGGGCCCACTCCAGACTGTGGTTACAAGCCCCAGGCTGTTACCTGCGCTTCTGATGTACTGGCTACAAATTGACAGTCCCCACGCCCTCCCACTTAGGTTTGATTAATTTGCTACAGCTGCTCAGACCTCAGGAAAACACTTACCAGTTTAATAAAGGACACTGTAAAGGATACAAGTTAGCAGCCCGATGAAGAGAGACACAGCGCAAGTCCCCAAATAAAGGAGCTTCTACCCCTGCGGAGCTCGGGGCCCGGCTCTGCGGCACAGGGGACGCATTCTGGTTCCCAAAGCGTGGAAACTATCTACGACTGAGCAGGATCAAAGCGAGCGATGAACTCTTCTCCTGGGATTTTGTGAGGGCTTCACTGCAGTCATGATTGACTAAATCATTGGCCATTGGCTGACTCAGCCTCCAGCCCCTGCCTTTGGGTGGGACCGAAGTCTCTCATTAACAAGGCACCCATTGCACCTGTAAGGCTCTTAAGTGTTTTCAGGAACTATGGATGAAGACCAAATATACCTGGGAAATATACATTTTGTCATCTGAATGACAAAGTACCTATTTCTTGTAACTCGTTACATTACAGCAGGACACCCTGGGACCACACAGCAGGCAGGGCCCCAAGGGTGCCTGCTCAGCTCACAGCTGTTTCTGATCTGTGTTTAGAAACCCTCCCATGGAAAACATCTGCTGCCTGAGGTTTGGGGTGTAAGTCATTGGAAAGCTTCTTTCTGGAAATGAGCTTGGGGCTCCTACCTGCCTGACATGCTCCCCTTCATCAAACAGTGAAGTTCCTTTAGCCCATTCTCATTCCCTTTACACCTTTCCTGACAGGAAACTCATAGCTACAGTAGATGCCCAATTACTGACCATTAATGCCCTGGCATGGGTAAATGCATATCTCCCCACATTCTCAATTGTTCAATATAATCTATTCTTATTGTTCCAAGTTGATTGTTTCTGACTTACAGCAGGCTGTTGGTATGAATCAGAGATTATTCACACGTAAGGAAAACCCAGCATATACATTTGACCAGAACAAATTCTGGAACTACATGGTTGAACATGGGGAGGGGCTGCTGGAGACCCCTGCCATTGTCCCCTCACCCTGCTGCCTGGCGGACAAGGACCCAGAGCACCTGCAGGCCACGGGTCTGGGGACCCTGCAGGGCGGGGTTGCTTGCCGTGGGACACAGCTTATCTGCACCACAGACACAGTTGGCCAGGGCCTGCTTCCCAGCAAGAGAGGATGGGCAGGACTTGCCCCAGGCTACCGGCAGGGAGGACAGCACACCTGGTAGAGGTCCTGGTGCCCTCACTGAGCCCATCTGTCTCCAGAGCGTGAGCTGGACCAGCAGGGTTGGCTGGGCCTCTTTCATGACCCCAAGAGTGACCTGTCACTCTTCGATGCCCCATTAGGAATGGTTCTCTGCTCCATCCCCATCCCCACTGGTCAGAATCACCACACACTGGGAGAAGCTGGGGTCACCCTGGAGTGTCAGGTAAAGAAATGAATCCCAGGGCCCCATCGGTGCGGAGGAGCATGCTGGCCCTGTACCTGGTTTGCTCTGCTTGGTCCTGGGCCTGCACACTGTGCCAAGCAGGCACAGGCCCAACTCCCACTGTGTCCAAAGGGGGCTGGTGTGGAAGGAGGCCACCTGCTCCCTGCAACACCCCTCAGGTGCCCAGGGTGGCACACACAGCTCCTGGGCCCAGGGCCCTACCACACTTCAGACTAGCTGATGGTGACTGGAACAAGGCCTTGGAGACCAGGGCTATGAGAAGCTGGGGCCTAAACCTCCACTCACCTCCTTACAGGTTGGGAAACAGGCCACGCTGGGGGTAAAGGGGGTGACCAGTGTCCCTGGCCTGTGAGTGCAGACTGACTGGGCTCTTGGGCAGGTCCCAGCCTACACACCAGTGCGGTACAAGGTCTCCAGGGCAGTAGCTCCTGGTCCCGCCGGGGGCCTTGGTTGTAGCAGGCGCTGGAGGCAAGGCCGGACCAAGAGAGGGAAGCCGCTCACGTCACTAGCCCACCCCATCCCGCGGCCGGGCCCAGCCGGGATGGGCTGCCCAGGGCCTCAGCAGGTGCCAAGCTGAGGCTCCTGCTCTGAACGTGGGAGCAGGGCGCCTGGCCCCTCAGAACTCAGCTCACCTTCCCCAGGGACCCCTTGCGAGCACCTTCCAGATTTACTTATTTTTGCTAAGGGAGGAGGCAGAAGCCAACCCAGATCTGCAGGAGCTGCGGCCCCGCCCCTGCTGGCCGGATAAGGAAACTGAGGCCCAAGACCACGGCGGGCCGGGACTCGGCCTCCAGGCTTCCTCGGGGGTCCCGGCGAGGCGGGGACCCCTCCGGGCGCGGAGGTCTCCGGGACTCTGCGGCACCATGACCACACTCGGCATCTGCTCGGCCTCGCCGGCTCCGGCCGCTGCGGGACAGGCCCGGGGGAGGGCGCGGGCGCGCGCTGCGGGGCCGGGGGCGCGCGGCCCCGCTGGCCCAGACCCGCCCCGTCCCGCAGGCGGGGGCCCCTCGCCCTCTGAGCGCTTCCCGCCCAGGCCACGGGGCGCGCTTCCCCGGGATCCCGCGGGGGCCGACGGCTTGTCCTCGCTCCGAACGGAACGGCGTGGCTGGGCCGAGCGGCCGCCTTCGCCTAACGGCCGGGGAGCGGGTGTCCGGACGTGCCCCGCCGTGCTGGGCCGCCCCCACTGAGCAGCCCCCGCCGACCCGCTCAGGACCAGGAAGAGCTGAGCCCGGGTCTGATGGTGCGGGGCACTGTCGGGAAGGGCATTGCACCTTGAGGGAAAAGCAGAAAGTCCCAGAGGCCAGAAGTTGGGGCCCTGTGCAAAGCTGAAAGTCCGGGCACGGGGGGACCCGAGCAGACCAGACGGCGAGGGCAAGGGGGCCAGCGCCCAGGTGAAGGCCTGCCCCTTGGGCTGCGACCTGTGCCATCCCATGGGGTCGCCCGCCCAGAAGAGACCACGGTTGGTTAACGGTCTGCTGTAGCCATCTGGAAATTCCTAATTATTGAACAAGGGGCCCCTCAGTTTCATTTTACACTGGGTCCTGCAAATTATGTAGGTGATCCCGCCGTGGGGGCAATGTAGGGCAAAGGAGGGTTTCTTAATTATTTTTTAAATTGTGGTAACATTATATATAAATTTTACCATTTTTAAATGGACGGTTCAGTAACGCTAAGTAATACACGTTGTTGTGTAACCATCACCACCAACCACAGGGCCCTTCATCTTGCAAAACAAATGCTATGCCCACAAGCACTGACTCCCCACTTCCCTGGCCACTGGCACCCAACATTCTGCTTTCTGTCTCCAATAATTTGACTACTCTAGGGACCTCATGTAAGAGGGATGATACAGGATTGTCCTTTGGAGGTGGCTACTTTCACAGCATATGTTCTAGGGGTTCATCTATGTTGCAGCATCTGTCAGAACTTCCTTTTTAAGGCTGAATATATTCCACTGTATGGATTTAACACAAGCTGTTTATCCATTCATATGTCCATGGACATTTGAGTTTTTTCCACTTTTTGGCTATCATGAATAACGCTGCTGTGAATATGGGTTTCTTGGGTCCCTACTTTCGGTTCTTTTGGGTGCGTCTGTACAAGTGGAATTGCTGAATCAGATGGCATTTCTAACTAAGGAAGGTTTTTTTGGCAGAGAATGCTGTGGCCAGATGGGGCAGTCCAGACACTCATTGGCTGGATGGCAAATTGAGGTGGAAGGCTGATAGCCTGGTGGTTGGAACACGGACTGGAGACAGGGGTCCAGGTGTGAATCCAGCCCTGTCATGTGCTGGCACTGTACACAGAGTCGTCACTCGTACTCCATGTCTTCACAGGTAAGTGGGGATGACTGTAGGGGAACCTGCTGTTTTAGGAAATGAGCTACCACGTGCCAACCCTTAGGTTAGGGCTCGGTGCAGATGCAGTCATCACTATGTGAGTCCTGCGGAGGAGCCTTAGGGGGAGGGGAGCTGGGCGCTGCGGGACTGGGAGAACAGGGAAAGCAGCAAGGGGTAGCTGCTGGGTGGGTCCATCGGGAAGGTGCTGGGCACAGCCTCGGCTCTCCCATCGGGAGGGGCAAGCTCCTTCAGCTTCCCCCCAGCCCCCACCCCCTGCCCAGGCTCTCCTGGAGCAGATGCAGGTTTGGGGGAGCTCTTTCTCTCTCTCTCTCTCTCTCTCTGGCATAGGCGGGTGCCCAGTGTTCAAAACTAGGGATACTAATGAGCACCCTCCCCACCCTGGGCCAGGAAGCTGTTCAAAAGCAGGTGGCAAACTGGTGCCCGGGCCAGCTTGCAGAACCAGAAAGCAAAGCTGTGGTGCAGAGGAACAGGCCGGGAGTCGGGGGTGGGGGGCTGCTCAGAGCCCGGCTGCTGAGTTGCATTTGCTTCACTCTGCTTTCTGCATCTGGAGGACCTCACGGCCCTTCATAATGTCCACTCCTCCCAAGGCAGGATGAGGCGGGAGGAAGCAGTTGCAGAGGAGCGGGAGGGAAGGGGTGGGAGGCGCCCCAGCTCCCGGTGGGCGGGTCGTCGTCGATCCGATCAGGAACCAGGCTTCAGCCAATCGGTGTGAGGGATTTCTGAGCGATTGGATTAGGAGGGACACGTGACTGTCCCTTCCGACGCAGCTCGGGGACTGCAAGGAGAGCCCTTTTCAGCGCTCCCGGTATGAATCCAGTGGGCTTCCTGGAATGAGCCCCCTCACAGTCTGGAAGCCCGCCCCAGCGTCACCTGACACTACCCTCCCCTGTCCTCAGAAGTCGTTCATTCAATGAAAATCTGGGTGTCGGGAACTGGGGTACATCACGGAACAAAATGGACAGAGACCCCAAGTCCAGAGGCGCCCAAGCCACAAGGGCCCCTAGTTCCCCCTCAGTGCCTGCTGACCCCCACCTCCCGCCCTTGGCCCTGCGGCTCCCCTGGCCTCTTCAGGTGGGCTCCAGGGCCGCCTCCCAAGCTTCCTCTCCCTTACCAGGTGGGGGGGCGGGGTCTCCTTTGTACACAAATACATTTTCCTGACCCTCTTCTCCACAGAAGTTAGCAGAGTCTAAATGGCAGACCACTGATTCATTAATGCGTCATGAAATCAGTTTATGGCATTTTCTTCCTTTTAGGCAAAATTGTCATACAGTACGATGCACTCATTTTATCTATATACTTCTAGAAAGTTTGACAAATGTATGCATTAACCATGATGTAGAACATTTCCATCCCTCCCGAATGTTCCTTAGTTCTTCTCCGACAGTCCTCTGGCCCCAGGCAACCTCTGATCCACTTTCTGTCGCCCTAGATTAACTTTGCCTTTTCTAGAACTTCACTTAAATGGAATCATACAGTCCGTAGTTGTATGAGGATTGTTTAACTCACCGTACATCTGTGAAATGCATACCTGGTGCTGTGTGTGTTAGCAGTTCGTTCATTTTCGGCACAAAGCAGCGTTCCTCTTTATGAATGTATCACCATTGTTTATCGACTCATCAGCTGATGGATGACTGGGTTGTTTCCAATTCGGGACACTTATGAATAAAGCCACCGGCATTTTAAAAATGAAATGAGATAGACTGGCCTATAGTTTTTTGTAAGGGCAAGCTGTGTTCCCAAATCTCTGCGTCACTTCTGTCACTGAATATGTTGTGCATACAGGGTGCCGGATAAAACGTAACCCTTCCTGCAGCTGCAGGGGAAGAGCCAGCTCAGGAGTACGTGCCCAGGGGGGCCTGGAGCATCCTGCGACGCTGGTCTGGGACAAGCGGGGGTCTGCATCAGGACTCAGCAGACCTGGCTTTGGTCAGGGTGGGAGTGGAGACAGAGGTCCATGCCTAGAAAGAGACGTCCACTTTGCCCCAGAAACTTCGGACCAGGCGGGTGGGACCCCCAAAGGTCCCTGGGTGGGTGTCTGCTGTCTGCTCCCAAGCCCTACACTGTGCCTCATTCTGCCCTCCTTTTAGGGCCACAGAAAGCCTGGTGCCAACCCCACCTTCACTGTTCAACAGCCCTTCCTCCAGGATCCCCAAGCCCAGAACCTCCCTTCTAGGTCCCAAGCCATGATCGGAGGAGACCAGGGCCCAGAAAGGAGTCCAGATGCCCCCCAGGGCCCTGGACATAGTGACACTCCTTGTCTCTGGAAATAGACCTGTGCCAAAATCAGGCTCCCCAACAGAACAGCAGGTGGGACTTGGCCAAACCATCCCCGGGAACAGGAGAGGGGTGACTTGGCTTGACCCCTCCCAGGGCTGTGGGGGCTCCTGGGTGTGTGGGCGGGGACAAGTCAGGGTCACGCCTGACAGCTGTGTCCCTCCGGGGTGGGGGCTGTCGTTTCCACTATTTGGCTGAGGAAACTGAGGCTTGGACACCAGGCATGCCATCCCTGCCACAGGAGGGACTGGAGCCCCAGGAGTGGCCAGTTCAGACCAACATTCTGGCACACACCTCCTTCCCTTGGCATTTATGAGGACTTGCCTTCACGGACCAGTCTCACTGCCCCCCTCCGGGAGGGCCCCAGCCCCTCTCTGCCCTCCCCTGCTGTCTCCTGTGTCTACTCCAACGGGTCACACCCGCTCTCCAGTGCGGAAACCGAGGCCCGGGGAGGTTAAGCAAGCCGCCCAAGGCCACTCTGAAGAACATGAAGGGAGTGAGCAACTAAGCCAGAATCGCCGTCCAGCCACCACGCTCCAGGCCAGGCCTGAGCCAGAGCCCAGCCCTGCAGTGGCAGGCGGGAAGCCCCGCACTCAGCCCGCGTTCTTACGGGGTGCCAGGCACTGAGGCACCCCCAGAACCCTCTTTATCCCCCTACACCTCCCCACCATTCCTTTGCCCCACCTCCTTTTCCCCAACCCTTCTCAGATGTTCAGGCCACACTGCTGGGCCTGGGACTCTGGCCTGGGACAGTGTCCCGGCCAGACCCAGACTCCCAGGGCCAAACAGGGTGTGCAGAGGTGTCCCACCTGCAGCTGAGTTAATAAGAGCAAATTCCTACAGCCACCTTCAACACCCACCACTGGGGACAGGGTGCACAAATGGGGTTCTCCGGCACAGGGGCCTGGAAAAGGAGGGAGAGGCTCTCTGGGGGTCTTGACATGGAAAGAGTGCCTGGACAGGTGGCTGGGTGAACATAGCAGGGCGCAGACACGGGGTCAGAGCTCGGGGGGCCTTTGTGTGGGAGGGAGACTGACACCAGCAGGGGACAGGGCCCTGGGGCGACCAGACAGCCTAGGAGCAGCCGCCACTCTCGGATGCGCTCTTCCAAGACACCGGTGCCTTCCCAGTGTTTTTACCAGAAATGTTTATTATTTAGGTAAAAACAAATAATACAAAATCTACTGAATTAAAAACAAAACAAACCTCCTCAGAGGCTTCCAAATCTTCCCCAGATATGTCTGTGGAGAGATGGGGAAGGGGCTCCCTGGGGTGGGGCCTCTCCTGCTGAGCCTGTGGGCCCTCCTGCAGCCAGTGGGAGGGACCCCGATTCCCCCCCCCACCATCTCCCCCAGCCTCCCAGTCCCTCAGCTCTAGGCTTCCCACCAGTGCCATTCTCCCTGGAAGCTCAGGTTACTGTGCTCCCAGGGCGTGCAGCAGTGGGGTGCGCCCAGGCTACCCACCATTGCCCCCTGAATCCGCTGAGCCCCTTCCCCCAGGGTGAGGAGAGTGATGGCTCAGGATCCCTGGGGCTTGACTCTACACTCTTGGGCAAGTTTCCCCTCCCCCTGATCCTTTCTCTATTAATTAATGTGTATTTTTATCTAAGTAATGCCAGAGTTCAAAGTATACACGCATGATATGCACAGAATTTAAAAAGATAGGTCTGTAGTGAGAGGCAGCAGCCCTTCCCCCATTGTCCCACTCCCAACGCACCCCTGAAACCATCATATTCAACTCTTTTGGCTTCTTCTTCTGGATTTTATCTCCATGGTTATAAATAACACGTTTGCACTGCGGTTCCTTGATTTACCCATTTGAGCCCTTATCTATTGACTTCCTTTTATGGATGCCGATGATTTAGCCTTCTCAGCCTCCTCAGCATACCCACTCACCATGCCCTCCCTGGGTCACCTCCCAGTACCAGTATGGTACTTACTCTTGTAGCAGAGAGGAAGAGGAAAGGTGGGGCCACAGGATGACTTCAAGTTTTCACTCAGAAAGTGCAACATGTCACTTCCACCCTTTTCATTCACTGGAGCAAGTCACATGGCCTCTCCAGCAAGGCACAGACAGTGGGTGCTCAGGAATCTTCTGGTGGTGACGCCATTGGCTCTCCATAGAAGATCTCACCAGTCTTCTACCTGGGGGTTCATGTTTGATTCCTGTCATTCTGGAGCAGGGCAGGAAGGGCTGGGAAGCTGTGGTCGCTGGCTGAGCACCTCTGGGGGAGCTTGGGAGTATGTTAGTTTTCTATTCTGTGTAACAAATTACCACAGGCTTAGCAGCATAAAACAACATTCATTTATTAGTTTCCAGTTCCCAGGAAACTGGGAGTCTGGCTGAGCTGGTCCTCTGCTCAGGGTCCCATACCTGTGCAATTAAGGTGTCACCCACTGAATGCTCATCTGGAAGGTCAGCTGGGGGAATAACCTGCAACCAAATTCATTTTCCAGCAGAATTTATGTCCTTGTGGCTGTGACCAAGGGCCCTGGCTTCTTACTGTCAGCTGGGGGGCACCCACAGTCTCTTGCCACATGGGCTTCCTCAGTATGGCTGCTTACTGCATCCAGCCAGCAAGGAGCCCTCGGGCCACTCTGCTTAGACAGAGGTGGGACGTCCCATCACCTGCATGGTATTCTATTAGGTGGAAGCAAGTCACAGATCCTGCCTACACTCGAGTGGAAGGGTGACACAGGGCATTAACGTCCTGGGGGCAGGAAATCGTTGGGGCTACCTTAGGCGCTGCCTGCCACGCAGGCTATCATTTGACCCCACACTGGCCCCCCCACAGTGCCCAGACCTAGTCCCATCAGTTGCTGCCAGCACATGGGTGCTTTTCTCCGGCATCCCAGGGGGCACACTGTGGCTGCTCCCTTCTCTCAGCTGAGTCCCGTCAGTTTCTATCTTCCTAAAATGTGCTGGACCTCCCATCCAGCCATCTTCTCTCTCTTGCGTTTATGCCTTTTTTATTCTTTGCCATCAGTTTTAAGAAGTTTCCAGAGGAAGCAGATACACACAAGGTTTATTCTCCATTTTTAACTCCCCCTCCGTCTACCAGCTAACCCTCCACCACCTGACTGCTTGGGTTTGATGCGGCCTTCCCTGCCCCCTCCCCTCCCCACCCTCTTTTCAACTACCAGTCCACCCAAATGTGGGGGCCTGTCTCTCTGCTCCTTGCCTGCACCTTAGCAGCCTCAGAGAGAGACTCCGACAGATGGACAGACAGACCCCAAATTCTTCACACTCTAATTGTGATTCAGGGCTTTCCTGGGCACTGTGCTCTGTCCTGCCTCTGTGCCTCTTCACATGCTGTTCCCTCTCTCTGGACCTCCCCCTGCTCCCTCCCTGCCTCCTGGCCTCCCTCCCTGATGATTCCTACTCATCTGCAGCCTGGGGCCCCTCTCCTGGAAAGCCTTCTCCAAGTGGTGCAGACAGAACTGAGCTCTTTGTCCCATCCAGCCCAGCACAGCCACGATCCTACTGCAAAAACGGGCATCCCACCGGTCTCCCTCACCGGCTCCTCCTCCCCCCGCAGGCCACACCAGGGTGAGGGGGCAACATCAGCCTCTTGCACGATGGGGCAAGGGATTCTCTTCTTCCCAAGCTGGCAGAACCCTGGGAGGCACTGAGGCCAGAGGGATCCACTAAATCCTAATATACACCCCCGCTTAAAACCCATCCGTGGTTCCTCCGGGCTGCTGGGCTGCAGTCCAAAGGCCTGCGTGGGGCCCACAATGCTCCACGGCAGCTCTGCTCCCCGCCCCCACCCCATTGTTCCTTCGAGGGAGTTGGGAGTCCTTTCCAGTCTCCAGGCCAACTGCTCGGAGCACTTTCTTTTGCTCAGCCTCCAGCCCCTTCACTAGTCAGGCCCCAGCTCACCCTACAAGTCAGCCAGTGTCTCCCACTCAGGGACTCTCCCTGTGCCTTGCCCCCTCCCCACAGCGCTGTGGCACAGATCCCTCCTGGGTCGCAGGCGGTGAGCCCGGTGGGGCGGGGCTGTGCGGGTCGCTCAGGACACTCCCCAGTGCTGTCTCGGAGAGCAGGTGCTGAGTGAATGAATAGAGGAGGGGACAGCAACACCCACCCACCTCGCCGGCTTCGGGGGAACAGCTGATCTTAGTCCGGAGGGTGCTCAGAGTCTGTGGGGACTTGACCACTGCCAACAGCCTGAAGCCAAAAAGCCAAGCAGGCAGGTCCAGTGTGGTCCCAGGCACAGAGCCGCCAGAACCCAGGGCTCTGTGACACTGGGACCATGCTTTTTGCCTCTCAGCCTCACTTTTCTACCACCTTGGATGAGATCCTGTCTGAGGCGGCCCTGACAGTGCCAGCCCCCTCCCTACCTGCTGGGCTGAGTGCCCTTCTCCAGATGGGGAATACCAGAACTACAGCTGGTAGGATGGGGTGCCACCCACCATACCATCTGCCTGCAGAGTGGTGGGTGGAGGTCCCCCCGGGAAAACCAGGGTGCCCTTGCGGGGAAAAAGGAGAAGGTGGAAGCTGGGCAGAGGACCCCCTCAGGCAGAACCCAGAGAGGTGGGAACGGCCCTCAGGCCCCAGGAGAGCTCCGAGTCACTAAGCCCCGGGCCTCTGCAGGCGGGGACACGGGGGCTGCTGGATGGCCTTCCTCCAGGCCCTATGGTGGTCCAGCCCGGGCAGCAGGGCTGTGGAGCTGGAGGAAGAAGAGGACACGTGTGTGCCCTCCCCAGGGGGCATCCCGGGGCCCTGAACAGAGGACCCCCACCCCAGGGCTTGGGGCTGAGTCACCAGGTGGAGAGGCGGCTTGCTAGGCGGGGTTGGCCTCCAAAGCGCGGAGGGCGTCCACGTGCACAGGGAGGGCGCGGGAGGAGTCCGATCCCTGGCCAAGGCACTTCCCAAGCCCATTGCCACCCACAAAACAGGCCGACAATCCCTCCCCGCACAAGGCCTGGGTCGGCTGGGGCAAACGGGGAGGTCCAGCGCGCGGAGTGGGGAGCTCGGCTGCGGGGGAGTCATCGAGGCGAGGCCACGCGCGAGCGGACATCGGATCAGACCCCCCATCAGGCGCGGGCAGAAGACCGCGTGCACGCGCGGGGCCGCCCCCCGCAAGCCCCGGGGGAGTCCCGGCTGCGTGGCGGTACGCGGTGCTGCCCCCAGGCCGGGCTGGGGCAGGTGACACGATGGCGGCGCGTCCTTACCGAGGGAAAAAACCTAGAAAAAACCTGGGCCGGCGGCTGGATGAGGACATTGAGGTTCGGGTTTAAACCTCGACTGCACCCCACCTGCTGAGACCTGGGAGGCCACTGAGAACCCCTGTGCCTCCCTTTCCGCGGCTGAAAAAAGGGGTAATGATGCTGGCGCCTCCCGAGGTCGCGGCCCTGAGCTCCCCAGGCGGCTCCGGGCAGCGGCGGGGCATCGCTGGGGCTGGAGGGCAGGCCACAGAAGCATGTCTCCCCTGGGTTTCCAGGGCCTGCTTTAGTGCTGGGCAATAAAACGCCCCCCGGAAGGCTCGGAGGCGGCGCCGTCGCCCCATTTCAGGGAGGCAGAAGCCGAGGTCGGGCGGGGCCCGGCGGGCCCTCCCGAGCCGCCGACCGCCCAGGGGGAGCCACCGGAAGCGGCCGCCCCGCCCCAGCCCCGCCCAGGCGGCGAGGGAGGGGCGGGGCCGGGCCGCTCGGATTTCGCCCCGCCCTCCTTTCCCGGCAGCTCCGCGCAGATGTTCTCTCGCGGGGCCTTGGCCGGTGCGGGGGCCAGGCTGGGCTGCTGCAGCGCGTCACCCCCTGGCAAGGCTTAGACAGCACCCGGCCGGGATGAGGGGCACCGTGGGCTGGGGGGGCCTGAGGCCCGGGGGCTCCCCCTGGGCGCCTGGCTCCCCTTCCTGGCCGTCTTGTGCTCCCAGCTCCCCCCTCCCCCCGACACAGGACTGTTTTGCTTCATGTTACAGCTGGGGAAACTGAGGCCCAGAGAGACCAGTTCACTTTTTCCAGCTCAGCAAGCGGGCTTTGGGCTGAGTCTTGAAGGATGGGAAAGATCTGGACGTTTGGAGAAAGGAGGGTTGCATGGTGGGCAGGGTACCAGCTTGGGCAAAGGCGCAGAGGTGGGCCAGGATCCAGGGGCTACAAAGGGAAGGCCAGGCCTACCGTGGGCAAGGTCCGTTGTGAGGGCCCAGCACTCGGGATTCCATCTACCCACGGGTCGGTGGAGGCCTCGCCGGGAGAGGGGATCAAGGAGCAGCAAGGATGTCGTCCAGCGTTGGCTGGGGAGAATTTGAGGCCAGTCAGGAAGGGCTAGAAGGGTCGCTGGAGAGGGGGACCAGCCTTGCAGCGCCTGTGGCGCCGGGTGAGCGCCCAGAAACTGGTTCTAGGGAGAAACCAAGTATCTGCAGGGGCTGGGCTGCGGTGTGGGGGTGGATTCTGGCAGCTCCGCACAAATCCCTCATCTGCATGCTCAAACGGTCTAAGATTCGCCAGTGGGTTTCCTGGTGGGGGAGTGCCTGGCACTGGGACAGCTCAGGTTAAGGGGATGGGTTGCTGCATGAAAAGCTCCAACTCCCAGAGCAGTAGGGGCTGAGGGCAGAGGACAGCCAGCAGGATGCCAGGCAAAGGGGTTGGACCAGTGGGGAGGGGGCACAGCCTCTGGGTGGGGCACCCGTGACACACTCCTGACTCCTTGCCTCTGGGCTGGGGACCTGGAGGCCACATCCGGGGGAGTCAGCCTGGGCGGGGTCTGGGGCAGCAGGCCTGTGGGAAGGCCAAGGGTGTGGCCGGAGCCAGGCCCGCGGGTGACACCCCCCACTTACCCACCCCAGAGTGTCCAACTCCCTCCTCCGCGCTTGTCCCCACGCCCCCTCATCAGCGGTGCTGCCCCTTCTGCCTTTCCACAGGCAGACTGCTCCCAGGGGTGGCCCCCTGCCCTCACTCCGCCTTCTGGTCCCCCTCCCCCACCACTCCACTGAGGGGGAGGCCACAGTGTCCCCTCCTGACCCTCCTGGGACAGTCCTCCTCAGTCCTGGCTGCACCCCCTCTTCCGGGTGGTGAACTCCCCAGCCCACCCCTGGCTGAGGGCACCCAGAGTGCCAGTTCTGACCCCATGGCTTCCTAAACTACAGACCCAAATAGCAGCTCCCCCCAGGAGCTTACTGCCGACATCTTGCAGGCTCCATGCCACACCACGCCCAAGCAAACTTCCTCCGTGGGCTCAAGCCTGAGCACCTTTGGATCCTAGCCGGCTCCAGCTCTCATTAGCTGTGGGATTTGAGAACAAATAACTTTCAGTCTCTGTGCCCCATGAAATGGTAGTGCTGACCTCATAGGGTGGTAGGAAGGGGTCCATATAAGGTTCTTGGAATGGCGCCTGGTGAGACAGGGACCATGGGCTTAGACAGAATAGGGTGAGGGCATCCGGAAAAAGCAAGGCAGGATATTTACAGTCAAAGCAATGTAACAATGTAAAGCCCCTATTCAAAACTCTGTGTTCAGCATTATGCAAAGTCAAGGTCACACTAATTCTCTTGGGTAAAGATACCAGACTAGGAATCTAGACATCTTCAGTGAGATCAAAGGTCGAAAGGCCAGGAGCAACCTGGCCTGGAATGTTTGAGTGTTCCCCAAGGGTATCTCAGCATAACCTGTGACTTCACTGTGAACAGCCCTAGCAAACAGACAACAACCCAGCCCACCCTGGGGGCAGGGCAGGTGGTACAAATCCACCCCCTAAGCCCTCAGTTCCCAAAAGTCCTCAACTGCCTATAAATCCCCTAGACAACGCACCACCCCGGGCTCTCCTGTCCCCTCCTGGCGTGAGCCAGGAGCTCTGTCTGTCCTCTCACTGTATCTCTCAATAAAAGTCTCCCTGGCTCTCCTACCTTGACTGTTTGCTAAGTTCATTCTTCGACCCCACAAACAAGAACCCTGGCATCACTGGCCCAGAGTCAGTGCTATTACAAGTGTGTGTGATCCTAGGGAGAAGAGCCCTTTCTTACCCAACTCCTTGGGTGTCCCTGGGAGGTTGGGGTAAGCAGCCGCCAGGGCCCCCAGGATCCCTCCTGGGATGATCCCCGCCCCTTTGGTGTGGCCAGGAAGTAATGACTTCTTCTAGCAACCAGAGAAGAGCTGAAGTGATAGGATCGGCCCTTCTGAGATTAGGTTATAAAAGGACTGACTTCTGTTTGGGGGCTGGCCCTGCTGAGAGCCCAGCCGCCGTGCCCTGAGCAGCCCTGTGCACAGGCCCAGAGGGGAGCCTGGAAGCAGATTTCTGGGCAGGATCCTTCTAAGATTTTACATTTTCCTCCCAGTCTTTACAATTATCTCATCTATACCTATATCAATAGCAATTTTTCAAACTAAATTGCTTCTAACAAATCTTTTCAAAACATGTTCGTAGACACAGTGACTGTTTGCACTCACATTTCAGAGTTCTGTGCACTGTTCAATTAAAGGACCCACATTAGCCTCCCCAGTAGGTATAGAGAGGCTGGGGAAGCTGGCTGAAGACTCTCAGAGAGGCAGAGCAGGAGCAGCCCCTCTGAGGGGCTCCCAGCCCACGGCGGGCTGGGAGGAGGGCCTTCAAGGTTCCAGGAGCTCCTTGAAAGTGTGCCCACTTCACTGGCAAGGATGGGTAAGTTTTGGAAAGGGTTGGTAGCATCCTTTAATTTTCTGCCCATGCGCTTTACAGAGGGCGTGCAGTGGCTCAGTGCAGAGTAAGTGCAACTGGGTTGAGAAAGCTTCCGCTGTGCTGTTGTCATTGTTTAATTACCCACATGCGCTCTGGTTTGTCCAGCTGCCGGAGCCTCTGGACGCTAACATCTAGGAAACATCTCTGGCACCCCCTCCCATTTGCCTCCATGTTCCCTGTGGTTGTGCCCCCCAGATATCTCCTGGGTCCCTTTTAACTCCCCCTGCCCCAGTTGAGATCCTTCCAGAAGGCTGCTGTGGGCTCTTCCTCTCCTGTGGGCATCCAGGTGTCTCTCCCTCTCCTGCTTCCACCACCCCACTCCTCCCCTTCATCTGCACGCTCCTGCCCTTTGAACTCCAATATTCCCACCTTACCTAGTGCTTCCCACCTCCAGGTTCATTTCCAAGCCACGCCCCCACTTGCCGGGAACTCCCCTAGACGGAAGGGGGAGGTAAACACAGAGCCTGGGTCTCTGCCCCTAGTAGCTGGGAGCACTATGTCACTGTGTCCTTGTTGTCCCAGCTGTAAAGTGGGGGTGACAGTGGTTATTCTTGCCCTTCCCTGGATTGTTGGGGGGATCAGACACCAGAGATGAAAGGGCTTGAAGAATGTCAGGGGCTTTGTGAGGACTCTTGTTATTATTATTCTTTATTATTGTTGTTATAAGCAGTCAGAAACAAGATGTTCAGAGCCATAGGATGGCTATTAAGAAAGGCCAGAAATCAGCAACACCCGGTCCTTCCCCAGAGTGGCAGCAGCGGGGAGTGGTGGAGGTGTTGGGGGGTGTGGGGGGTGTTACAGGAGACCTGAGTTCAAAGCCCAGTAGGTCAGCTTGGGATGCAAGCACCCTGCCAGGCTGACTCTCTTGAGACAGAGTAAACATAGTACCTGAGGCCACAGTACTTTCAGGGCCCCATAAAATATTTCAATTTTGTTTAAAATCAGAGAATTTTTTTCTTCACGTTAGGGTAAAGAAAATGTTTTCATATATATTATTATTATATTCGTCTTTATACCAACGCAGTCACAAATGCAGTCCTTGTACTTTTTAAGGAAGAAGGAGCCCTCCATGTGTGGCAAGGAGGGAAGAAGGCAAAGCGCTCAGGCGCGGGGACATCAGATGTAGCCTGGGCCCTGGGCAAGGCCTTCCCCTCGCGAGCCTCCACTTCCTTGCCTCTTGGGGGGGTGTCAGAACAGGAGCGGGTGAACGTGAGTGGGCCAATGCAGCTGGGTGCTGGGTGCTGGGTGCTGGGTGGGGTCCTCCATCTGTTCGTCCAGCGGGGAACCCTGATCACTGCCCTGGCACTGGGACACAGCTTAGAGAGGCACACAGGGGCCAGGCCTCCAGTGGCTCACAGGGACTGAGAAGGAAGGCACAAAAGGGAAGGAGGGGAGAGGGGGCGCAAAGGAACAGACACAGGGACACCTTGGGAGGGGACACATCCTGGCGAGGAAACCCTCTCCCTCCTTCTCCAGCTAGTGACAGTCACCCTGGCAGGACAGAGCACCCCCCCCCCTGCTGGGGGTGCACTTCCCAAGGAAGGAGCCGCAGGGTGAGAGAGAGGAGCCTCCCCAACCACAAGGGCCTCACGCGAGGCACTGGCAGGCCAGCTTAATGCCGTCTGTGCAGCAGGTGGGCCGTGAGTTCCTGTGAGGTGGGAGCAGGTGACCCCCCTGACTTACAGGTGAGGAAACTGCTACTCAGGCCAAGTGGCAAACACAGGGCTCCGCCGGAGGAGCTGTTTTCCAGGCTCGGGTGGGGTCCTCCACCTGAGGGGATGTGTGGCTCTGCCTGAAGATGCTCAAACGGAAGGATTTCAGACCAGCTGATGGGGGGCCAGGGGGATGCTTGGGGCAGGAGGTCTGCCCTGGATATCCCAACAGCCACGTGTGTGTGAGAGAGTCTTATCACCTAAGGAAACCTCCCAGCCACCCCCCACCCCCACCACGTACGCGATTGTCACTCAGCACACTCAGCCCACACACAGGCATTCGCTTAGACACTGTGCTGACACACACACCACCTGTGGACAAATCCACGCAGGCAGAACAAAATGGTCCAACCTCTCGTTTTTGGTCTCCTTCCTTCTGAATGTAGACGCTGCCGGCAGAGAGCCTGGGGCGGAGCTGCAGGGGCCGAGGGCCTAGCCCGAGGCCTCCCCGGGCAGTGAGGGCCTCCTAGGCAGCCCTCCAACCCCTCTGGGCCCCAGGGCCTCTCCCCGCCTGGGTGTGGGCTGCCGAGCGCTGTGAGGGGTGTCAGGAGGGAGCGCTAGGAGGGGCCCTGGTCCCCCTCCCAGCCAGGCCTCCTGCTGGGACCCCCGCCAGCCTCCCCCCATCCTATGACTCCAGGCCTGGCAGCCCCAGGGAGAGCCCTGGAGACAGCCTGCAGCCCTCAGGGGCGGGGCCAGCGAGGAGGCGTCCCTGAGCCCCTCTGCCCTCGGTGTCTTCCAGGCAGGCGGCCCAGAATCAAGAGGAAGCTTTGAGGGCGGGGGCGGGGTCAGGCCTGTGCGCTCGCAGCAGGCCTGGCAGGCAGTGGGCGTCTGGGCAGGAGCCAGTCCCTCTGGAGGAGGAGACGGGACCGCGGTGGGGAGCAGCCAGCTCCGGGGGAAGGGGCACAGCAGCCTGGGGCCCCCTAGGAAAGGAAGGCCCCCTGCTCCCAGGCCGGAGAGGCTGGACTCAGCCCCCCAGCCGGTGGAGGAGGAGAGTGGGCGTCGTGAGCCGAACTGGGCATCCTCACCTCCACCCAGAGCCGAGGCGCTTTGGCACAGACTCCTGGCCATCTCCAAAGGCCTGGGCCTCAGGCCCCACTTCTCTGAAATGAGGGGCTTCCGACTCCCACCTGCCAGCTGCCTGAGTGCCTCGGTCCTACTGGACTTTGGGGACTGTGCCCTCCTGCCCACTCCTTTCATCTCCTTCCCAGGTTGCTAGAGGGCTGCAGAGCCAGATGCTAGAAACCAGCACCTCAAAACCCAGCTCCTGGGGTCCCAAACTCCAGGACCCCGGAGCAGGGGACTCTGGGCCAAGAACGCTGCCCGGAGCTGGGGCCCGTGGGGGTGCAGGGAACCCCAGCCTGTCCTTCCCGAGGCCCTAGCTGCCCCTCAGTCCATCCCCAGGACTGCAGTCCCAGAGCAAGGCCTGGAGCAGTGGGGCATCTTCCCCATGGATCTTGCAGCTACTCCGGAATCTCCCAGCCTGTCACCCTGGCTATGTGAGTCCTGCCACCTGTGGGGGCTGAATCCCATCCTGGAGGCTCCTGTCACTGCCCTGTGGGGTCACCAGGAAGGAGTCATCTATGGATGAGGAAAATGAGGCCCCAGAGAGCTCGCCCGTGCCCACCCTTCTCAGAGCAGGGCAGTCTCCTGGGGACGCCTGGCAGGCTTGGCCCAAACCACTGCTCAGGGAGGCCGCTGGGCTCTGGGCTGAGGGCGGAGGGGCCCTGGTGACCCAGGGGTGGGCCTCATCTGCAGCTCCCAGTTCACTCCTGGTGGCCTGCATGGCTTGGGGGCTGTGGGACTGATGTAACCAGACATCTCCACCCCACCCCACCCCTCAGGCTGTGTGGAAATCCCCAGGAGCAGGCCTGGCAAGCTGGGCGCCCCCACCCAGTCCCACCCTCGGACCTGGTGGAGGACTGAGCAAAGCCCTTGCACCACACATCCCAGGGCCCCAGGCTCCAGTCTGTGGAATGGGAACAACCGCACCTCTTGAGGGCTGTGCCAAAGATGACTCTGGGGAGTGCCAGTCTGGGGTGTGGCCTGCCCTCCCTGAATTAACCCGGTGGCCTTGGGAATGCAGAGCCAAGACCTTGACTAGCACCAAGAACTTCGAAGGGGTGGGGCTGGAAGCTGGCATTTAAGCATCTGGAACCTTCTACAAAACCCAAGTCCACTGTGGGGCTGGGGTCTGGGACCCAGCCCTCCCACCCATCTTAGAAGGCTGGGCAGGCATTACAGGCCCCTAGGGGTGATGGGTGGACTCAGATGCAGAACTCAGCCGGTGCCCATTTCTCCACAGTATCTCAGAGGTCACATTCAACTCCACCTGACCCCTGGGCCGCCCCCCGCCCCCCACAGCACACCCTGCAGACCTCACACAGCTAAGTCCCTGTTGCCTGCCAGCCAAGGTTTCCATACCCCATGCCTTGTTCACACTGCCCCAACCAGCCAGCACCCCCTTCCCGCCCATCTGTCTCTTCTGCAGGTATTTCTCACACCTCCACGCCACCTGCTCCCCCAGGCCTGGGACATAGCAGAGCCCCTACTCTTCCCGGGGGCCCCTGCACCTCCCTGCCAGGCCACCCAGGTCTCCCCTCCAGCCCCTCAGTGGTGTGAGAACGCCAAGTGGGGTCTCCCAGGAGCCATGGCTCTGCTCACGCCACAGGGGTGTGCTGGTCCCCCACCCCAGCCGGCCACATAGCGCTTCATTACTGCAGTGACTTCAGAGCTCCCGTGTATTTTATCGGGGTAGCACATGGGATGCATTTAGGAAAACAGTAAGCCGTCGAAGGGCTTATGAGGAAAAGCAACACACTGTCCCTTTCCTCCCTGCCTTGTCCCCAGAGAGCCATCTCAGCTCCTGGTGGTGACAGCCTGTTCCTGCCCCTCACCCATAGCATCCAAACCCAATTTTGGTCCTCTCTCCCCAACACTGACAGCAGCTGCTGTGCCCTCAGCTCCCTCCTGTCTCAGGAGGGTGGGGCCGTCCCCTCCCAGCCCGCACCCCATCCTCCCAGCCCTGTCTGTCTGCAGGGCCATTGCCCTTCCCTGTCTCATGGACTCCAGGCGCATTCCAGCTCATCCCCTAACAACCCTCCAGGCTGGGCCAATCAGTTTGCAGGCTGAAAATCAATAATCGGGTCTTAGATGACTCTGTAAACCTTGGAACAAGCAACTTTTAAACAAGAACAGCTTCTATCCCTGGTTTGGGCCTCCCTGGGCTCCCTGCTAGAGTCACAAAACACCAGGGCATGGAGGGGCCTTGGAGCTGGGGCTCCTATATCCCCGTTTCACAGGTGCAGGCAGCTGCTCAGTGGGGAAGGGACGTGCCCAACCAAGGGCACGCAGCTCCTCAAGGCTGTAGCAAAGACTGCTCACTGTCCTGTCCCTGCCCCCATCACCTCCAGCGTGGCTCAGGGAATAGAGCCCCTGATATTTTATCTGGGCATTTCCTGCTTGGAATCAAGGTTCCCAGCCTCCCACTTAGATGTGGCCCTGTGACTAAGTTTTGGACTGGGTGTAAATAGAGTGTTTGATAGCAGGAAAGGTCCTTAAAGGACAAGGCCCACCCTACTGCCCTTTCTCCTTCCCTCTGGCTGTAATGCAGATATAATGGCAGGAGCTTCAGTAGCCATCTTGTAGCACGAGGTGATCTTGGAAATTAAAACTACACATGGCAGAGCCACAGTATAGAAGGAGCCCGGGCTCCTGACACTGGGACACTGCTTGCCACACAAACCTTGGCCACCTCCACACATCTTGAGTAGGAAAGAAAACTTTCACCTTGTCTAAGCTGTGATTACTTTGGGTTTTCTGCTGGGTCTGTTTGACTTAGTCCAAAGCTCTTCTTGCTCTCTCAGGGTGTCGTCCCCAGTGAGGCCCAATGAGGAACAGTGAGGGCCCTGGGGTTCATGACTCAACACCTCTTGGGAGTGGGGTGGGGGTGGGGCCCCAAATGTCTCTTAGTAGCAGAACCCCTCTCCACAAGAAATCCAATTCGGAAGCTCCATAACAACAAAATCCCTTGTTAGAGTCAAGAGGCTCCTGTTGAAAGGAGGAGGGTGGGAGCCCCACCTGCTCAGACTCCCCTTGTGGAGCCCAGAGCCCCTGAGCACAGAGAGCATCTGCCAGGCCTATGTTCTCAGGAGCACCTCCTGGGCCCCCTTATCCCTGGGTGGCTGGGCCCACTGGGTGTCAGACAGACTGACAGAAGGCTGCAGTGACCCAGCCTGGGAGGCACACACAGACTGCCCCCTGGCCTCTGCCACCTCCAGGCATCCCAGCCTCCAGGGACTCAGGGCATAGCTGTCCCTCTCTCTGAGCCCCCCTCACGCCATGGGGACTGGTGAGAGAAGCTGCAGTTACCACTTCTCTCCGAGACACTGCCTGGCAATGGCTGGGCAGCTGGAATCAGGGTCAAGCCCAGAGGAGCACAAGGAGATGTGGCCACAGTGCCCCTGCCTGGCTCCTTGACCCCTCTCCACCTTTCCTTCTGTGCTGTGTGGGTCCCTGGCCTCTGTAGCCTGCAGCTCTGCCTTCTGTCAAGTGGGCACACAGCACCCTGCCCTGCCTGCCTCCCTCCCACACTGCTCTGTGACTCAGAGATAACAGAGTAGCCGGACTCTGGGTGGAGGGACTGACATTCATGTTGCCGACCCGGGAGGCAGCTACAAGTGGCACCTTGCCGATGCTCCAGGAGACCCATCCTGTTTGGCAAGTCGTCACAAAGCATGCCAGAAAACAGGGTGGGGCTTTCTCCCAAAAGTGGCAGGTGGAGTACAACCTTCTCGAACTTTTCCACCACCATTTCCTTAATTGTGAAGGCCAATAAACTCAGATGATGGGGCCCACTGCCAGTGCAAAACCCCTTGGTTTATTGAAAACTCCACGTGGGTGTTGTGCTCTGTCCCTTTAATACTGGAATGTTTGAACGATAAAAATGCTAGGTTTTTTGCATTCACTCAATTCCCCACCTCCCACCCCAAATGTCTGAGTAAGCCTGATGCTCTAGAGGCTGATCCTGTCTATCCTGTGGCTCGTCTCCCACCCCCTTCCACTGTCCCCCCACCAAGCACACACATTCACACTTCTGGTTGGGAAGCAAAGTTTTAGAAAAATGTGAGTTTTGCAGTCAGGGTGACTGGTTTCCAGCCATGACTCTGATGCTACCAGCTGTGTGACCCTGGGCATGTCACTTAATCTTTCTGAGTTTCCCCTCCTCTCTTCCCCCACCCCCACTCCGTCCCCCTGCCCAGTGAAGCCACTGTGACTAGGGGATGGTCAGGATGCCATTTTGTCCCCTGGCACAGAGCAGGCCCTCAAGAACCTTAAAGAGGATCCATGGTGGAGGGGGTTGGCACTCCCTGTGTACAGGGAGACCATGGCCATCAGCAGATGTCCTGGGCAGACTCAGGACTCTGGAAGAGCAGTCCGCGTGGCCAGCGTGATCAACACCCCCCTCCACCCCCTGCTCCGGGCTGGGGGCTCACGCCGTGCTGGGAGGCTTCTTTCCAGAGAGCCACGTGCAGCCGAGCCCGCCGAGCCCCCTACAGTCAGGTCTTCTCTCACCCCCTGTTGCTCTGGCTCCCAGACTCCGAAGGCCCTGGCCTAGGATGGATGGGGCCCAGCAGGAGAGCCGTTGTCCCACCAGCAATTGCGCATTCTTTTTGCAGATGAGTGAAGTACCCAGATCCCAGATTTCATTCCTCGGCCTCACTCAGCACAGGGTCCTCAAGGTCCATCCATGTTGTAATATGTGACAAAATTCCTTCCTTTTCAAGGCTGAATACTATTCCATTCTATGAATATACCACATTTATTTTACCGTTCATCTGTCAATGGACACTTGTTTTTTCCCCACCATTTGGCTACTGTGGATAATGCTGCTATGAACATGGGTGTCCAAGTGAGGAAAATTATTGTGATGGTGGTAAATTCACTTAAACACACATTGGAGTGAAAAACAAGTTCACCACATTTCACCAAGGTTAATGCTTGGGGCAGGGGGTGGGGCGCTGAAGCGCCCTGGCTAATTCAAGAGTGGGTGTACGGGTGGAAGGCATGAAGGGCAGGCGCCATGGGTACAACGTGGGTCTGGGCAGGCCCAAGCTGGGTCCGGCAGCGGCTGGACCCAGGCCTCCCCGCCGCGCCCTCTCCACCGCCCGCAGCCTCTGCCTCCCCTTCTTTTTTTAATCCCGACCCGGCCGCCAGGCCCCAGGCGTCTCTCTGGGTCTGTTTGGGATCCCGGTCCCAGGGAGGCATCTGATTGGCTCTGCCCTCACCAGGCCGCCCCTGAGAGGTCCCTGGTCAGCCTATGAATGGGCTTTCTTTGGTCAGGTGTCCGTGCCTGGTCCAGTCAGCGGCGAGCAGGTAGGCTCCACGGAACCACCTGGGGCCTGCGGTTCTCCCCGTGGCCGGCGTGGCCGGCTAACTCCGGCTCCTGTGGCTCGTGGGGGTGGGGCTGGGCCTCTGCAGGTCTAGCAGCGCCCCCTGCCGCTCAGATGGGGCTGCTGGGAGAGGGCCTGCGGGACCCCAGGCAGGCTGGCGGGGGAAGGCCAGGGTCTGAGCTGACTGCCCTCTGGACCCCAAGCTTGAAGATACGGAGGGCGGGACGTGCGGGGGGCTGACAGCTGTCGGCGCCCCCTCCTAACAGGGCCCTGGGTCTTGGTGCGTGGGGGAGTTGGTTGGTGCCCCGGGGGTTGGGGCCGGGGGCCAGGAGCTCCCGGACATGCTCTGCTCTCCTGGGTAGGCTGTGCCCTCCTGCCAGCGCCCTTTCCTCACTCAGGGACCCCGACAGCGAGGACTTCAGCTCCTGTGCCTTTTCTGACCCTGCCTCTAGTCCTGGGGTGTCCTGAGTCCCTGGCACAGGGGTCTGTGGTACCCTGCCCTTTGGTTCCAGGATCAGTTACCCCATCCCACCCGGAGCGGTGCTCTCCCTCCCGGGGCGCATGCTGCGTCTCATCTCCCGGCGGATCGCCCTCCCCTTGCATCTGGGGGCCGGGCCGACCCCAGCAGTAGCGCCCCTAATTGCCCTGTACTAATTGCGCTCTACACCTGCGTAGCCTCCAGGGCCTCAGCTTGTTACTGCAAGGGGGCTGGTCTCCCCGGTTTGGGAGAATTCTGACTTGGGAGGCGAACTTCTTGCGGTTTGCAGCTTTAATCATTCAAGACAGGCTCATTCCCTCATGGCGGAGGGTTTTCTGTAAACAACTCAATGCACCGCACCTCATCCGGGCTCCTACCCCACCGGGGTTCTATGCCTAAGGGATACGGGTGGCATCCCGGGCACCGCGACGCTATGCAGTCCCAGGGGAGAGGGGGCAGAAACCCAGAAGGCTCAGGCCGCCCCCAGCGCCGGCTCCTTTCCTGCTCTGTAACAGCTTACTGACGTATGGTTTATAGGCTATGAAAGGCCCCCAGTTTTAAGGACACAAGTTGTGTTTTTTAGTAAATTTATAGTCCCACCATCTTCACCACAATCCAGTTTCAGCTCATTTTCGTCGTCCCGAGTCCCTTGCTCCCCCTGGCGGTCCTTCCCCGCTCCTACTCCCAGCCCCAGGCAACCGTGGGTCTGCTCCCAGCATCTAGATGTTTGCCTCTGTGCACTTGGTGTAAATGGAATCATGCAATATGTAGTCTTTTGTGTTTGGTTTCTCTCTTTTTAAGTTTATTTTATTGTGATAAGGGCACGTATCAGTAGACGGACCCTCTTAACACAAAGCTGAGCGCACAATACAATTCCTGTGGGCTGTAGGTGTGCTTGGTTTCTTATGGTCATGGCTTTGAGGCCCACCCACGCTGTGGCATGTGTCAGTAGTTCACTCCTTTTTATTGCTGGATAATTTTCCATTTTATGGTTAGACCATGATTTATTGATCCATTAACCAGTTAATGGACATGTAGACATGTGTTTCCATTTTTTGGCTCATGAATAATGTTGCTATGAATGCCCATGGACAGATCTGTGTGCGAATTTAACGTTTTTAATTTCTCTTGAGTAGACATTTTAAGAGTAGAATTGCTGGGTCATGCAGGAAGTGTAAAAAACTGCGGGATTGTTTCCACTGTGGCCACACCAATTCACATTCCCACCTGCAACACATGAGAGTTCTAGTCGCTCCACATCCTTGTCAACAATTGGTGAGGTTGATCTTTTTAATTTTAGACATACTAATAGGTGCGTAGTGATAGCTCATTGTAGCTTTAACTAGCTACTCCTTAATGCCTAATGATGTTGAACATCTTTTCCTGTATTTATTGGCCACCTGTGCATCTTTGGTGAGATATATGCTCAAATCTTGTCCCTTTTAAAAACTGGGTTATGTGTATTACCTTCTAAGAATTCTTGATATATTCTGCATATATGATATGCAAATATTTTATTACAGTCTGTGGCTTATCTTCTCATCCTATCTTTTGAAGTACAACTGTAATTTTGAGAAAGTCTGATTTATCAGTTTTTTCTTTTTGAGAAAAAATATTTAGAATCTCTTTGCCTCAGTGAAGGTCATGAAGATTATCTTCCAAGCTCATTCTTGAATTTACCTTTGTTTCCCTCACCTCCCAATTACTGGGCCTGACAGTTCACATCCTCGGTTTTTTCTCCTTCCACTCAGGCATCCTGCTTTTGAACCCTTTAAGCAGTCTCTCTCTCCCTTTTTTTTTTTTTCAGTTTGCAAATCAGATCACACTACATGAGGGCAGGGGTGTTTCTCTGTTTTGTTCACCAATGAGTTCCGGGTGCCTCCAGCAGTGCCTGACATACAATAGGTGCTTAGTAGATGCACCTGGGATTCAGTCATACTGTTCCTCTGGTGGCACTGCACTGCACCTGGACAAAGTCCAATCTACAAGGCCTAACATGACTTGGGTTTGCCCACCCTGCCCCTTGCTCACTCCTCTCCTGCCACCCTGGTTTTCTCTGTAATCCTCAAATGTGCCAAGTTCATTACCAACTCAGAGCCTTTGCTTTCTCTGTGCCCTCTCCCTGGAATTCATTTCCTCCTGCATTCCTCAAGTCTGACCCCTGTCAGTTAGAGCTCAGCCTAAATGTCACCTCCTCCAAGAAGCCTTCTCTGATCACTTCATCTAGAGCAGCTGCCCTATACCCCATTACAATATCACATCACCCTTTTTTAAAATTAAAGTATCATTGATGTACAGTCTTATGAAGGTTTCACATGAGCAACACTGTGGTTACTACATTCACCCATATTATCAAGTCCCCCCATACACCCCATTGCAGTCACTGTCCATCAGTGTAGTAAGATGCTAGTCACTACTTGTCTTCTCTGTGCTATACTGCTTTCCCCGTGACCCACCTACATTATGTGTGCTAATCATAATGCCTCCTAATCCCCTTCTCCCTCCCTTCCCACCCCCTTTCCTTTGGTAACTGCTAGTTCCTTCTGTGAGTCTGCTGCTGTTTTGTTCCTTCAGTTTTTCCTTGTTGTTATACTCCACAAATGAGGGAAATCATTTGGTACTTGTCTTTCTCCACCTGAATTATTTCACTGAGCATAGCTCTATCCATGTTGTTGTAAATGGTAGGATTTTCTTCTTATGGCTGAATAATATTCCATTGTGTATATGTACCACATCTTCTTTATCCGTTCATCTACTGATGGACACTTAGGTTGCTTCTGTATCTTGGCTATGGTAAATAGTGCTGCAGTAAACATAGGGGTGTATCTGTCTTTTTGAATCTGGGATCTTGTTTTCTTCAGGTAAATTCCTAGGAGTGGAATTCCTGGGTCAAATGGTATTTCAATTTTTAGTTTTTTGAGGAACCTCCATACTGCTTTCCACAATGGTTGAACTAGCTTACATTCCCACCAGCAGTGCAGGAGGGTTCCCCTTTCTCCGCATCGCCAACATTTGTTGTTCCTAGTCTTTTCTACATTGGCCATCCTAACTAGCATGAGGTGATATCTCACTGTGGTTTTAATTTGCATTTCCCTGGTGATTAGCATCACATCACCCTTTTTTCATTAACAGAACACTTATCTCCAATCAGACACTTCCAATTTATATCTTTGCTTAATGGTTGGTTATCCCCCAGCCTTCGAGGGCACCAGGACGGGAGTGGGAAGAACAGAGCTCCCAGACCTTCTTTTCCAAGCCCTTCCTCCTTCAGGAGCTGCCCTTGCTTATTCTGGCCCCTGGAGATTTCTCGTCTCCTGTTTTTGTTCCTTTCCCACCATGGTAAGCTGTAACACTGGTTGCCTCCAGTGAACCATGTTTCTTGGTAGTCACGCCCAAAGTCTCATTCCACACTGACATTGGACTTGGCCATGTATCTTGTTCTGGACAATGAAATATCAGCAAGTGCGATGGGAGTAGAGGTTTGATAAGATCTTGCATACTAGAGTTTGTTAGCCACAGAACCTAGCTGCCATGCTGTGAGAAAGCCCAAGTTAGCCACATGGAGAGGCCAGGTAAAGGAGAACCAAAGTATCTGGGATGACAGATCATGCTGGCAGCCCCAAGCTCCCAGCTGACAGCTACCAACTGCAGCTCTGTGGGTGCAGCCACTTGGATGTTTCAGCCAGTTGAGCCTCCAGCTAACTGAAGTTGTAGAAATGATCTCAGCTCACACCGCACAAAGCAGAACTGTCCAGTTGATGTGGAGGATGTGAGAAAAAGTAAGAAAGCACTGTTGCTGTTTCAAGCAGTGGGAGCTGATACACCCGTGGGAGTCTAACCTGTCTCTAAGGGTTCGTTGGCATAGTAACTGCAGCCCGCCCCCTGGCTACCCTCTTTCCTGTCCATCACTTTTGGAGATGGGCAATCCTCCTGAACACTACCCTCCTTGGGGCCTGGAATCCTCTCCCAGGCCTTAGTGACTTGGGAGTCCAGTCCTGTGCTCCCTCCACAGAGGGCATCAAAGAAAGCTTAGGACTTTAGTATCTGGCAGGGCTTTCCCTACCCCTCCAGAGCCTTAGCTCCCTGTTGGACAAGGGCTGGCAGAGTGAGGAAAGGCTCCCTGGAGATCTCTGATCTCCCCACCCAGACAGCACTGGATTCTCAGTGGCTCTGCCAAGTGTGTCCTAGGGGATCCCAGCAGTGGGAGCTGAGAACAGGCTTGGGACACAGTGACACCAGCTGCCTCCCAGCTACGCGCCTAGTGGCCAGCTTCTAGAACCACTCTGGTTTCGGTGTGTGCATCTGTAAAACGGGCTGGAGCATGTTGAACCCTGGGCGTATCCCACATTACAGAGCCTCATGAACATCCCCCTGCGTGTGTGTCTGCGTGGCGGGGGTGGGAAAGGCGTGCTGGGGCAGGGCCGGTAGCAGGGGTCAGGAGAGCCCCTGGGAAGACATAGGCCGCTTGCACGAGCAGGCTCGGCTGTGCGGATGGCATTCCAGGCGGAGGGGACAGCAAGTGCGCAGGCCTAGTCCCAGGGCAGAGGTGGGGCTGTGCAGAGGGCTTGGGCAGGGGAGCGGGGATATGACCTCGAGGCTATCACCTGTTCGGGTCCGGGAGGCGGCGACCGTCCCCTCTTCGAAGATAAGGAAACTGAAGGATCCTCTCGGACTCTTCGGCTCGGAGACCTGCCCTCCCTACCTGGCGCCCTGCGGCTGTCGGATGACCCTCTGTACTCGCTCCGCTGGACGGGGAGGCGAGCGGAACCGGAACACAGGCGCAGCCCACCCGGGAGCTTTGATTGGCTGACCAGGGTAGCGGCAAGCCCGAGCCCCGCCCCACGAGGGTGAGGGGCCGGGCATGCGGTCGGTCGGCAGGATCCCAGCATCCCGCAGGGGAAGCTGGGCGGCCGCAGCGGTGGGTGGGGGGAATGTGGCTATTTCACGGCGGAGACTGAGACCCAGAGTGGCAGGGGGCCAGCGGAGGCTACGTAGCGAGTGGCGACCTGGGGCTTCCGGACCGCGAAGCGCGGACCGCTTGACGGGCGGCTGGCGGCCGTGGCGCGCGCGGCCGCCAGGGGGCGGTGTCCGCCCGCTCTGGGTGGTGGCGCGTGTTGCGGCGGAACGCGGCGCCCGCCTGCAGCTCCGGTCCCCCGAGCCAATGGGGAAACTGAGGCCGGGCCCACACTGGCTCCGGCAGTTTCTCGCCTTCACCTCCCCACGTCTGCGCGGTTAGGTCCGATAAGGGAACCACCGTCGCCAGGCCCTGGTCCCGACGGGTCGCATAAACCTAGTAAACGTCCCGTCCCCGTCCTTCCCTGTACCTGCCCCTTGCTAAGTGGCCGCGCCTCCCAGAGCCTCACTTTGCCAGAGAAAGTGCTTGTGTGGACGCGGGGTCCGGGCCCCGATGCCTCAGGGTTTTCGAAGGGGGAGTGCTCCTGCACACGACTGGCACACACGGGCCGCGGTTATGAGGACGCCTCCGAGCTGTGTGACCTGGGCCAGGCCCAGCGCCCCACTCCCCAAGGCCTCGGTTTCCCCTTCACTGCTAATCCCAACTATTTACTGGAGGGGGCGGTGAAAAATAAGGTGGGAGGTGCAGACGCAGCTTGAGGCTGCCCCTGGCCCGATCCGTGGTCCCTGCTCCGTCCGCGGCGGCAGCAGGGCTCAAGGCCTGCTCGGCCAGACACTTCCGGGCCCGAGGGGCAGTGACTGCTCACGGTCACACAGCCAGCAGGAATCCAGACCGAGGCACTGGGTCAGGGCAAGGGCGAGCGCGAGGGCCGCTTTCCTCACCAGCTTCCTGCGCCTGCCACCTTTCCCTCCAGATGCCCGGCTCCAGAGGCACGAACCGGCCATGCCCCTTTTGGCGGAGCCAGGTCCATGTCCTGCACTGCTGCGAGCCGCGCCTTGGGCTGCGCTCCCTGCGGCTCCCCTTTGTGCTCAGAGCTCCCTGGTGACCAGACCCTGGTGCAGCCCGCATGAATCAAGCAGCTTCCTGCTCCAGGGCGGCCAGGGCCACAGACCTCAGGACCCACCCACACTTCCCACGGGGTCACCAGCCTCCCAGGAACCCCACCTCTGCCTACTCCCCACCCTATCACACCCTGACCCCACCCACCCGGCCTGACTGACTCCTTCTCTGCTTAGTCATCAGCACTTATGACCTGCCTACTCTCCTCCCACAGGAACAGGAGGCCCCACCCTGGGGGCTGACAGAGGAGAAACCCCCAGGAACGCAGGACACAATGTAGGGGCACAGAGAGGCTGGGGGAGCTCCTTTAGCCAGGAACACCTGAAATGAGCCATCCAGACTTCTGAGACCAGTGGTCTGGGCAGAGGGAACAAGCATGTGCCAGGGCCCTGACGCCCTGAGGCCAAGATTCCCAGTGGAATGTGAAGGGGTCTAGCCTTGAGGCAGGGCAGGGGTTCTAGTCTGAGATGAGCAGCATGGCTGAGCAGAATAAGGTGGGCTGACTTGGCTCTGACAGATCCTTCAGGCTGCAGAGGGCTGGGGCTGCGCCTGGAGCCACTGGAGTCTGGGGCAGCCTGGCCCTGGCAGGTGGATGGAGCAGTGAGTGGAGTCAGGGTGTCTGGACACAGAACCCACGGGACTGGACTGATGGTGAAAGGGATGCAGCAGACTCCTCATCCCAGGTGGCCTCATTCTCCAGGAAGCCTCTCCTGCCAGCTCACCTCTGGTCCTCACAACAGGCCCAAGGGCCTGTTTGTTAAAGAAATAATGAAGCTGCTTAGAAGTGCTGGATGACTACCTGACTCCCCTGGTCAGGGATGGAGGGGCCCCAACCCACCATCCAAGCTTGCATCTGAGGCCCCCCCATCTTGTGAGTGGGAGACACTTCTGGTTGGGGGGTGGGAACCATAGATTTCATCAGCTAATACAAAGGAATCTGAAAACCCCAGGGGCTAGGAGCTCATGAAACCAAAACCTTTCCTTCTTGGGATGGGGTGAAGCTTATAGGTTCCATCTGTCAGCAAAGCCCAGTCTTTTCTCTAAGTCTGTTTCCCTACCTATAAAGTGGGCCGACAATCCGACCTATTTCACTGGGCAAGTCAATGAGATATTGGCCAGGAGATGGCAGTTTGCTAATGGAACCAACCTTTTTCAAAACCAACCTTAATTATACAAATATTTGAATGTGTTCCCCTTGTGAAAGATTCAAACCACAGAAAGATACAGAGAATAAAAACCAAAAGCATCCTTACTCCTCCTTGCTGACTCTCTCAAGGGTGGATGCTGCCAACAGACAAGTGTGTGACTTCCAGTATTTCTAAAACAATATAAAAGCTTTTTCTTTAACATTTTTATGTTGAAATGTTTAAAAATGTATCCTAGCAGCTCAGTTACTGAGGCAAGCTCTGTGCCACGCACAGCTGTGTCCCAGGAGGCCTCAGCTACCCCTCAGGATGGCTCTCTGTGGCAGATGTCACTCTTATTGCCACCTGACAAATGAGGAAATGGGGGCTCTCTGTTCTTACCCGCAGCTGCGTGATACCCGCATATGCGTTACTTAGGGCAGCCATGTGTGATGTACCGTCTCAAGCAGGACCTGTTGAGAGTGAAGGGGATGCTGTTACAATTACATGGGGATGACAGGCTCTGTTCCAGGTAAGTAAGTACTCCTATGAGTCAGGACTTCCTGGCTTATGCCAGAGAATTCACCAGCTCATTACCTGAGAAAGCCTGAGATCCTGCAAGGCTGGACACAGGGTCCTACAAGGACCTAGACTTCAAAGCTCTCCCCCTAGGAGGGCATGTGAGGGAATGGTCCCTAGCCTCCAGGCTTGGAGTCCTCTCCGTGAGCCCAGCAGAGGAGTGGGAGCCATTCACCACTGGAGAGGATGCATGGCGGTCATTCCATTCCAGCCGTTGCCCTTTGGATGGCCACCTACGTGGTTTCCAGCTTCTCAATATTAAAAATGCAGTAGTGACTTTGTCTCTTTGGTACTTGGTAGTCACCTGAGTTCTCTTTGTAAGGCTGAACTATGAAATAGAAATAAAATATACAATTAAGGTTGACTTCTTTATACAACTTTAAAGAATTAAGCAAGTGAATAAAAACCGCAATAGTGAGCATCAAACATGGAACATGGCGTGTGGACAAATACTAATCTGGGATAAGATATCTACCAAAAACACTTCTGGACCTAAGAGTGTGGGCATTTTCCCCACTGGTGGGGCCTTCTGCGGTGCTGCCGTGTGCAAGGGCGCGAGGGCCTGACTCCCACCCGCACCAGCGCAGGCTGCCAGGCTCCTCCGTGCTCGCCGACAGGCAGTCCCAGAGGTTGTGCACCTGCTGATTTTGTACAGAGCTGAATACTGGCCACGTGTGAGTTGCCTGTTGACAGCCCTCGTCCATTTCCCTCCTGCGTCAATGTCCCTGGGTTGCAGGGGCTCTCCTTGTGTTCTGGACGTCATTCCTCGGCTGTGTATGTGGGGCTCTGGCTCCCGGGATGCCACTGTCTTCACCTAGTTTTAGCCTGGCTTTGGTCTGCCCTGGCATTTTAAGCTGAGCCTCGAAGGACCAGTTGGATGAAAGAATGAGTCTGGAGGGGAGCTGGGCCCAGAGCAGGTGGGGCGAGGCTAGCCTTCCAGGAGGGAGGCTGGGGGAGTGGGGGCAGCGCCCATGCTGCAGCTCCTCGGAGGCTGGGTGGCCTTGGGTCAGGCCCAGCCAGGTGGTGGAATGCAGGGCCCTGGTGACATGCGGACAGATGGAGGGGTGTCCCCATCCTCACTCCTGGTCCTGGTCACTTCCCATGCTGGCCCTGCCCCCCTGGGACACCTTCCTTTTGAGATCTGAAAATACACCGGACTCATTTCACAGAGGCCGGAGCTTCAGCAGGCGGAGTCACTCGGCCTGGGTACCAGAGCTGAGGAGAACCTGGCTGCGCTGACCGGAGCCCTGCCTGCTCCTCCGGGGGGCTCCTGCCCCGCCTCCTCTGCGGCGGCGCCCACTGAACTGCTCTCAGGCCAGGCTGCCGCCACACCCCTGCTCTGACGACAGCCACTGTGGGCCTCATTGGGAGCAGCTGGGCTCCCATCAGGGAGGATCTCTGTTGCTCAGACAGTGAAAACCTCACAGCCTGCCCTCCACTGGTCTCACTCTCAGTGGATGATCTTGAAAATGGAAGCCTCAGACTTCAGACGCACCTTACCTTGTGTCCTCACCTGCATCCATGCCCAGTGAGCTGTTCCCCAGGAAGAACTGTCCATGCCCTTGGCTGAGGGCTCCATCCCTGCCGGCCTCCTCAGAGCCACGGCTCCACCGGGTCTCTCCTGCATCGTCAGCGTTGTGGTCCATCAGTGTGCTGCACATGAGCACACACACACGCACACACACACACACACACACACACACACACAAGTCCATACATGGTATACAAGATGTGCACAGGCATGTCTGTGCATCACGTGCATGCACAAACCACACACTCACATGCACATGTGTTATTTTCATTCTTTCATTCTTCAACCCCACTTCCACTCTCGCCCCCACCTATCCTGTGCTCCCTGTACGGCTTTCTCCAGGCCCCGCACCAGGCTCTTCACATAGCTTCTCCTGCCACTCCATGAGCCACAGGCCACCAAATCCCAGACAACCGCCCCCTACTCCTTGGGACGCCTTGGCTTCCAGGAACCCTGTGCCTTTGATTTCCAAAGGCCTCTCCCCACCTCCTCGCTCCCTCCTACTATATGCCAGGAACCCCAGTTCCGTCCGCACACCTTCTCTTCTCTGTCTCCCGGTGTCATGCTTTCTCATGTTGATCATGTCTATCCCCAGCCAGGGCTTCTCCCCTGCCCTCCGGTTGCAGTGGACACCCCTACGTGGCCAACAGGAGTTTTCCTGCTCCCCCCATCCTCCCAGGTGTTCAGCTTGACCTGGGAGACATGTTAGACTGTTCTCTCCCTCTCACACCCACCCCAGTGGGTCAGAATCCACACAGCTCCACTCTTTCTCCCCAGTGACCTCCGCGCTGCCACTTGGCCCCCCCACACCCTCTCAGGCTGGTTGGCCACTGGTGGGCTTCACCCTCTCCCCTTGAGGTTTGTTCTCAGTGACCAGAGGGAGCCTGAGAAAACCCGAGCCGGCCTTTGTCACGCCTGTGTTCAGAGTTCTCACGCTGACCTGCAGCCCCTCACCCACCCTCCATCTCCAGGGCCTTGCTGGCCACACCCCTGTGCCTGGGCACCCAGGTGCCCCCTGCTGCGACAAGCTCTCCCAGGAGACTGGGGGTGTATGCAGCCCAAGTCAAGCCCCACACAAGGCTGTGCTGGGGAGCACTCCCTGCCTGTGGCGCATCAGGGCCTGGGAACGGAGCCATCCTCGCCACCCTCCACCCACTCCCTCCCTCACCCCCCAAGCCCCTCCTCCCACCCCGAGGGAGCTGTCACCTCATGCCCTGAAGCAACCTTGGAGGGCAGCAACATGGCACGTGAAGCTGCTTTGGAGGGGCACGTCCTGCCCTGGCCCTCCCACCCGACAAGGCTCAGATCCTGTCCCAGCCCCAGGGAGGCGTGGCAGGGAAGGCGGCAGAATCTGAACGCTGCAGCCCCCACACATGACAGGCACAGGGGACAATATTCCCCAGCGGCAGACTCCTTAGCAGACAGGGTGCTGGACCCAGAGCGCTACGGCAGAGGGTGAGTCAGAAAGTGACCCTGGTTGGTTTCAGACGGACAACAAAATGATCCATCAACTGTTTATGGTACCAAAGCCTCACCATGGTAAGTGTAGTTATTATGTCCCCATAAATATATTGCAATATTTTGGCTCTACTGCCTGTGCTGTACTTCCATCCCTGTGACTAAATTATTTAATAAATTGAAGTTTGTAACTCTAAAAAAAAAAAAAAGAAAAAAAAAAAGTGACCCTGGGAGAACAGAAGCCGCTGAGCACGAGGGCTCTCAGCGCCGTGGCGGAAAGTGTTACAGTGTCGGCCGCCACTGAGGGAGATACCCGGCCGGGATTGCGGGGCAGGACAGTCACATAGGCCTTCAGGTCTGTCCACCTGTTATTTCCTAAATGATTACAGGCTCATAGGCATTCATTCTTGCATGCCTGAAATAATTCACTAACTAGCTGACTTCCAAACCCCCTATGCCTCAATTTCCAGGTTCTTAGGACAAACCCAAGCTCTTGCCTGGGCACTGAAGGCCCCTGTGAGGCCTGGGCCCTCCCCACTGACCTCTGCAGCCTCTCTCTTGCACGGCCAGACTTGCTCCAGCTGTGCCCAGCCAGGAATGCCTTTCCCCACCGGACCTTTCTGGCTAAGTCCACAGCTACAGGAAGCTTCCAGGCAGTGGAGAAACGAGGTCAGACCTGACCTTTAGAGAGGCCTTCTGGATCCCCCTGGGGTGGGCAAGCTGAAGAGGGAGGCAGGGAGAGACCTGCCCATGGCCAGCTGCGCAGCCTGGCGCCTCGGGCCCCTGCCCTCTCGCCTCCCTTGGTAGCCGTGGAGTTGCCATGAGGTCTCAACTCTAGCTCTTGAAGAACAGAACGGGGACAAGTGAGCAGGGTGGCTCTCAAAGGCCAAATGACAACCCAGGACCCCTATTCACTTGGCTCCCATCATACTCAGAGGCATCGACGAGAGCTGGGAGGAATGACAGGGCACCTGAGGCCTGGGGAGGGGAGGAGCCAGGGCTGAGGCTGGGCCGAGGGGGGTGGGGAGGGCCCAGGCCACACAGGGGCCTTCAATGCCCAGGCAAAGAGCTGGGCCCTCCGATAGACCCACAAGGCTGCAGCTCTGGTGTGCTGCTGGCGCGACACCTCTCCCACCAGCACAGAACATAGGGTCCGCCAGGACCCCCACGATAGGCCGCAAGGTTGCACCCCTACAGTGCCCCTGCCCCCCAACCCCTTCCCCCACCAGCCCAGACCCATAGGGGTCCACCAGGATCCCCTCCAATAGTCCCCCAAGGCTGCAGCCCTGTTGTGCCGCTGGGCCGACCCCTTTCCCACGAGAACTGACCAAAGGGGTCCGCCAGGAACCCTCCGATAGGCCCCAAGTCAGGACCCCTGGAGTGGTGCTGGCACGACCCCTCCCCCCACCAGCAGAGACCATAGGATACGCCAGGACCTCCTCCCATAGGCCCCCAAGGATGCAGACCTGGACTGCCGCTGGCACGACACCTCACCCCCACAACAGACCCACAGGAGTCGGTCAGGACCTCCACCGATGTCCCTGGGCCGAACCCTCTCCCACCAGCACAGACCATAGGGTGCCAGGACCCCCTCGGACAGGCCCCCAAGGCTGCAGCCCTGGAGTGCCGCTGGCCCAACCCCTCTGCCGCCAGCACAGAACATTGGGTCCCACAGGACCACCTACGAGGCCCCAAAGGCTGCAGCCCTGGAGTACAGCTGGCCTGACCCCTCCCCTGCCAGCACAGTCCCATAGGGTCTGCCAGGACCCCCTCGGAGATGCCCCAAAGGCTGCAGCCCTGCAGTGCCGCTGTCCCGACTCCTCTCCCGCCAGCAGAGACGGTAGGGGAAGAAAGAAATGAGCAATGGAGCCACAAAAAGACATAGGAGAAACCAAAATGCATTCTAAGTGAAAGAAACAAAACTGGAAAGGCTTCCTACTTTATGATTCAAATTAGATGATGATGTGTGGGGAAAGATAAAGCCACAGGGAGGGTAGAAAGATGAGTGGTTGCCATGGGTTCAGGGAGAGAGGGATGAGTAGGTAAAGCACAGGGGAAGTTTGGGGAGCAGTGAAACGATTATTTGCATTTTGTAATAAATACATGACATTATGCATTTGTCAAAACCCGTGGATACAAAAACCTAAATACTTTCACAGCACAAAGGATGAACCATAGTTTATGCAATTTTAAAAAATCACTTAGGATGTTGGTGGAATCTCAAGAAGGCATGCAGACTGTGACAAGAGAATCTAACTCTATTACAAACGTTATGAGACAACCTCGCTGAAGGGAGTATGGGGAAGGTGGCGACCTGAGTAACTCGGAAGATGAGTGGGCGTGTAAGGCCAAAGGCAAAAGGAGCTGCACAAGAGCTCGTGCTTCAAAAGGCTGCCTGCCACAGAGGTGTGGGCGAGCGATTCTGATACTATTATACTTACACACTCAGATGGAACAACTAAGAACCTAGGTGGCAGACGGTGGGATCCAAGTTCTCACTACTGGAGGAGGAGCCCGCAAGCAGGCAGCACAGGAGGCCGGAACACCCACATGGTGACGGACTAGAGTCGGGAGTACCAGTAAGACTCAATGTGTACCTCAGTGTAAATGCAGATGGTTTTACATATAGAAATATTTATGATATATGTATATACATGGGTTAAATACATGTCTTTGTTTAATCAGCTGAGCTGAAAGGGCTTAAAATAAATGACTCCCACTAGCAACAAGCACACCTAGTGCCCCTATTGGGGTTTCTAATACTATTCTGTAATGAAAAAATAAAAAATCCTGGGAGAATTGGCTGTATGTAGGACTAGTGCTGGAGATAGATAGTCAAGATGAGCCTAGAGCATCTTGTAATGCCATGAAATAACGAAGTACACACACACACACGCACGCACGCACGCACGCACACACACACACACACACAATTGGCTGTATGTAGGACTAGTGCTGGAGATAGTCAAGATGAGCCTAGAGCATCTTGTAATGCCATGAAATAACGAAGTAGACACAGACACACAGACACACACAGACACACAGACACACACACACACACACACACACACACGGAACTATTTAGCCACTCCTAAATACTTTCACAGCTAGCTGAATCATTTTCTCCAAGTGGACTAGTGCTGGAGATAGACAGTCAAGATGAGCCTAGAGTATCTTGTAATGCCATGAAATAACGAAGTAGCCACACACACACACACGGAACTATTTAGCCATCTTGTAATGCCATGAAATAACGAAGTAGCCACACACACACATACACACACACGCGCATGCACGCACGCACGCACTTAGCCACTCCTAAATAGCTTTCACAGCTAGCTGAATCATTTTCTCCAAGTGGTAATCGTTTCAATGTCCCAAGACATTAAAAATGATTAAAGTCTAATGACCCAAGTCTTGTTTCTCCTGTAAAAGTGGAACTTTTTTTGATGCTGTAGCTTTTTCTTTATGTGGATAAAGTGAAGGGTCACGTGGCCAGGATTCCCACCTGGCCCTGGCTGGCTAGCTCACTACACACGTGTGGGCAAAACGTTGCTAAAGAGCTCCGCTAAGTGGTCTGGGCGACACAGTGGCACGACTGCAAGGCTGCAGGAGAGCAAGCAGAGGCTGGAGTGGTGGCAGCGCCGAGGACAGAGGCCCAGGGGATGGCTGTGGGGGTAGCAGGGCCCCGAGACAGAGACCAGCTTGCTGTATGCAGACTCGCTCTGAGTGAACGGGATTCTAGTGACTGACCTGCCACCGTGGAAATAAAATCTTTCACCCCAAGAATGTTTTACAGTAATTTCTTTGGTCACATTGAATCCATAGTGAATTTGTCTGAGGCTGAAACCCATTGGCAAGACACTTTAATAGTGTTTAAATGGCTACCGGTTTTACAAATACACAATTATACCTATGTATAGAGCACAAATCAAATAAATTCAGTAAAATCATAGGTTTGAAATGTTATCTTATTGGCTCATTATTGCCTTTGCTGAAAATATTTTATATACCAAAAATAGTTTTCAGGTAATGGCATCACTAAATGATATGAAAACCCACCTGCGGCTGTACTATTTCTGTGGATCTTCTTTTACTACTCACATTTCAATTTGTACTTTACCAGTTTTCTGGCCTTTACCTGGTAAAACCATTCGTCACAAGCATGAAAAAGTGGTATTCCTGAATACCATCTCATGATTTCCAGCTAATCAATCATCTCTCTTATGAGTGCAAACACGGCACAGATTTTATTTGCAGTTTTCCCCTCTTGGAACACTTACTGCCTTTTCACAGGATGAAAAATTATTACACATGCTATTTAACCAATCAAAGTTTGCAAAAAAAAAAAAAGACAGAATATTGAATAAATGAGAAACATGTAATTTTGGTAATTATAATTACATTTTAACTTCTCATGTACCATCAGTTCAAATAACTAAACAGGAAATTACACTGGAGAAATGCAAGTAAAATCAACCTATTATTAACCAAAGTAGTAAATGTGACAAAGGAGAAAAACATAGGTGGGGAAAACGTATCCTATGGCCGGGATCCTCCCCTGAACCTAAGCTACTTGGTGATGTAACTGGTCCGCTGCTAGGCTAATGCTCCCACACTCCTAGGCTATTACCGACCGAGTCACTGTGTGAGGAGCTCTGCCCATGCTCTGGGTGGAGGCAGCGACAAGGAGGATTACAGACCTGCGGACGGCTGGATGCAGACATGACCCTAGTGCTCGACCTACCGCCGGGACAACCAAGTTGGGTAATAAATCCTTTTACCCCAAGAATGTTCCATTGTCATTCCTCAGTCTCACTGAATCTATAGTGAACTTGTTCGGGGCTGAAACCCATTGGCAAGACAACATAAGAGTTCATGCTAAAGATTACACTAATGCATTTGTCCTGGGAAAAATAACTGGTAAAATAGGAAGCATATTTACTCATTTCTTATGGGTTAATCATTTAAATTCTCAACAATAAAATAACCAAGTGTGTCAAGACAGCTATACTCTAATTATATCCATCACATTGTTTTTTTAGCACAGTACAGAAGAACACCAAATCTGATGTTCAACTTAAATTTAAAGGCATTAATTTTTATAAAAATACATCTAAATTTTTACAGCATTTTATAAATTTTACTAGGTTGCTTAATTTGAATACTTATTAATATCATCTTAATTTTGTACAATATCGTCCATTATCATTCAGTGATTTGATGTTTGGAGAAAACAAGTATGAAGAATATAACCAAAATCATTCAATTTTTAAAAATCACTTATCATTTACTCAACAAATATTTACTTATTTTTTAGTACGTGGCAGTTATCATATTTAGAGTTGAGTATATGTTGATGAAATACAAAAATTATTATCATTTAAAGTTAGTGACAAATATATCCTAATGACAAAGTGAAATCATTTTAATACAATACAGATAGTTCGGTAATTCTCGACCAATTCAGTTTTCAGTTAGTGGTCAAAAAAACACTACTGTGTCTGACAGAAGAAATAAGAACAAAGAGTTAACGCTATTGTACTCTGGTGTTTGAGGAGCCATAATTGAGACTGTGTGCAAATTTGCATTTTTTACAACTGGTTCAGCTTGTCATAATCAGGAACAACTATTGTTAAACATGGAAACTCCAGTTTTAAAAAGATAGATATGCTTCCAATACCACATTCATTGTAATGTGAACATTCTAACATATGGTACAGCTCCTGAATGCCCTAGTTTAGGGTTAATGTTAAAAATTAATCCTAAAAACTGCCATCTGTCAATATACAAAAATTTCAGAGAAGGACTTGAAAAAACAATACACATCAAAGAATTCTGAAGAGGGAAGTTTACTGAGTCACAATGTGGAGAAACCTGATGTATCAGACAGCCACACAGGTAACAGGCCTGAACATCCAGGTCCAACAGAAACAAACTCCAAATATTTCAGTGAAAATTCCCACCATGGCTCCACTGGACAGTGGTTCTGCTGGAATTTCTGAGTTGAAAATAATAGTTATATGGACATAAATTACCAAGAGAGTAATTATTCTGAAATGGCCTAGAAATCCCTATCTATTCATTTTGTTATTACTCTCTCCTTAGGCCTATGTTCTCTCTATGTGGAATATGCCCATTGGAATATCCTACAACAATCAGAATAGTAATTGCCTCAATTTTCCCTTTTCAGTTAGACAGTAATGCTGCGAAATGCTTTTGTAAATACCATGGGATAATTATCTGTATTTCCTGCTTCTACTAGTTAAAAAGCAGAGTCTGTGGCTCCCTGTTTTACATGTATTCTTACCATTGTTTTTATTAATACTGTCTTTTATTTTTGCCAGAAATGTCTTACTTATAATCCAATTTTCTTAGCTATGTTCGTAGCCACATTCCAATTTACTATTCTACAGGAACTATTTTATGTTAATAAAATATTTTGTTTTTTGAAATTTAAATAAGACTGTTAAATGACTTCATACTGATGAATGTACTTAAATATGGATTTTATGAACATTTGCATAATAAATCATAACAATCAACTGTGTAATGTAGGAGAAATTAATGAAAATACAAGAGAAATAGAAACCATATGGCAATGAGGTATGGTAAAACAATTCCAAAAATTAAAATTGAATAGTAATGTCAATATTTTATGGAGATTTTAGGTAGGTAGGTAGATAGACTATATCTTGGGAATAGTTTAGGGACAGAAAATATATCTTAGTTTCAAGTACAAAAGAACTGTTTATAGCATTTGCCCATATATTATGTCACACACACACATGCAAAAACATATAATGTTAACATCACTAAGGATAAGATAATGAAACAAAATAAAATGATAAGGAAATCTATATTAAAAACAAACATCTCTCTGAAATAATGTCTGGGTAAAAAGAAAACAATAATCATCGATTATCTATATATAAGGAATAATTAGGGCATAATTAGATTTAAAACACATAAAAAATCTGTAATCCAGACAAACCACATTTTAAAAAAATTCGTACCCCTAATTTTTCCAGTGATGACATAGGGATAAAAGTAAATTCTTTGAAATTCAATGTAAGATGATGAAAAAATAATGGTACTTGAAACCAAATAAAAGAAATACAAACGAATGAACAAATATAGAGTTAATGAACCAAAATATCAGGACAATTTAAAAATGAATCCTACAATTGGAAACCAATAACACAAATGACATACTGGATAGCCTTTGGAAAGCACCAAAGGCTATGTTTAAAATTAAGAGTGACAAGTAAAAACATAACCAGGATTCAAAAAATTAAAAGATTAAAAACTATTAATAAGAGGTATTCAATTTTTAAGTATTACTTAATGTTTAAGTATTACTTAAACATTTTTCAAAAGTGACAAATTCTAGGAAGCAGGGATGGCTTGACTACAAAAAAAACCATTGTAAGGGAATTTGGGGGATGATAGAATTGGCTGTGTCATAACGTGGTTACATGAACATGCATTTGTCAGAACTCACAGAACTCTAAAAGCACGGTGGATTTTACTGTACATGAAGTTACAAAAAACCTCAACTAAGTGTGAGGAGAACCCAAAATGGAATACTAAGTATAAAATAACAAGACTTACTGTATTACAAATAAGTAATAAAACCACATTGAAAGAGGCAGGAAAGAAAAGGATTTAACCTTATTTACTTTTAAAAACATTATTTTGAGGGGATCCTGTGAAACTAAGAACAAAGATGCAAGAGGTAAATAATAAGCTCTGAAACATGGCCTGGGCTCCTGTACCAAAGGATGTGTCCTGGAGGGGTGCGTCTACTTGGAGAAAGGGACATTATCGAATTTTATACAGGATAAGGTCTTTGGATGACCAAAAATGCTAGAGGGGCAATGGTGGCCTTCTACAGAAATGGGAAGAAAAGGTAGTAAAAATTCCCATTCCCATCTCCACCCTCAGATGTTTACTGCCAGTATTTTACTGTCTTTTGGCATGAAGCATTGCATTTGTGTTTTGTTTCTGTTTCTTTTCCATGGCATTTTTATTCATTTTTTGAGCTGGCTCTATGGCAGAGTTAAGTGACTTTTTCAGGAATTTAACAGGAAATTCAAGCTTTGGTGTCTTTCTACTGGCATCCATGCAGGACCCCACTAGGGTATGAGAGAAGAACTATTTTTCCTGGATTATAGATGACAGAAGTGAGACTTTAGCAGGTAAAGTAACTTACACTAGGAAGCTAATACGATAGGGTAGCTTTAGAATAATCCTTTCTCTTAGTTCTAGACCTGATCTGAACCCTTTTACTTTTGGGAAAGATTTTCTTTTTCCCTCTTTAATGTTTACTGACTAGTAATTTAATAGTTCTCCTTAGTCGCTAGCTTAGGGTTATTTCATTGATTTATATTTTCTTTTTGTTTCTGATCTCCAATTCCTTCTTGATGCCCTGCCCTATAGGCATACAGTTTAACGGGCTTGGCTTCTATTCTTGGAAACGTATTCTGCTGTATATACCAACCATATGTTGCTTATCCATTCTTCTTGAGTTAGAAACTAAAATGCCACCTTCCCTGCTAGTATAAATAATGCTACGAATATCACCCTTGTAAAGATCCCATTAGGGAATGAGATTGTAGGCTCATAGGTTATATCCTTATTTAATTTCATAAAACGTTGGCTAATTGTTCCCCAACACAGCTACATAGGTCAATACTTCATTTTATATCATGAAGTTTCTTTTTTTTACCCATATCCTTATATGTATAGGTTGATCTAATTTTTACCAACTTGCTATGTGTAAAATAGTACCTAATGTTTGGTTTGGGTTTCTCCAATAGCTAACAAGACTGAGAATATCTTGGGAAATGTGCCTACCGTTTAGTGGCTGCAAGAGGCCGAGCCCATGTGGGGGGAACACCGCGAGGGAGGACCTATTGGAGGTAAAGAAGGCTGAAGCTGGCTGGACCACGGCCTGGCTCTAGAGCGACTGCTCAGTTTGAAGGAAATACATATTGCCCCTCGGGGAGGAGCCAGTCAGTGGGAGGTTGGGAGCAGAATGGAGCTAACTAGAGTTCAAACCCTGTGCAGAGCCCATTGGTTTCCAGGAGACGGGGGCCTAGAACAGAAGCCGGAATGAAGCCTTCATGCTTGACAAGCACAGGATTCATGATGAGGGCCCTGGATGTAAAGCCAAGGGCTTCGTTTTTCCCTGAAGGATTTGGGGATGCGACAGGGAAGAGAGTTTCAAAAGAGACAACGCGTGGTTAAAACAAGAGCCTGTTCCCGAAAGAGGGGAAAATTCATAAATGTTGGAGCTGTATAGAATCACAAGGTGTTCACAAACCCACTGTACACATGCACCTCCCATATAACTTACATGTGTACATAAGTTATATGGTGCTGCTAAGATACGACAGTTACCATGTTCTATGTGGCAGGCGTGGGTCTAGGCCTGGTTCTCTCAGCTGATGCCTTATCCTCACCCTTGCGGAGATTTAGTAATGTGGTTCCCCTAGATACATACAGCAACTGTCTTTTGTTTAATCCATATCATTGGTTCTCAAGTTTTAATATGAAGTGCAAGATAAAAATTCAAGTTGATGGTAGAGTTTGTTGGGTAAAAGGGACCCCACCCGTTCAGTGGTCCGCCCTGATGCACGGGTCAGAATGCTACGGACCCCTGTCTCACTTACATCATAATGGCCCTACTGGTGTACTTAAGCCCCAGCCGGGCCAGTGAGCGAGCGAGCGAGCGAGCGAGCGAGGAGAGAGACTCTCCAGTTGCTTGCTGCTCTTTGATATACTTGATTCTCGGCTTTGACTTGAACCTGTGGCAGCAGAGTTCCAGGGAGGAAGGCACCTGATTTCAGTCGAGGTGCGGAGCCATGAAGCGCAAACAAAAAACGAAACACCTTGAAACCACACGTGCCCCCAAAGTGGCCAGGATGTCAGGAGGTTTGTGTCAGTGATATTCTCTGAGCACTGGGGAGCTAGAAACTGTCTTCTAAAGAAAAAAGGAGTGAGGACTCCTACTTACGGGAAAGGGCAGGAAGGCGGGAGGGGGGAGGAGGTGCGGGTGCGCCGCTCGTTCTCAGGGACCAGATCACCCGAGGGCCGAGAGGAGGCTCCCGAGACCAGGTCCTTGTCTCTGTGGCTCAGGACCTGTGCTCCCCACATCGTGCCGCTCTGGGTTCCTGCACCACAGATGGAGTGACTGATTGGTATAATATTTCCTATACAATGTATTTCCCTTTATTTCTTTTTTACAATGTTACAAGTTTTCCAGTAATACTTTTTCCAGTTGATGAAGAAAGTGTGGCTCAAAGAGGTAAATGAAAAATTAGGAAAAATATCTGACTACCTAAAATTGGAGGTGCAGGGATGCGAATGTAAAGTCATACAGAAAATGAATTGATTTCTTAGATCGTCTCAGACATTGAGACCTTTCTCTCACTGTCTCAGACTATAGATGTAAATGTGAGGCTCCTTTATGAAATGTAAGAAAAAAACCAGCACGACACCCCCCCCACACACACACTTGCACACACATGTACACACAATACCATTTAACCACGATGGTTGAATTGAGAAAGTGGCTCTTTCGGGAAAAACGGGAAACTGAAATAGTTGTGGTGACTGTGAGGTTTTAAAAAGTAAACAAGTCCTATGAGGAAGAGCAGGTGCTCAGTAGTGGGAGGGGACGGGTCAGGACCAACACTGAGGGTCCCAGTGGGGGCTCATGAAGAGGACGTGACATTTCCCACACTGTCTGGGACCTCAGCGCACTCCAGTGGGGCCTTGGAGAGAGGCTCGGAAAGTGAGTCTGTCTCCAACTCAGCTTCAATACAAACAGTGCATGATCAGAGATATTTTTTAGTGTAAACTATAAGACACGTAAAACACATTCACACCGATTCACACCTACACACATATACAGCATACATAAGCCAAGGGAAGACACTGAGTAGTTTCTAAGATAATGGCTTGCTTAATACGTACCAGGTCCAATTATTTGCTTCTCAAAACTCATTATATCACTAACGGAGTAGATTCATTAGTTGGAGTAGAAGAGGCCTTAGTCACTAATACACGAAGGAATCTGTTTCTTATGCAACAATCAGTGTATGTGAAGGAATAGGGCAAGTCTCCCTGCTGATAGAAACTTTTTATAATTAACACTCAGCTTTCAAATAGACCCCAGGTTATCAACATCCCAGTTAGCTGGAAAAGGGAAGGACACGGCGGGGCACAGAGGAGGACTTCATGCCTACGCCTGGTTGCCACTCATTTCCCACTGCAGAAAACTTAATCACATGGTCAGGACTACCTTAGCTCTGGAGGAAGCGCGCTCCGGGCCCAGGGCCCAGTCCCCCTGTGACACCGGTGAGACGATGATAAGTCCAGGAAAAGGGCAGGTTGGGAGAAAGGCTTTTCCTCTCTGCAGTCACTGGCGGCTCACGCTCACCGGCCTGGCACACACACTACTTGCCCACCGCTGCTGGAGACAGTCTCACTCACTATGGTGGGGGCCGAGAGCGAGAAGGGGCTGAGGAAGAGCAGGCGGGCAGACGGGGCAGCGCAGTGGCTCAGGCGCAAAACTGAGTCCCTTCCCTCAGCAGTGGCCATAAGCGACCCCTCGCCCAAGACCTGCCCAGGGTGTCCACTTCCAATCCATGGGCAGAAATGTATCCTGTGGGTGTGTAAGCCTCCTATGAAAGAGGATTTTAAAAGCTCTGAATAGGGAGGTTAAGAGTCTTGGACAACTACACAAATCCATTCCCAGAAGAGGAGTCCGGGGCAAGTCTGTGAAGTCTTCCTTTGAACGTCTCCAGCACCACGGCTACGGCCCAGGAATTCCCTGGGAAAATGCTGTATCTGTCCACCTCTCTGCATTTATATTGACACCTCTACCTTTCTATATATCTACATCAATATAGATACTAATCTAGACAGACAGGCAGGCAGGTAGACATGCAGAATTCTTTTAAAACTTGTACCCCCATGTCCTCTAATTATATAATTTCTCGTGAGGAAACAGGAGCTTATAAGTAATTTTAGTCAACAGTTTTGATATTCTGTATACATCTTTAGAAATATCACGTACAAGATAACCAGTATCACTGACATCTACTACACACAATTTTCATAATTGTTGTTTCCTTATATTTTGGAGCAAGTGAAGTTTCAAATGCTTAATTTCATGGGGGGGTTTCAATCTAACACGATTGTCCACTCAACATGTCTTTTTTGAATGGATATAGATTCCAGAAAATGCCACATCTGTTTTTTTGTATTCATTCCTCAGAATTCGAGAACACCCCAGAGGATTCTCCCGAGTCTGAGGCACGTGTGGTGGTCCCAGGCTGCAGGAAGACGCCAGGAGAAGAGTTCTCGACCTCTGAGTGTTCCTCCAGTGTGTCTTCTGCAGGAGAGCTTCGTGCTGCTGCTGAGGACGGTAAGGGAGGTCACAGAGGCTGGGCAGGATGAACAGCTGAGCTGCGCGGCCCAATCCCTGCTTATCTCACTTTCCCTTCAAAAACAGGAAAGGGCTTCAGGACAGAGGAACTAAGACTGAAGCCTCTGCAGAGGGACAAACTGGGGGTGTGCTTTCAAGGATAGGACAGTTCCCCATGTGAACACGGGGACAGCTGTGAGATAGTGGGCTGTGCTGGTAAAAGTGTGGGAATTCAATTACAACCTCTTCCCTCAGATCAGCACAAACTCATACACACACACACACACACACACCCTATATTCCTTCATACCAGGTACAGCCCCACTATTCTGTCCTTTCAGTTTTTCTCTCATATACACATGCCTTCATTCCAGATGCGTCCTTCCCATTCTCTACGAGCGTTATACAGATACACACTTCCACCTTCCCTGCTCACACAATCATTCTCAGACTCAGCTGTCTACAGGCTAACCCGTAAATAATGTACACCTTTCACACAGGTAGCTTGTTTTACCTCCCTCCTTAGAGCTAGCTACGAATCTCTGTTCCATTTACAAAGACACACTTTGTGAAAATCCAGTCACTCATGATCTATAGTGGCACAACCAATATTACCACACATTTAAAATTTTCAAAGGGAAACCATATTATGTTACCCACGTAAATGGAGGTTATCTGGATTCACTGAAGACATTACATAGTGGACTCTAAATTGTTTTATTTAATGGATGGATAAATACACAAACACCAAGCACAGACCACATCTATCATTTTTATTTAATTTTTCCACAAAAGCAGCTCTACAGCATGGACACAGGACAGTGGCCCGCACCCAAGGCCAGAAAACAATGACGGAAGCTACTGCTTCTTCAGAGGGCCTCTGCTGCGTCCCTTGTGAGGACAAGCTTGCAGGCGCTCGTAAGCAGGGACTGTTGAATGGGATGTGAAGGACAGTGGGGATCCAGGCAGGGCCCACAGATGAGCTGAGTGATTCTGCTCATCAGTCAGCACCAGGCTGCCCAGCACAGAAAGAAACGCAAAATGCCTCTCCATCTTCGTTGATATAATCCCCAGTGGAAGTAGTAAATTCCAAGGGAAAATACTTAGGATTGGCGCAAGCCCAAGGTGACAAGTGGAGGGCAGTGAGTTATTTGAGGAAATGGTGGGAAGAGAAACATGGAGGAACATGTCAGTATGAGCTGGGCAAGGACAGGTTATATTACCAGGAAGGTGTGACAGCACCAACAGCCTAAAACAGGCCCAACATGGTAGGATCCTCAGGTCCTGACCTGAGTATAGACATACCTGGACCGAGACCCCAGCACAGTGGTATCTTTTCATAGCCAATGTTCTCGGCTCTGTAAGTTCAACCCTACACAGACCCATCTACACCCGCTATCCTCATCATTCACTTCCTTGTCATCTTCCACATGCACCCAAGTTCTCTACTCTGTTTTTGTCCTGACCACACAAAAGTGGTGCATTAGTTGTCCCTGTGTTTTAATGCGATGTGAACATGAGTGCACAATACATGCATTGTGTCTACTTCTTTTCACTCTCTGTACTTGTGTTTGTAATCATAATCCGTGTTATATGTGACTGTACTTCATTCTTGGCACATAAATAGTGTCTTTATTGATTATACTTTAATGAGCATCTGGGTTACTTTCTATCTGGGGCTACTCTAGAAGGTGATATTCTGAACATTCTGTTCTTCAGGGGCTTCCTCTTTCTCTGAAGGCTCTGGGGAGCCTTACATGTGTACATAAGTTATATGGTGCTGCTAAGATGTGACAGTTACCATGTTCTATGTGGCAGGCGTGGGTCTAGGCCTGGTTCTCTCAGCTGATGCCTTATCCTCACCCTTGCGGAGATTTAGTAATGTGGTTCCCCTAGATACATACAGCAACTGTCTTTTGTTTAATCCATATCATTGGTTCTCAAGTTTTAATATGAAGTGCAAGATAAAAATTCAAGTTGATGATAGAGTTTGTTGGGTAAAAGGGACCCCACCCGTTCAGTGGTCCGCCCTGATGCACGGGTCAGAATGCTATGGAACCCCGTCTCACTTACATCATAATGGCCCTACTGGTGTACTTAAGCCCCAGCCGGGCCAGTGAGCGAGCGAGCGAGCGAGGAGAGAGACTCTCCAGTTGCTTGCTGCTCTTTGATATACTTGATTCTCGGCTTTGACTTGAACCTGTGGCAGCAGAGTTCCAGGGAGGAAGGCACCTGATTTCAGTCGAGGTGCGGAGCCATGAAGCGCAAACAAAAAACGAAACACCTTGAAACCACACGTGCCCCCAAAGTGGCCAGGATGTCAGGAGGTTTGTGTCAGTGATATTCTCTGAGCACTGGGGAGCTAGAAACTGTCTTCTAAAGAAAAAAGGAGTGAGGACTCCTACTTACGGGAAAGGGCAGGAAGGCGGGAGGGGGGAGGAGGTGCGGGTGCGCCGCTCGTTCTCAGGGACCAGATCACCCGAGGGCCGAGAGGAGGCTCCCGAGACCAGGTCCTTGTCTCTGTGGCTCAGGACCTGTGCTCCCCACATCGTGCCGCTCTGGGTTCCTGCACCACAGATGGAGTGACTGATTGGTATAATATTTCCTGTAGAATGTATTTCCCTTTATTTCCTTTTTTACAATGTTACAAGTTTTCCAGTAATACTTTTTCCAGTTGATGAAGAAAGTGTGGCTCAAAGAGGTAAATGAAAAATTAGGAAAAATATCTGACTACCTAAAATTGGAGATGCAGGGATGCGAATGTAAAGTCATACAGAAAATGAATTGATTTCTTAGATCGTCTCAGACATTGAGACCTTTCTCTCACTGCCTCAGACTATAGATGTAAATGTGAGGCTCCTTTATGAAATGTAAGAAAAAAACCAGCACGATACACACACACACACACACACACACACACACACACACAAATACCATTTAAGCATGACAGTTGAATTGAGAAAGTTTGGCTCTTCTGGAAAAACGGGAAACTGGAATAGTTGTGGTGAGTGTGAGGTGACTCTGCGTCTTCCCCTGGCTTATACAGCACACGTAAGCCCAGGGAAGACACTGAGTAGTTTCTAAGATAATGGCTTGCTTAATATGTACCAGGTCCAATTATTTGCTTCTCAAAACTCATTATATCACTAACGGAGTAGATTCATTAGTTGAAGTAGAAGAGGCCTTAGTCACTAATACACGAAGGAATGTATCTATTCCTTAAGTAACAATTAGTTTATGTGAAGGAATAGGGCAGGTCTCCCTGCTGACAGAAACTTTTTATCATTAACACTCAGTTTTCAAATAGACCCCAAGTTATCAACATCCCAGTTAGCTGGAAAAGGGAAGGACACGGCAGGGCACAGAGGAGGACTTCATGCCTACGCGTGGTTGGGGCACGTGTCCTCGCCACTCACCACTCATTTCCCACTGCAGAAAATTTAGTCACATGGTCAGAACTACTGTAGCTCCAGGGGGAAGCGCGCTCCCGGCCCAGGGCCAAGTCCCCCTCTGGAACCGGTGAAACGAAGATAAGTCCAGGAAAAGGGCAGGTTGGGAGAAAGGCTTTTCTTCCTTACAGTTACTGGCGGCTCATGCATGTGCCCAGGGTGTCTGCTTCCAATCCATGGGCAGAAATGTATCCTGTGGGTGTGTCTGCATCCTTGAAATAGGTTTTAAAAAAATCTGAATAGGGAGGTTAAGAGTCTCGGACAACTACACAAATCCATTCCCAGAAGAGGAGTCCGGGGCAAGTCTGTGAAGTCTTCCTTTGAACGTCTCCAGCACCACGGCTACGGCCCAGGAATTCCCTGGGAAAATGCTGTATCTGTCCACCTCTCTGCATTTATATTGACACCTCTACCTTTCTATATATCTACATCAATATAGATACTAATCTAGACAGACAGGCAGGCAGGTAGACATGCAGAATTCTTTTAAAACTTGTACCCCCATGTCCTCTAATTATATAATTTCTCATGAGGAAACAGGAGCTTATAAGTAATTTTAGTCAACAGTTTTGATATTCTGTATACATCTTTAGAAATATCACGTACAAGATAACCAGTATCACTGACATCTACTACACACAATTTTCATAATTGTTGTTTCCTTATATTTTGGAGCAAGTGAAGTCTCAAATGCTTAATTTCATGGGGGGGTTTCAATCTAACACGATTGTCCACTCAACATGTCTTTTTTGAATGGATATAGATTCCAGAAAATGCCACATCTGTTTTTTTGTATTCATTCCTCAGAATTCGAGAACACCCCAGAGGATTCTCCCGAGTCTGAGGCACGTGTGGTGGTCCCAGGCTGCAGTAAGACGCCAGGAGAAGAGTTCTCGACCTCTGAGTGTTCCTCCAGCGTGTCTTCTGCAGGAGAGCTTCGTGCTGCTGCTGAGGACGGTAAGGGAGGTCACAGAGGCTGGGCAGGATGAACAGCTGAGCTGCGCGGCCCAATCCCTGCTTATCTCACTTTCCCTTCAAAAACAGGAAAGGGCTTCAGGGCAGAGGAACTAAGACTGAAGCCTCTGCAGAGGGACAAACTGGGGGTGTGCTTTCAAGGATAGGACAGTTCCCCATGTGAACACGGGGACAGCTGTGAGATAGTGGGCTGTGCTGGTAAAAGTGTGGGAATTCAATTACAACCTCTTCCCTCAGATCAGCACAAACTCATACACACACACACACACACACACCCTATATTCCTTCATACCAGGTACAGCCCCACTATTCTGTCCTTTCAGTTTTTCTCTCATATACACATGCCTTCATTCCAGATGCGTCCTACCCATTCTCTACGAGCGTTATACAGATACACACTTCCACCTTCCCTGCTCACACAATCATTCTCAGACTCAGCTGTCTACAGGCTAACCCATAAATAATGTACACCTTTCACACAGGTAGCTTGTTTTACCTCCCTCATTAGAGCCAGCCTAAGCACTCAAACACTCATATGCCCTGAAATGAATGTACTTTCATGTACAGTCTTTCTGTTCCACTTACCACTTCACCCACAAAAACTTCAGCTGAAAGCCTTCAGCCCTTCAGGGAGCTGAGCTTCTGGGAAGCTCAAGCACACTACCTCCAACACGCTCCGTCTTTAACTGTTTCACAATAAGAACACGTACCACCCCTGTTCACGTGTGTTGGCGCACCACACACACATGTATACTGTCATTCACCATCCCCTTACCAATGTCAGAAACACTGACCAGGTATGTTCCAGAACATACACAGACCTCCACACCCTCAATCCCACATAATCACAATCAGATAAAATGTATGTCTCACGGCATTCTGTGATTTCACATATGTATGTACTTCCAGGCCACGTGTCCACATAGGAATAGTCTCATGACCATCCCAACTCCTACAGACTTCACACACTTATTCTAGTTTTCTCATGTCTGAAATTTCCTTTCCCAGGAATCCCCCAGTTGCCTCCGGGTACTGTTAGCAGTGGGCCTCGTGAGATGACTCAGCCCCAGGTCTTGGGGGAATGGGAAGCCTCCTCCCTCTCTACCCAACACTCCTTTCCACCACACCTGGGAATGGCACGCGTCGTCCATCGTGTCCAGGTGAAAAGAGCTGTGGCTGTCTCGTGGGACGGGGCCGACGTCTTGGAGCCCGCCTCCAAGAAGACCAGAGGGGAAGAATGTGCTTTGCCTGAAGGGGCCCCAAAAACATCCGGCCCTTTGGGTGCACAGGAACACCTGCCTGTCAGCCTGTCTGGCCTGGAGGGCAAAGCCCTGCAGGATGTGGAGGATGTGGAGGAGGAGGAGGAGGAGGAGCAGCAGGAGGAGGAGGAGGAGCAGCAGGAGGAGGAGGAGCAGCAGCAGCAGGAGGAGGAGGAGGAGGAGGCGGCGAGGTGGAGCTGGAGCTGGAGCTGGAGGTGGATCAAGAAGAGACTATTTAGACGCTAGACGAGAAAACACTGCGGCAGGAAGACATCCTCCTGCGAGTGTGCAGGCCTTCTCAGGCCCTGGAAAAGTGGAGGTGGAGGAGATTAAAGATGGCAGCGTGAGAGGTGAGACAGAGGCTGCCTCCTAAAACCGCATATAATACGAAAATATCATTGATACAACTAATCCTGAGAGAGCAACAGGAAAGAGGGCGGCGTCAGACTGCACACACCTGGAGAGAAGAGCAGACCTCACGGAACGGGGTAACGTACCAGAGCTATGGCTCCGTGGGACCCGAGCCCCCCCACCACACCGCAGCTCACCGGCGGGAGGAAGAGAAACGGGGCGGGGAGGGAGTGGAGGCCTGGGACTGCTGAATACCTAGCTCCCTCTGGGAGCGCAAACCTACATTGCACGGTGCTTTTATGATACTCTCTTGATGAGGGGATTGGGAAGCTAAGACAGGCAGAATTCCTGGAGGGACTGAGATTCCAGTCGCTTGTGGAAAGCAGGGATCCATATCCAGCTGCTCTGGAACAAAAGCAAGGCGGGCAGGCTGGGAGACGTCCTAACAAGGAAGCCCTTAGCAAGAGGGCTGCTAAAGGGCCAATGACTGCACAGAGCTTACTGCTCAGGAGAAAGGATGGGTGGACAAAATTGTCCGGGTGCACTCTGCCCAGCTGGCTGCCTACACAGCTCCAAGGACCCCCTCCGTGATACGCAGCCTACTGCGCCTTTCTGCCGGCCAGACCCATCTGGCTCGCAAACCGGCAAACCCTACCCTGTCGTTAGGCCAGCAGAGGGAAGATCTGTCTACAGCAATTACAGACGCAAAGCACAGAGGCTTACACCTGTGTGCTCGGCCCACTGGTTCAGGCAGTGGAGACAGGCATTGCGGCCGATAAGCAGGAAACAGCTCTTTCCTCCCCCCAGGCACCGATACCACTCCTCTGCGACCCCCAACATTGCTTCAGGGGCTGAGCATCTCCAGAGAGTAGAGCTTCTGGACACTAGAGGGCGCCATATACAAATATGAAACGCCAGAGGAACCTGGTCCAGAGTAAAATTATGAATACAACTCCTGAGAAAGACTTAAAGGACATTGACCTTATGAATCTTCCAGAAAGGGAGTTCAAAATAAAAATCATTAACATGCTCATGGAGGTAGTGAAAGATATTCAGGAACTCAGGAATGAATTCCGGTTGGAGATCCAATCGTTGAAGAGCACGATGGAGGGTATTAAAAGCAGATTAGATACGGTCGAGGAGACGATAAATGGAATAGAAATTAGAGAAGAGGAATACAAAGAAGCTGATGCACAGAGAGAAAAAAGGATCTCTAAGAATGATAGAATATTGAGAGAGCTGTGTGACCAATCCAAATGGAACAATATTTGCATTGTAGGGGTACCAGAAGAAGAAGAGAGAGAGAAAGGGAGAAAAAGTGTTTTGAGAAGGTAATTGCTGAAAACTTCCCCAATCTGGGGAAGGCAATAGTCTCTCAGGCCATGGAGGTGCACAGATCTCCCAACACAAGGGACCCAAGGAAGAAAACACCAAGACATATAGTAATTAAAATGGCAAAGATCAAGGATAAGGACAGACTATTAAAAGCAGCCAGAGAGAGAAACAAGATCACATACAAAGGAAAGCCCATCAGGATGTCATCAGACTTCTCAGCAGAAGTCTTACAGGCCAGAAGGGAGTGGCATGATGTATTTAATGCCATGAAGCAGAACGGCCTTGAACTAGGATTATTTTATCCAGCAAGATTATCATTGAAATTTGAAGGTGGGATTAAACAATTTCCAGATAAGCAAAAGCTGAGAGAATTTACCTCCCACAAACCATCTCTACAGTGTATTTTGGAGGGACTGCTGTAGATGGAAGTGTTCCTAAGATTTAATACCTGCCACCAGAGGTAATAAAACTACAGTAAAGAAAGTAGAACTGCTAATTACTAAGAAAATGCAAAATTAAATTAACTATCCCCCAAATCAATCAAGGGATAGATAAAGAGTACAGAATATGATACCTAATATACAAAGAATGGAGGAGTGATAAAACGGAGGAGGAAAAAAAAGAACCTTTAGATTGTGTTTGTAACAGCATATTAAGTGAGTTAAGTTAGACTCTTAGATAGTACGGAAGTTAACTTTGAACCTTTGGTAACCATGAATCTAAAGCCTGCAATGGCAATAAGTACATACCTATCGCTAATCACCCTCAATGTAAATGGACTGAATGCACCAATCAAAAGACATAGAGTCACTGAATGGATAAAAAAACAAGACCCATCTATATGCTGAATACAAGAGACTCACTTTAAACCCAAAGACATACACAGACCAAAAGTGAAGGGATGGAAAAATATATTTCATGCAACCAATACAGAGAAAAAAGCAGGAGTTGCAGTACTTGTATTATCAGACAAAATAGACTTCAAAAGAAAGAAAGCCACAAGAGACAAAGAAAGACATTACATAATGATAAAAGGGTCAATCCAACAAGAAGAAATAACCATTATAAATATCTACGCACCCAATACAGGAACACCTATATATGTGAAACAAATACTAACAGAATTAAAAGGGGAAATAGAATGCAATGCATTCATTCTAGGAGACTTCAATACACCACTCATCCCAAAGGACAAATCGACCAGACAGAAAATAAGTAAGGAGACAGAGGCACTAAACAACACATTAGAACAGATGGACATAACAGACATCTACAGAACTTTACACCCAAAAGCAGCAGAATACACATTCTTCCCAAGCACACATGGAACATTTTCAAGAACAGATCAAATACTAGGCCAAGAAAAGAGCCTCGGTAAATTAAAAAAGACTGAAATTGTACCAACCAGTTTCTCAGACCACAAAGGTATGAAACTAGAAATAAATTACGCAAAGAAAAGGAAAAATCCCACAAACACATGGATGCTTCACAACATGCTCCTAAAAAACCAATGGATCAATGACCAAATAAAAACAGAGATCAAACAATATATGGAGACAAATGACAACAATAATTCAACACTGCAAAATCTGTGGGACACAGCCAAGGCCTTGCTAAGAGGGACGTATACTGCAATACAGGCCTACCTCAGGAAAGAACAACAATCCCTTATGAGCAGTCTAAACTCACAATTAACAAAACTAGAAAAAGAAGAACCAATGAGGCCCAAAGTCAGTAGAAGGAGGGACATAATAAAGATTAGAGCAGAAATAAATGAAATTGAGAAGAACAAAACAATAGAAAGAATTAATGAAACCAGGTGCTGGTTCTTCGAGAAAATAAACAAAATAGATAAACCCCTAGCCAGACTTATCAAGAAAAAAAGAGAGTGTACTCACATAAACAGAATCAGAAATGAGAAAGGAAAAATCACTAGGGACACCAAAGAAATACAAAGAATTATTAGAGAATATGCTAACAAGCTGCATAATCTAGAAGAAATGGACAACTTTCTAGCAAAATACAACCTTCCAAGGCTGATGCAGAAAGAAACAGAAAATCTGAACAGACCAAATACCAGCAATGAAATGGAACTGGTAATCAAAAACCTATCTAAGGGCAAAATGCCTGCGCCAAATGGTTTCACTGCTGAATTTTATCAAACATTTAGTGAAGACCTAATACCCATCCTCCTTAAAGTTTTCCAAAGAGTAGAAGATGGAATAGTTCCAACTCATTCTATGAGGCCAGCATCACTCTAATACCAAAACCAGGAAAGACATCACACAAAAAAAGAAAATTACAGACCAATATCCCTGATGAACATAGATGCAAAAATACTGAACAAAATATTAGCAAACCAAAATAAAAAATACATCAAAAAGATCATCCATCATGATCAAGTAGGATTTACTCCAGGGATGCAAGGATGGTACAACATTTGAAAATCCACCATCATCATCCACCACATCAACAAAAAGAAGGCAAAAACCACATGACCATCTCCAAAGATACTGAAAAAGCATTTGACAGAATTCAACATCCATTCATGATAAACACTCTCAACAAAATGGGTACAGAGGGCAAGTACCTCAACATAATAAAGGCCATATATGACAAACCCACAGCCAACATTATACTGAACAGCGAGAAGCTGAAAGCTTTTCCTTTAAGATTGGGAACAAGACAGGGATGCCCACTCTCCCCACTTCTGTTCAACATAGTACTGGAGGTCCTAGTCACGGCAATCAGACAAAACAAAGAAATAAAAGGCATCCAGACTGGCAAGGAAGAAGTTAAACTGTCCCTGTTTGCAGATGACATGATATTGTACATAAAAAAAGAACCCAAAGAATCCACTAGATCTAATATCTGAATTCAGCAAAGTTGCAGAATACAAAATTAATATGCAGAAATCTGTGGAATTCCTATACACTAACAATGAACTAGTAGAGAGAGAAATCGGGAAAACAGTTCCATTCACAGTTGCATCAAAAATAATAAAATACCTAGGAATAAACCTAACCAAGGAAGTGAAAGACCTATACCCTGAAAAGTACAAGACACTCATAAGAGAAATTAAGGAAGATACCAATAAATGGAAACATATCCCATGCTCACGGATAGGAAGAATTAATATTGTCAAAATGACCGTCCTGCCTAAAGTGATCTACAGATTCAGTGCAATTCCTATGAAAATACCAACAGCATTCTTCAACGAACTAGAGAAAATTGTTCTAAAATTCATATGGAACCACAAAAGACCCTGAATAGCCAAAGCAATCCGGAGAATGAAGAATAAAGCTGGAGGGATTATGCTCCCCAACTTCAAGCTCTACTACAAAGTTACAGTAATCAAGACAATTTGGTACTGGCACAAGAACAGACCCACAGACCAATGGAGAAGGCACATAGTCAATCTGTGGCATCTTACTACACTGATGGACAGTGACTGCACTGGGGTGTGGGTGAGGACTTGATAATATGGGTAAAGTAGTAACCACATTGTTTTTTCATGTGAAAACTCCGTAAGAGTGTATATCAATAAAACCTTAATAAAAAAAAAAAAAACGTAGTGGTATATGAGCCAAGGAAAAATATCCATCTAGAAAAAACGAGTAAGTAGAGGTTTTTCTCCAGATTTCATTGAAACTGTGAGTTTTCTGTCTTGTGACCAGTTCTTTGATATTCCCATGTACATGATAAACACTTCCTTAAGAAATTACAAATGAACTTTCAATTTTTAAAAATGCTCTATTTGCCTCTCTTAGAAAGGAGGACCGATTCTGTAAAAGAACCATGATGAGAAATGAAATCTGACATATAACAAAAGCAAACAGTCTTCCTCGTATTGTTTTTATTCTGGTTTCTACATTTAAACTTAATGCAATTTTCAAATAATATTACAAAAATGATGAAGTCACAGCAACCCATCTAGATTACCCTAACCACTACCACAAATTCAAAGAATATATACACTACTAATTTTATGAATTCAAGGAACATACAGGCTATGCATTTTAGCTTTCTATGAGGCAACAAAACGAAAGCCTTTCCATCAAGGCCTTATAAACCTATGAACTCTATGACTGAGCCTGATTTCTTACTGCTGATGAAATTTAAGGATAAGAAAAAACAACTTCCACATATAGATCAAATAGGATTTCCTTTTTTAATTAATTAAATTAAAGCAACTACTGAATTACAGAAGGGAAGTATTCTAAGGAGTAATGAATCTTCTGTTTTCAAACTCTTCACACACTGCACACAGCCTTATTATATATATATTATGCATCCTTCCATGATAAAATAAAATCAGCAATTGTATAGTAGTTCAAAGCCTCTGAATAATTTAGGACTATGATTATAAACTATCCAAAAGAAATTATATGGAAAAATCTAGGTAAAGGAATGTAATTTAGTGAGGGCCTCAGCTAAGAGAAAGTGTTAAGAGGCAAAAGGATGAATCATGATTCCCGTCTCAGTGTCGTCCTCAGAACAAAGGTCTCTGGAGACTTTATTTCTATCGGAATTTTATAGGGAAAAAAACAGTATACGAAAAAGCCTAAATAATGTGTAACCCAAATTCACACAAATGATAATCAGAAGTCAAATATAGGGTATTGTTACTGAATGACTGGATAAGAAGGGGGTTGGAGCTTTGAGAATGATGCATCAAATGGATTCCATGAATTCTGCAGTATCATGAAAATAAAACAAATGAAAATACCTCACAAAAAACGTACCTCACACCAAAGAAAATACCTCACAAAAAACGCACCTCACACCAAAGAAAAACCATGTCCGACAACTTTCACTCAGATTAACTGTGGTAATTTTGTCCTATAAAACACTTAATCATCTCTTCAAAAGGAAAACATGGTGAGAAGTTTGATAATCTAAATTAAAATATTATTGGAGAATTACCTTGCTTTCTTATCTATCTCAAAACTTAGAATACCAAAACTAATAGTCAAATATATATGCAAAATGACCTTACAATTAAGATAATTGTTGATACCAAATGTTGTTTTTAAGTTCTGCAATAAAACAGTCTCCCAGACATTTAATAGTATGTCACTTGGTAAATGAAAGTTTCCACAAATAACAGCAGTGAGAAGACCTAAAAATTACGCTAGTGAAGAGTCTGGCTGAAAGAAACAAAAATATGGATCATTTTGATCCAACACTAATTTTATTTCAAGTTCCTACAGAGCTGAATAAAATGCTGACAGCACCACACAAAAATTTATTGAGTTGGCAATAGGCAAAGCATGATGTTAGCCTCCAGTATCACCATCCACATTACCACACAGCATGAACATTCAATGCTTGAACTTCTTAGACTTTATGGCTAACATTACAGTAAAAACAAAAACCTTAGGCATGAGGCATCATTAAACATAGATGAGTTTGATTTGGCATGGTTTAGCTTAAATTAGTCTAGCACTTTAACAAATTCCAGAAAAAACATGAAAAAATGCAAGCTTAAACATTACAATTTTCTAAATGTGCTACATTCTGCACCAAACAGACCCATATAAATAAGTCTTAGTCAACTCGAACTAATATTCAAGTAAATAACACCACTTACCCCTACCCCCTGGCACACCCACAAAGTGCAGGCTGACAGGAGACATGGACACACACACGTGCACACACCCATGTGGTAAGTCCTTACCTTCATGGCAGGGATTTCTTCAAGCAATCGTCGTGCTCGTCTCTGGCTTTTTAACAGTGCATCTTCAGTGCCCCTGCAGATAATACAATATGTAGCCAAGAAAAGCATTTCTCTTAGACTCATATCAAATGAAAAATTTCTTCATTTCTTTTAAAAAGGCATAATAAATCTCTAAATAACACTCTGTCATCCTGTACTGTCCTCAACAAACTCAATTCCATCAACAAACTCAAGATTTGGCAAAAGAAGCATTGTCCCAGCATTATATTAATGACTATTGATATTAACAGTTTGCCTTCTATTCCTTAATAGGATGGCCAAATAATATTTTTTAATTAACAGATTAAAAACACTTAGTTTTAATGTAATACAAATTTCATAAGCTATAATTAAAGGTTGAATTAAATTTTATTAAATGAAAACTTGCTTTCTGGAATTAATGGAATATCTAAGTTAAAAATCTGATTATACTGGAGAGGAAGGCTATCTTCTGAAATATTTATTAAGAAGGAACAAGAAGCTAATCAGGAATAAAACACATCTTAAAGCATAAAAACTATAAATAGCATATTTTTCCTCTAATACTAGTGAAACTAAAATTACAAAGTACATTTTCAAAAAAAATTAGGTTGAACAAGTTGTTTTCATAAGCACTTCCACAAGACACTGAGAATTTCAAATTAATCACCAATTCAAGGAATAAAGTGATATAAAATCTTTGTAACTGATCCAAAGTATTAGTACATTTGTTAAACTATAGCAACATCTTAAAGTAACTTCCAATAACATAAAACACATAAACAACCCCAAAGGGCTTTCATTCCAAAATGGCAGAAAGGAGAGTTTGGGAAAAAATCAGAAGAATTCATCACATATTTTAAAGTAAATAAGGTCCAAATCATATAATGATATGCTGACACAGCACATTTTGTCTCCCTCACATCCTTTCCACATTTAATAAAACAAAGTGCTGCCTGAGTAAGATATTTAATTATTCCTCTAGGTCCCACACTTCTTCACTTTTGTAAATACTGAATAAAAACAACTTTTCACATTTTATTAGTCCCAGGACCATTAGTTTAAGTGACTTACTTTTTTGACTCCAGTCTGCTCACACTCCTGACAAGTTTTCAGTTAAAAACTCCCGATTCTCTTCACTTCTTTTCTCATCTTCCCAACCTGTGAGGAATAAAGTCAAAATTAGGAAGGCTCTTAATTCAAAAAGAAGCATACTTTGTTTTATTATAGATTACCAATTGAACCAAATTTTTGTTTAACTATATTCAGTTTGATGAAATCAAACCTCTTCCATAAACAGCAAAGGAATAAATCAACATTCTAAAAACATGTCTGAGGATTTAAGAGAAATAAGTTGTGATTTTTAAAAAGGTCATAGCATTCCCTGTGGTTAGTATATTGATATCACCCGTACATCCTGTTCCTGAATCATAATAAACGATGAGTTCCCTGAGGTCAGAGACCATCATGTTCATCTTTGAGTCCTTGTGGTTTAAAACATAACTTCACCCATAATGGGAGACATTTAATTTTTCTGAAGGAGTGTTTGTAACAACAATAGCAAATTATGTCAAAGAACTGTATTGTATTTATTTATAGAGCACCTCCGCATTTATTTTTGGTAATGTATTATTTCAAGCATAACTTTAAAAGAAACACCAAAGACACAAGGACATACACACACCAGATACATGCTTTCAATCATCCCATTAGAGAAAAATGTTGAACTCTAGAACAAAAAAACAGAACTATGGCCAAAGAGATGAAGATATTATAATGATAAAGAACTCTGTATTACGACAGTGCTTACTACGAGAAGGGATGCTATCACTTTGAGTTTATGTTCATTTGTCATTGTTAGGAGCATTACATCTTATAATTCTTCCTGTAATGTCCTTCTCCTTTTCCACTTGAGGAACTACATAAACTTCAGTTCAGATATAATCTCTCCTGTGAAACCTTCAATGATTTATTTCTTCAGCTAAACATAACCTGTTCTTCCTTGAGGTTCCCACCATACTTCGAAGGTAGGATCTCACTGTACTGTCACTAACTGCACATGTTAGGCTGCCTTCTTCTATAGTCTGACCTCCTCTCAGAGGACAGGACACAGTGTTTTCTGTGCCTTGCAAGAGTGCCTGGCACACACAAGCCCTCAAATTCTTCTCACCAAAATAGTATTATCAACCTCATCCTGTTTCTTCAAGGCTCTTGAATTTAGCCTTAACAGCTTCTCTTATCTCCTTTTAGCATCATTCATCCCTTATCCACTGAAGATATTGGCAACCAATTTACAATTTCTCTCCATCCTACGTTTTGCCATCACTCTGGGTGAGGTAGATGTCCACTTGAACAACCCATCTGATATTACATCCTCACTTCTTGACTTCCTCTTATCTAATGACCTAATCTTTTCCATCTCAGCCACCCACAATTCCATGGTCATACTGTAGCCCTTGTCATCACTAATAACGACTCCATTTCTAAAACCACGAATTCAAATACTCCACAATGAGATCACAACTTCCATCAGCTTGCTTATTCAAATTCATCCACCACATGGTCTGTGACTTCACTGAAACCACCAGTTCACTGACCCCTTTCACCTTCTCTCAAATAGTTATTAGGCCTTTTAATTTTCCTTTTATCCAGTTTGGGTACATGATCAACACTTGCCAATACCTTAAACTCCCTCTGGTTAATCCTGGATGAAAGCAACATTCTGAGTCTTTTTTTCACCGCACTCCAGGAGGCAGGAAATACTTGAAATTCTACAATAGACCCCCCAGGGCTAACCTTGACTGGCCTCTACATTTCCTAGCAACTCTACTGTACTTTCTTGGTCAATACACTCTACAACGACTATTTTAAACCTTCGCATGTTTTCCTAAAACATCTGACCTTCTTCCTCTTTTTTTCAATTTCATGGAGAAAATAAATATCAGATGGGAACCATCATTTTTTATTACCACAAATACAAATTTACTTGCATTCTCATCCTCTATTAATAAATAAAGTTATAAGAAATACCCCTACACATGTCAGGTTAGTTTCCTAATTGTGTTTTGGGAGCCCGTCCTTTTCTGCCTTCCTAGAACCCTTTCTATAGACTATTCCTTTCCTCTAGCATTGTCAATCTCTTTAAATGGATGTTTCCCAGTGATTTTTAATCATGCCAGGATCATTTTCACTAAAGACACAACAAAACATCCACACTACAAAGTTGACTGGGAGCACCCTCTCAATCCAACTGCCTCAGAGATTAGCTTTTAAAGAGTTCAAACTATTTTACGCATTCCACATAATTCCAGTTACCCTTCCCAATGGTGCACTTTAAACCATCACAAAATTCAACAGGAATTTTTCAGACTTCATTTACTTGACATGTGAGCAGCATTGGACACTGCTGACTGCCTCCTCCTTGAAACGCTCCGTCCTCGGTTTCCAGGACAGATCGCTCCCCTGGTTTTCCTCCTTCCTCTCTACACGCTCTGTCTTGGTTTTCTAAGGCTCACAGACCTCTGATCAGTCATGAGTTCAAGGCCAACTCTTCTTTTCACAATATACTTTTGAACCCTAAAGATGTACACGTACATATTGTTTTAATTTGCCACCTAACCAAAGATGACTCAAAAATTTCTACCTTTGTCTGAGATCTCTCTTTCAGTCCAGATCTAAATATACAACTGCAACTGCCTACCTGGTATTTCCTCTTGGGTGTGATTAAAATTATTCCCAACTCACACTTGTCCCTCCCCAGTTATCCACAATTCAGTCATAATACATTATTTAACATGCAGATCCGATGACACACTTTTACTTAACTCTCCCCAGTGGTTTCCACTTGCTCTTAGGATGGTCACTCGGGCCTTTTTTATTCCTTCATACTCGCCAGGATCACATCTACCTCCAAGTCTTTACACTTGCAATAATATTCTCTGGTATGAATGGTCTTTCTCCCCAAGTTAGCTCATAAACATCTTATCCTCTGATGTTGGCTCAACTGTCATTTCTCAGGGAAATATTTTCTGGCCTCCTGGAGAAGGTAAAACATTCCATTTATGAGCACATAGACTGCTGCTAGAACTTATCATGACTGTTAGTTTAATTTAGTTTAATTTTACTTTTAATCTAATTAGGTTTAATGTGTCTTCCTTCCAGTAGGTTTTAAGTTCCATGAAGGTCAAGTATCTGGTTTTACTCAACACTGAATCTTACCACCTAACACAGTGGATGACATACCAATTGTTCAATAAATATTTGTTAAATCAACAACCAGAAACTTTGCAATACTCACGTATTCATTCACTGTTTGAAGTGCAGAGTATATACTAACAGAATGCAGAGTAATCACGTTTCTTTCCCACTAGATATGTTAACCTCTTTAGAATTTGTTTCAAAGTTAGATCCATTTAGAAAAAAATCACACTCTAAAGAGTCTCTTCAGGGAAGGAAGCCGGAGCGGCTCGGAATGGCGGCCGTCTCGGAGCCGTGGGTGCTGGTGGAGCTGGTCCAGGCGCTCTACGAGTAATTCTTGAAGGGTGGAGCCAAGATGGCGGCATGAGTAGAGCAGCGGAAATCTCCTCCCAAAACAACATATATCTATGAAAATATAACAAAGACAACCCTTCCTAGAATAAAGACCAGAGGACACAGGACAATATCCAGACCACATCCGCACCTGAGAGAACCCAGCGCCTCGCGAAGGGGGTAAGATACAAGCCCCGGCCCAGCGGGAGCCGAGCGCCCCTCCCCCCAGCTCCCCGGGGGAGAAGAGCAGGCAGAGCGGGAGGGAGACGGAGCCCAGGACTGCCGAGCACCCAGCCCCCGCCATCCGGGCCAGAGCGCAGACACAGTGCGTGCACGGGGGGCCCTGGATGCTAGGGAAACAGGGCAGCAAGAACAGTGAGCGGGCACCGGAAGCCTGGCGCCTGACGACATAAGAAAAGCGAGCGGCCATTTATTTTATTTATTTATTTATTTTGCTGTTTTGTTTTGGCGAGCGCTTTTTGGAAGTCTTAAAGGGATAGGGACCCCAATACTAGGGAAACGGGGCAGCAAGACTGGTGAGCAGATGCCTGAGGCTGGCGCCGGAGAATAAAGAAAAACGAGCTGCCATTTTAAATTTATTTTTTATTTTTTTAATTTAAACATTTTTTTTTTTTTTTGGTGGTCGTTGTTTTGTTTTGGCGGATGCTTTTTGGAAGTCTTAAAGGGGCAGGGCGGGACACTTAATCCAGAGGTAGGGAATCCGGGATCTCTGGGCACCCTAACCCCTGAGCTGCAGGGAGCAGGGAGGCCCCTTACGGAGATAAATAGCCTCCCAGCAGCTCCTGCTCCAACGCGACTCCACCATTTTGGAGCAGCTGCCCGAGCCAGGCCACGCCCACAGCAACGGCGGAGATTAACTCCATAGCAGCCGGGCAGGAAGCAGAAACCCTGTCTGCGCGCAGCTGCGCAGCACAAGCCACTAGAGGCCGCTGTTCTCCCAGGAGAGGAGGGCCACAAACCAACAGGAAGGGAAGTCCTTCCAGCTGTCACTCATCCCAGCTCTGCAAACTATTCCTATCACCATGAAAAGGCAAAGCTACAGGCAAAGATCACAGAGACAACACCAGAGAAGGAGACAGACCTAACCAGTCTTCCTGAAAAAGAATTCAAAATAAGAATCATAAACATGCTGACAGAGATGCAGAGAAATACGCAAGAGAAATGGGATGAAGTCCGGAGGGAGATCACAGATGCCAGAAAGGAGATCGCAGAAATGAAACAAACTCTGGAAGGGTTTATAAGCAGAATGGATAGAATGCAAGAGGCCATTGATGGAATTGAAATCAGAGAACAGGAACGCATAGAAGCTGACATAGAGAGAGATAAAAGGATCTCCAGGAATGAAACAATATTAAGAGAACTGTGTGACCAATCCAAAAGGAACAATATCTGTATTATAGGGGTACCAGAAGAAGAAGAGAGAGGAAAAGGGATGGAAAGTATCATGGAAGAAATAATTGCTGAAAACTTCCCCAAACTGGGGGAGGAAATAATTGAACAGACCACAGAAATACACAGAACCCCCAACAGAAAGGATCCAAGGAGGACAACACCAAGACACATAATAAATAAAATGGCAAAGATCAAGGACAAGGAAAGAGTTTTAAAGGCAGCTAGAGAGAAAAAGGTCACCTGTAAAGGGAAACCCATCAGGCTAACATTAGACTTCTCAACAGAAACCTTACAGGCCAGAAGAGAATGGCATGATATATTTAATGCAATGAAACAGAAGGGCCTTGAACCAAGGATACTGTATCCAGCATTACTATCATTTAAATATGATGGTGGGATTAAACAATTTCCAAACAAAAGCTGAGGGAATTTGCTTCCCACAAACCACCTCTACAGGACATCTTACAGGGACTGCTCTAGATGGGAGCACTCCTAGAAAGAGCACAGCACAAAACACCCAACATATGAAGAATGGAGGAGGAGGAATAAGAAGGGAGAAAAGAAAAAAATCTCCAGACAGTGCATATAACAGCTCAATAAGCGAGCTAAGTTAGGCAGTAAGATACCAAAGAGGCTAACCTTGAACCTTTGGTAACCACAAATTTAAAGCCTGCAATGGCAATAAGTACATATCTTTCAATAGTCACCCTAAATGTTAATGGACTGAATGCACCAATCAAAAGACACAGAGTAATAGAATGGATAAAAAAGCAAGACCTATCTATATGCTGCTTACAAGAAACTCATCTCAAACCCAAAGACATGTACAGACTAAAAGTCAAGGGATGGAAAAACACATTTCAGGCAAACAACAGCGAGAAGAAAGCAGGTGTGGCAGTACTAATATCAGACAAAATAGACTTCAAAACAAAGAAAGTAACAAGAGATAAAGAAGGACACTACATAATGATAAAAGGGCTCAGTCCAACAAGAGGATATAACCATTCTAAATATATATGCACCCAACACAGGAGCCCCAGCATATGTGAAACAAATACTAACAGAACTAAAGGGGGAAATAGACTGCGATGCATTCATTCTAGGAGACTTCAACACACCACTCACCCCAAAGGATAGATCCACTGGGCAGAAAATAAGTAAGGACACGGAAGCACTGAACAACACAGTACAGCAGATGGACCTAATAGACATCTATAGAACTCTACATCCAAAAGCAACAGGATATACATTCTTCTCAAGTGCACATGGAACATTCTCCAGAATAGACCACATACTAGGCCACAAAAAGAGCCTCAGTAAATTCCAAAAGATTGAAATCCTACCAACCAACTTTTCAGATGACAAAAGCATAAAACTAGAAATAAACTGTACAAAGAAAGCAGAAAGGCTCACAAACACATGGAGGCTTAACAGCACGCTCCTAAATAATCAATGGATCAATGACCAAATCAAAATGGAGATCCAGCAATATATGGAAACAATTGACAACAACAACACTAAGCCCCAACTTCTGTGGGACACAGCAAAAGCAGTCTTAAGAGGAAAGTATATAGCAATCCAAGCATATTTAAAAAAGGAAGAGCAATCCCAAATGAATGGTCTAATGTCACAATTATCGAAATTGGAAAAAGAAGAACAAATGAGGCCTAAAGTCAGCAGAAGGACGGGCATAATAAAGATTAGAGAAGAAATAAACAAAATTGAGAAGAATAAAACAATAGCAAAAATCAATGAAACCAAGAGCTGGTTCTTTGAGAAAATAAACAAAATAGATAAGCCTCTAGCCAAACTTATTAAGAGAAAAAGAGAATCAACACACATCAACAGAATTAGAAATGAGAATGGAAAAATCACGACAGACCCCACAGAAATACAAAGAATTATTAGAGACTACTATGAAAACCTATATGCTAACAAGCTGGAAAACCAAGAAGAAATGGACAACTTCCTAGAAAAATACAACCTTCCAAGACTGACCAAGGCAGAAACACAAAAGTTAAACAAACCACTTACAAGCAAAGAAACTGAAACGGTACTCAAAAAACTACCCAAGAACAAAACCCCCGGGCCAGATGGATTTACCTCGGAATTTTATCAGACATACAGAGAAGATATAATACCTATTCTCCTTAAAGTTTTCCAAAAAATAGAAGAGGAGGGAATACTCCCAAACTCATTCTATGAAGCCAACATCACCCTAATACCAAAACCAGGCAAAGACCCAACCAAAAAAGAAAATTACAGACCAATATCCCTGATGAATGTAGATGCAAAAATACTCAATAAAATATTAGCAAACCAAATTCAAAAATATATCAAAAGGATCATACACCATGACCAAGTGGGATTCATCCCAGGGATGCAAGGATGGTACAACATTTGAAAATCCATCAACATCATCCACCACATCAACAAAAAGAAGGACAAAAACCACATGATCATCTCCATAGATGCTGAAAAATCATTTGACAAAATTCAACATCCATTCATGATAAAAACTCTCAGCAAAATGGGAATAGAGGGCAAGTACCTCAACATAATAAAGGCCATCTATGAAAAACCCACAGCCAACATTATATTGAATAGCAAGAAGCTGAAAGCATTTCCGCTGAGATCGGGAACTAGACAGGGATGCCCACTCTCCCCACCGTTATTTAACATAGTACTGGAGGTCCTAGCCACAGCAATCAGACAAAACAAAGAAATACAAGGAATCCAGATTGGTAAAGAAGTTAAAACTGTCACTATTTTCAGATGACATGATATTGTACATAAAAAATCCTAAAGACTCCACTCCACAACTAATAGAACTGATATCAGAATACAGCAAAGTTGCAGGATACAAAATTAAAATACAGAAATCTGTGGCTTTCCTATACACTAACAATGAACCAATAGAAAGAGACATCAGGAAAACAACTCCATTCACAATTGCATCAAAAAGAATAAAATACCTAGGAATAAACCTAACCAAAGAAGTGAAAGACCTATACCCTGAAAACTACAAGACACTCTTAAGAGAAATTAAAGAGGTCACTAACAAATGGAAACTCATCCCATGCACTTGGCTAGGAAGAATTAATATCGTCAAATTGGCCATCCTGCCCAAAGCAATATACAGATTTGATGCAATCCCTATCAAATTACCAGCAACATTCTTCAACAAACTGGAACAAATAGTTCTAAAATTCATATGGAAACACCAAAGACACCGAATAGCCAAAGCAAGCCTGAGAAGGAAGAATAAAGTGGGGAGATCTCGCTCCCCAACTTCAAGCTCTACTACAAAGCCACAGTAATCAAGACGGTTTGGTATTGCCACAAGAACAGAGCCACAGACCAGTGGAACAGATTAGAGACTCCAGACATTAACCCAAACATATATGGTCAATTAATATTTGATAAAGGAGCCATGGACATACAATGGGGAAATGAAAGTCTATTCAACAGATGGTGCTGGCAAAACAGGACAGCTACATGTAGGAGAATGAAACTGGACCACTGTCTAACCCCATACACAAAAGTAAATTCAAAATGGATCAAAGACCTGAATGTAAGTCATGAAACCATAAAACTCTTAGAAAAAAACATAGGCAAAAATCTCTTGGACATAAACATGAGCAACTTCTTCATGAACATATCTCCCCGGGCAAGGAAAAGAATAGCAAAAATGAACAAGTGAGACTATATTAAGCTGAAAAGCTTCTGTACAGCAAAAGACACCATCAATAAAACAAAAAGGTACCCTACAGTATGGGAGAATATATTTGTAAATGACAGATCTGATAAAGGCTTGAGATCCAAAATATATAAAGAGCTCACCCACCTCAAAAAACAAAAAGCAAATAATCCAATTAAAAAATGGGCAGAGAAACTGAACAGACAGTTCTCCAAAAAAGAAATTCAGATGGCCAACAGACACATGAAAAGATGCTCCACATCGCTAGTCATCAGAGAAATGCAAATTAAAACCACAATGAGATATCACCTCCCACCAGTAAGGATGGCTACCATCCAAAAGACAAACAACAACTAATGTTGGAGAGGTTGTGGAGAAAGGGGAACCCTCCTACACTGCTGGTGGGAATGTAAATTAGTTCAACCATTGTGAAAAGCAGTAGGACGTTCCTCAAAATGCTCAAAATAGACTTACCATTTGACCCAGGAATTCCACTCCTAGGAATTTACCCTAAGAATGCAGGAGCCCAGTTTGAAAAAGACAGATGCACCCCTATGTTTATCGCAGCACTATTTACAAGAGCCAAGAATTGGAAGCAACCTAAGTGTCCCTCAGTAGATGAATGGATAAAGAAGATGTGGTACATATACACAATGGAACATTATTCAGCCGTAAGAAGAAAACAAATCCTACCATTTGCAACAACATGGATGGAGCTAGAGGGTATTATGCTCAGTGAAATAAGCCAGGCGGAGAAAGAGAAATACCAAATGATTTCACTCATCTGTGGAGTATAAGAACAAAGGAAAAACTGAAGGAACAAAACAGCAGCAGAATCACAGAACCCAAGAATGGACTAACAGGTACCAAAGGGAAAGGGACTGGAGGGGATGGGCGGGTAGGGAGGGATAAGGGGGGGAAGAAGTAAGGGGGTATTATGATTAGCATGCATAATGTGGGGGGTAGGAGAAAGGGGACGGCTGTGCAACACAGAGAAGACAAGTAGTGATTCTACAACATTTTGCTATGCTGATGGACAGTGACTGTAATGGGGTTTGTTGGGGGGACTTGGTATAGGGGAGAGCCTAGTAAACATAATATTCTTCATGTAATTGTAGATTAATGATAACAGAAAAAAAAGAGAAAATAAAGGGGGATTACTCACTGATAGGATAAAACTAACTGCAAATCAACGATTAATGCATGCTTTACATATCCTTAATTTTGATCTTTCAAAGGGTGTCAGATGATCAGCTATGGAAGTACATTTTTCTGATAATATTCCTTTCTCTTAAAAAAAAAAAAAGCAGTTCCTGTGTGGTGATCTCCAATAAGTTCTTCACAATGGTATAAAGGGTATGTCAAAGTGTGGGCAAAGGGTTTGTTTGTGTTTATACAGAGGATCAAAGCCTAATTTGCCTACCCAGAAAACGAATTAAGATACAATATGAAGAAGAACTTCCAACATCAACATCCTCTGAAAGAGTCATTCCAGAAGATGAACATCAAAAAACCTCAACAAAGATCCAGGCGATGCTGCAGTTGTAGCTGCATTCATCCCACCGGTTCCTGGACTTGCCATGGGAATGAAGAAGGAGATATCTAAGCTGGCCTGTGCATACAGTAAAACAACAAATTTGACTGGATCTATACTGTCGGAACTCAACCAAGAATTAGGAGAAGTGCAAGTTGCAGCGCTCCAAAATCGTGTGACTATAGACTACCTACTGTTAAAAGAACACATGGGCTGTGAACAGTTCCCAGGAACGTGTTGTTTTAATCTGTCTGATTTTTCTCAAACTATTCAAACTCAGTTAGACAATATCCATCATATCATTGATAAGTTTTCACAAATGCCTAGGGTAGCTAACTGGTTTTCTTGGTTTCACTGGATATGGCTGGTAATTGTAGGTCTGCTTTGGTTATGTAGCTGTATTCCTATTATGTTAATGTGTGTATGCAATTTAATTAGTAGCTTAAAACCTATACATGCTGAAGTTACTCTACAAGAAGATATGCCAAAGAAATAATCAATCTTCCCATGTTTTCTTCCGCCTGCTACTTCTATAGCTTTTCTTCTTCCTTCCTAATTACAACCCTTTAGTAGAATTAGTGCCTCATATTGAAAATTACCGAGTATCATAGTTCTTCCAAGTGGTAAAGATACCTCAAGACAAATGCCGGGCATAGAAGCCACAGGGCATAAATCTGCAAAGAAGTAAAAAGCTAACCTTTTCAAACAATATTGCTTCTCTCTCACTTACCAACTTTACATTTCCCTGTATGGCCCCGGAAGACGACTGGTTAGCCAGAGACGGGTAAGATTCCTCAAGGGAGGAACAACCTAAGACAGGCACAGTCGCAGGGGGGCCATCAGGAGAGAAATTGGGGACCAACAAAGGGGAGGCTTAGAACCTCACCCCCCCTGTTTTGAGAGGAATCTTCTGCATCCGTGGATGTTTTGTTGCCCTGGTCTAGCTTGGATTAATAATTAGTCTATAGGCACACACCTGATCATCTACATTTGCCCTCTTACAGCACTAAATTATGTTTTCTACCTTTATCTTGCATCTACCTACCACTTCAGCATTTTATTAAAAAATAGTAATAATAATAAGGGAGAAATGTGGGATTCACATATAAATCAAGTATAAAAATGAAACGAATAATATCTGACTTGATTGTTTATAGTTCATGATGCGTGATCAAAACCAAAAGTTTCTGTGGTGACTGCCCTTGCACTGTTCACCATGTAAGAACTTATTCACTATGTAAGAACTTGTTTGTTATGCTTCAGAAGATTGGAGACTGTTGAGGTATAGGCTTGGGGTTGATTAATGACTGTGCATTGAGTCCCCTATACAGAATTTTATTGTTGTTAACAACCATTTGATCAGTAAATATGAGAGATGCCCTCTCAAAAAAAAAAAGAGAAAAGTAACTTGGTGTAAATGCACCATAAAATATCATTAAAAAAAAATGGAGTTAGTTTTATTTTTCTCCCACCTACTCACCTCAAGCACTTAGTTTCTTGCGAGCATTTACATTTTTGTTCCACTGACAGGTAGCTAGCTACCAATAGCCTTTCAGTCAAGATTTAAAAGGTTGACAATGAATTCGCACCTACTATGAAGCTGGTTGACAGATAACCCAAAAGCCAACAAACAGGCCTAAAACACCCAATATCATCAGAAGGCCATGCACTGTTTGAAGACCAATGTTTTTTGTTTTTTTTTTTATTCTTCAACGAAAAGCACACAGAACTATCACTGTTAGAAATGTGAAAAAGTATGATTTTGATGGGGGGGAAAGAAGGAAAGAGAAATAAAGTGAGCGGGAGAAAACAGTGGCATATAATGGAAATCCTATGTGCTGACAGAGTAGAAATAAAATGAAAGAGAAACGATAGGAAAAAACATGAAGACAGAAACTGAAGGACAAATTCGTAGGTCATCACTAAGACTGACAAGCCCAAGCTGAGCGCCTCCAAACAGCAAAAGAACGCATTTAATACAATCTATGAGAGCAGGAGGAGGAGTGAGGACTTGCACACAGGAGCGCACAGCACAGGTGCCGGGAGGGAGGTGTCACCGAGACCCCAGCCGTGCGGATGCCCTCAGGTAGCCTGGTAATGTAACCTGCATCACCTCTTCCGTACGCAATGACACAAAAAGGGACACACAAAGAGGAAAAGCTGGCAGTGTCCAACTCAAGGAGATTCTAAGAAGAGTTCCCCTGCTCAGAGACTTAAGAAATCCAATTTGTGCTGGAATAACTCCATAATGGGGACAGATGTGTCATAACTAAACACTGAATCATGCAACTAAAACAAAACCCTTTCTGTGGTTCTACATGCCAAGCAGCTAATGTAGGTCAAAGGAAAGGAAACTAATGTGTTTTACAAGATGAAAGCTCCTATCTACATTACATATATTTCTTAATAAACCAGCTTTCTCATGTATGTAGACTTCTATAAGCTTATGGTCAATGTGAGCTTGCTTTTGAGAGAATGACCTATACTTGTGGGGTGACACTGATAACACGTGTCCAATCTACAAAGCTGAGAGCAAACGTAAAGGCAAACTCTGCTGTGAACCGACCCTCAGTCGGCTGTCTGCCAGCCAGCCAACTAGCCGGCCTCCTCTAGTGATGCACTGACTCTGCCGTGCATTTTAATTAGCCTGCAACAAAGCCCCAGGGTTCTTAGGAAACAATGACTCCAAGAGCTAGTACTCTCCTAGGGAAGCTTGCAGTACGAAGAAAACTGAGCTATTAAGGATCATAAAAATAATGCCTCAAGTTTTCATTTAACAGATAAGCACTGAGGATATGATCAGTAAGCAAAAATTTACTGAGAGGCGGAGGGCCTAAGAAATCTCTCTCACGCGCACACACACGGAACAATGACCAGAAGTGCTAAATAAATGGTGCAAGAAGAGCTTATAAAGAGGGTAAATTAAAGTCAAAGGTTTCCCTGAAAAAGTGAAAAGTAAAGTACAAGTATGAAATGTAATAACGAGAGGAAAAAGAGCTTTGGGTCAAAGGAACACCACGTGCAAAGGATCTACAGGGTGCTGTGCTGGGCAGCGGAGGAAGGCCCAGTGCAGCTGAAGCACAGAGACTGCGGAGGACGTGGTATATGTGACACAAGGGGAGAGACTGGCCTTATTGGCTCTTCACCAAAACCAACGGAGCCACCACCTAGGTTTCAAGAAAGGGGTGGGGAGTCACCTGATCAGATTTATGTTTTGAAGACAGCACACCAGCTGCACTGGACAGATCAGATTAGAGGTAGTGAAGGGTCAGGGAAAATAGCTGGGAGTTGGTGGGAGACACAACCTAGACCAGGATGAGGGTGCTGAGTAAACAGCAATGCAGAGATCTGAAAGATAATAGTGGATTTGAATTCTTTTTCAGATACATTTTTTCCCTTGAAGTTAATTCTTCTGCCAATTTTCTGTGACACATTCTCTTTAATTTTCATGAGCTATTTTATAGTAATGACATTAGCTGTTTATGTCATATTTGCTGTATTTCTTTTTTCTAATTGGTTGTCCTATTTTTTTCCTTGGCATGTTCTTCAGATTTTCTGTACATGTATCCGTATTTTTTTCCCTTTGTAGTTTTTCTTTCATTTATTTTCAATTTCAACACCTTCCCTCCTCTCCACTTTTTTGTCTTTTTTCCCCCTAGAACACAAAAAATTTGCTTCAGTGTAGGATGTGTATAGGTCATTCAGACATCCAGCACACATTTACAGAGCACTGCGTTGTAGGGGAGAGACATATACACAAAACAGAAACAGGCACAAGTGTTCCCAAAGCAGAAAGCACTCCGGCTGCACACAGAACAGACACCTCGCCCAGACTGAGGAGAATTAGTCAAGACTCCCTGAAGGTCAAATGTTAACTGTTCTGAAGGGGCCTGGAAACTAAGTGCAAGAAGAAAGAGCCGTAAATGAAGAGTGGTAAATGACTATCACTCCTACTCTCGGAGTAATTTCAGAACTGGACGGGAAGCTCACTAGCATTTTCCATGAATTCCCAGGGATATCATTCCAGGTGAGGTCTCAGACTACCTCAGAGGTAATCAGTAACGGTAGAAGCCCCCCAAATGTTCTCTGGAACTAGCACAAGCTTAATGTATGCTTATGAATATATACTAAATGCCCTCACAGGTTCCCTTTTCAATATATTTAAAATGAAATCTAGGCTTAAAACCTAGCAGCAAAGCAGTAACGTATTTCAGTTTTATTTCCTACTTCACCCCACAAGTTCCCATCAATGGAGAGTTATCTATCCCTATACGTTCCAAGAGGCTCCCTACTGCACCCCTTCCCTGCTTATCCAGTCCCTCTGCCTGGAATGCCCTCTTCCCCTTCCCTAATCACCAACTGCGATTCCTGTGTAAGATCCTTAAAAAACAAGAACAAACATCACTCGCCGCACTTTGCTCTGGGCATTATTCTGTATCCCAGGTGGGTGTTTCCTACCCTTTCCTATGAGTGTGGCTTGCCTGACCACTGAGAGTGTGTCATGCACAACTACACAAAGTATGAACAGTGGCTTACTCACGGGCAGACACCCTCATACCCACTGAATAAAGACAACAAAATAATTCCTTTGCTGTAGCTGTGAGACCCTCATGTGACCCTTGCTCTCCCAGATGACTTTAGGTCTTCAGATGACCTAGGACTCCCTTGAAGAGGAGCGGAAAGTGGAAAGACGATGGGCACAGGAAGGGTGGCCTAGTGACCGTGACACGTTACGGTGGAGGTGAGGAGACAAATGCCCGATTCAAGGCTGCATCTACGAACGAGGAAGAGAACTGGACACGGCGCGCATCCACGGCTTTCTCTTAAAATTTCGGTGTGAATGGAGAGAAGACATGCGGCAACGAACACACACAGTTACAGACGACACGGTCCCGTGCAAGAGGAGCCGCGGGTCAGGAACCCCCCAAGGGTCTCCATCCCGCCCTCCCCTCCGGCGGCCAGGAAAGGCGGGTAACGCGGGGTGGCAGCGCGCCTCCCGGACTCCGGTCAGCACGGCTCTCACGGCCTTGGGAGGAAAGCACCACGGGCTTCGTGGGCAGACGAGGGCACTGGATGCAGGGCCTGAATCATCTCCCCGAGGCCCCCCCCAGACACCCACGGGCCGCATCACACGCCCCCCGGGACGCCCGCCCGCAGCCGCCCTCCCCGCCCTCGCTCGGCGCCAGACCGCGCGCCCGCCGGAGGGACGCAGGGGGGCCGTTCCGAGGCCCGAAAAGGCCCCCGGACCGCGGCACTTACCTCGCTGCTGAGGCTCGGAGTCCCCGGCCGGGCCACGACGGGTCCAGGAGCGGCCGCCGCCGCCGCCGGCACGTGAACCGCGACGGCCGGACGGCGGCTGCGTGGCCACGCCCCCGTACGGCAGGCCCTTCCGTCCAAAACAAACAGAAATAGCTATTTTTGTCGTGTGTATGCAAAAAAACCCTCTGGTTTTAATATAGAACTTCATCTTTTATCAAGTATTTAAGAAAAAGTTACAAATTCTGTCTCTGCAGTGGAATCTGTGTGTCTGAAGGCTGAGGTCTATGTTTAGTCTAAATTGTATTGCTTGCTAATAATTTGAATGAAATTAATTATTAAGTTCTGAGGTATTTTGCAGCATTCAATTTTCCTTCCTATGAACATATATTAATTTCAAAATACTTATTTACTACCTACTATATGAGGGGTTTTGCTCGGAGCTCATTTAATTAAACTGTTTAATCTTCCATTAAATCATATCATAAGGAAACATGTTGGGGTACTGGGACTAGACCAACATAGAGCAAAGTTTGTCTAGAGTCTATTGATTGAATTTGGGATTGAGTGTCCAGATGAATCTTCATCTTCTCTGAGCCAAACGTGTGAGTGGATTCCACATTTGATCTCTGAGTTTCATTCATTACTAGTTAGATGTAGGATTGAATGCCCTTCATAACGCACCTTTTTAAGGACCTACGTTTCCTTCAGCTATAGCCTTCTGCATCTTTTCTTCCTCGCCTTTCTAGACCATAGCTCTCCATCACACTTGGGGCTGCTATCATGTTTCCTTTTCCTTAGATGTAACCACTTATCCTATCTGATCCTACAGTCTCTGCCCTTTATCTGGACCATGTGTCCTGTTCCATGGTCTGCTTTTCTGCTACATTTGTTGTGTCGGATCCATACCGTCCAAATATAAGTTGCTGTCTGAATTCCCTACTGCTAAACAGAGCTCCCCTGGATGTAAAAGAACTTGCATTTGTCACTGACCTCCAGCTCTCGCTCCACCTCTCTGAAGTCATTTTCATTAAACTATTCTTTTTACCGGCCCTGCTCCTGTCATAATGTTGGGTCTGGTTTGCTTTCTTGAGCCCCATGTTGCTAACCAATATGATAATGTCCTGGTGAAATTCTTCTAACCATCTGGGTTTTACACTATGCCAGACTGTAACTACAATGGGAAAATATGTTCCCAGCTTGGGGCAAATAACCTTTAAAGCCAAAATCAGCCAAAGGAAGAAATAAAGTGGGAGAAACCCATTTCTTGCTTACAAGCAGTTATCTACTTCTGCTCGCCCATGTCTCTCTCTTGCAACCCGGCTGCAAAAGGGGCCCCACCAAACCTCTGGGGTCCAGATCTGCCTTTGCTCCCCCTTGTAATCACTTATTGATATGGAGATGGATTACTTCTCTCCACCCCTTAGAAACACCTATTATTTTGTAGATGCACTAAGGCCAGGCGAGAGAATGTGGAAATATTACACATGGAGATTCTGGAAATATTGCAATTTTACCCATAGAGACTTAAAATACAACTCAGATAGATACATTAAATTTCCACCTTTCAGTATCTTGTACGTCAGTTCTTTTTAAATCTATCTGTGCCCATATAGGGTTATGTACCCCTTTAAGAATCTAATGAGAATTTTGGACACTCTTAAGAAAAAAGTACATGGAGAATTTATTTTGCATTTGGTTCCATGTGTTAGGAAGGAAAGGACTAGTCTCGGTGTTGCAGGGAAGTCAGATACAGTGAGACGAGAGACCAAAGTCAAGAAAGCAGAGTCAGTTTTAATGCACTCAGCACAGAGCAGCAGAGCGGGCCTGCCTGAGACAAGACAGGCAGGCGTGGATACTCATTGTGAGGCTTCTTTTAGGCAGTTTTGGCAGGGCAGAGAGGTCCTTGATTGACAGCTGTCAGTTCTCTAGGCTTGTTCTGATTGGTGAAATGGGGACAGGGGCTGTGCTGTGCCTGTGCCTCTCATGTTTCTTATCTGGGAGGACCCTGGACATTTCCTGAGTCACTCTTGGACCCTGTGGCTTCATCTGATTAACTGTGAGTCATTTCTGGCTTTCTGATTCTATTTGATCAACTCCCTGAGTCATCTCTGGGGGGCCCTTTCTCCTTTTCATCCCTGTCTTTCTGCCTAACACATGGATCCTCTGAAGCCCATTAATACATCCTTAAAAAGTCATAAATCAATTTCATGTGAAATGTCCAGAGACCACCTTCATTAGAAACACCTGAAATGTGGTTTAAAACTGCAGTTTCTTTAACTCTATCAGAGACCTACAATTTCAATATTTCTAAAGTGGGAAGTCTTTGTTTGACAAGCAATCCTGACACTCTTACATCTATTAGGGTTTACAAATTGCTGTTGTAGGTCCTGAAGTTGTAACCATTTTGGCATGTTGGGCACAGGTGGATCATAGACACAAGGTTTAGAAAAATGTAGAAAATAAATCTCCCAGAAATCAGAAGCAAGTCTAGAACTGACTTTATTAGCAGTGGAACAAACTTGACAATAATGCCGGATCCATCATAGCTACAGAACTCATGCTGACCTCGGTGGAGCTCCCAGGCAAATCCATTGTGAAAAAGACTTGAACGTAGATTTTGAGATTCCAAGTAATTTGGTTCCTCTAAATACTTAGCATTTCCCTTTATAGTTCAGATTCTGTTTTCTATTACTCAACCTGAAAATAAGATAATGAGAAAAGTCAAGGGTCAAGTAATTGTATTACCGCCATAGAGAGACAATGTGATTACTTAACAATCACATGAGAAAAGGCAGGTCTCAGCTCTGGCTCGCCTGGGTCACCTTGACTACTCGGAGAATTCGTGCACTTGTACAGACCTTTCTTGCCCTTGCATCTCATCTATAAAATGAGAGAATGGGTGTCCAGAGTCCCTTCCGAGTCTAACTTTTAGACCATAGGGGACACTTACCTTAACATTTATTTCTGCAATAACAATTCACCAAGCACTCAATAAAATTTGGAACTATTAAAAATGAGAAAGGTATACTTTTCACTTTATTCCTACCTTCATAGATAAACATTTATTAATTTTAAAAGCTGAGATATCTCTTTTTTTGCCATGTGATCTAATTTTAAAAAGCCTTCTAATCATCTTATTATTTATATAGAGAGTTGTTTGAATGGCTCATCAGATCCAACTTTTAATATTGTTATTCAAGTTTAAAATATATTTTAGTGGTCAACACTAAGTAATCCATGGGATTCATAATGCTCTTCATTCTTTAATATATTTTGGTTGTTTGCTGTCTTCTGCAAAATGACAGCTCCATGGAAGCAGGAGGCAGGAGATTCGATATGCTTTGCTCACCACCTTACCTCTAGTGCTTAGAGCAATTCCTGGCACATAGTGGGTGTTTAATAAATACTGGCAGATGAATGACTCAATAATACATTTATTCCTACTTAAAAGCTGAATGTATCACATTTTCTCAGAAAACGAGTTTACTATTCAAGTGCTAAATATCCTGTTATGTTTCCTTTGGACAAACACCAAAGGCACATTTGAGAGAAAACTAGAGACACAGAGAAATATGTTCTATTACTCCCTCTGGATAAGAATAGCACTTCCTGATACAATAAAACATTAACATCCTCTTAACTCTTTGCTTCATTGAAGAGGCAGTGGTCACCACAGGCCTTCCCATCAGAGCCACAGACTGGCTGGTAGGCTGACTGACAGTTTATATGTCCAGTTGGGTTCTCGTTGCCGGTACTGCCAGTCTACAGTAATGTTTAAGACCATTAGGTGAGTATAGGGAACTTAATTTAATTCTGATATTGTAATAAAATTAATTATTGATTAAGCATTGTGTTAAATCTTTCATTTTGCTGGTCCTTTGTATTTTTATTTAATCCATGCAACAATACTGAAAGGAAAGTATATTGTGCCCTATTGTATAGTCTCAGGCACACAAGGCATTTAAGTGACAAGCCCACAATGTGAGGATTCAATACTCACGCTGGGATCCAGACCCTGAGTTACCTGACGCTGGGGCCCCTGCTCTGACTACATGCCAGACTGCTGCCACTTTAACTCTGTAGACAAGCCTTTCCCCACCTGAGGAAGCAATAATTCAGGAGAAGTCACGCGTACAAATACAAAACACAAATGGCCATAATTTTTTGAGCCTTTCATATTCCATGAAAGAAAATGAATCAGGAGGTAGAATTTTGCAGAGTTCAGCTGAGTAGTAAGTACTTGAAGCATTTTCTCAGAATCAAGTTATAGAATGACAAAAGCCTGTGCGCATAAAGAAGCTTTGACTAGCAGATGAGGACAGAGACACTACATGGGAGGGTGAGGACCTTCGACAGAGGGCTCAGCGCTCGTAGAACCGAGGAGGATGAACAGGTCTCTTGGTCTTCTCCACTGGTTCTAGGTAACCGTGCTTTTCACACCAATCCATTACTTTCACTCACACATACTCTGTGAAATGGACAGGGTTAGCATCCCTGTTTCAGAAAAGAATATACAACTGAGAAATTTTAAGTGACAATCTAAACACTCAGAAACCTGCTGGTGGTGACATTAGGTGTGGACGGTATGAGTGTCCCTGGGAGATTACTGCTTCCTGCCAGCCGAGACATAGACCAGGAGGGACACACATATTTAATTTGAAAGGGTGTTGAGGAATGGTAAGGTATGAGTTTAAAAACTCAGTTTCTGTTAAGATAATGTGATGTGATGTAGGAAGTGTTCTGGAAAACTGTGTTGGATGTATTAAGTGTAGTGTCTAGGGTCATTGTTAAATGGATTTAGGAGTCTGGTGGTTGGGAGAAAGACTGGCTAGGGAGGCAGTGCTCAGCAGGACTGAGAAGGGAAGAGACGAGCTACGGATGTGCACGTTTGCAGTGATGACTTCCGAATATCACTTGTTCACTCATCTGACAAATAGCTCACGAGACTCTATTATATACCTGCCTTGTTCTAAGATCTGGGGATATCATTTGAAAAGAAATGCCACTCTCTTTAAGGAGTTCATGATACAATTGAATAAACAAATCAATTACAGAGCGATATGATACAGTCTACATTAAAGGTTTTCTTTAGATTTTCCAATACTAATTCATGGAAAATCAGAGGATTCTGTACAATGTGGATGATGTCTGAGCGAGAGTGACATGAAATATCCAGTCGTGCCCAATCATAGACTTGGTTTAATCATGAAAAGTTTTAAATGCCATGCTGAGAAATTCGGATTTTATCTTCTAGGTAGTGTGACACTACTGAAAATTTTTCAGCAGGGAAAAATATATTAGATTTGTGCTTACAAGTAGCACTTAAGAGGTTTGTAGATCATAGATGGGATGGAGATGGGCATGAAAGTTAAATTTGGTGGAGATGTGGGCTCAGTTAATGAGGGTCTGAGCTAGTTCAGTACAGGTAGAAAGGCTTGCGTGGAAAACAGGCAGCAATGCGATGAAACGGAAGGGCATGCTTGCTACTCCTTAATAATCATAGGTGTATACAAAAACAATCATCTCAATTCTTTCTCATTTCATTGAATTAGTGTCATTAGCGTTTATCATTAGTTCAGTGTTTCTGTTAACTATTTCAAGTCTTGGAAAATATAATGGCTGAGGTAAGTTACTGAGGGAAAAAAACAAGAAATTAGCACTAACCTGAATCTCCTTTAGATTGTGATTCAAAGGGTTGTCTACAGTTTTTCTTTCTTGTTGAGTGTAAAAAGGTCTTGATCTCTGTTGTTGCCTAGACAATCCTGGTTCTCCTTGGTGGCCAGAAGATCCTGCCTCCCTTGCTCACTAGACCCTCCTGATTCCCTTGCAGACCCCCGGGCTGACTGGAATCCCCCGGTTCTCCCGGCTGGTTAGGATGCCCTGGTCGTCCTTGCATGTTGCTATCTCCCGGCTTAGTCGATTCCTTTTGTCCCCTTTGAATGTTAGCTTCGTTTCCTCCCTCTACAGTAAGTGCAGACTCCGGACCCTTTTGTAGTTTAAAAACACTTGTTTTCAAAGGTTGGGTTGAAGATACTGGAATATACCATAAACACAAAAGTAAAAATGAAGTTATTCAACTTCAAGAATTTAAATCAATAGCATTCATTCCCACAGTATAGTATGTATTTAATGCCTCTGGATTTTTTTAACCAAACCTCAAGGCAGAATCTTCCCATTACATCTCATAGCCTGAATATTTTGGTCCCTTCATTTTTTTTCTTGACCATATTATACAGTTTCCAAAAATCATGGGATCAAGCAGGCTTGTCCTATTTCTGAATTGGAATCTGAATTATTTGAACTGGGCCTTCAAACTATCCCAAATTCCTTTTAATGATTCCCTGATGAATCAAGCATGTGCTGTTTAATGCCTATTAAAACCTTCTCCACATCACAGGACCCTTTCCAGCATTTCCAACCTTACCCTACAGGAGATGCCATCATAAACACTCCAGACGTAAGAGCTGTCAGGCATGAGCTCCCCTCTGTACCCCCTTCTCCGTCTCTGTGCTTTCTGCGGCCAGGTTCCTCTCCCTTGCCCCCGTCCTGAAGGCCTTGTTTTCCCTCTTCAGAACACACTTTCTTTTTCAGTCACCTTTAGGTCCACCATGTCCCATAAAGGCCCTAGCATCAGCCAACCAACCATACTCTCTCTGGTGGTTATTTGTTCCTTTCTTTAGTGGTCAAACTCCTCAAGGAGATGATAGATATTATCTATTTCTTAAAACTTATATTTCATAACTCATCTTTTCTACTGCTTCTCAAGTTTATTTTGAAGTCCATCCATCACTACATATACATATACATATATATATATGTATGTATATGTATATATACAGTTCATATATTCCAAAATAAGAAGCATCTAGAAAACAGTGAATAAGAACATGGAGTGGCTTTGGGGCCACTGAGTACAATGGTATCCACTGGGTCTTACGCTTCTGCTTCTTGTTCTCGGTTTGGTACAAATGTTTCTTTTTGGCCTCCTCACCTTTTCCATGTGATGATTCCTCTTTCTTCCCTCACTTCTTAAGTTGGGGTTTCCTCAAAAGTTTTATTCAGTCAGGCTCACTTTCACAAGGTTCCTTGGTAATTTTTTCAGTTTATACAATCTTAAATGATTTCAATATGAATGGTTCCAAATCTATACCTAGGGTTCCACTTGCATTTGCAATGGCCCTGCTTTACATTCCAGTGAGTGTACACACTTATGCCTTCACATAAATTTAACTAAAGTTAAATTCATCCATTGAGTGTCCTATGGAAACCTACCTTGCTGGTGGTCAGGGCTCTAGCCCAGGCACAGGAGTTCAGATTAGTAGCCTGGCTTACTAACCTGTGATAGAGCACGGAGCAGGGGCTGCGGATGTAATCCAAGCATTCATTCAAATTTACCAAAAACATTACAACAAATTTAAAGTCTATTACTGTGCCAGAACTATAGTAAGATAGAGAGATACAACTATAAGTCACTATGGTTCTGCCCTCAAGAAACTGTGAATCTAACAGTGGGTGCAAACAAACAAACAGGAATTTACAGTAGTGTGATCAATGCTACAATGTAAGAAGTAAATCGGACAATAGACCCAGAGTCAAGATAGCAGAGAGTGGGCACCATTTCCCCTTTTTGAAGGAGGTGACACATAAGAAGCACAGGCTATAGTCAGAAAAATGGGTAAGGAAAGGAATATTTTCAGCCGAGAATTGAGTACATGGCGTGATTTCTAAGAACCAAACATCGCTCTTAACAAGCACTAACTTCAAGTGACATCAATTAAAATAGAGAAATAGATGACATGGGAAAAAAAAAACAGATTGGTGATCTTTTAAGTTGTTAATTGTGTTTAGTTTTTTAGTAGGTTATGCAAGAAAATTGAATCAAATCGTAAAGATGAAAAGGGCAAACAGTTTACAATAGCTTTCTCTTCCCAATTCCCTCCATCTCTTTCCCTATCTAGAACCCAATTATATGTACCAGGTCTCACACCAAATACATTACAGACAATGTATTTTTAAATATATTTGAATATCTTTCCACACAATTGGTAGCACACTGTATACACTGTTTTACTCCTTATTTTCTCCTTTGACAATGCAATGAGGGTATCTCTATGTCAATATAATTAAGCACCTTAATTATTTCCCCTAATTGGCTGTTTACTATCTCAGTTGTTAAGTTTACCATAATTTTTAACCAGTCTTCTAGGAATGAGCAGCTAGTTTATTTCCTCCTCTACTATTACAATGATTTCATGAAAATCCTAATAATACATCATTTTTCATATTTATACATTTGTACAATAAAAATTAGGGATGGAATTTTTAGGTAAAAAAGATAACTAAGATATCAGAATGTGGTTTTGATCATCTATTTTTTAAGTTAAATTTTTATGAAATAATTATCTTCAATTTTTAAGTCAAATTTTTATAAAATAATTATCTTCAATTTTGTAGTGTAGTTTTCTCTTCTGATTTTACAAACTCTAAATACATGCTGGGCCTTGCTTTATTGTAATAGGCATTCTCTCTTCTTCACCCTCCAGATCAATATAACCACTACATCTGGTATTAATATACTTTCTTCCAGCAACAAATACCTGCTGAATACATACTAAGTGCCATCTAGCAAGACACTGAAATACATAAGAGATACGGTACCTGCCATCATGGTACACACATGTCCTAGTAAGGGGTATTACCTGTATGCTATTTTTTTCTCTAATATATATATTATGCATATATATCTTTTATATATATATATATATAAAGGAACAAATAACCACCAGAGAGAGTATGGTTTTATATATATATATATGTGTATATATATATATATATACACATATATATATATATATTCTTTGCTCGTCCCTTTTCCATCCCATCACTTAGCTCTATAGTCTTATTTCTTAACTCTATTACTTCAACAGCTCCCTAAATGGCATCTCTGTACAACTTTTCTCATATGTAATCCATTTTCAATATCACTACAGATCGATATTTCCCAGCAGAATGGTTCTGATCACACCTACACTCAACAATCTGAAACAACTACAATGTTTTCAATGAAAAGAGAAGCACTATTTCCTGTGTTCCAACTACAAGGAGCTAAAGGTCATAGGCTCTTTACTTTCATTATTTCCTTTCACTAGATATAAGAAAAAATTGTCAAGTAGGAGGTCATAATTTGGAGATAAGTTGGATTCTGTTTCATTTATTGTAATCTTACACTGAAAAACATACAATTTGTGCCATTTATTTTCTTGAGAAATCTACATCACTAGCTGAAAATTTCTGTATCAAAAACAGATAACCTAACAGTACTAAGGTAAGGGATACAGAAAAGTATATTGAGTGACAGGCACTGAAGAATTCAAGTAATGGCGGCTGGTGCTAGTGTACGCATGATTCCTGTAACAATCTGTTATTTCCATTTTAAAATATGAGAAAACTCAGGCTAAAGTAAGTTATATTTTCCAAGAGCACATAAATAGAAAATTGCAAACCCAGGATTTGAACCCCTTTCTGTATGACCATACAGTCCTAGATGATTATGCAAAACCATATCCTTTAAGGTAGATGAACCTGAATATTCACAGACTTCATAATCCTTTTAGACGAGTTTTCTTTCCACTGTAATGTTCTGCTTTCCCTCTTCCCTTGCCCTGCTTCTCTTAAGCCACACCAAACTAGTCATTGTTATATCACCCAGTTACTGGTTTTATGCCTCTTGTCTATATATCTTCTGAAATTACTTCTTCCATCTTTCTGTGTGGCAGGTATTTCCCATTTAAAACATTTCTGACAAACTATTACTAAATCACTCAACATTTCTAATTATTTACTTTGAGAGGTGAAAGGAAAGTCATTGAATGTGACTTTTCTTACCTGAGAATATGGCCAAGAACATGAAGGGAAAGAAAATGGAGGCCCCATATTAGAGTCAGTTGTTTCAGACTTGGTGGCTGGATGGTTCTGAGGATAACTCTTCGGTAGATGCTTTCTGAATAAACCATGCTGATCACCACCATGTTATATATTTGAACCCGCTCCCAAGGCTGCACCCCTGGAGTGCCGCTGTCCCGGAGCCTCCGCCGCAGCACAGACACAAAGGGGTACGCCAGGACCCCCTCCAATAGGCCCCAAAGGTTGCAGCCAGAGAGTGCCGCTGGCGCGACCTCTCCCCCACCCGCACAGATCATAGGGACCACCAGGACCCCTCTGACAGGCCCTAAGGCTGTACCCCTGCAGTACCGGTGGCCCTCCCCCTCCCCCCCCACAGACCTACAGGGGTCCGCCCGGACCCCCTTCGATAGGCCCACAAGGCTGCAACCCTGTAGTGCCGCTGGCGCGACACCTCCCCCGTCAGCACAGAACTTCAGGTCCGCCAGGACCCTCACCGATTGGCCCGCGAGGCTGAAGCCCTGGAGTGCCGCTGGCCCTACCCCTGCCCACCAGCGAAGACCCATAGGGGTCCGCCAGGAACCCTTCCAATAGGCCCCAAGTTTGCACTCCTGGATTGCCGCTGGCCGACCCCTCCCCTGCCAGCACAGACCTTAGGGTGTGTCAGGACCCCCTCCGATAGTCCCACAAGGGACTGCAAGGCTGCACCCCTGGAGTGCCGCTGGACCGACCCCTCCCCCACCAGCACAGACGATAGGGTCCGCCAGGACCCCCTCCGGTCGGCCCCCAAGGCTGCATCCCTGGAGTGCCATTGTCCCTGAGCCTCCCCGCGCAGCACACACACATAGGGGTACGCCAGTACACCTCCGAGAGGCCCAAAGGCTGCCCCCCTGGAGGACCGCTGGCCCGAGCCCTCCCCCAGCAACACAAATCCATAGGGGTCCGCCAGGACCCCATCGGATAGTTCCCGAAGGCTGCAGCCCTGGAGTGCCGCTGGATCGACACCTCCCCCACCAGCACTGTCCCACAGGAGTCCGTCAGAACCCTCCGAAAGGGTTTTGTCTTATAAAAAAAAATTTTTATAAAATAATTATCTTCAATTTTGTAGTGTAGTTTTCTCTTCTGATTTTACAAACTCTAAATACATGCTGGGCCTTGCTTTATTGTAATAGACATTCTCTCTTCTTCACCCTCCAGATCACCTTTAGCTCCTTGTAGTTGGAACACAGGAGCTAGACTGCACCCCTGGAGTACGGCTGTCCCGACACCTCCCCCACGAGCACAGACCAATATGGGCCCGCCAGAACCCTTTCCATAGGTCCACAAGGTTGCAGCCCTGGAGTGCCGCTGGCGCGACACCTCCCCCGCCAGCACAGAACATCGGGTCCGCCAGGACCCCCTCCAATAGGCCCCAAGGTTGCATCCCTGGAGTGCCGCTCGCCCGACCCCTCTACCACCAGCACAGATCAATAGGGGTCCGCCAGAACGCCTCCGATAGTCCCCCAAGGCTGCAGCCCTGGAGTGCCGCTGGATCGACTCCTCCCCTACCAGCACTGTCCCACAGGGGTCCGCCAGACCCCTCCGAAAGGCCTGCAAGACTGCACCCCTGGAGTACCGCTGTCCCAGCCCCTCCTCGGTGGTCCACGGCCCTCTTGGAGGTCTGCAAGGTCACATTGCGCTGAGGGTATCCGGTGGGGTCTCAGCACCACCTCCGGTGCGTGCATGTGAGGCACCCCAAATCTTGGACCCCTTGTGGGGACGCAATCCCCCACAAATATATGCAAGAAAGCAGGGAAGTACCTGTCTTCCTTCCGGGCCGCTGCTCACTTGGAGGCCACTTCCCTCTGAGCTCCGATTTCCTGCCCGATGGATTGAGGGTCGTAATTCCCATGCTACCCGTTGTGAAAATGAAGCGAAATCGAGTATGTTCAGTAGAAATAGGCACACAGCAGACGCTCATAAATAACTGCATCCATTCATCCATTCCCTGGGAACGTCAGCCCAGGGCAGGGACTCGCGAAGCACCGCCCCGGCCAGGCAGACGCAGTCTGTGGGGCCCGAAGGGGTCACAGCTCTTACCCTTTGACCCCTCCATGCACACACGTGAAAATAGTCCCGGAGCTCTTCCCCAAGGTCACTGAGGGTCAGTGCAAAGGGGACTTGGAATAAGACTCGAGGGGAAGAGAAGAGTCAGGCTCGGTGCTGCCGGGAAGCCTGCGTGCGCCTCCGGACTCTCACTGAGCAGCGTCCCGCACTTGCGGCCCAGACCCCCGCCGCCCTCCGCCCAGCAGACGGTCTCTGCCCGAGGCTCGGGTTTCCGGAGCCCCGCCCTTCCCGTGACGGTCCCCACCCCCGCGCGCCCTCAAGTTTCTCCCAACTTTTCCGCGGGTCCTTCTGGGCTCTCCGCCCGCTGGCCAGTGACGTAACAATGGTGCAGCGCGGGGGCCAATGGGCGGCGGCGGGGCCCGGCAGCGCGGGCCAATGGCGACGGCGGACGGTCCCGCGGTCCAGCCGGGCCGGGGCCGCACTGCGCCGTCCCCCTGCCGCCGGCCCGCCCGCCACCCGCTCGACCGCCGCCGTCCCACCCGCCGCCGGCGCCGCCGCCCAGTGATCGGGCCGCGGCGGCTCAGAGTGCGGCTGCGGCGGGCGCGGGTGGCGGCGGCGCCCGCCTGTCCGGCCTTCTTGGGACCTTCGCCTGCGCGCCTACCCGTGGGTGCGGGGACCCAGGCCCGCGGCCTCGCAGCCCCCCACGGTGAGTCCCCCCTCGCTCGGCCCGCTCCGCACCCAGACCCCTGCCGACGCTCCCTCCTGCCCCTTGGGCATACGCACACGCAGGTGCAGCCCTCGCTGCGCCGGCTACCGGCCCGCAGACACCTTGGCCTCGCCCCCCGCTATCCGCGGCCGCCGGGAGGAGATGGGGAGAAGCAGGCGGGCGTCCGTAGCGCGCAGCCCTGTCCTCGGTGGCCCAACCGAGGCCATTCACGGAGCCGCGGCTGTGACTCGCTGCCCAGTGACGTGGGGCGGCCCAACTTTACGTAACCCGCCCGGTGCCCCACGGTTGTCCATACAGGGTACGCCTTGGGGCACGGAGGCCCAGGCTTGGGGGTTGCCCCGGTCATTGTGCCCACGCCCCAAAAGAGCAGTGTGGCTTCAGCCGCCCCCACAGTACCCATCTCTGTAACTTAGTTACCCTGTGTGTGTGCACAAGGCCTGTCCGCACCCCAGGCCCTTGTGACCAAGGGCTTACCTACCCTTAAGAGAAAGCAGTAAGGAACTTGGGCCAGAGCCAGGGGTCAGAGGGCAAGGCTCAGGTTGCTTCTGGGGGCTCCGAGGGCAGGGGCAGAGCTCAGGATGGTTCTCTGTGGGTTGGAGAGTCCCCCCACGTCTGGAATGAGTCCAAAACGGGAGGCAAGAGACCTGGGTTCTGTGCTTGGTTCTACCTGACCTCCTGACTGACTTCGGCCAAGCTTGTCTCTTGCTGGAAAATGGGGTGACAGTACCTGCCTCGTCTGTTAGTTGGGGAGATCAAGAGAGGTAGCCGGCCTGGAAGGGAGCTGCAGACCAAGTGTTGTATGCACTGTCTCTAGGGTGATTTCGTGCTCGTGCCTCCTCCCAGGAGCTAGGGTGCCAACACCCAGCAAACACCGTGTTTACATAGAAGGTCAGAGCTCCTCCCTACATACTCACACTGCTGGGGCTCAGCCTGCATTTCTGCTCCCCTTTTCTTGCAGATGAGGAAGCTGAGGCTCACAGAAGGAAAGTGATACACCCACGACCTGATCGCCTCGTAGGAACCAGGTAGGTTTGAGCCTAGGGCTCTGCCCCTGCCGGGACTGGGGGAAGGCCCGAGGGGCGCTTACTGCTGGTAGAGGTCAGAGGGACAGGGCCAAGTTTAGGTAGGGTTGGGGACAGCGAGCTTGGGCTACAGAAAGGACTTGGCTCAGCTTGAGATACGGACTGCAGCTTTCCTACCCCTTACCTGGCCTTTTCTCTATTTGGGGGTGGATGCACCTGGCCCAAGTGGGACCGGGAACTCTGCAGGTCCGGGGCTGGAGGGGGTGGGGGATAGGGTTTCAATGTGGCTTCGACGGTGGGTGGGGCTGGGAGGTCAAGCGCAGGGAGGGGCACTGTAGCAGAGGTGCCAGAGAACAGGACAGTTTCAGGGAGGCAGATCAGGTGCAACTAGATCAAGGATGTGGCGCTGGTTCCGGGCCTGAGAAAGAAGGGGGTTGCAACCGATGACCGGATGGACGGACGGTTTGATGGGTGGGGCAGGATGAAGAGTGGACTGGAGTCCCTTCTCGGCCCAGCCCCTCACCACCACCCCCTCTGCCCACAGGTGGACGGCCGCCAGGCCATGTGGTGAGTCCGGGAGGCGCCCCGCCAGCATGCCGTGGGACGCGCGGCGGCCAGGCGGTGGCGCCGACAGCGGCCCTGAGGGCGCAGGCGCGGCACGCTCGCGGTTGCAGAAGCAATGCCGCAAGTCTTCATTTGCCTTCTACCAAGCGGTGCGCGACCTGCTGCCAGTGTGGCTGCTAGAGGACATGCGCGCCAGTGAGGCCTTCCACTGGGACGAGCGTGGGCGCGCCGCCGCCTACTCGCCTTCCGAGGCGCTGCTCTACGCGCTCGTGCACGACCACCAGGCGTACGCGCACTACCTGCTGGCCACCTTCCCGCGGCGCGCCCTCGCGCCACCCAGCGCCGGGTTCCGCTGCTGCGCCGCGCCGGGGCCGCACGTGGCGCTGGCGGTGCGCTACAACCGAGTGGGCATCCTGCGCCACATCCTGCGCACCCTCTGTGACTTCCCGCCCGAGGAGCGCACACGGGTGCTCGACCGGCGTGGCTGTAGCCGCGTGGAGGGCGGTGGCACGTCGCTGCATGTGGCGTGTGAGCTGGTGCGCCCCGAGTGCCTCTTCCTGCTGCTTGGCCACGGCGCCTCTCCGGGCCTGCGTGACAGTGGTGGCCTCACACCGCTTGACCTGCTGCTGCGCCAGCTGGGCCACGACGTAGGGACCGCCCCTGCCAACGGGGCACCCAGCGAGCCTTGCCAGCGCCACTTGCTGCTTCTCGATCTGCTGGCGCTGTACACGCCTGCAGGTGCCACAGGCCCTGCCCGCCTAGAGCTGCTGGGCGACCGGCCGCGCTGGCAGCGGCTGCTGGGTGAAGACAAGTTCCAGTGGCTGACGGGCCTTTCGCCACCCTCACTCTTCACACGCGCCATGCAGGTGCTGGTCACCGCCATCTCGCCTGGTCGCTTCCCAGAGGCCTTAGACGAGCTGCCGCTGCCACCCTTCCTGCAACCACTGGACCTCACGGGCAAGGGCTAGACCACAGGGCACCCTGGGCACTGGATTTTTGGAGAATACTATTTTTCAGAGCGTTGTACCCAGCACTTTACATACATTGATCTCTGTACAGCAGAATCTGCCTAGTCTGTTGCATGCCCTAGGGACTGGGCCGGGGTGGTCAGGTGGGCCCCATGCTGCAGGTTTTCTGATTCTAGCTGGGCTCGGCTCCCCACCTTCCAGCAGGGGGTGGGGAATGAGGGCTCATGTGACTCCTGAGAGCCAGCCCCTGTTCCCAGCTCACTGCTGGGTCCCTGAGGAGGGTGAGGACCAGCCTCCACCTTGATCTTGGGGCAGCAGGAAGGTGTCCCAGAGAGACTGACAGCTGAGCTGAGCAGAAGGAATTGGGGGCGGGGGTGTGGACTGACTCGTCCAAGCAGGCAGGGTAACGTGCAAAGGCCTGGAAACAGGGTTCCCCGGAGGTTCTAGGAGGTCCTCTGCACAGTCAGTACACAGGGCCTTGGAAACTCCCCTGTGGGGCTTGGACTCCATCCAGAGGGCTGGAGGCGGGCAGGAAGACCTGCTGTGCTGGAGAGGGAGGCTTGACACAGGCTGGGCCTCTTGGTCCTCCCTCATCCCAAAATGGTCACCTGCCCTCCTAGGGTGTCACTGTGACGCTCTCACCCCTCCCAGAGCTGGTCTACCCAGCCCTGACTTGTCCCCATCACCCTTTGCTCTCCCCCTACCATTAGTAGGCACCTAGCCCTGGGCCTGGCTGCCCCCACCACTGCTGTGGGGGTACTGCCTCAGCTGGTTTCTGCAGGAAGGTTCTGAAGATGGAGACTTGTTAATGGAAGTTGCCACCAGGGCGACTTCCATTGATCCTTCCAGACAGAGACTGGCTGAAAAGCTGGGTCAATGCCCTGAGGAGCCCTGGGACCAGGGAGGATGGCCAGGCTGCCTTGCCTGGGAATTCTGCTGGGCCATGAAGTTCAACCCATCCTGGCCTGGGCTGGACGGCCACAATGTCCTGCCGGGAACAGAAGGCTAAAGGTCTGCTGGATGGAGGGGACGCGTGGCTGGGGGCACCTACCGCCCACCCTCCCCCCAGCGGCCATGAGGGGAGCATGCCTGGGGGCCAGAGAGGCTTTGGGTGGTGGTGGAGTCCGGGGTGGCGAGCCATAGCGGGGCGGCAGTGGGAGGAGCTTAGGCAGCAGGAAGATCCTGCCTGAGACGCCTGGTTCTGGCCCGCACCCGCCACCTGCTTTCAGGGTGATCTTAGCCAAGCTCCTGCCCTGGGTTTCAGTGTCCTCATCTGTTTTCAAGGTATTTCGGGCCATCTCCAAGCTCCCTACTCAGAAAAGGATGTTACCTGGGAAGTGTGGGTGGGTGCACAGCCCCAGTGGGCGGCGCGAGAGGAGGGGTACACAGCCCAGTAGCTGATCCTAGGTTCCAAGGAGTGAGGGCTCCTCCCTGTGCTGTGTGTTCTGGGCCAGTTAAACGGCCTTTCTGAGCCCTGACACTCCGGGGCAGCTCCAGGTGCCCATGCCACAGATGCTGCTGTGGGAGGACGCACTTCCCGCGGAGGGGATGGAGAGTGGAGCAGTGGCCTGGCGTGGCAGTGGCTCCTGGGGGTTGGGAACCCTTGACACCCTGCTAGCCCAGCAGCTTCTGCCCAGAGACCCCAGGCACCTGATGGGACCTGGACGTTCCCCTCGTGCCCTCCCAGCCCGTTCTGTCCCCGGTGGGGCCTGCCCTCCCGACCCAGGGCTTGGCCCGCCCCCACTTCCTCTCTAGACCCACAGCTGTCCCTTTGGTGACAACCTCCTCTGAGTGCCTTGTGCTGGGGAAGGTGATGCAGGGGCCCTGGCAGGCCCTGGGGGCCCCTCAGAACCTATTGTCCGGCAAGCAGGAGGCACTGCTTCTGGGTGTGGGGCCGGAATAGGCAGGAGGAACATGGGCACCGCAGCAAGGGGGGGGGCCAGCCTGAGCACAGGTTTAGGGGACAGTCTGGGCCCAGCGGGGTGACTGGGTTTGGGAACCAAACTGGAAGTGGCTCTGGGGACTAGTCAGTAGCTGTGGGGACTGCCCCATCAGCTGGGTGACTTTGGAGTCCATCTGGTGGCTCCCTTGGCCCCTATGCCTTGGAGGACTGGGAGGGCAGGAGGGTGTCGCTGGGCATTCGCTCCTGACGTCCCTGCTGTTGGGGGCAGGGCCAGGTGGGGCCAGGAACTAAGGGCCTTCCCACTGCACAGAACCGCACAGGTGAGGAAACCGAGGCCAGGCCGGCATCAGCCCTACGGCCCCAGGTCGGGACCCGACTCCTGGCACGGCTCCCACCGTGATTCACTGGCACCCCGGACTTCAGTGTGAGCAGAGGGCCCAGAGGACTGGTGCGGGGAGATAGCAGCCTTGGGTTATCTGGCGCTGCTGCTGGCCAGAGGGAGAGGTGGGGGAAGGGCAGGCCCCAGCACTGGGTTTACCGGTTCCCCGGGCCGCAGCCCCAATGTGTCCTTGGCAGTGAGCATGGAGCCCTCGGCAGGGCTGGAGTTGGCCAGGCCCAGCCAAGGTGCCCTGTGGCAGACAGCGCCTCAGCTCTTGGCCTTTGGCAGGTGGCCTTGATGGACTCTCAGAGACAACTGCCTCGCCTGGAACAAGGCCCACTTTCCTCTGGGGCGAAGCACACTGCTTGGCTGGTCAGGTCATTCATCCCACCAATCTTCCTAAGCAAAACGTGGCTGCGGCCAGTACTGCACTCCCATCACACCCTGAGGCCTGGTGTACCCCAACCTGTTAGAGCTCAGGGTCCAGGGTCTCTGTACCCCAGACACCTGTTGGGGAGGACAGAGGTTGGGCCATTCCTTCCCAAGACGTTGTGACCTTGTGCCTGGAACCTGAAAAGGGCATGTGATAGCCAGATAGTGGGGTAGCCTGGGGGAGGCAGCCCTAAGGGGCTGGGGAACAGGGCCCACTCTGCCCCTCCTTTGGCTGGGGTGCCATGACCTCCTGTGCATGCGACTTCATCCGGACATTGCCTGGTTTTCCTCCTCTGCTTTCCCTCCCTCCCAATTTCTTCACCAACTTTATAGTATTGGGAGTAGTTTCCCAAGTTATCCCAAATCCCGTTGAAAAGGAGGATGCTTCCTGGAAGGCAGGAAGGAGGGAAGCTGAGCACCGCTGGAGAAAGCCGTGCGACCCGAGCCTGCTTGGGGAGCGACGGGCAAGGAAGCCGGCCCCACAGTGATGGGCGTTGTCCTGCTGTGTTTTACAATTGAGGCATAACTGACATTTAATGAACATGCACACTAAGAGTAGTTTCAGGACTTCTCACAAATGTCTACAAGCCCAATCATCAAAGGGTGAAGACAGAGGTTTCTATCTTCGGTGATTTTGAAAAGGAATTCCCGCTTGTGGAATTCATGCTTCACGGTAGAAGGCCCCAGACTGTGCCGAGACAAACCCAGGACAGGGCCCTGCCAATGCGCTGCCCTGGAGACCAACTGTTCTGCTCCCCCTCAGCGTGTGGCTCCCCAATAAAGGGGCCGACTCCCTGCCAACATCCCGCCACCAAGACAGCCACTGCCGGCATTTTGGTGTATTTTCTTCCTGTTTTTTTCTATGTGTATTTTTTACATCAGATCATTTACACAATTGCAGTTTCAAGCTTACTGTAGAATAAGCATTTCCCTGTACTGTACATCATTTTGTAAATATGATTTTTAAGAAGTCTTTGGTGTTTATTCTGTGAAGTGAGTCAGCTAGTGTTGATACTGTCAGGAGCCAGTATCGGAGAGGACTGTTTTCCAATGTGAACTTTATTCTTGGAATAAATAATACATTTACATGGCTCAAAATTCAAAAGGTACCAAAAGTGTATGTATACTACAGGCAATCACTGCGACCAGCTGCTTGTCTAGTGAACTTGTTTTTTGCTGCCCCTTGTGTGCCTCCTGGAATTATAAAATACTTGAACCCACAAAAAGAGTACAATGAACACATTCGCATTATTGCTTCCTTTTCCCCTTCCTTTCTTGTTCCCTATATATATATATATATATACAGTCTTCTACAAAATCGTTTCCACAACCAAGACATTTAGCATTGGTACCATAAAACCACGTACCAGGCTGCCCAGCTCACTTCCTCCAGCAGCAAACGTTTTACCTGCTATGGCCTCAGCAGAGCAGCGGCCCCGAATGCCGGCTGTTTCAGTGTTTCACGATTCTAAACAAGGCTGTCCTGTTTTACCTGACGCAGGGTTTGTTCTTGAGGACAGGTGTGTGCAAGTGGTTTGTGGACTTGAAAGTGTTGAGGCTGCTGATGGACAGACAGCAGGGGCTCCCCTCTTTGCTCCACCTGCTTCCACCTGGCGGCACCCCTTCACCTGCTGTCCATTCCATATGCCTCTTGGGTTCTGCCTACTGGGGTACAGGTTTCTAAAGCATATATTCAACGTTGTCACATTTGTGTAAGTATTTCCCCTTTTAGTTTTATGTGGGGTTTTAGGGTTACAGCATTTTTACATTTTGAAGAAATAAAATCTATATGCTCATTTTCCTCTTTGATTTTTTCCCCTCCATCCAGAAATCAGACACTACTTCCCCACCTAGTTTGGATTCTTTAATCCACTTCATATTTATTTTCTCTAAGTACCCAGTGCCCACCCATGCTGTGACCTCAGCCTCCTCTCCAGCACTGCCACCTTCCCACCAGCCCCCGCAGGTCTCACTGGTCCGACCGCCATCACCCGCCCGTCGCTCACACCATGCTTCACTCACTGTCATCCACAGTTTTGGCGATTCTCACTTGTTCCTTCCTCTCAGGACAGTGACGTGGCCTCAGATACCACTGGGAACCATGGAGCTCGGTTCCAATCTCCACACTCGCTGTGTAACCTTGAGCCATCACCTACCCTCTCTGCGTCTCACTGGGGCTAACAGTATTTACTGCATGGGGCCCTGGTGACGACGAGACCCTAGCAGCATGTCTGGCACAGTTGAGGGGGTGTTTGTGAACACGAACACTATATTTTTAATTTCTCCCAGCCTCTCCTCAACAAAATTCCAGGAGGGATTTTGACACCTTAGTGAAGCCCATTCATCCCTTTGGAGAGGCCTGATGTCTGTGCACAACATATTGGTCTTCTTTAGGAAGGGTGAGCACATCTTCCTCCATGCAAGTTTTCTTCCACGTCTTCTGCAAAGCTTGGCCACTTCTTGACAAAAGTTTGGCATTTCTTGCTCAGGTTGTTTCCTGGTACGTGACGAGTCCTGCTTCTGTTAGGAATGGTCTTTTTCCGCATGTTGGTTTCCAGTAGGGCACTTCTGGTGGTTTTGTTTCTTGGATGGAGACTTAGACCCAGGAGCTCGAACCCTTCTGAAGCCTGCCCACAGTGGCTTGGCCTCCTTGAGACAGCCCTGTGCTCTGCCTCACGTGAGGGTCCTACCCAGAGGCTACTGGGGGCTACTTCTACTTCCGCGGTGACCACTCCCCGTGGACAAGCTGGGGAACATCCACTGAAACGCCAGCCAGGTCATGAAATCCTATCCGATGTGCCCTGGCAATGGGGCTGGGCTGGCAAATGCCATGGGCAGTTCCTCTCAGCAAGGCAGGTACGCCAGCCCTCAAGAGTGCTGCAGAGCGCACCTTCTCACAGTTCAAACATCAGACTCAACCAGTTAGGAAAAAGGCTAGTTGACTGCACTGTCTCAAAGCACAGCTAAGAATGAAAACCAGAAAGAAAACTGCAGAAAGCACTGAAGCTAAAAGTAGTTTAAAAGTATCAAACTAGACTTGGGTTTAATTGCACTAGCGTCCTGTGGGTTCAGGAGGGCTCTGCCCTCTGAGAGCAGCCGGGCAAGGCACAACATTCACAGAAGAGGAGCTGCAGCCATCCTGGGGCAGCCTCTGCTCTCACCAAACCTTAAAAATTGATTCTGTAACAGGGAAGTGGGATGGAAGGCCTGGAACCAGCATCTTGTCCTCATTTAGGTCTGGAAAACCTCCATCTCATGGCTGGCAGGGTCCTGACAGAGAACACACTTTATTGTTCTTTACCTGGGCTGGGGGCTCTTGCACACACTGGCTTAGCAGGAAGTAGACACCCAGCACAGGCCCTGGGCCAGGGGCAGGCTTAAACAAGCCCCGAGGCAGGACCCTGCTCTGGGGTGGCCTCTGGAGGGAGGGGTGGTGGGCTCAGGGCGGGATGTGTGGGTGGGCGGCGGGGTGCTGTGGCTCAGGTGCCAGCCAGAAGGGTGGGTGGTGCAGGCTGACCCCAAGCCCTGGTGCCTGAGGTGGCCACAGAGATGCCACAGCAGGCTCCAGCTTCAGCCTTCTGGGGCTGTCAGCCGCTGCCCGCTCGGAGCTGGCCAGCAGGTTCCATGACTGCCTTGCGTACTGAGGACACGCACAGGGGGTAGCCCACCCTTTCTGAAGCCACAGCAGACGCACTGCAGGCTCAGGATAAACCATGGGGAGGAATGAAATGCCTTCCACTAGTTTCAGAAAATACATTTCTTTTCTAAATTTGTAAGATTTGATTTCAAATGAGGTATCTTATGCAGGTTTGTAATTCAACAAACAGAAAAGGCAATAATTAGTAGATTCATCCTCTGAGGATGCTTCTTGATTTTTATGACATCCACCACAGTGTTAGCTGAGGATTGCTCTAAACACATTTCTAAGTTAGCTAACGTGCCTAAGGTCCCCCAGGCCTGGCCACACCTTCCTGTGCCAGCCCCACCTTGGACACGGGTGCACATGGTGAGTTCCACCTCATCCACTGGCCTTTACTGTTTCGGCTGAAGTGCGTTCTCCAGGAGGAGCCCTGCCGGGGGCGGGCAGCAACAGTGTGCTGTGGTGTCTGTGGTCACGTGCATTCCCCACCCTGGCACAGCTCAGCGCCCACCTCTCAAACTCAGCCGGGTTTCTCAATGAGGTGTCCAGCATGGAGTGTGTGCTGGAACCTGGGTCCCTCAGAGAGGAGGTGGTGGGACCCTGTGATGGGGATGAAGCTGCCACGGGACAGTCAGTGGCTGCAGAGCACTGGCCTTCGGCTCCGCTTAGCCCCGGGCTACTAATGTGGCTGTGTGCAGGGCTCACGGGTGTGCCCCTTGACCTGGTCCTGCCCGCAGGAGGCTCCCTGCTGTCATCCCCCGTGAGGGACTGGAGTGGTCAGTGCTCAGAGCACAACTGCAGTGCCTGAGGACCTGCAGTGCGGGCAGCTGGCAGCAGCCACTGCCCACCTCAAGATGACCTCTGCCAGAGGTCAGAGGTGCTGCTGTTATAGCAACGGCTCCACGTCCCTCAGCCAAGGCTGTGGGTTCTGGAATAAGATGGAAGCAAACATGGATGAAAGCCAGTGTGGGTGTCCAATCTGGCCAGACGTGTCTGGACAGGATCTGATGAGGCGTGTCCAAGAGTGAGTGACCTGGGAACCACTGTGCCCAGCAGCACACATCTCAGCCTCCTCCCTGGAGCGGCTTTGCTGGGAGCCCCTTCAGATGACCTCCCACTCGTCCCCCAGGTCCTCAGGGTGGGGGGTGGTGGCGTGGCTGCTCTGGGCACCGTGCGAGTGGCTGAATGTCCTGGTCAGCCGCTGGAGGAGGCAGCCGGGGGGCCCCACTGCCCACAGTTCATCTGATGAGGTCACTGCAGGGACAGACCCAGCCACACACTCGTTAGTCACTCAGCCAGGGGTGGGGCCCACATGCAGTCAGGAGCTCAGGTCCTCATCCCGACAGGGCACTTTCTGGGTTTCTGGGGGTGGGCCCTGGACATGCCACCCCCAACCTGTGCCTCCGTTTCCCCAGCTTTAAAGCGGGTGGCCCAGTGCCCTGCCCTTTTCCTGGAAGACTCTGGTTGAGCCCAGGTGCTGGGAACCCCACCTCAGGTGTGGCCCTGAGACGGGCTCCTGTGGGGAGCAGCCTCTTGGGAAAGCCCGCCGGCCTCCCTGGGAGTCCGGGGAGAACCGTGCAGCCTCGGGCCCGGCACCTGCCTGTGAAGCATGTCACGTTCCCAGGGACCTTCTTCCAGTAGTCTCCGGCCGGACGCTTGTCGGTGACGCCATACCGTCGGGCAAGGTCACCATTGGGGCAGCGGGCCCACACAGTCCTGGTGCTCAGAGCCAACTGGCAGGCCTGCAGCCCTGCAGGCAAAAAAGGGAACCTGTCTGTCCTCAGACCCTGGCTGCAGACAAACAGACCACCCCTTCCCGTGGGCCTGCTCTCTCCTAACACTGCGCTGTGCCCCCAGGGCATCCTGGTGTAACTGCCGGGCGCTGCTCCTGGAGCGGGAGCCCGGGGAAAGGACGCGTCAGAGGTGCTAGTGACGCTGCTGAGAGCCCCAGGCCAAAGGACGGAAGGGCCCAGCATTCTGGGAATGACCATCCCGCATAGACCCCCGAGGCCCAGGGGCTGGCTGGTGTTCTACAGTGCCGGCTCCTCACACGACGACTGCGAGTTCAGACGTGTGATTGCCGCCTGCCACAGTGGAACAGCAGAAGCAAAACAAAGCCCGCTGTGGGAAATTGTGGCGGCTGTGCGGGGGGCAGGCTGCCCACAGTGCCCTGTGATCACAGCGCTTGGCCGGCCCGTGTGAGGGGACAGCCACCAAGTGCTTGACTGTTTCTACCTGGCACATGCTCCCAGTCAGTCCCCACTGGCATCTCCTCGGTGATCCCAGCTCGGACGTGCACATTCCACCTGCTGTCGAGCGCCCACAGCATCTGGTCATTGGGGCTGGAACAGACGCTCACCAACGTGACCCCGGCAGGCTGGAAGCAGGAAGGAGGTGGGGAGCATGTTATTTTTGGAAGGCAGGGACAGAAGGTTCAGAGACCTGAAGTCAGCAGGTGTAGCAGCCCTGGTCAGCCAGACACAGGAGCCAGCAGGCGTGCGGGCCTGGTGGGGAGCAGAGTGGACGAACCAGGTCCAGTTGCACGTCCTCGGGTGCCCTCTGAGGGCAGCTATCTGCGCACCACCAGACTCACACCGAGGGACCGCCCACCAAACAAGAGGCTCGTGCGTCCTGAGGGGCTGCGAGGTGGAGATGGGCCAGGTGCTGAGAAGAAGGGGGCACCGTGAGAGGCACCCAGGGCTCCTGGGCGGGGAGGAGGCTGCTGGGAAGGGCAGTGACAGCAGCCCGTGCCCATGCCCCGTCTGGTGGCAGGTGCTGTGGGGGAGCGGAGGGAAGGCCAGCTCTGGGAAACACTTGCTTAAGGATCGGGGGAGGGTCCGGCCTCTTGGGGTCCTCGCAAGCGCAGTCGCAGGCACACGTGCTGGGCTTGTGCTTGAAGAGAAAGCAGCATTAACGGTGGGTGAGTGAGGGTGAAGTGTCTAGGGAACTTTTATTGAAATAGGCCTGTGAGTTTTCTGTTGGTCCAAAGTTTTTCCAAAATAAAGTTTAACTTTGAAAATTACAAAAATGAAAACCACAAAAAGTGCTGTTGGGGTCGTGAGTGCCACACCAGGGTCACGGCGGGGAGCGCGGGGTGTGAGAACCGGCCTCAGGGGTGCCGTCGGGGGCAGGTACTGGGTGCACTGGGTGCTGGCTGCTGGGCCTCCCCCCATGCCCACAGCCACCCTCTTCAGCTCCACTCCCATAAATACCGGGCCAGGACAAGGGCGAGGCTGGCTGTGCAGGGCTGCCATGAGTGGCCCCAGAAGCCGGCACCAGCAGGTGAGGAGGCCAGCAACCCTGCCCAGCCTGAGACGGGAAGGTGCCGTTCTACCTGGTCCCGTGAGAGGCACGCTAGGTCCCGGGTTCTAGAGCCGGGCACAGGCCTGGCCCTCAGTGGCCTCAGGACCAAGGCAGCTACTGAGAATGAGGGCCCCACTTAACCCCTGCTGTCTCCAGCGATGTCCTTGCCCTCTGTGAGCCCTCTCCTGGTGTCCATCTGGAGACGCCCACCTGGCTTGGCCCACGCCCACCCCAGTGCCCTGACGTCCAAGGGGAGGACTCCTCCTGTCTGCCCCTTGGGCAGGTGATGTCCCTGGCTGAGTTGGTTTTGCACTCCTGTGGGGGGCTAACAGTGGCTGCCCCAGCCTTGTGAGAAGCAGGTGTGGAAACCTGGGCCAGAGCCAGCCTCCCGGGGTGGGCGCAATGGCGCTCACTGCTCCTACTCCTTGGCCAGCCTTGCCCACACTCGACATCCTCTGGTTTACTGTCCACGTCTAACAGGATGAGAGGCAGCCCCTCCAATGTCTTGTTTGCTGTCCACTGACCAGCTTCACTTTGCCCCAGGGTTGCCCACCCCCTGGCCAGACAAGGCCTTGATGTCGGTGAGGGCAGCACTGTCTTAGAGGGGGCCAAGCCTCTGGTCACTGGCAGTACTGGAAAGTGACCAAAACTTTAAGGTCTGGCTGTCCACCCCCAACTGACCAGCAACCAACAAATGCTGTCTGTTCTTCTGGACCCACAGTCGTTCCGCCTGTTCCCAGGCCCTGCCTTCTTGGTCTGCCTCGACTGGACCCAGGTCTGTCACTCAGCCACCAAGGCTCTCTGTCGTCTCCTCTTCCTGGCCTCCAAGCTCTCAGATCAGCTGCCTCCTGGACACCTCACTGGGGCCACAACCATTTGTTTGATAGACACTGAGCACCTCCAACATGCCAGGCCCTGTGCTTGGCTGGGAAAACCTCAACTGCAAACAAACCACACGTTGACCCTCGGGAGCTTGCATTCTCCTGGGAGGGTCAGGTGAGGTGCAGACACACCAGCCACCCCGGTTAACAGGAGGGGGACAGGCTGGGGATCAGTAAGGAGGCAGGCTGGCTGGAGCCCAGAGAGCGAGAGATCAGGGAGGCTGGAGGGCTGTGGGACCAAGGCAGGAAGCCAGGCTTAGGGAAGAAGTGGGATTTTGTGCTGAGTGAGGTGGGAAGCCACTAGACGGTTCTGAACAGAAGTGCCATAGCAGACACAGGCAGCCGTGAGGACAGGCCCCAGGGAGGCCTGAGCAGAGCAGAGGCCCCATCCTGGAAGCTGGTATGATAACTCGGGTGAGGACGGCTTGGCCCGGGCGGTGCTGGAGGACTGGAGAGGTGACTCGAAGGCAAGCGCAGGGGATCTGCGGGAAGACCAGCAGTCACAGGCGGGGATGCCCTGCTGGACCAGCAGTCATGGGGCGGGGGTGCCCTGCTGGATCCTGGACCCCTTCAGAGCAGGCACTCAGAACACTTTGGTTGACAAATGCAAACACGAGCACAAGGAGCAGGGGGCCAGAGAGTGCAGAGGCCTCGAGCTGGTGTTCTTTTCCAAAGGAAAAAAACAACTGCTTGCCCAGTTGGTGGGCAGGGGGTTACATTGCTGTCGGCCCTCTCAGTTGAGGGGCCTGATCTGCCCACCAGCTGAGCCTGCCGGGGGCTCATGCTGTGCGAGGTCACGACACAAAGCCTGCAGGGGCAGGACAGGCCAGGCAGCACTGGACATAGGCGGGCATTATTTTGCATTAGGTCAGACATAGTGAAAATCATTGGAACTAAAAGCAATGACTTCATCATCTTCCTCTGGAGAAGAAGGTTGCTTACAGGCCCCAGGGTAATTCCCTGTGAGCAAGAGCAAGAGGTCCTGGGAGCGGGGAATCCTGCTCTGCCTGTTCACGTAAACTAAGCAGTAACAGGTTCCACCTGGTTAACCCACAGCAATGCTACACACTGGCTTGTTACCTTGAGTTGACTCATTAGCAGCCTCACTGGGTCTCTGCTGTATTTATTTTATGAATTTAGATTTTTTTTTTAACTGTCACCACTGGATTTGTTCTTTTGTTTGCTTCACTTTCTGAAATGCACTGATAAGGATATGCGCCCCCACTAGAATAGACTACACTCTTCTCAGGCCTTCCTCTGAGAGCAAAGGAGAAGCAACAAGCCCAGGCCCGCTGGTTTACTGCCACCACTGTGCAGGGGGGACTCTCGCACCCTCCCCTCCACGCATCTGCCCACTCATGCCTCCTGCGCCCACCTATCCACCCACCCAAAATTTACTTGAGCATCTGTAGGCCAGGCACTATGCCAGGTGCTAGGGGTCAATTTTTGAGACTCTTGGACTTTAAAATCTTATGAGAGACACATCGCTAACTGTCACACAAAGAAATATGAGACTGCGATAGGTGAGAGCCGCGAAGGCGAAGAACGAGGTACTCTGAGAGCTGGGAGCTAGGCCAGGTCGGAGGAGGCTGCCCCAGCCGGGAGCCAGGAGGAGGGCAGAGAAGAGCGTGCCAGCAGAGGGAGAGCACAGTAGGGGAGAGGCGTGAGGCGCGAGGGGCTGGCGCCAGGCAGTGCCACAAAGGCATGTCCCCTTGGTGAGTTGTGGCGGGTCTGCTGGGCACTAGGACTGAGCCTGAAGGTGCTCAGAGAGAGGGGTTTGGAAAGGGAGCTGAGGGTAGATGGTAAGAGGCATGAGGCAGCATACAAGGGGCTGCCCAGCTGGACTGAGGACCCAGTGGCAGTCAGATGGGCAGCCTGTCCTGACCTTTGGGAGGAGAGGGGTTTGTTGGATGCGGTATGGAAAAGACAGGCACCTGCCCAGGGTGATAAGGCAGCAAAGGGTTCCCCTAGTGGCCCAGGAAACACTGCTTCACAAATGTCAACTGGAACAAATCCCAGTGGTCAAGGAAGGGCCAAAACACCTCGAGGTGGTGTCCAGAAGACTACACACTCACAGGCCATTTTCAAACTAGGAAACTTGTCCTTGCTGAACCCAGAGGGAAGGTGAGTAAGATCAGGTCCAGTGGTTCTTAAAGCTATCAAGTCCCCGGGACTCAAGTGGGAGATGTGTTAAGATGGCACATTCCGGGCCCAGGGCAGCCCTTCCACACCAGACTTTGGGGCTGGGGCCCAGAGATGACGTTTAAAACAAGCATCCCAGGCGATTGTGATCCCGGCCGTCTGTGGACCACCTTCTGAGCGATGCCCTACACTTCTGTCAAACGGGCGCGGCAGTGCCGCCCAAAGCCGCCTGCAGCTCTCTGTGCAGCCCCCGCCAAAGTTCTGGCTGGTCTTTCTGCAGAAATGGGAAAGCTGATCCTGAAACTCATGCGGAGTTGGAAGGGACTCTGAATAGCCAAAACAATATTGAAAAAGAACAAATTTGGAAGACTCACAACTCTCTACTTCAAAACTCTTTTGAAGTATAGTCATCAAATAGTGTGGTACCGGCATAAAGACAGACATAAAATCAGTGGAATAGAACTGAGAGCTCAGAAATAAATCCATACAGCCAAGTGATTTTTGAGAAGGCTGCCAAGATCTCCATGAGAAAAGAACAGCCTTATCAACAAGTGATGCTGGAACACCTGGAATTCCACACGCAAGTAAATGACGCTGGACCCTTACCTCACACCATATACAAAATTAACTTGAACAGACCAAAATTAAATGTAAGAACTAAATGTGGCAATCATTTCTTGGATATGATACTAAAGGCACAAGCAGTGGAAGAGGAAAGATAAACTGGACTTCATTAGAATTGAAAACTTTTGTATCAAAGGACACTATATAAAGAAAAAGGAAAGACAACCAGAGATTGGGAAAGTATTTGCAAATTACGTATCTGATAAGAGTCTAGTATCCTGAATAAAGAACTCCAAAAACAAAATGACAAACGACCCAAATAAAAAATGGGCAGAGAACCTGGACAGACGTTTCTCCAAAGATAAGATACAAATGGCCAACAACCATATGAAAAGACGTCAATATCAACAGTTACTGAGGGAAACACAGCTCAAAAATGCAATCAGACACCACCTCACATGCACTAGGGTGACTAGAAAAAAGAAAATGGAAAATAACAGCTAATTAGAGAATAAAAACTGTCTTGTATTACTGATGGGAATGTAAAATGGTGTAGCCACTGTGGAAAACAATTTGGCACGAACCATTAAACAGTTGGCACAGAAGGTTAAACACAATTACCATATGACCTAACCCCCCCCCCTCCTAGATAGATACAAAATAACTGGAACAGATGTTCAAACAAAAACTATACCAAAATTCACATCAATACTCTTCACAATAACGAGAAGGTGGAAACAACCCAACTGTTCAACAAAGATGAGATAAACAAGCTGTGGTCCATCCACACGATGGAGTATTGTTTAGTCATAAAAAGGAACGACACACTGAGACTGAGATGCAGAAGAGGAGAGCTAACACAGAAGGCTGCCTACTGTATGATCCCATCTGTGTGGACTGTCCAGAGGGGGAAACACATTCCAAGGGAAGGCAGAGGAGTGGATGCTGTGGGCTGGGGGAGGCAGGAATGGAGACTGACTGCTGCTGGGTACGGGGTTTCCTGAAACCTAATGCAAATGCTCTGGAACTCGATAGTGGTGAAGGTTACACAACACTGTCAATGTACTAAATGCCACTAATGGCACACTTTATGCTATGCGTATTTCACCATCGTTTTTTTTTAAAGAAAAAGTTAGCAAGCCTGACAGTGTACTACTGTTTGCAAGATGTTATCTTTGGGGGAAACTGGGTGAAGGACACATCTTGTCTCTAGTATCTCTTACAAATGCATGTGAATCTGCAATTATCTCAATTAGAGAATTGAGATAATTGCAGATCATTTCAATTAAAAAAAAAAGTTGGCAGCCTCAAATTTTGGCTTATTCATATTCAAAACTTCATAAAAATGAAAAGATAACAATAAGAGTTGCAAGTGTAAAATGGAGTAAATAAAGAGTTGAAGATTTAAAAATTAGTTGGAAATGCTAAAAAATTATGTATAGTCTTGGTGTGCTTCCAAAGGCTGTGAAGGGGTGAGTGTGCGCATGTGTGTGTGTGAACACACAAACTCCTGCTTATTTATTTTTTATTATTTTTCTTTTGTTATCATTAATATACAATCACATGAGCAACACTGTGGTTACTAGATTCCCCCCATTCTCAAGTCCCCACCACATACCCCATTACAGTCACTGTCCATTAGTGTAGTAAGATGCTGCAGAATCACTACTTGTCTTCTCTGTGCTACAGTGTCTTCCACGTGACCCCCCTCCATGTTATGTGTGCTAATTGTAATGCCCCTTATTCCCCTTCTCCCTCCCTTCCCACCCACCCTCCCCAGTCCCTTTCCCTTTGGCAACTGTTAGTCCATTCTTGGGTTCTGTGAGTCTGCTGCTGTTTTGTTCCTTCAGTTTTTGCTTTGTTCTTATGCTTCACAGATTAGTGAAATCATTTGGTACTTGTCTTTCTCTGCCTGGCTAATTTCACTAAGCAAAATACCCTCTAGCTCCATCCATGCTGTTGCAAATGTTGCCCCCTGCCAATTGTTGCAATTTGTTTTCTTCTTATGGCTGAATAATATTCCATCCATTCATTTACTGATGGACACTTAGGTTGCTTCCATTTCTTGGCTATTGTAAATAGTGCTGTGATAAACATAGGGGTGCATATGTCTTTTTGAAACTGCACTCCTGCATTCTTAGGGTAAATTCCTAGGAGTAGAATTCCTGGGTCAAATGGTATTTCTATTTTGAGTTTTTTGAGGAACCTCCATACTGCTTTCCACAATGGTTGAACTAATTTACATTCCCACCAGCAGTGTAGGAGGGATCCCCTTTCTCCACATACTTGGTCAACATTTGTTGTTTGTCTTTTGGATGTTGGCCATCCTAACTGGCGTGAGGTGATATCTCATTGTGGTTTTAATTTGCATTTTAATTAGCGATGTGGAGCATCTTTTCATCTGTCTGTTGGCCATTTGAATTTCTTCTTTGGAGAAGTGTCTGTTCAGATCCTCCACCCATTTTTTAATCAGGTTATATTTTGGGTGTTGAGGTGTGTGAATTCTTCATATATTTTGGATGTTAACCCCTATCAGATAAGTGATTTACAAATATATTCTCCCATATTGTAGGATGCTTTATTGTTCTGCTGTTGATGTCCTTTGCTGTACAGAAGCTTTCTAGTTTGATTTTTCCCATTTGCTCATTTTTGCTTTTGTTTCCCTTGCCCAAGGAGACGTGTTCAGGATAAAGTTGCTCATGTTTATATTTAAGATTTTTGCCTGTGTTTTCTTTTATGAGTTTTATGGTTTCATGACTTACATTCAGGTCTTTAATCCATTTTGGGTTCACTTTTGTGTATGGAATTAAGACTATAATCTGGTTTCATTCTCTTGCATGTAGCTGTCCAGTTTTGCCAACATCATTTGTTGAAGAGGCTATTTTCACCCCACTGTATGTCCATGGCTCCTTTACTGTATATTAATTGGCCGTATATGTTTGGGTTTATATCTGGGCTCTCTATTCTGTTCCATTGATCTATAGGTCTGTTCTTGTGCCAGTACAAAATTTTCTTGATTACTGTGGCTTTGTAGTAGAGCTTGAAGTTAGGCAGTGTAATCCCCCCAGCTTTGTTCTTCCTTCTCAGGATTGCTTGGGCTATTCAGGGTCTTTTGTGGTTCCATATGAATTTTAGAGCTATTTGTTTCAGTTTGTTGAAGAATGCTGTTGGTATTTTGATAGGGATTGTACTGAATCTATAGATTGCTTTAGGCAGGATGGCTATTTTGATAATATTAATTCTTCTTATCCGTGATCATGGGAGCCATTTGTTAGTGTCCTCTTTAATTTCTCTGAGTGTCTTGTAGTTTTCAGGGTATAGGTCTTTCACCTCCATGGTTAGGTTTATTCCTAGGTATTTTATTCTTTTTGATGCAATTGTAAATGGAGTTGTTTTCATGATTTCTCTTTCTGGTAGTTCATTGTTAGTATATAGGAATGCAACAGATGTCTGTGTGTTAATTTTGTATCCTGCAACTTTGCTGAATTCAGTTATTAGTTCTAGTAGTTTTTTGGTGGATTCTTTAGGGTTTATGTACAATATCATGTCATCTGCAAACAGTGACAGTTTAACTTCTTCCTTGCCAATCTAGATGCCTTTTATTTCTTTGTGTTGTCTGATTGCCGTGGCTAGGACCTCCAGTACATGTTGAATTAAAGTGGGGAGAGTGGGCATCCTTGTCTTGCTCCCGATTTTAAAGGAAAAGCTTTCAGTTTTTCACTATTACATATGACATTGGCTGTGGGTTTGTCACATACAGACTTTATTATGTTGAGGTACTTGCCTTCTATACCCATTTTGTCAAACATTTTTCAGCATCTTTTGAGATAATCATATGATTTTTGTCGTTTTTGTTGATGTGGTGGATGATGACTGATTCTCGAATAATATACCATCCTTGCATCCCTGGAATAAATCCCACTTGGTTATGGGTCTTTTGTATAGCTCTATTTTTCTATTTAAGTACTCTACTTTTCTACAAAATCTTTCTCTCCAGCTTCTAGAACATAAAGGTAAAGTTGTAACAACTGTTCACAACTATTCTAATGCCCAGCCTATGAATTTTGTCATCTATATAATTTCTAGGTCAGCTTCTATTAATGGATTTACCTCCCTTCATTAAAGGTGGTATTTTCCTGTTTCTTTGCTTGTCTACTAAGTTCTGACTAGATACAGGACATTGTGAACTTTACCTTGTTGGTGCTGGGTATTTTTGTAATTTATAAATATTTTTGAGTTTTTTTCTGAGATGCTTGTTAAGTTACTTAGAAACAGTTTGATCGTTCTAGGTCTTGCTTTTAAGCTTTGATTACCAGAGCCAGAGTTACATTTAGAATAGGGCTGACTTTAACCCATAACTGAGGCAAAATGCTCTTGGGCATATGACTAAATTATGGACGCATATCCCTTAGGAGGTTTCCCACCCTGACTGGTATGATCAGAAACTATTTCTGGCCCTCTCTGAGCTCCCAGGAATGTTCCTTCTAATTCTCTCAGGTGGTTCTTTGGCTTTGGGCAGTTCCCCACACACACGTGCTGTTCTGCACTCAGCTCTCGCCTTGTGGGGGGACCCTCTGCTGATATCTGGTATTTTATCTGTGAGTTCCTGCCTCCTTGGCCTCTCTGGATCCCAGCCCTATCCCTTCAAGTCAGGAAGCAGGCTGGGCTCTGCTAGTCTCTGTCTAGGGTCTCCCTTCCTGTGCTTGTGATCAATGACTCCAGGGTTCACCTCATGTATTTCCTGTTTCCCAGGGATCACTGTCCTTTGCTGTATGTCCAATGTCTTGAAAACCACTGTTTTATATATTTTGTCTGGATTTTTAGTTGTTTCAGGGAGGAGGGTAAATCTGGTTCCTGTTACTCTGTTTTGGTTGGAGGCAGAAGGCAATTTGATTGGTCTAAAGCTTCAGATTTCATGTCCAAGGTGACCCCTACTGTGTGTGAGGACTGGGTGAGGTATCTTACATATACTATCTATTTTAACCTCACAGGGCTAATTATGCCAGCTGTTAGTCTTGCTAGAAGAAGAGCATATGAAAGAGACAATAGTCTGGAGAATGAGCAAAGAGAATGGTTTCCTGAGATGGAATCTACGGGTGAAGAGGCTGTGAAGACTGTTGAAATGACAACAAAGGATTTATAATATCACATAAACTTATTTATAAGGCAGCAGCAGAGTTTGAGAGGATTGACTCCAATTTTGAAACAAGTTCCACTGTGGGTAAAACACCATCAAACATCACCACATGCTACAGAGAAATCATTCATGAAAGGAAAAGTCAATGTGGCAAATGTCACTGTTGTCTTATTTTAAGAAATGACTACAGCCACCCCAGCCTTCAGCACCCAGCACCCTGATCAGTCAGTAGCCGTCAGCACTGAGGTGAGACCCTCCACCACAAAAAGATTATGACACTTATAATTAAAGCTCAGATGGTAGTCAGCATAATTTTTTTAGCAATAAAGTACTTTTAAATTTAAGGTATCTACTTTTTTTTAGACGTAATGCTATTGCACACTTTATAGACTACAGTATAGTGTAAACTTGACTTTCATATCCACTAGAAAACCAAAAAATTAATCGGACTCCCTTTACTGCAATATTTGTTTTATTGGGACCGAGCCCGCAATATATCTGAAGTATGTCTATACAAAATCTTTCCTTCTAAGAGCAGAGATGTTCAGTGGAAATTTTAGGAAAATTCCACTCGCTGCCCAAATGAAGCCCCCAGTCCTGTGACCCAGGCCAGCAATGCTCTGTGGCTGCTGGGACCTGGCCCACAACCCAATATGGAGCGTGGTCCTGTGCTGACACTCACTCAAGACACTCTGCTTGAATGCTGAGCAGGTACTGGTGACTGCCACTAACTAGCTGGTCAGGGCCACCCCCATTTCCTCCCCAAACCCCAGGAGCATGGGGTACTTCTGCGTCATCTGCATTTGCTTAGTAAAGACAAAGCCAAGAAAGACAGAAAGAGTGAGAGGCAAGCTCCAGACTCAGAGCAATTCTCCTTACAATACCAGCCAGAACACAATTTCAAATGGCCTTTCAAAGTGTGTCCTTGGTTATTTATAACAACTGTCATCATGATAATTTGCTAAGTGAACTCTTCACCAACACAGAGCCACATCTGCTTCATTTGCCACCCACAGGCAACAGAACACAGCCAAGTTTTCACAGTTATAAATAGTGTAACAACCAACAGCTTTGGGAATATTTCTGATTATCTCCTAAGACTGATTCTGGCTAGTAGATTACTCAGTTATGAGCTACTTATTCCATAAGTAATATAAATTCATTGCAAGATATTCAGAAAATAGAGGTAAACTAAATAAAAAAATTAGCCACAATAGTCAAAATCACCCAGACATAACTACTGTTATCATTTTGGGGGATATCCTTACGGGCTATTTCAATGTATACATACCTTTTTTACACAAAAATAGAACCTTCAAACATGTTTCATAACTTATGTTTTAGTACTGTGAGTTTTAATGTACTGGAAGCATTTCTCCATGGGAATAAAAATTCTTCTGTGAAGGGATGTGTAAGAGTTGTAGCAGATTCCACAGTATGAATACATCATGACTTAACTCAGCCCTCACAGGAAATCCTTGGGTACACCCTTCTTAAGGAGCAGAGACCTCCCAGACATTAACCATATAGCTAGCAATGTTTTTTCTTTCTCTTACAAAAGAGATTCCGTCTGCTGCCCTGGCACGTGAAGCGCTGCCCTCCCTGCTGGTCAGGTCACTCCTCCAGCTGTGGGGAGCGCGTGCTATGTTGGGGAAACTCCTGTTCAGGTAGGAGGCTGATCTGCTGTGTGGTATTGCTCTCTAGGGCACAAAGAGGGCTCCCAAATGACGGGAGAGAGATCTGGTGTAATTGTCCCCAAGGCCCAGCATTGTTATTTCGGGAGGGAAGACAAGGTGTCAGAACACCCCACAGCTCCTGCAAGCAGTGCTCAGCTGTACCCACAAGCTTGGCTCTGGGGTGTGGGCATACGCCTCCTGACGTCTTTGTACCCTGGCATGAGCAACCTGTGCCAGGCGAGGGGTGCCACCAGAGGGTGGACAGAGCAAGAGTGACAGCGAGGACCGCCTGGAGCTGCCTTACCAGGGGCAATGCCAGTAAACATTCCTTTCTCTGCCCCGTCTGGGCCCTGCGGGTGGCATTTCATTTGACCCATCAGTGAAAGGCCAGCGCAGGCTGGGCAGCAGGGGGGTGGGGGAGGTCTCCTCTAGGAAAGCCTCCCTGTCCTCTGGTGTGAACTTTTCTAAAGATCTTGACTTATAAAGTTACGTCAAGTGGTCTCCCCACGGGCAGTATCTGTGATCATGGCATTCTCACAGGTATTATCTGCTATCATGCTCGTGTATTTATGTTTTCCTTGTTCATATAGCTAAAAATACCTAAAGCAGCTGAATTGGAAATAATTTTTAAAATGTTAGTGTGGCCATTTGCCAGTCACATTTGTCTTGGTTTCCCAAATTTCTCTTTTTTAGGCAAAGCTGTAGTCCAGGTAGAGTAAACGAGCCCTAGCGAGCAGAGGGGGCAGGCCCACATAAGAAGAGTCGGCTGGGGGCCCACTGCCCCCTCTCTCACTCAGGCCCACAGCTCCCACAGTACTGTGAAAACCATGTTATCCCTGTGCGTGCTTTAGAGCTGCCTCTCACATGGCCAGAAAATTCTCTCACTGAAGCTGCAAACTCCAAAAAAAAGATAAACACAACTATAAATATTTTCTCCAAATCTGTCCATATGTTAGCAATTCTGAGAACTGAGTCATTTGTTTTGAGTACTTTGTTAAAACTTCACCCCAAAACCACTACCGGAGGGAGGCTTTACCAGAGAAGAGAATAGGAAACAGAAATAGAGAAACTGCTGCCAATTTAAAAAGACTGTTGTTGCTTCACTTCACTGGGCCCTTCAGCATCTACTACCTGCTTCCATTTGTGTCAAGTGCCAACACATCCTACAGGTAGACCAACAAGCTCAAGTTGAAAAATAAAATGAAGCAGAAAAGAGGTCAATTATGATCAAAACATGTAACTCCCATTTACATTCTAATACTTGGATTCCGCTACATCGTCCTGACTTTCTAAATCATTTTAATGCAGCCTCATCTCCCCTCCCTCTGCTAGACTCATCTAAGGATGCTCTGCAATTTTTAGATTTGGGTAGGCTTTATCCTAAAACACTATGCGTGAGGTTGCTGAGCCTGCAGCACGCAGCTCCACCTCCTCATCTCACATCTCATGGGGCTCCATCTTGGCTCCTGCAGTCGGTGTCCTGGCCCAGGCCTTGGTCCTCAGCACCAAGTTGGCGTGACACACACCCAGACTGTAGCTCTGCCCCTGCTAGCTATACGGTCGCCAGCACCTTTCAGATCCTCTCTGAGCTAGGTGTTCTTAAATGGGGACAGCAATAATCACTTACTGGGATGCTGTGAGGATGGGATGGGAAGATGTGCTGAAAGCACTTAGCCTGACACAAGGTGAGTGCCTGCAGTCCTGCCTGATCTCAGGACCTACGTGGTCAGCCCCAGCTTCTCAGGACGCACAGACTCCCCACAGAGCATGCTAGCATGGCGGGCTGGGGCCTGAGGTCAGGCTCAGTCACTTACCAGGTTGTGGTGCTGGACAGTCATTCAACTGTCCTAAGTAACATGCTTCCTCTGTTGAGAACCACTCCTGACTTCTGCCTCCTGGGGTACAGACAGAACTATGGACAGGGCAGTGCTTGGCAAGAAGAGTATAAAGGTCTGTGCAAATACTAAGCCTGATTTTTTTCCCACAGGAACCAATTTGAAAAGCATTTTGTATCTACAAATTCCACAGCTAAGTGAATTTCTTCTATAGCACACTAAATGCTAACTGACCAAGAAAATGTGGTTATATTCAGCAAAACTACTTGAAAAATAGTTCAAAAGCTCACTTAGCAATAACTTCATTCAGAGAACAGCTTTGAGGCCCTTTCACGTGAATTTGTTCTATTTGGCCATTTTCCTGGGCAAAGCTGTTGATCACTACAGGCAACAGAGTACTCCAAGTAATGCTTTCTTTCCCCAATCTTGGCTTTGCTTCTGAGAGGTTATTCTAAAATCTAAATGGAAGAGAAAGGAAGAGGCATTTGCGGTTTCACACAGTCTTCATTGTAACTCTATGGCTGAGCTGCAATTCAGCCAGGTGCCCAGTGGTCCGATGTGCAGTGGGCCATGCACATTCAGAGGTTACACTGGCTGGGCCCCATGGCTGCTCGCTGCTTACTGCCTGGCCCCACTCTCCTGTTTCCTTGCCTTTGGCTCGACGGGACGAGGCTGAAGCCAGGCACACACATGCTCCAGTCCACTCAACAACACCCTTGCCGCCATCATCTGGCTGACCGCACTCTTCCACTCAGCAGCCCTTTACTGCCCACAAATGGCACCACCCTGCATCCCTGCAAGCCTTTCCAGTCTATGGTCACTGTGGCTCTTCTACAGGTGCGTGATAAATGTGACAAACACTGCTTGGAGCTATCAGAGGAACATCACTACTGAGCAAAGCACCATGCATGAGCAAGTGTGGAAGAATAAAGATTAGAGTGAAAAGAGATGAACCAGGGAATAGAAAAACAATAAAGAAAAGTCAACAAACCTAAAGATTTTTTTTAGAGATCAACAAAACTGACAAACTTGACTAGACTAAGAAAAAAAGATAAGATTTGAATTACCATAATCAGAAATGAAAGGGCATAACCACTGACCTTACAGAAATAAAGGATTATAAGGTAATGCTATGAACAACTGCATACCAAATTAGTATGCATACCATTAATTCATATGAAATGAATTAATTCCTAGAAAGACAAACTACTCAAAGTGAATCAATAAGAAACAGGAAATTCTGAATAGACCTATCACAAGTAAAGAGAATGAATAATTTAAAAATATCCACAAAGAAAAGCCCAGGTTTTTACTGGTGAATTCTAACAAATGCTTAAAGAATATTAGACCAATCCTTCAGAAATTCTTCCAAGAAAACAGAAGAGGAGGAAACACTTCTCAATTCATCCTAAGAGGCCAGCATTACCAACACCAAAACCCAATACATTACAAGAAAAGAAAACAGAAGATCAATTTCCCTTATGAATATGAACCCCAAAATCTTTAATGAAATAATAGCAAACCAATCCAGCATAGATAAAGGATTATATATCATGGCCAAGCAGAACTTAAAAAGGAAAGGCAGTTCAAAATACAAAAGTTAATCAATATAATTAATACATCATATTTAAAAGGGAAAACCCACATGATTATCTCAAAAGGTGTAGGAAAAGATGTAGATGTTGACAAAATCCAATATTGCTTCATGACAAAAACATTAAGCAAACTAGGAATAGAAGGGAACCTTCTCAATCTGAAAAGGACATCTAGAAAAAACACAAAGATAATATCATTATTTAATGGTGAGAGACTAGATGCTTTCCCCCTAAGATCAGGAACAAGACAAGGAAGTCCCACCACTTCTATTCAACAATGTACAGGGGATTCTGGTCAAGGCAATAAAGCCAGAAAAAAGAAATAAAAGACATTCCATATAGGAAAGGAAGAAATAAAATTATCTCTGTAGATTCCATGATCTTGTAAAAAGGAAATCCTAAGGAATCTACAAAAAAGTTATTAGAACTAATAAACAAGTTTAGTAAGGTTTCCAGATACAAGCTCAAAACACAAAAATCTATACCAGCAGTCAGCATGGAGAATACAGCCAATGATTCTGTAACATCTTTCTATCTTGACAGATAGTAACTGCACTAATTGGAGTGAGGATTTAATAATGTGGGTAACTGTTGAACCACTATGTTGTATACTTGAAATCAATATAAGAATGTCTATCAACTATAATTCAATTAAAAATTTTAAAAAACACATTGAAGGAAAAACACCCTCCCTCACCATTCCATCCCTGACAGGTATCCTGGTCCTGAGTAACCCTCCACCAAGAAGGCCAGATGAGCTGATGAGGCCTTTCTCCAAATTAGTGGTGGATTTCCTGGGCTTTGCCTACCTGATAAGAGAGGCTGAAGCCCCACCACACCAAAAAACAAAACAAAACAAAACCCAAACCTCTACTAGCAATGAATAATCTGAAAACACAACTAGGAAAACATTCATTTACAACAGCATCATAAAGCATCAAATGATTTAGGAATAAATTTAACAAAATAAGCAAAAAAACATATACTCTGAAAACCATGAAAAACTATTGAAAGAAATTAAAGAAGACCTACATAAATGGAAAGACATCCCATGTTCATGGATCGGAAGACAATACTGTTAAGGTGCCAGTACTTCCCCAACTGATCTATAGATTCAACACAGTTGCCATCAAAATCCCAGTTGTTTTTTTGCAGAGATTGATAAACTTATCCTAAAATTCATATGGATATGTAAAGGACCTAGAGTAGCCAAAACGATCTTGAAAAATAAAATCACTGCCTGATTTCAAAATATACAACAAAGTTAACTAATCAGGACAGTATGCTATTGGCATAACGACAGACATATACATCACTGAATAGATTTAAGAGTCCAGTAATAAATCTTCACGTTTATGCTCACTTGATTCTGACAAAGCTGTCAAGACATTTCAATGGGGGAAGAATAGTCTTTTCGAAAAACAGTGCTCGTATAATTGGATACCCATGTGTAAAAGAATGAATTTGGCTACTTACCTCATATTATATATAAAAATTAACTGAAAATAAATCAAACACCTAAATGTATGAGTTAGACTTCTAGAAGAGAACACAAATGTAAATCTTTGTGATCTCGGATTATGCAACAGTTCTTAGATATGACACCAAAAGCATGAGCAACAAAAGAAAAAATACGTAGGTTGGACTTCATCAAAATATAAAACTTACATGCATCAAAGGATACCACAATGGAAGTGAAAAGATAATCCACAGAATGGAAGAAAGTGTAAATCATGTAACTGGTAAGGATCTAGTATCAGAATACATAAAGAACTCCTATAACTCAACAATAAAAAGACACATAACCCAATTAAAAAATGAGCAAAGGATATAATATGCAGTTCTCCAAAGATATGCAAATGCCAATAAGCATATGAAAGGATGATCAGCATCATTAGTCATTAGGGAAATGCAAATCAAAGCCACAATGAGATACCATTTCACACCTATTACAATGGCTAAAATAAAAAATATTGGGCAAGAACATTTTTTTGGTGAGGATGTGGAGAAGCTGGAATACTCATTCATTCCTAGTGGAATGTAAAATGATGAAGCCATTGTGGAACACAGTTCAGCAGTTCCTTAAAACTTTAAACACAAACCATCACATAACCCTGCAATTACATCTAAAGGTAAATACCCAGAGAGTTGAAAACACACGTTCACACAAAGACTCATCATGAATCTTCAAGCAGCATTATTCACAGCAGTCAAACAGTAAGAACAACCCACATGTCCATCATCAAAAGGTGGTCCATCCATACAATGGAGTACTATTCAGTCATAAAAAGGGATGAAGTACTGATGCAATGTTACAATATGAATGAACTTTGAAAACACAATACTGAGTGAAATAAGGCAGACATGAAAGGCCACGTGTTGTATGGCTGCATCTATATGAAATGGGCAAATCCAGAAGACACAATGTATAGAAATAAAAGTAGGTTAATGGCTACCAGGGGTGAGAGGGGTGTGGATTCCAGGAGAAAAGGGAGTGACTAGTAATGAGCACTGTGTTTCTTTTTGGTGTAATGAACAAGTTATGGAAACATATAATAGTGACTGTTACACAACTTAGTGAATATACTAAAACCCTGGAATTATCTACTGTAAAAGGGTAAATTATAATTCTTAGAAGAAATAACATAAAGATGTTGGAAAAAAAATAGGAAGATGTTGACAATGATGTACCACAGGACTCAGGCAGCACAAGGTGCCTTGTGCAGAGATAATATAAAAGAACAATAATAATAATATGTAAGAACAATAATGAAACTAACTACATGTTGGCTTGCCTTTCAACATCACCATGCACCCACAGTGCTCAGCCCAGCCACAGATGCCCAAAATGTAGATGGTCATGAACATAGGCATTTACCCAAATCAGGAAACCCTTGATTTCCTTCCTGTCTCCATTTAAGCATTTTTTGGTTCAAGGTTTAACCCACTCCTGCCCCACTGCCTCTGTACATGGCAATTTCAGGTTTTTCCAACAAAATCACAAAACAGGGACTAGCAGTAGTTGGAGCAGATAACTCATTAAATCACAGCCCCTCATTCTAAATTTTAACAAAAATACATGTAGCAGAGCAACCAGGCCTGTTAGGTCTTTAAGAGTAACAGCACACTAAAATCAGACTTCTGCTCCTGAGCTGAATGGTGAAGCAGTCAAGAGAAAGAGAAACATTTACAGCACATGGTGAACTGAGATGGCAGGAGAGGGAGAAGAAGGGAGGGCAGATGGGAAGTAGAATGTCTAACAAACCTGCAAAGCTGCTCACAAAAGGCTGAGAATAGATTATCTCTATAAGATATTCAGTGCCTTTTACTTTCTTCTCCATAGTTTTGGGTATTGTTTGATTAAAAAAAAAAAGTGTTCATCTTGTAGAAAGTTAGAAACACAGTATTTTTATTTTGAAAGAGAAAAAGCTTTGTGTTGGCTCAGATCATCCTTAACAAGCTGTTTAGCTTTAAACTCCACAAATCTCAAATTCCACGACTGGGATGCCAATGAATGATCATGTGCTGACTCGGGGCAAGTCTCATTCCCCAGACGCACGCCTCTGCCCACACATGCTGGGAATCCTACATAGGAAGGTGTGGTCCTTTTCAAGATTGTAACAGTTTCTGTCCTACTGAGGAGCAAGTTGGTATCAGTTAACTTTTGCTTACCTGGATAGGTGGCTCAATCATTATCCAGGCCGGGAGCATCAGACTGGGGTTTAGAGGCTGGGTCCCTACTCGGAAGTATACCCCACCCCTGGAATCGCAGGCCCAGACGTGCTGATTTCCACATGCCAAGCTCGTCAGCTTTATAGCGCCTGTGGACAAATAAAGGAAAAGCACACACACTAATTGCTTTTGCAAAATGACTCACCTTTCATTTAATCTATGAACTTTGATTTTACATTTCAAAGAGAGATGAGGCTGCACTGGTAGTTGAACTCTGCCATCTGAGAACATCACAGCACAGAGGGCCACCTGCCAGGCACCCTAAGATAGCCCTCTGGCCCCACGGGCAAAGAGGCTCAGAGGCCGTCAGCCCAGGGACTGATGTCTCAGTGTGGGGGCCCTCCTTCACTTCATCAGGTGCGTGACTATTACCAGCAAATTCTTGACCTGGGGAGAGGGAACTCCTCTTTACTGGTGATTGTGATCCTAATTAGAATTAAGATTAACCAACTAAGACTGTCAGTCTTCATTTTTCTTTTTACATTTCTTCCTGCTGATTAATTGATTTTAAGAGGAAAGAAAATGGGAGGAGCCTGTAAGAGAAATTACATTTGATTGTCTAGCTGGCAAAAACAGCAACAGCCCCTAGGCAGTCACTGAGCGGCCGCAGCAGGATGGGTTCTCAGCTGTGTCTTTCACATCCTTATTTCAGCCTTGCAACAGTGCTGTGCTGCCGTTGTCCCAGTGCAGATGAAGGCCATGGGGACTCAGACAGGAAGGCATCTGCCCAAGATCCCACAGGGGGAATGCGGCGGCCGGCCTGACTCCACGCCATCAGCTGCCTCTGACCTCTCGGGGCCCAGGGCATGCTCAGATCTTCCACATGCAGGTCAGTCAGTTCTGACAAATGAATACACTGTCAAGTTACAGTACACTTTTATCACCCCAGAGAGTTCCCTCAGGCCTGCGTCAACCCCCTGCGCCCCGAGGCAGCCTTCTGATCTCCATCACTGCAGACCAGTTCAGTGCGGCCAGACGTCCGCTGGATTGCAGGGTCACAGCATGCACTCTCGGCGGTCAGCTCCTCACGTAGGTGAGACTCCTCCACAGAGTGGCCTGTGTATTGCTGAGTATTATTCCACTGATGTAAATGCCGGTTTATCCATTCACCTGGTGATGGGCATTTGGGCCAGTTCACTTTTTTTTTTAATTGAAGTATCACTGATATACAATCTTATATTGGTTTCAAGTATACGACTCAGTAGTTTACCTGCTACCCATATTATTAAATCCTCAGCCCCACTAGTGCAGTAACTGTCTGTCAACATAGGAAGATGTTACAGCATCATTGGCTAAATTCTCCATGCTGTACTTCCATCCCCATCATCAAATTGAAGGATGATTGAGATTTTTGTGCCCCTTTATCCTTTTCATGCTCCCCACCCACCCACCCCAAACTCTCCCCCATGGTTACCACCAGTCACTTCTCAGTGTCTATGAGTCGTGTTATTTTGTACATTTTGTTTTTTTATAGTCCACAAATAAATGAAATAATATGGCATTTATCTTTCTCCACCTGGCTTATTTCACTTAGCATAATACCCTCTAGCTCCATCCACGTTGTTGCAAATGGCAGGATTTCTTTCTTTTTTAATGGCTGAGTAATATTCTACTATGTATATAAGTACATCTTCTTTATCCATTCATCTACTGATGAATACAGGTTGCTTCCATATCCTGGCTATTGTAAATGATGTGGCAATAAGCACAGGGGTGAATATATCTTTTCAAATCAGAGATTTTGTTTTCTTTGGGTAAATTCTGAAGACCAGCTCACTTCTTGCAACCAGGAGTAAAGCTGCTATAATCAATCTTGCAGAAGACTTTTTGTGGACTTGTGCTGTTTTCCTCGGATAATACCTGGGAGTGGAGCTGTGGGCCAGCTGCTGGGTAGCTGTGTGCTACCACTTGGCATGCTCACAGGTAGTGTACACGATGGCCATGCCCTCACCAGCATCCAGTTGGGCACCTCTCTCCTGTCAGCCATCCTAGTGGGTGTGAAGTCCTATCTTGTCATGGTTTGAATTTGCACTTCCCTGATAACTAATGATGTAGAAAATCTTTTAACATGCTGATGGGGCATTGATATACCTTCTTTTGTGAAGGGCCTGCTCAAATCTTTGGCCCATTTTTCAAGTTAAATGGCTTGTCTTTTGTTGACTGAGTTAAAGGAGTTCTTGTATATTCTGTGACAAGTCTTCTGTCAGATATATATATATGTATTGGGAATCTTTCCTCTCATTTGTGGCTTGTCCATTCATTTTCTTCAGGGTCTGTGATGAGATTTCAGTTTTGACTGGTCGCTTTGACTGTAAAGCAGGGAGAAGGCAGTGCAGCTACATGTGTACTGAGGCCACTTCACAGTTGTCACTGGCATCAGATGACAGCCCATGTGTCTGCCCCAGAACACTCAGGCACGGATCCTGCTATGGGGAAATCTTGTCACATGCCTGCAGTTATGCTACCAGCTTAAAAGTATTAACTCACCACCTTACAAAAAATTCTCTGTATTATTTTATGCAATCACTGAAGATGATGATTTCTCTTATACTGAGATTAACTTTACTTCCTTCCTTAACCTCATAGAAAGTCTTACCAGAGAGCTCAAGTACACTCCCTAGAGCTCTAACATGACATATTGAGACTTGTACCAGTCACAGTAAAGTATCCTCAGCAGTAAATTCCAGAAATAGCTGAGAAACAAATGCTAATTTAAAAATGCTAATTAAAAACCGATTTTATGTTAGAGTCTTCAATCTGCCCTAATAGGAACCAGAGGCAGTAGCTGATCCTGGGAAGAGTTACATGGTGACAAAAACACACTGGGTCAGCGTCTCAGAATGAGCAGTGAGTAACAGCACCGTCAACAGAACATGGGGCTTGTATTACAAGGGAACATTCTTTCAGAATGAATACAAAAGGCTGCTAGAATACAGACTTCAGTGTATAAGCCAGCTTATTCTAAAGTCAAAAGACAGGTCAAAGAAGAGAGCGTTTAGTCGAGAACTGTACTGCAGACTACCTCCAGGGGTCTCCTGGGCTGCCCGAGGGCAGAAGGTTTATGAGACCATTCCAAAGAGAAGGTGCTGCGCCGGCGGCAGAGGCTACTGCCCTCCCCAAACACGCCATGGCTCCCCTGTCACTGGTCGGGACAATGGGCTGTGAGCTGAAGCCATCTGTCACTTCTGAACTGATCAGCTGTCCCCTACTGCAGTGACCATGATGGGGGAGACAGTACTGCAGCGGGATCGAGAAGCAGCCCCCCAGGGGACAAGGATCCTAAAAGACTGGCAGGACAGGAAAGCAACGTTCACTGTGTCAAGCTCCTGGAATCCGGGGCTTGTTAGGACGCAGTTGTCAGCCTGACTAAGAGACATGCTCCAATTTTCCTGCCTTTCTCAGCTTTGCTTTTCTCTCCCATTAAAAAAAAAAAGTCTTAACTGCTTTATTCAACAAAGCAGACATTTCCCCTTTACGATTACTTTTAAACATATATTTTAAAACAAAAAATGGCATTTATTTGGTGTTTTACTATTTATAAAACAGCTTTTTACATAAAATAATCCTACTTGTTACCTAAAGGCAAAAACTGACACTGAGTATTTATTACTTCATTAAATGCTGTGATCAGATGAATTAAAAATTACAAAGTGCATTAGTTTGATAAACATTCCAATGCTTCACATAATACACATTTATGTGTAGTGGGAGATGAAGTATTATGAGCATCTTAAATATTTGCTAAATGATGCAAATTTTCTTCCAAAAATTAGGATTGCACTAAGTCACCAAGTTTCACATTCGGTCTCTATAACTGGGTTCAGTGGCCAATTGATTTGAGAATTCTATTTTAATCTCAAAGCAGCAATTGACTTGGCAATTTGCATAAAAGCAGAAAACAGTGATGCTAGGTTTTAAAAAAGAAATTAAAGGTAGAAATCATGTTCATGACTTGATACTTTGTTGAAGTCATCCTTGACATTGCAATTTCTGCTTTCAGTGTGAAGACTGGTGACATTCTAGACTTTACAGTGACTTGGTGCTGTCCAAGGTCAAAGTCGGCACCAGGAAGTCCAGATCATGTTATGAGGCACCAGAAAGAGAGGCTTTCACTGTTTATTTTTCAATGTCAGAACATCTGTAAAGAAGAGGCTAGGGCTGAAGAGAAGACGACAGATAAACCACCTCTCTGAACAGGCTCTGTGAACCCAACACCTCCTGCCCAAGGACCTGGGCAGGCTGCCGGCAATGTGGAGATGGACAAACTAATTATGGGTGATGACATCTTGTGCCTACATGTTAGCAGTTCCATTTGAGATTATCAGTATCAAGATCAAATACAGGATCAAAACTCCTATCTCAGAATTACTTAGAAGTGGAGTTACAAATAATAACAACTTTCTCTGACAGTTTAATTTCTGCTTGGGTGTAGATGTGGCCAAGCATGTGGTCCCTGCCCACAGTACCCTCCATGTGTCAACACCACCTGAGTCGGACAGAGTGGCTGTCGTCACAGAGTAAGAGCACGATGCAGAGAACATGGGAAGGAACACATCAGGGACAGCCCATGGAAGAAAGCTCAAGGGGAGGGGACAGTCCTGGCAGAGGCCTGAAGAGCTGAGGAAAGGGCAGAGCAGGGAGGACGCGCCACGACACGGCACAGCAGCAGAACCAGGAGTCGCAGGGTGGGGCGGGAGGGCCTGTGGCAGGTGGGCTGGGCCAGGCTCTGAGGGCCTGGGTGTCACCTTGCAGGCAGGAACCTGACTCTAGGGGCGATGTGCAGCCACTCAACAGTGAGGACGCCTGCCCAGGGTGCCAGCTCGCTCACCTGGCCGTGGCGGGTCGGGGCACATGCAGCCCCATGAGGCAGTACTGCAGTAGCACAGGTGCTAAGGGGCTCTGGCCCTGGCAGTGTGGGGAAGGAGGCAGGGACAAGACAGCCTGGGAGGCCTCCCAGGGCAGGTGGAAAGAATGTCACTGACCACACTGGCCAGAGCAGGGAAGCACAAACAGCCAGAGAGCCTCTGCCCTTCCCAGCAGAATTCAGTGGGAGCAGAGGAGCCACGTCAGGAAAGAGCAAGTTTGGGAAAGAGAAATTTGATAGTGAACAAAATCCTCATGTGCAAAGTCAAAGCGTGTCAAGGCTGTGCTTCCTTTTGCAGCTGGGAGCACCTGCACCACCAACTTTCAAAAGAACAAGGAAGCTGCCCAGGTGACCCAGGTAGGTACGGAGAGGCAGCATTCATGCCACCTAGATGCCTGAGGACAGGTGCCAGGGGTGCACACACGCAGGGTCCTGGGCAGGGGGCACACATCTGAACTCAATGTCTGCACCCCTAATTTAAATAATAATTTTTTAAAACCCTCAATTCACCTATTCGTCCCACAGGCTACAGAGACCATACCTGGAGAGAGCCCAATAACAGACCACCCGGTGGCCCTGACCTGCCTCCCTGCCCCCACCCTGACACAGCAGGCCAGCACCCTTCCCACAGCACCCTGCCCTCCTTCCCTGCCTCAACGCAAAACCTATCAACTCTGACTTGCTGCATTTTCTCAGGATGTTCACATCATTTCAGTAGCAGTCAGTAACCTAAATAAATAGGTAAAATCGAGAGCTCAGAGCAGGATAAAGACTAAGAAAGGCAGTGCCTTGGCCCTGTCACGCACACCTTTACACTCAAGGAGCCCTCCCCCACCAGCCTGAGGGGTTATGCAGCCAATGATGGCCTGAATGACCCCAAGCAGGACGTGGTACAGCTTTTAGGACGTCACACATGCCCAAGGCAGGTCACATTTACACAGGAGGCTTACTTGCATCATCTCTCTGGGGTGGGATTTGCTGTTCTCATTAGAGAGAGAATTACTGTTCCCACTAGAGAGATGAGAAATCGAGGTTTCAAGGTAACCCAGCAGTTTGCCCAGGGTCCTAGAGCCTGCTCAGGGCCCAGCTCTCTCAAATTGAGACTCAATCCCACCAAAGTTGAATTTGTCCCCTAGAAAGAACGGACACCACCCCAGTGAAGCCCAAATGGGCACCTGTGAGACCTGCACCTCTCTAGCCAGTGAGCCAGTGCCTGGAGGACTGGACGGAACTGGAAGGGAGGCATGGGCTGTGAGCAGGGGCCTGGAGGCCCCGCTGTGCTGGTTCCAGCACCGTGGAGACTGGCACAAGGCCCGACCCCTCCACACTCGCTGCAGTGCAGTGGCCTCCGAGGGACTGTGTGTGTGTGTGAGGGATGCAGCCTGCTTCTGACCCAGTGGTGCAAATGAGCACGCCTCCCTCAGCTCTCAGGACGCAGTTGTGGAGAAGACACAAACCAGGCCCTGGCCTTCATACCTTCAGAAGGAACTTGTGGCATCTCCCAAACTGATGGAGAAAGGTTGAGGCCAGTGGGTCTCTGAACAAATGAAAGGCTTCCCAGGGCAGGGGATCATCAGCGCCAGCATTCAGGACGATGACCAGCTGTGGCCTCGTGCGGTCAGTCACTGTCAGGAATGCCGGGAGGCGACCGGCCCTGGTGCTGATGTGAGGCCGGGAGCATAAGCAATGAAAATGACCCTGGAAGATTCCTGGCTTTGGAACAGAGCTTGCTTCTTCAGTTGAGAACCAACCTGCTCCCTCAGGTAAGCCGGATTACGCCTGGGGGCCTTGCTGGACAAAGCACGACAATCTCTTACGCAGCACCCCACGGGAACCACACGGGCTCAGGCTGGCCGTGTGCCCGCCAGCCTGGCTCTGGCCTGTTCTGTGGGATGAGAAGAGGCCCGTCAGCTGGAGATGCAGCTGGGGCTGCTGGGCGGGAGGCAGACAAGTCCTCCCCCTTCTGTTTCTTGCTTGCTTTCTCCTTCTCCCATCCCCTTTGCATAAGGAGCACGTGTGGTTGAATTCTCAAACATTAAATGCTGGTACAATTCAGTTCTATCACCTAACGAAATACTGGTTGCCAGTTACCAAAACGGCAAACTGTATGGCAGGGAAGTACCCCTGCGGCTCGCATGGACCCTCCGGAGCGGCCGGGTGCGGCCTCTGCCTTCAGACAAGCCAATGCCTACGCTGCTGGTCACCAGGAATTTGCTGAGGGAATAACCTAATGTTGTGGGCTCATTCTCTTATCCTATTTCCTGGAATATGAATGAATTACTTACGAATGGCATCACGCTACTTGGCCCGCTCTGTACCCCCTAAGGGGAGAGACGGAGAAGAGAGGTGGTGAGAAGAGACGCACATCAGGCCTTCAGTCTGCCTGGGAAAACCAACACTCGCTTGCTGAGCCACTGCTCTGTGCCAGGCGCTCCCCCAGGGACAGAGGAAACAGGTAAATGGGCCACTGCTCCTGGCACAGGACACACCATTTTCCAGACGGAAAGGGCACAAAGCAACACGCCCTGTTCAGATGGCCTGGCACAGGCAGCTGCAACAAGTTTTGTTTCAGGCAGTTCCTGGTGGCGACCTTCTCTGGCAGATGCCCCTCATGGGTTCCGGGAACCCTGCCAACTGTAAGGGGTGGGGAAGTAGCCTTACGAAATTCAGAGGTCCATTTCATCTGCAAGAGTGGCTGACCAACCTCCTAAAATCCAACAAAGTACAAAATGGCACACAAATTGCACACAGGGGCCCTGGGAAGTTTTGTCAGATGTCACGTTCTGACAGGGCTTTAAGGTACAGGCAAGGGGCCGAATGTGCTCCCGAGGAGGCCATACCTAGCTGGGAAAGGTCCAGCCTCGTCCAGTGCATGCCCGTGGGGCAGCTCTTGGAGAGAGTCCTGATAAACACCTGGCCGAGGCTGTCCAGGGCCCACAGGGCGTCTTGGCAGGCGGCGTATGCCCTCATCTCCGTGTCAGGAGGCAGCTGCAGGGTGCAGGGGCGCGACTGGGCCTTCTGGGCGCTGACGCTGCACAAGTCTTTGCTGCTCTGGCAGAGCCACAGGGAGCTTCCTGCAGAAACGGTTCACATCAGTTATGGACAAAATGTACTGGGTGGCCTCTGCCTTCAGGCACTGACACCTGACAGCAGCCGCCCTGCTGCTTCCAACGCCCCTGCCCCCACTCCCACACAGCAGGACCCTCTGAGTCGGTGGGAAACGCCACGGTCAGCAGGTGAGCAGGAAACAGGCCGGCATGTTTTAAAGAAATGAAAGAAAGCAAGGTTTGGGAGACTTTATGAAGGCTACACTGCTGGCTTCTCAGCTCTGCCCTTGGACATTGGCAGCTGGCTGGCAGGCCACCAGCGTGGTGTGTTTCCTCGGTGCTCTGGAGGGAGTGAGGCCAACCGTCCCTCAGAATTGCCCTGTTCTGGTACTGGGGTGGGTGGGCCGGTGGATGGCTGCTGGAAAGCCTCCTCTTCCCATCCTCATCTTAAAAGTATACCCTTTGCTGCCTCCACCATTTTTAGAGCCTTTACAGGTTCAGTTTAAAATGCAAATGGCCCCCTGGGAAGTTAAAATTGGTCACAGCATAGTCTCTAAAGTACTACCAGATATGTTTTGGAACTCAAACTGTTTTGTATTTTAAAACCTGAGGTAGGAAGTATGCCATGTATTTAAGTAACAGCCCCAGGGGCAAGCAGCCTGCCCTACGAAGTACAGTGATGATCCTGCAACCAAATGTGTGTGGCCACAGCCACAGCCACTGGCCCACAGACACTATGTGGCCTCACATCAGTTCAGGTCAGGTTTTGCTGCTGAATGAATTTGTGCCAAACTCAGAGGTAACCTACAGTTTTCAGAACTTACTGATTTCAGGACTGGGTTCAGAATGTGGCAAGAATGCTCTATCGCACTGACCAGGTCGCCACCCCCACGGGGTCTATTGCCTTGAACTCAGCAACTGTTCCCTCTGAACCACAGGCTTCTCATGTGACCCTCAGCACAATCCCAAGGTGTCGTCACCTGCCTGCAGGGCTCCCAGCTCGCTGGGTGGCTGCGCTGCCTCTCCTGGCTCCAAACTCTGTGCTTTGGGAGGGGCTGTGAGCTCTGAGGAGTCGGGGGGAGACCTGACTCTGCAGGGGAGGTCAGCCCTAACAGGGCCCCCCCTGGAGATCAGGCCAGCCGGAGGCTGTCTACCAGAAGGGAGGCAGATTCTGGGATGGGACCGAGGGGAATTCACAAGGGCAAACAGGAGGCGCTCAGAGAAGCCTGGTGCCTCCTGGCCACAGTGCTCTGGCCCAGGATGCACGCACCACTAGCTGCCAGCCCCAGCGGCCACAGACACCCTGCATGTCCTCTCCCTGAAAGGCGCTGGGCCTCTCACTCACTCAGCTCCCGTCACTAGATCTTGCTCTCCTGCTCAGGTCTCTCCAGCTCCCGAGGCCCTCAGCTCAGCCACCAAGGGTTCCGTGCCTGTGATCCCACATCTTATCTCTGAGGTCCACAGAGCTGCACCTCACCCGAACTTGGCCAGTCAGACCATGGTTTAGGTTTTTCAACTGCCAAATCATGTGCTGTATTTCTCCACCAACCTTCATTTGTAGGGGCAGTGGAAGCCAACACAAAGGCCCATCTTGTCGCAGAAGCTGTCCCACGGGGAACCACATGGCTCCAGTAAGTGCCTAGAAAGAATAAACAGGAATGTGTTAAAGACAAAACAAGAAAAAACACACTTCAGAGCTTTCCTTCTAGACAGCTAAGTCCACAGTGCCCTTATCTCAAGCGGTGCAACCCAGCAAGGCAAAGGCCCTTCCCTTATTCCTCTCTCAATGCTGACGGGCAGAACCACCATCACGCCCAGGGTCAGGGGGAGGTCTCGAGGTGAGATGAGAGCTGGAGAAAACTCACAAAGCAGGTATCCACTCACAGAAACAAAACCTGGGTCAGTACGTGAGGATTTGCACCTACATTTACAGACCTGGCCAGAGCCTGGCATTTTCAGTGGTGTGATAATTTTCCACTAGGAAATGGACTCTTCTCACTGGGCTCTTCAGGTTGGGTGGATTTTTTTCAATTGAATGTGAGATTATGAACATAAAAATGAGCTCCACTAGTTCTGCTATCATAGGCTCCCAGGAATCCGATCGCGCAGCCCCCAGCCACTGGTATGCAGAAAAGAAGTGGCTACAAAGCCTAAGAACACCTCGATCACAAACATTTCACCCCTATGCACTCAGTTATCTTCTCAGGTTGAGTTCTTAAAGCTTTCCTTTCAGTACTGGCTTCAAAGTAAAGCTGCCTAACAAGCCAACGTGAAAATAAAAGCAATCCACCCACCGATGAGACTTCCTTTGGCGACGTGGAATTCATTCTTGCCTGAAGAGATCCAGACACCACTGTTGTTGACCCCTAGAAGGCTCGGCTGGCACTGAAGCTGCTGGGACCAAAATGCTGTGCGCAATTTATCTGCCACCTTTTCGACGGGCACTTGGGCCGCCGTGGCCACTGAGTGTGTGGCGTGAATTATGGTCTGGAATAAGCTGCACTGGTCGAACACCACGTAGTCTGTGATGCTCACCTAGAGGGGGAGATGGGCAGACACCCTGCTTTCAGTGCAGTTACAAGCGCCTTCTGTATGCTCGTTGCTGAGAGGTAAGGTTCTTGCCCATGTCCAGCAAGTGCCAAACACACGTGCACATGCCCATTTGTGTAAGGACAACAATAAAGTCAGACAGGATAGCACCAAACCTCTAACTATAACTGCTGAGGAATAGAATAAAATTTTATACACTTTTATACCACATGGACCTGTTTCAACAAGCACGCATTATTTTTGTGTTCAAATATCACCCCCTTATCCCCCTGAAGTCTTTTACTCTGATCAGTGAGAGAGGATAATTTTGCTCTTAAATTTACATATTTCCAATGAACAACAGTGTACAATACTTAGAATCATAATATGGGTTTAAAAAAGGTAGGAGAAGTGGGGTGATGAGGTAATTTATGCTCTAAATCAGAATTTAGCACAAACCAGGACTGCCGTGGACACGCAGGATGAGCCCTGGCCCAGATCCACAAACCGCTTCTTTGACATTCCTGGACATGCTTCTCCAGGGAGCCTCCCATGAGGAAAACAACCAGCAGCTCAAATAGGGTGTTAGAAGGTTCTTTCTAAGATGGGTCAGAATGCTCTGCTGGGTTTGATTATGGAGAATGGTGTTGTTCTACTCCTAGGACAGCCTCATGCAGGCCACATTCCCAAGTCACACACAATGAAATGTTGACTGAACGTGACATCATTCATCATAGGGAACTTACTTTATAATAAACACAAAGAAAAAGGAATTGTGACAGAAATCAGTAGTTTATTACATGCACAAACACTGCCCTCATATCTGTGAAAGAGCTCCCTTGACTGAGCTGCTGCCCTCTGAAGTTTCTGGGAATGGCTTTACCATATCAGGACCCTGAGGCCCTGCCGTAGAGCCCTGAGCCCCCTCCTCACTCTCAGCAAGCCTCCACCAGCAGGCTGGGCGGTCTCTGCTGGAGCCCACCAAAGGCAGGCAATGAGCCACACGGCTGTGGGATGGCTCAGGGACCTCTGCCCCTCCTCAAGCGTCTGCGCAATGCCAAGGCCACACGGTCTGCCACAGGCTCAGTCCTAGCTCCTGATTTGTAGGTATGCAGGATGCAAATTAAAACAAAGAAAAGAGAGGCTGAGCAGTCAAACATAATGCTGGCTGCAGCACTGCAAAGAAATCAATCTTACAGTGATTAAAATACTCTGACTCCAAATACCTCAAAGATGATTCTGTCATATTCTCTAAAGATATTGTTCTGAATATCATAAAATGATATCTAGTTTTCTTTAGGCTACTTAAAAGCAGAATTTAGTAAATATATATACATGTGAGGGTGTGTTTCTGTGTGTGTATGTATAAAAGCATATAATATGGTTACGAGTATAGAGAAGGGATTTTAAAATAATCGGTATAGCTTTTCTAGCATATCAGATTGGAGACCTATGTACGCATACACACATGCATATGCACCAAGGGGCAACTGCGACTCGGGTTTCCACATTCTCACCCGAGACCTAGGAGCAGCAGCCGATGGAAAGGCCTGACTCCAACGAGGGGCATCTGAGCAACAGTAAGACCCACACCAAAGGGGACAGGACTAAAGAGACACTGTGTTTCACAACTGCTGGGTGTCAGTATAACCCTCCTGCCACAGTGGGAGACCGTGGGAGCTATGTTTACAACGAATGGGGTACCAAACAGGGGGAAAGGAATGACTCCTTTGAAAGTACATTCTAGGCCATGCTGGCTGGGATCCAGTCATAGAAAGGGTGACGACACCCACTTATTTCTCAGAGGGTTTCCTTTGCTGGAAGCATGTGGAAAAGTTCTCCTTTGTTGGAATATCATTTACTTAGAGGCCTTTTGAACAAGCAGAGAGAGACGAAACTGTGGGTTGGGGTTTTCAAACCTATTGCCTAGACTCTCTCCTTAGCACATTTACTCAGAGTCAAGCATCATTATCACCTAGGTCTTCATCTGGGTGGCAATGGGTTTATTTAGCATAAAATGACAAATTTCTAAGTAACACCCAAATAAATTAATAAACAGAGCCTGCATATTCAAACAAAGAGAGCTTCCAAGTTATTTCCTATTGTGAAAAGTCCTTGGTATTTCTATAGTGCTCAAATATAGTGAAATCTAACTCATCAACTGGTGAAAGTGAACTGTTAATTTAATGCAACCTCCCCAATCTCTTTGAGAAAAAGAAGGGCCATGAAAGGGGAGCAGAAGCCCCAGCTCAGGACCTGGCTGGTGGACACCTACCTGCCACCAGTGGTCATCATCTCCTTGGGGCGTCTTGGAAACGATGCCAGTTCTGAACCACAGGTTTCCGCGGATGTCCAGAGCCCACAGAGTCTGCTGGTCCCCAAGAGTTACACAGACAGGCTCTAAGGCCTGCCTTTCACTGAAAACCAGGAGGAGAACATGGGAGTCAGCACCATGTCTAGGACTGCCAATGTCAAGGGTCTCGTGTGTGGGTTTTGCCTAGGTGAAGAGATGCTCCTCACCCACAAGTTCTCAGGAAGGAAGCTTGAGTTCTGAGTTAAATTACTCTGTGGTAGCTTCTGAAAGACACTGAAGACCCAGAATGGCAGGGAAAGCTCCTGAGAGGAATGACCTAAGGGATGTGTGCTGACTGGCGTCAGCCTGCTTTCAGGGCCGCCCCAGACGGAAGCTCTGTCGGGCAGGCAGGGGCCAGGCATCTCCCACACACAGCCTAGCACAGTTCTAGCACCCAGAGGTGCTTGCTCAAGTGAGTGGGTTGCTAACTTCAAACCAAGAATACCCTAATATAATTTTCCTAAAGACTATTAATGATTTCATGTTAGCAAAATGATTTGACAGTAATTCCATAATTAATATATATAAAGTAACCAAATAAGTTACAATTCAGAGACCAATTTCAACTGACTCGGATAATAAAGAAAGGTATTTAGCCCTAAACCATGTGAAATTCTAAACAGAAACTACCTGACACCGGGCAGTTCTGAATAGACACTGTCATGAGAGACTAGACGATATGATGCTCGACTGTATGTTACACAAGAGGGAAGCAGCATTTTTAGATACTGAACTTTGACCCAAGGTTCAGTGTGCCAGTCAGAGGTAGGGGACAGGTCTCTGAAAGGTCAGCCTGCTGAAACTGGCTCTGACAAGTTCAGTAAACACTATTACCACAGAAGTCTTCAGGGAACCAGCTTTGCCCAGGAAAGGCTCCCATGGGCGCCTCAAGGGAAGTCAAGCTGATAAAGAATGGAGGTGGGACAGACAGATGCTGAGGGGTCCCTTCCCCTCCCCGCTGGTACCTGATGATGTCACATGCCCATTGTTCCCCCTCAGGGCAGAAGCTGCTCACGCCCTCCCGGTAGAGGAGGGCTCTCTGCTCCGTCAGCGCCCACACAACGCTGTTTCGGGCTGTGACCTGGGACAGCGGGTAGGGACAATCGACCTTCACAGCTCTGGCACAGGGACGATCCACACTGAGACCTGTCAAGGAGACAGACAGGAAGGCCCCAAAGACACATAATCAGGATTTCATACCTCATTTTATTTTGTTGTTTGCTTATTTTCCTTTTTTGGTACTTTGCTATATTCTTTTATAATAAGAGCTTTTTCTTTTTAAGGAGGAGTCAACATAAAATGGTTAAATTGTGCTTAAACATAACATCTATCTGAAGGGCTTTCAGATACTCTTTGCAAATGATGGAGTAATAATTCAGAATCCGCTGGTGTCCCAAGCACCTTAAGACATTCTGGAAGAAGCTGAATGCTGGGGCAAGAGGACCCAGGAGGAGGATGCCGGCGCCCAGGGACGCCCTCCTGTGCTCCCCGGTTGTGGCCGGCGCTTCGGATGAGCAGAGCTGCTCAGCCTCCAGTGTCGGGTCTTGCTGTGTCCCTGCTAAGTATACGGAGGGGCCCGCAGGGATCTGAGGCCTGCCGCCATCCTCCACCAAGCAGGCCCAGCAAAGTGGCTTCCCTCTCCCTACTCTTACCTAGTGCGGGCTGGGATTCTGCTGCAATGAAAGCCCCCAAATTTCCTACATCAAAGATGAGCTCTGTTACACGGCGAGAGTGCCCAGTCCCTGACACCCAGTCCAGGGCTCTGTGCCCCCACCTTGCAGCCTCTGATGAGCTTGAGAGCCACTCCCAGGGGAGCTGGCAGAACAGCTGCTACCCAACCGCACAGCCCGTGGCCTCGGCCTGCAGTTCCATCCTGTGCTCACATGCGCGCCCTGCCTGACCACAGCACCTATAGTATCGCAGCCCTTGGCTTCTATTTCCTCACACTCAGTTAGGGAGATGGCCCTGCAGGACTCTTATGCTACAATCCCCTGGGCCAGCCCCACAGGATCTCCTCTAGCAGGCTCATCTGAAACCACAGCCCGGGTGACCTTTAAGGCATTAGTGGTCAAGAGGTCACCCACTCCTCAACCCTTACCAGAAGCACTCCCATCTCCCCACCAGGAGCGAAACTCAGATGACCTTGCGAGTTGGGTATGTATATGCCTTTCCAGGGCTGTTTTCACATGGAGGGAGACACAGAAACCAGGCTGGACACATGGCCCAGAAGCTGGCAAGGCTGCCCACCAGGCACACGCGGGAGCTTGTTGGATGCGCCAGCTCCCCTACACCTGAGAGCCAGCCAGGTGTGCGGGGCTTTCCGTCTCAGAGAGTCATCCCTGGCTGACAGTTCATAACAGAGATTAAAACATTCCCTCTGAACCCGCAACATTAAATGGTGAGCTTGATCTTCACAGAAATCCAATACGGCCTCTTGACAAACAACACAGAGCGCGTGCCCCATACCCCCTCCCAGATCCTGAACACTGCACTGCTTTTGGAACCACATCCCGTTTTACTGACAGTGCATAAACACTGACTCTCATTACAGCTTATTTTTAATAAACAAGTCCCACTGTGTCTCTTCCAGCAGCTAATGGTTCCCCTCAGGGCAGTTTCTTAGGACAACTTGAACTGCTATTTAGAGCAAATTATTTCTTGTTATTTCCTGATGCACATGTAAATAAGTTTATAGAAACAGGGCTTTAAACCTGGCTGAAAAAAAATCCAGCCATAAGCCAAAAATCCAGCCATAAGCCAAGCTAATGTCATTTCCCTGTTACTCTTTTCTTCTAAGACCTGATATTGCAGGACAAGTGATACTCAATGGTTAGCCATTAGCCATAGGGAGAATAATAAGATTCTGTTTCTATCCTTCTATACCTCATTAAATAATCCCGTTAATTCTTGTCCGAAATTTGACCTGGGTTGAATTTGAGTAAGTAGCAGGAAACTGCTGACATAGTCCAACAGCAGACACTCTCCTTCCAGAATTGTTTTAACATGAATTACTCCTAGCCTCTCAGCCAGTCACTACCAAAGCAAGGGGCAACTTGAAGCAATTATGCCAGCAGCGACTGCCCCGGGGCTCCCTTCAGTCACCTGTCTGCAGGTACAGGTCCCCATTTGTCCTGATGATCCAGGCTGTGTCATCACTCAGGGCCACAAACACTGCCTGGGGCAGAGCTTCGTACCAGTGCCGCTTCCCCTTGATGGTCACTTTCCCACAAGCAAAAGCTCGGTTAGATTTCTGCTCAATCTTCCAGAGAAGGGCTCCTGTGGAAATAACAATTCTACTCACTGCCCAAAAATACCAAGAATTATTTACACAAAATCATCATTCTGGGTGCTTCAGGGATGGCGTTTTCTATCCCCCACTGCTTTGCTTTCACTCCAACTGGGGAAAGAGCCTGCAGTGCTGAGGCCTGAACCCCTGGACACTGCCCACTAGCTGTGTGGCTTCAGGTGTCATGTCACTAACATCTCCAGGCCTCATTTTCTCATCTGTGAAATGGGGACCATCTCTGCCTTACAGGGCTGTTAGAAAGGCTGGAGGTGAGGCTGCATTGACGACACAGCACCCAGAGCTGGATGGATGGGGGGCATGCCCCAACAGGAGGGAGGTAGTGCCGTCACTGTTATACCAGCAGGCACAGCCAGTGTCCTCTGAGAGGCTCAACAGTTCTAGAGGGACTCAAAGGCGTCCGCTCTGGACCAGCCAAGTGGACCAGGGGCAGGGAGAGGAAGCACTGAAGCTGGGCGTCCTTTCTCACTCAGAAAGGGGTTCTCATAAATGGAAATGGAACAGGGAGGGAAGGAGAGGAAGGGAAGACAGGAAGGCACTATACGTAGATGCAGCGTTTGGCATGGAATAGGTGGCGAAGTGTTAAGATACCACTCGAGAATCACCTGAGCACAGATGGGCCAGACCAGAGGGTCTGACCGTGAGGAGCTCAAGTGAGAGCAGAAAAGCAAGACAGACAGCCAAGCCGCAGCACACCCTGAGTGCCACGGTGCACAGGGGCTCTGGAGCCAGCTGAGTGTGGCCCCGAAGGACATCTCAGATGAGTTCACTAATCTGGTGGAGACACAGTTCTTCCTAGAGTAACAAGGGACTGAGTGGCTTGGAAACACAAAGTAATTAATATAATCAGGAAAGAAACAAAGTTTTCTAAATGGCTGGGGAGATGAACCCAAAGGTAAATGACAGAAAAAGAAAGAAATGCTCAATTATATAACGCCAGCTAGTGTAGTAGTAAGTCATCAATTCAGTCTCTAAGGAGAAACACTGTTCAAACAAGCAAAGAGGGGACGCAAAGTAGCCTTGCACGAACTAGCATTTCAAGTCAAGACGGGCCAGAGGCCAGGAGAGCCAAGGAGCCCATCTCCACACTCAGCCATGTTACAGGGGCAAGTCCACAGCCTCCCGTCTGACTCCTGTTCCAACATCCCAACAGTAAACCAGTTTCTCCGAGGCAAAGGCACACAAATACTTCTGTTCCACCTATTTCCCGGCCTCCCAGTAGACAAGGTGGCCAACGTATGAACAGATGAGCAACTGATCCTGCACAGACTGGGGAGGTATTTCGGTCTAGCAGAACCTCATTCAGGAAGTGTCTGTCTACTCCAAGTCACTGAAAATGGCCTCATCATGGCATGAAAGAATGAATGAATGCACTGTCTTTTTACAGTCAGGAAGTAGGCTGTTCACCCAAAGCATATATACAGGTCCTTAAAGAAATAATTTACGGAAAGGCAACCAAATAATCTGAACATATTCAACATATCCATGGGCCCATCTTCATTAGTTCAGTTGCTATAAAGCAACACTAGGAAACAGAAACACATTTTATTTTTATAAGGAGTTAGTATGTCAATATCTCTCCTAAAAAAAAAAAAAGAAACCTCAAAATTCAAGCTATTTGTTTAGTTTACAAAAATATGTTCCCGTGTTACCACTGAAATTGGCAAGAACCCCAAACCAAACCCCAAATCCATTTACAGTATTTATTAACTGACATCAAGTGAATTCATGATCTCTGGGGAAAGCCCCTCGCACCCTCGGGAAAAGGCCAGCCTGTAGGATGGACTAGAGTTGCTGCAGGGGCTGCTGGGTGTGCTAAGCCTTCTGCACCTGGGGCCGGAGAGGGGAGCTGGGGAGGCAAACCTGAGGGCGAGACTGCCACCTGCTGGACGGCTTCTTCAAACTTGTGCCAGCGCAGCCCAGCGCCGGGCAGGGCACTGCAGAACAGACAGCCTTTGTAGTCCAGGCACCAAATGTACTTCTCAGAGACCGCCAGGCTGAGGATGCCGCAGCCAGGACCAGAGTAGCCCATCCAGCTTTCTGCAAACTAACAAGGGCAGAGCCCAGTGAGCCCGCGGCAGAGGACGCTTGTCGTACTGTTGCCAACAAGAAAAGTGTGCAGGATGCCAGAATCAAGGAGCTGAGAGGATCTTGGAGAAGCCATGCAAGAGACCCACCCCAGGCATCACTGGACCACGCGCTAACAGAAGCATTCTGAAACGGGAGCTGTTGTCCCCCTATGGGGACCCCATGACATCCCCAGATAGCCCTCTATCAGCTTGTAACATCCTTCCCAACGGAGCGCTACATTCAAAGGATCTGGCTTTGTTCTAAAGGTAAACCTCACTTTACACAGACGTGTTCCTGGATACTCAAGGGCAGATTGATGTTGTACATCTAATCATCATAGAAGCTTTAGGAGAAGCAACACTACCACTTTCTTAGTTTTTTCACCATATTTTTTTCAAGCACTGCTCCAATCATCAGACACATCATGTGGCTGGTGGAAATCTGGCCAAGACATTGCCTCACTCAATTAGGTAAATTAAGGTTTAGTTGCTAGGATTCTTTTAAAAATCAAAGCTAAATAAAGCCTTGGTACTTTCAGTTTCCTAAAACTACAAATCAATGCATTTGCACACTGCACAGGACAGAAAGGGGCCCAGCCCTCGCAGCCTGCCGCTGCTCGCCATCACGGGCCGCTCCCGCACCTGGACCCCCCTGACCCAAAATTTCTTGGCTTTCCTGCTACCTGGAGGGGCCAAGGGGGTAAAAGGAGTGCAGGGGAGAGGTCCTCAAAGTACCAGGTTCCCTCTCACCAAGGGAAGGGCTTTTCTGAAGTTCTGGCCTAGAATCCCAGACCATCTGCTGGGCAGTGGTGTCCCCAGGCACCCCTGTGTGGCTCCCACAGCCCTGCTCACCTTGCTAACTACTGTCACCCGGGCCCCACTCACCCGTAATGATACGCATGCATGTTGGGCTCCTCCCTAGGACTGAGCCTTCTGATTGGCTGTCACATGCCTGAGGCAACTCCAGAACCAGACCCAGGATCAGGTAGCCAAAGGCCCTCCAGAAAGGGTCAACGCAGGTTAGACTGAGTGGGAGCCACTTTTTGGCATTTGTCTCAAAACAAGTAAGCAGTATGTCTCACTTTTGGGGCAGGACAGCACAGAGGCCGAGGGGCCCTGGGGCCAGCGTTGCCTTTCACTCGCTCTGTGACCTGCACAAGCTGTTCCACTGTCTGTGTCTCAGTCCCCTTCCAAGTGGCACCACGACACCGCCTGTTTCATGTTTGCTCTGTTTTTAGAGCAGTCAGTCAGCAAGCCTGAGGAAGTGCTTAGCATGCGGTGCCTGGCATACAGCGACGGCTGCCCACAGGTCACACACTAGCGACACCCAAGAGATTCCAGTGGGACATGTGGGGAAAGCACACGTGGCTGTAAGTTGCAATCCACACCTTGCAACTTGGTAGGGAAAGTTACAGTACAAGGGTAGATTTGAAGTACAACATAACAAATAGTAATCATTTGCTAAGGAAAGTAAGTACTAAAAGTACTAAAAAAATCACCTTTTTGAATAAAATAACCAAGAACAGTTAATAATCACTGCATAATTGCATGGGCTGGGTGGACCCCAGGAGACTGGTCACCCAACACCCCGTCTCTGCATAGCCTGCAGGGGGCCTTGGAGCTGCTTTTGGGTCAAGGAGACTGGAGACACCTGCTTCTTGCTGCCGGTCCCCCGGAGAGGCCTCCTTGCCTCGCAGCCACGCAGAGCCTTCTCCTCCAGGGCAGACCAGTTCTCTGGAATGGCCAGGCCAGGCCAGCCCTCCTCTGAGATGACTGACACTAAGCCTGTGCTGGTCTGGCCTCGCCAGGCTGCAGTAAACAGCGAGATGCCATCGCACTGGCAGAGCGGGTCACTGAGCAGGGATGACCACTCAGCACCGGTCTGAGTCATTCAAGAGCCCTGTGCCCAAACCTCCCAACTCACACTTTGAAACATGTGGCCAAAGGTTTGCTGCAGGAATAGAATTTCTTCCCAGAAGGATAACCGTCTGCCAAAGATTCCCTTGAGAAAGAAGCCACATACCTGGTCTGCCTTCAGCAGCCCGGGGTCCTCCGTGCCTGGCCGGCTCAGGTCCTGCAGGGAGCGACCACTGCCGAGCTCTGTCACACTCGTCTCTGAGGATGAAGAGGGCAGCCCGTGGGCATAGATGTCCTCCTCGTCACTGGATGTCAACACCTGTTCCCGGGAAGGCTGCTCAAGCCAAGGCTCACGGGTTTTGGCTACCAAGGCAGAGGCCAGGGGTGTCACTCGCCCTGCCACACTCCCCAAGTCATAATCAGAAATGACCATTTCCTTTTGCCCTGTGGCGCTATCTTCGACAGTGCGCCAGGGAGTTGAGCTGAGGTGGCCAGGGGCCCCCGCGTGCGTCTGGAAGCCCTGCCCTTGCCTGGGCTCCTCAGCGCTGCCTTCATCAGCGCTGGTCCTCGGCAGCCACTGCTCAGCACTGGGGGCCCAACGGAGGCTGGAAGGCACCAGGGCTGAGTCCAGGAGTGGGGCTTGAGGGCCATCAGGTTCTGCGGCCCGCACCTCCCAGGTCTCAGCAGAGCCGCTCTGGTCTCGGCAGGGCGAGGGGCTGCTCTCTGGCCCACCGCTCTCAGGACAGCGCTCCTCTTCGCGTGCTGTGATGCTGCTCCCCTCCAAGTCTCCCCTCGGTGGTGAGGGCGGGCTCAGCACCCCGCTGTGTGGCCCCAGCTCCCCCGTGCAGGTAAGTGGCAGGCTTTCAGCTCTATTGTCTTTCCCTTCATTCAGTGAGTCAGGGGTGGGCTCAGGTACCTCCAGGACACTAAAGGTGTCCTCAGGGTCATTATTTTCCTGCAGGACCCCATTCGCCTCACCACTGAAGTTGCTCTCCTGGTCAGGAGACTCTGTGCTCCACCGATCCACAATGCTGCCCAAACTTGAGGTCAAGGACAGAAGGTCTGCGTTCAGGGACTGGGGACTGTCACCAGGAAACTCACAGCAGGGAGTTGATTCAAGGGAGCTGTGGCAGGTGTTCCTGCTTCCGCCTTCTAATATAAAACAGGGAAGCTTAAAATGAGGTATGACTCCACATAAATAGTAAGAGACTGAAAAACAAAATTTTGGCTCAAGAAAAAATACATTTTAAATGAAGGATATTTAGTTGGTAAAGAATAAATCTCGTAAGTACAAATTATCCCAATGGAGGGATGTTCAAAATGGATGGGACTATGGTACACATGATGGGCTTTGGGGCTTCACTCAAGAAATGTTAACTAAGAAAAACGAAGGACAAATGGATCACAGGCCAATTTTTTTAAATCACTGAAATGCTTAGGAATCTGATTAATATTATCCTTCAATACTGTAGTGATCTTCAGCTTGAGAAGACTAATAGGCAAAGGGTAATAGATTTTAAAAAACCTGAATGTTAGATCCCTCTAGTAACACATTTCTAACACTAAACATAAAAGGATCCATCCAGATACCAGTGTAAATCTTCTATTTCCATGACTTTCCATCCAGGTTCATAGACTCTCTGCTCTAATGAATGGTATAAGTGGACAATCCAGCGTTTTTATCTAAATATTGAAAAGTAGAAAACCCAGACCCATTAAGCAGGTAGTATTATTTAAACCATGCACAGACACTTTACATGTGTGTGTAGTATTCTTTTTGGATATATGAATTATTTCACAGTAAAACTCCTTGGAGGGAGGAATACGTTCATTTCCTGAGGACCTGCTCTGCTTCTCAGAGGAACAGTGCTCCCACAGGGCTTGCTGAGGCCCCCCAGAGAGCAAAGGGGTGGCTGTGTGTGCTCTGCTGTGGACGTACCTGTCTTCCTCCTCCTCTTCTTTCTCACTTTGAGAGGCATCACCACAAGCTCCTGGTCAAAGTCTTCCGAGCTAATCACACTGAATCGCTGCGAGGCGGGCTGGCTCCCCTTGCCCAGCCCGGGGGCTGCCTGGAGCCCAGAGCCGCTGTCGGTGGAGTTGAGTGAGCTGCTCCTGCTCCTTGGCTCGCTGGCCACGGAACAGCCTCTGAGCCTCGTCTCAGAAACCGTGGCCCCTGAAAGCTTCTCCACATGCTGCACGTGGGCCTGCTCTGCGCACCCTGTTGTCTCCAGCCTGTCTCGTGCTGAGAAAGAAGAGCATGGCTTTACAAGCGGCTGCCCCGGAGAAAGCTGCCATGTTCTTGCTCAGGTTTGCTGGCCCCGACACCAGCCTGCTAACTTCAGAGAACTGAGCAAAACTAAAAGAATTGCACAAGAGATTCCAACAAATGGTTTTTGCTCTCTAGGAAATCCACATAGCAAAATCAGTAAAATAATTCCCTACAGCTGTGTCATAACTCAGTAGTAAGGAAATAGCACTAGTATACAGCATTTCTCACTTTGACTCAATCTGTAAGGGAGACACCTGTCTATAAAAAGGACTTAGTGACGCCTCATACTTATACCATGACTTAAATACACTTTACTACTACTCAATGGGCATTTGAAAAATGTATGTGTACCTGTAATTAAATTTCCGGAAATTCAAGAAAGGGAACGTAATTTTCCACCAGAACAAACTCAAGACAGCCAAGTACATTGACGAAGCTGTGTCTGATGCAAGTGGACAGCAGAATGGGGCCCCATGCTTCGTCCCCATGACTACAGCCGGTGAGCTTCCCATCTCTATGGACCCGTCCTTCTCTCCCTATGATGCCAAAAGTCCACCAGGGCCAGAATGGTTCCTGCCAAAGCACCCTCAACACAGGCCTGGCCCACTTTGGTCCACTCAGTCATCCTCTTGTTAGTGAGTGTGAACCATGCCACACACCGTTCCCCGTGCTGGGACATGGCCATCAACCAGACAGATGGCATTCCTGTCCTGTACTGGCATCATCAGAAGCAGACTGCAGGCTCTGGAGGGCACCCTGGGGACAGGAAGGGCAGGCCTCTGCTGGGAGTGAAGCGCAGGCAGGGCAGGGACTTGTCCAAGGTCACAGGCTAATGGCAGATCTTGGCCTAGAGCCACCCAACAGCCACTGCCACAGGAAGTTATTCAAATTTAAACTAATCAAAATGAATTGAGGTTTAGATTCCTCAGTTGCACTACCACATTTCAAGTGCTCAGCAGCCACATGCGGGCAGCGTCGCCTACTGGACAGCGGGGCCTGGAGCTCAACCTGGGTGGCTCGAACATATAAACTCAAGTCACAGCTTATACACTTTCTGTAAGAATTATAATTTTGGAATGATATTCATCACAACTTGCCCTCTGTGACTTAAAAGGCAATTCACTCCCTTACCCCATCTCTTAAGAGATTGTAAGTTTAGAGCCAAGACAGCTCTCATTACAGGTTCATCTATCCAGGTGTTAACTGTCTGGCTAATGAGGGACTGTTTTCGATATTTTCCTACTGGCTACCTTTGTAACCTAACATTCCAAAAAGAGAAAAAGTTTAGTGATGCCTCCAGCAGGCCATGGGTGTGGAGTGGCCTCCAGTGTCCAGAGGCTAGAGCTCTGCGTCCTGGCTGCCGTCCAGCCCTCGGAGGGCCTTGGGGTTAGCAGTGGGTGCCGGGTCCTATCCAGAATCTCACCCCATCTCCTGCAGTCACTCATCCCTCAGCTGAAACTGCCGAGGGTAGAAATCACACTGGAGATGCCCCTGTGGCCAAAATCCCCCAGGAACCAGCAGGGCTGCCCAGTGACAGCAAAGGGGCCGCCCTTCTGACTAGCTTAGTGAGGCAGTGGAAATCAGGACTCACTGCTCGACTGGGGGCTCGTCACTCACTGCCCCAAACCTCGTTTTTATGATCTGTAAAGCGAGGACACCACTTACTATCAAATAGTTACGGGGTCTCTTCTCTGTGCCACGTGCTGTGCTGAGGCACAAAGGTGAGCCACAAGATCCTGGCAAGGAAAAACCTATCACTTCGTGAGGGGGAGATAAGCAGTAAGTGAAGGACTGAAGTCAAACAGCTGAAGGAGGAAAGGCCCCCTGGACTCAGTGAAGGGAGGGAGAGGCTGCCGTCGCCAGGCACTGAGAAGTGTCCCAGCGGCAGTAACATCGGAACTGGGTACTGAATAAGGAGTTGGGAGGAGAGCAAAGGGAAAGGCAGCCATGCTCCAGGCAGCACAAATCCAGAGCATGGACGTGGCTGGTGCCCTGGGCTGAGTGGGCGGCAGCAGGAGCCAAGACGGGGAGCTGGCAGCAGTGAGGCACCCCGCAAATGGGGCCACAGGAGCGCAGAGAGCAGGGAGGCGGCAGAGACGCCACTCCCAGCCCGGGGAGTCTCCTGCAGGTCTGTCAAGGGGTCACGACCCCTGTGAGGCTGGGTGCCCCTCCTCTGTAGAATCAGTGCCTTCCATTTAGGGTTGTTCTGGGGGTTCTTTAAGATCATGAATGCAAAGTGCTCCCACAGTCTCTGGACATAGTGAGCGGAGAGTAACGGGGGCAGGGGGCAGAGCGGCCAGGCTGCTGTCGTCACCACCAGGAAAAAGCTCTCTGATGGTCCCCAAAGGGCCTCGGATGTGTGTGCGAGAATGCGTATTAAGATTCTTTGCTCATGAGACTGTGAGCTTGCATGAATTAAAAAGTCAAAAGCACAAACAATCACCAGCACCACAAGGAAGAGCTGGTAGGGCTACAGGATGTGCCAGATGACATATGTGAAAGTTCCAGCATCTTACACAGATTCGTGACCTTTGAAGCAGGACACCCACATGCTGTCCCAGAGCCTCAGAGTGAGCGGAGTCCTCTGCCCTCCTCTCTTAGACGCCCCACATTCCAGACCCACAGCAGCGACCCTGCCAGATGCAAGCTGGCCTGACAGAGCTTCAGAATAGGTCAGTTTCATGGAAAGAACTGTGAACAGCCAATCAAAATCAGAGGAAACCCTCCATACCTCCTAGTTTAGATAAACCTACAATCGTCAGCCAGAAAAATAATGGTAAGTTTTCTGTGTTCTGAACTGCAATCACATACACCGTACATTTTATAACGAATACAAACCTATTGATGCTAGTCCTTCAGGTCTGCTCGATATTCTTATAATGTTCCTGTCGCCCTTTAAGAAAAATATTTCATTTTCTGTGCAGGAAACCGACACAATGTCACCTGAGCCTTCCAAACCAGCAATGGTGGCCTGTCAAAAAAAAAAAAAATCACAAAACCAGGCAATGGGACCAGTTCAGAGCATATAAGCACGTGTAGGAGTCCCAGTAAGTCAAGTGGTACTACACTGTTAAGACAACTTTCTGAAATTTCTTAGAGTAATGCAACAGCTGACAGATATGTGACCTGGAGTTGCATACCTTGCCAGCGAATCCCACTTCTGAGCCAGCACCCTCCCCATCTCTTGGCCACTTCCAGCACCGTGTCCCACCTTGCTCCCCCTCCTTGTGATGTGGGAGGTCCCTCCTCCTGGGCAGGACCTGCCCGCCATGCCGCCAGCCATGCCCACTGTCAGCGTAGTTTCCTGCCCCTTGCTTCCCAGGAGAGTTCTGGGAAGCACTCCTCAGGAGCTCACCCTCCGTGGTAACAGCCGGGACTCCTTTCAGCTCCATACAGCTCAGGACACGACACACATCACCCCTGGGCTGCAGCAATGAGCTGACAGCCCAGCCCCCGCAGGGTGCGCTCCCGCGGGAGAGACTAGTACGCAGTGTGACTCATGGCCCTGAATGCAGTGGGGAGGCAGGGAGGAGAGAGGGCTGCCCTATACCACCTAAAAGCAGACAGCAAACAAAACACAGGACATCCTGAGCCCACACTGGTTCAAAAAAGAAAATTCTTGCTTTTCAGCCAACAGTGAAAGAAAGAGACCATTTCATTGTGGAAAGAAAAAGGATCTGAGTTCTTTGTTAATTTTTAAATACTCCTAATAAACAGCTAGAAACACATTAGTTTGAAAGCTGTCAATCCCGTTGCTAGTTCGACTCTGATGGCAGCCACACTGTCTGCTCCTGGACTACGGGCTCAGAAGAAAGAACTGATATACAATCACCAAGTGTCCTGACCCACTGATTAGTAAGTGCGCAGTGAGTTCAAAGAGTACACAGAGAAAGACAAAAAGTTAAATTCTCTGTAATTGGGGAAGAATACAAAAATGTCTTTCAAGATGTTCCTTAAGAAAAGAGACCCAGGGCTTAACGGCAGCCTGGTGACCCCTCTGACAGGACTTGCCCCTTCCCCCCCACGTTCCAGGTGATGAGACTCATGGTCAGAGGCACAACCAGGCTGCGGCCTTCAGGAAGAAGGTGGCTTTATCAAAATCAAATGTTTTTTCAAATCTACAAAACTTTTCATTTGATTTCCTGGACTGGCCCAAAGGAAAAGGAAAGCATTAGAATCAACACTGTTCCTTCTATCATTCTGAGTGATAGCCCAGAACTCTAGACACCGAAGATGTGGCGCAATCACTTCACTTACCTGGTTGATGGTGTCGAGAAGGTAAATACTATATTCATTCCAACTCAACACCCAGCCTTCTTGAAAGAAACATGAAACAAGCCCCAGGTGTTTCCCGGGTAAGCTGCCACCTTCCTGGTCGGAGGATTCCAGACGAGGGTACAATTCGAAAGGCTTGATTCCTCCCGCAAAGACATCCTTTAAGATGAACGTGGCTTGAACAGATCCGTGGATGTCAGCCTTCCACAGCCGGAGCCCAGGCCGTGCTGCATACAAGGTTAGATCGCTTTGCTTACAAAGTCCTGGTATAAAACAAGCACCAAATTTCCCAGTGCTGAAATTACAAGGAAAAAAGAGGGAGAACAGACAGGGGCTGATTTAAGGTGGTAGCTGTCAACCCCTGATACTAACTCTAACAAGAATTTCTTGGCTAAGCCTCAGCAAGATTGATTTCTTTTCAAACCCTTTCTACATTTGTTACTGCTGTTAATTGAACCACACTGTCACCTCTGTGTCCACAGAACAAGGTCTTGGTCTTATGCTCCCCACTTTATACCCAGAGGGTGTACCTGCTGGCACACATCCTGGTTCACACTGCACTCGGGGCTTCATCTCCACTCTCTCATTCCTCACGACAACCCTGCAGGACAGATGTGACAACTTCCATTTTAGAAAAGAGGAAACTGAGGCAGAAGGTGCAAATCTGGGTCCGACATCCTCTCTGTGCTTTGAAATTCTGTTCCTTCTATTGTCTGGTTGCTATGCTTGCTCCAACATCCCAATGAATGAGCTTTGTATGAAGAACTGAGGCAGCCCTTTCTGAATTTCTCTAAACCCATCAGAGTGACCAATCTCCCTTCCGGTCCCCAGGCTTGGTATTTTTTTCTGTTTTTAAAATTATGAAATAGCTAACACAAACAACAGAACCTATGCTTCTACACTGAAATTTGTGTTTATTATTTCCTTGCTTTTATTGATAATTTAACCACATTTCTATGTATTCCTGAGCATTACACAATTCAGCATTCTTTCATTTGTATTAAAAAACGATGCTATTTGCATACTTTTGCAACTTGCTTTTAACTTGCATTACATTTCTGAGATTTATCTGTGCTGATAAAAAAGCTGTGGCTCATCCATTTTCCCTGCTGTACAGTGTCCCACAGTATGTTTATTCACTCTCTTGTCAGTGGGTATTTGAATTTTTTCTACTTTTTGACTTGGAAAAGCAGTGCTGTCAGAGCTTTTGCACATGACCCACCAGCACACAGCAGCAGTTTGTCAAGGGCGTTTCGGCAGTGGAACTGTTGAGCTGTGGAGTGACAGCCGGGATGTGGAGAAGAGCTGCCTCAAGTTGAGAAGACAGTTCCAAACTTTTCCAGTGTGATCATACAAACCTATACCCCTGTCAGCGTCTGAGTTCTCATTGTGCCACACCTTTGCCAAGTCTTAGACTTCCACAGAGTTGATTTAGGAGTTTCAGTACAACTTTAAGTCCTGCTGATTTTCCCTCCAAAATATTTCTCTGATTTTGAACAGTAGAAAGAGTACTAGCTTTAGATGGACAGCTCGGGTCATTTTCACCCTGATATTTAAGAGCTATGTGATGTGTAATCTTTCTGGATCTCAGTGTCCTAATCTGTAAGCCAGGGATGACAATTCCCATCTCAGAGGCTGAAGGGAGAATTAAATGACATCATCTGCAGAGGCACAAAGAGCAACACTTGTGACACTCTGAGTCCCCACAACACTGCCTGCCACGCGGAGGCTGCAGCTGGGGGCTGCCCCTAATCCCCAGCCTCCCACCTCACGCTGTGGCACTGCTGCCTGTTCGTCACATGGGCCGTGCCCCTCTCCCACCTCACTGCACACAGTGGCCTGGGAGACTGTCCCCACAGCCCATCCCACAGTCACACAGATAAACTAGTGTGGCTGTTCCCTGCACTTCAGTATCTCACGAGGTCCCTTTGGAGGGGGTCCAAGGAGGACATCAAATACCAAATGCAGCTTTGAAAAAAGGTCCTTAGACTAACCGAGAGTGTTTTAACTCTGTAGATCATTCATGGACAACTCTACAATCAGCACCATGTTTGATCACTGCCTGAGGGGCATGTGTTCTGGAAAGGTTCTCCAAACGGAGGGACCCCGAGGAGTTCTAGCAGGGCAGCCCATAACCTCTTCTTCCTACTCTCCTGTGGAATCAATTTCTATCTGGTGATTCAATTTGTAAATGTTTTCTTCTATGTACAGGCCCTCTTACAGATGTCCTGTCCCCTCCATTTTGATTTGTTCTCCTTAGGTCACTAAGTGTTCATCTGAACAAACATCTGGGAGTCCCTGCACTATGCGACACCCTAGTGCTGCGGGTGACAGAAAAGGTAAATAAGATGAGACCCCAGCCCTGCCTTAGAACACGCTGCAGTAGGTGTGGGCATGAACAGCTCCCACACCACCTGGAGGCGCCACACCTGAGGCTTACAGAGCCGCTCGAGGAGTACCAAGGGGACACCTGTGACTGTGGCATAAAAAGGCCACACCTGGGATCCTGGGTGGACTATTGCCATGTGGAGAAAAGGGGAACAGGCATTCTGGGGAAAAGAACACGCTGAGCAGGGTCCCGGCAAGCAGCTAGCTCTAAGGAGCTGCTCTAACACGTGGCGAGCAGGCTGGGAAGGGGATAACTAGCGAAGGCCAGGTGCAAATTGTCCTAAACCCCTTCTTGGCCACCACCCACCTGCTATGTGATTCTTCAGCATTTGCTCATGTCAGTCTCAATCAGATGCTAAAACTCCAACTTTTAAGGTCTGAGCACTGCAGGGTTCTAAAATCATAAATAAATTAACCTCGTTCTTACTTCTGGTGGACATGATTTCCAAAAAAACCACTGATGACTTAAAGTACTTTAATTCCCTTTATGAGCCACATTCATATGAAAGGAGTGTTTTCTGGCTAACAAATTCTAACCATAAGATAGTGTTTTCTAACTTAATACATAATTATGGTGCCATAGACCAGAAATGCTGAGCTCAGACAGAGCCTGGAACCAAGAAAGATGGGTGAGGAATGAGCGAAAGCCCTGAAAATAATCTCAACAGCCAAATGCCCCAAGGTCATCCCACAGGCACCACGGTGGCCCTGTCCCGAACTTGATGCTTCGCCCACACCTGGCTCGGACTGCAACATGGAGATGCTGCAGACATGGGTTAGCCCTGACAAGTGGGCCGCAGGGGACACAGCAAGAGGTGTGCAGAGAGCTCTGGCACAGAACAGTGCAATGGAAACATGGAGGAGCACAAGACTGTAGTGCACGCTTGGGGATGCCTGGGGTCTTCGAGATTTGCTGCGGGAACATATATATTGTTTTGTTCAATCTGAGGCAGTTCACAGACTTGATGGGAAGAGGCCCTCACCTTATATGGCCGAGATGCCCCACTTGCCTGCACCTGTACCTGGGCTCTGCTTCCTCAGCTGAGAGAACACCCCTGACCCTATTCAGGCTAATCTGTCTGGCACCCACCAGAGGGCTCCAGGGATCAACGACCTGCACCACCGTTTTCTCTGTGGAGCCACCCCATCTCCCGTATGCTGCCACCAGCCCATCTTTTAAAAACTCACCAGACCATACCTCCACCTCTAGGCAGTGCCCCAGGTTCTGTGCTCCCTTGCACAAAGATGCCCTCCAAAAAGTCATCGACATGCCCTGTCCACCCTTCTCCTTCAGCCCCCTCCACCGTGGGGCCTGCTCTCGACGAGGGAGGGATGCCGGCCACCAGGCCCCAAACCCAAAGGCCCTTCTCAGCCCCTTCTGCCCAGCTCCAAGTCAGCCCCACACAGAAGCAGGTGAGCTCTGAAACTCAGATTGTCATTCTCCACCTAAGCCCTCTGGTGGCGTTCCATCAGGCCCAGAAGAGCGGGAGACAGAACCCCATGCCGGCGCTGGCTCAGGCCTTCCTTTCCAACTTCGTTTTACACCAATGCACCCGACCCCTGCACAGCCAGCCCAGCCCGTTCTGGCTCCTTGAACGTGCCGAGCCCTGGCCCAATCTGGGGCCTTGCTGTGTGATGCTCCCCGAGCCTAGAATGCTCTTCTGCCAGCTCTTCCCACACTTCAGCTTCAGCTCAGACATCACCTGCCCATGGAGGCCTGCCTGGCTGCTCTATCTAAGAGAAGCAGCCCACTGCCATGGCAGGCCTTACACTGCAGGTTCAGGAGCTCTTGCAGCCTATACACGTCTCATGCTTGAGGACAGATGCCTGTCCTCTTGCTCATGGCCCTGCTGCCCAGCCAACACTCACCAAACACTTGCTGAATGAAGCACCATCTCCAGGGGGCAAACATGGCTGCCGCCCTTCCCCAAGTATGACCTACAACAGCACACAACAGAAAGACAAGCCCTTAAGACACAGAGGTTAAAAATATTCTCATTCAGGCTGTGTTATCCCCCACCTCTTTAGGGCTCAATAAAACTACCTCCCTCAGAGAAAGGGGGCACACTATTTGATTATGCATCCTGGAACAGTGCTTGGCGGACACACTTAATCAATGCTGCCGAAAACACTTGACTTTACACAAATGCTCCAGGAGAGGTTCACAGAATGCTGCTTAGATTTCCACACAAGACGTTGGAAGGCCAAGTTTTAGAAGAAAGACTGTTGGATACATGATCCATGCAAAGGTAACTGGTTTTTAACTCTCTATACTCCACCTTCTTCCAAAAAGACACAGTGCAGCATGACATTGACAGATGGACCAGGAGAGACGTTGGGCAGAGGAGCAGGACATGGGTAGAGGGAAAGTGAACCAAGATCTGCAGAACCACTAAGCCCAACCTAAAAATTCCACTGAGTTTTCCAGGGACCAAGAGGGAGATTACTGCTTGCCAAAGGCCAAATTTTTTATGGAATTTAGGGGGTATTCAGCATGGAAAACAGAAGCCGAAGGGGAGGCATGACAGTGACTTTCAACACCCAAGGGCTGCCCCACAGTGAAGAGAATAAACAGGCACTGTGTCACTGCAAAGCCTGGACACAGAACAATGGAGGCCGAGAGGCCGAGGCTGGCTTCACCCATCCCACCTCAGTGGCCCTCTCCGTGCCTGGCCTCGCCCAGCCCCAGGCACCACCAGCCTCAGCGGGCCCTCAGCAGTGCCGGCCAATCCCAGTTCATTGCCAAGGGGCCAGGGCCCTCCCCGCCTTCAAGCCCAGCTGCCTACTTGTCCCAGTTCTCCATAGGCAACAGTGCCCCGTCACTGGGGTCCCCACTCCTCCAGACCTATGATCTTTGGTGGCACTGATGCCCACCTTCTCCTCCCGTCCCCAGCCTGGCTTCCTGCCCCCTCCTCCTGGCCCCATCCCATGCCAGCGGCCATGTTGAGCAGGCTATGGCCTGTAGAGCACCCGTGTGTTCCTGCTGCCTGCTTCCCAGGGCTGGAAGGCGGGTGGCCCTAGCCCAGCCCCACTCATCACTGTCCTTCCACATAGCAGTCAAAGGAGGGACAATGTCTCAGCCTGGAATCCTGACCCCTTCCAATCCCTCCGCTCACTGGTCCCATTCCTGCCTCTGCCCACTCCTCCAGGAAGTCTTCCTTGTCCCCCAGCCAGTAGGCCTGCTTAAACTCCACGGCACCCTGCGCATTGCTCCACAGCAGGTAATGCAACTTTTTGGCTGAGTTTATTATGCTTCCATGACAGTGGGCCTTGTCTACCAGTTGCACCAAGCCTGCACAGAGGGCAGAGGCACAAGGAGTGGGCATGGAGCCCACTGCCTTGGGGGCAGCTCCAGACCCTGGCACTCAAGGCTCAGCTGCCAAGCCTGCATGTTCCTCCTGTTTGACACAAGGACAAGGCATCCCAGGCAGGTGGTGGACTCACCTGCAGCCCAGGCTACGAGCCACTGTGGTTGGCATGTGGCAAACAGGAACCTGGAGGTACTTACAGATCCTCTAGAACCACCAAGCTGGAACATTTGGAGCTTACCTTTTCCTTGGCTGAGTTCCAATTTGCTTGACAGACTTTTCCTCGGTGTAAAAAAGCAGACTTCTTTGCAGAGTAGAGACAAGCAGCACTTTCTGGCTATAGTCCAGCTGCACAATTGAAGACGGCTCTTCTAACACCAAATGGGAGTTACAGACACCCTGTTAAAAGAAAGCCCAGTTAACCCGAACTCAATGTGGGGTCAAAGTAACCCAACGCTCCCCAGAAGCGGGAGGCATCCTTTCTGTTACCTGCACTTAGGGCGAGTACACGCTTTCATCCTCCTCAGATTCAGTGTCAACCCATTTCGATGAAATTATTTGGAAAAGTCCTTACTTAGGAGAAAATAGTCAATGTTACCACCTATCTCAGGCTACATCAAGTTTGACAAGAAACATTTCAAAATTCCATATAATTAAAAAAATGTTCTCAGTTCAAAGAAGAATCCATATAAGCAGAAGTGTATTGCACTATGCATATTATTTATTCAGTTATAATAAAACACAATGGGACTTTCTGTAAAATTATTGTGACAGCAATCAGCCAAATTCATATTACACTATGCCTCCACAGACAGTCAAAGCATCACTGGGGATATTATACCCTTGCAACTCTAAGGGTCAGAGAAAACAGGAGGTTAGAAAGAAGTTAAAATTAATTTAAGTATATTAAAGAACAAAGTAAAATTCTAGAAGGCATTTTACTACTAACACAAACTATATTTCTTGGTGTCAAAATCTGCTTTGACAAGTCAGTCTTCTCTTGAACCTGTTTCTTCCATTGTTTAAGAAACAGTGATACAAAAACATAGACCTTTTTTGAGGGAAAACAGGGAGCAGCCATCAAATATAGTAGTCAAATTTACATGTATTGAAATTCCTCCTCTTAGATACACAATTCTATGAATTTTGACATGCATACAGTCATGTAACCACCAACACAATCAAGATAGAGAAATTCCCATTACCCCCAAAATATTGAGGACTTCTAAGGCAGAATTCCCTCCTACAACTGTAGTTATGAAAACTGTAGCTTCTCAGTTTTTGACTTAGCTTGTAATGGAGTTACTGTCACAAGAACATGCATCCTCCCTGTCTCTTTCTGCAAATCTCACAAAGTACTCATGTCTTTAAAAAAAATTATCAGAACCTCAATAAAGCTGGGAGGAAATTTTCAAAGTGCTAAGGACAATGTTTTCTGCGTGTGGTTTTCCCCCCACTCCCTGAAGCGGTGCATGCTTGGAAACACTCTCTCTGGGCTGCCCACAGGCTGGGGCAATGGCGGCAGGAAAGCATAACTATGGGGACACCGAGTAATCTGGACGAAACATTTGCCTGGAGAGCAGTGGTCCTCAAAGTGCAGCCCGCAATCCCTGAGGGTCCTTATAACCCTGTTCAAGAGGTCTGCTAGGCCCAAATCATTTTCATTATAATACTAGTTACATCTGCCTTGTTCATGGGTTGGCATTTGTACTAATGGGGTACCACATGGGTAGAGCTACTAGAACCTCAAGTCAGCCCAAACTGAGAAGGACCCCAGACTCGTTGAGTTGTTCACTGCCATGTTCTTACAGTGAATACGGGCATGTCACTTAGGGTCTTTCATACCAAAAAAACTGTAATTTCACTAAATCTCGACCTTTGGTACATGAAGTTTTCTGTACACACACAGTCCTTCTGCTGTACACTGAAGTACTTGGATTCTCTCAAGAAAAAGCACAGCTGAGAGCTAAACCAGCCACTGTTTTCACAGAACACCATTTTTACCCAAAATACTAGAGTTCCCAACTTGGGTATTTGGCAGACATTTTCTCAGGAAGAACAAAGTAAGCTCGTCACTTCAAGGAGAACAAGTGATGGTATTTGTTGCTGATGATAAAATCAAGTTTTCAAGTAAGGATTAGAATTTGGAAACTTGTATCAGCCCTTGTGAACTTGACAGATTCCCAATAGCTAAAGACTTTTCTGGTCAGAATGATGGCAAAATTAACAAAGGTGCTTTCTGTGATATTATATAATTAGATATACCAACACTTGGAAGATCTGCATCGGCTCAGTGGATCAACGTTTTCCAAGTGAAAATAATGTTACAAAATCACTTCTGGGTCAAATTGCTACTCAAACAGCAGGACAGACCAAAGGGTTTTACTGTTAAAAAATTCCTCTCTGTGGTGTGAGATTCCACAGTGTGACTAACCTTTAAAGAAACCACCACTAGTCAATTTGGGGGCGTGGTTAAAGAAGAAATCTACAATTCTCTGAAAAGCCTATTAAAACTTACTCCTGTTTCCAACTACATGTCTGTGTAAGGCCAGACTTTCTTTATGCACTCCAACCAAAGCGAATGTATTTGCACCAGACTGAATGCAGAACCCAGATGTCTTTTATTAAACCAGACATTAAAGAGATTTGCAAAAATGTAAAGCAATGTCACTCTTTTCACTTGTTTTGATATTAGCTGGTTTCACAAAAATGTTTTTATGTTAACATATAATAGGTTTATTATTTCAAAATAAGTATTTTGAAATTTCTCAGTTTTAATTTCTGACACAGTACACTCAGTAGATATAACCTACAAATGAAAGTTCTTTGAGGTCCTCTTTTTAAGAGTGTAAAGGGGTCCAGAAACCAAAATGTTTGGGAACTGCTGCTAGAGAATGTTTGCAATAGGCAGGTTAGTCTTAGATCAGACTGAAAGTCATTCAGTAAGTAATGCCTGAATTCCTATCAGGCCTCAGGAATGACAGCTACAAATAAGGAAATGACAGGATTGTGCCACCAAGGGGTTCATTCTAGCTGTGCAGACATGACAAAGCAAAGCAGAGGTGCTGTGGAAAAGGCAGGGGCTTTGGGGCAACATGGGTCTCCAGGTGAGCTCTGCCAGATATTCGATGGGACCCTGGACTAGTGCCCGGATCTCTCGGAGCCTCGGTTTCTTCGTCTGTTGAGGGGATGAGCACACATACCTCAGGGCACTGTAGTGAGGATTCAATATAGTAACAAACATGAGGTGGGGGCTGGGCACCAAGATGCCACCAAACCGTCTCCTCTGCCACTCTCTCTCCCACCAGATCATCCCACACAGGCAAGGCTTGGCAGGGGTGAGTTCTCCACCCACTGACAGCACTGACGTTGGTCCAAAGTTATGATTATGAAATGCTTTGTGTCGCTCCTACAAACCCCACAAGGAATGAGTAATGAAATGGCTTCTTTTCCTCTTTTCCAAGTAGTGGCAGTAGAGAACAGGAGAATGGAATAAGTCAATGCTTCAGGAGAAAGGCCAACTCTCTCGTCACAGAAGTAGAAGCTTATCAGAAAAGTCCCTGAACGATATGTTACAAATAACAACTGAGATTATAAAGGGATCACCAATAGAATACAAGCTGACTAAAAAAATACAATCATGAAGAATTTCTCCAAATATAAGAGGGTCCACAATATTTCTGAGAATAATCTTACCTGGTCTAGATCCAGAGAAGAATAGACAATTTTCCCTTTGTCATCCCCAGAGAACAATTTCATTCCATTGGGGCTCCAAGCCAGGGCTGTTATGCTATTTTTATGAATACCAGTGACATCGAATCTTCGCAGCTATGAATAAACGATAAAAATACACACAAGAAAAAGAAAAGGATTAAACACTGTTAGATGGAGCTATGTGGATAAGGTGGTACACAATCCCTCCTGTTTATGGAGGAGCTCATTTTCCCAACCTTGCTCTCCATGCAGAATCCTGTACAAGGCTCCATCTGTACATTTACCCTCAAAGCTGAGAGAGAACAGCCAGAGAATAATACGCAAAATTTAAATTATTGATATGTGCTTTTTGCCAAGTGTCCTACCAGTAACAGAGATGTGTTAGCTGATTATGGAGAGCACGGTGGTCAGCTTTCCTGAGCATATGTTTTCTAGGCAGGTGAGGATTTCTCATTTAAAATACATGAGGAATTTGCCAAGAAGTAAAGAAATGCTAAAATGATCAGTCCTTACCTGTTTATTTCTCCCGGGCAATGAAGACACAAGCTGAAAAACTGCGACCCTCCCAGAGGCTGTGCCCGCAGCCACAAGGTCATCGAAGCAGCTCAGCAGCTTCACCGCCGAGACGGGCTCTGTTTTCCCCTAAACGAGGAAACACGCAGACACAAATGGGCCTGTAACCAGGCTGGCTTTCAAAATGTACAACATTACTAAAGGAGGAGAAAACTTCATGGGGCTGAAGCAATATTCCTGATTAAAAACATACACAATTCCAAAAGATAATTAAATCAGTTAAAGCCCTCTTTTTTCTCTCTAGGTTTTTAATCATTGAAATGACAAAACTGCTTTCTTGAAGGAAATCCTGATCAATCAAGTGTGAAAATACTGCGTTCTTACAAAGAGAGTCCTAAGGAGCCTGGACAAGGAGTTACCCCCGCAAAAAGGAGTCTGCAGTGAAAGAACTAACCCAAACCTGAGCCCCACTTTCTTCTCTTAATGCAGACAAGTCACTAAACCACTGTAGCTCATGGTCTACTGCTGTGAAGATCAGTGAGATGATACATCTGAAGGTGCTTTATAAGCTGATTCCTGGTGTATTAGAGAAATAATCACATTAAATACTATTAACTCAAGCTCAATACTTTATTAAAAAGCACTTGTACAAGCATCATATATAGAGATTCAGGCTTCCAGCCCACTTGAGTGATTTTTAATTTTGAAACCATTCATTCAGAAAAATTACACAACCACTTTGACCTTGCAAGACATATGGTAACATCTCCAATGAACCATTTTGATCCCTGGTGTAGAAATTTACATGACAATCAATCTGTCAAATATGTAGTAAGCATGCCCACCACGCTCAGGGCACTGAGTCAGCTGCTATGGTAAAGAAACTAAAGTAGGTCGCAGGTCCACCCTCTTAAAGCTCAGCTGGAGCAATGACAGGGGCTCATGAAAAGCTGCCTGCAGACAGTGGGGGTGGTAATGACAGAGCTCACTTTCACCTGGTACTTTATAGCTTCCAGGGTATTCTCATGGACTATAAATATATCTGCTGACAGATTGTGATTGAGAGTAAGGAATTTGCATCTAAAGCTATAAGAAAGCAAAGGGGAGTCCTTGAAGATTCTGACTTTGCCAGTGTGTCAGTCAGAAGTGTTTCTGACAGCCCCGATCAGGAGCAGGATGGAAGAAGGGTGGTGTGGCACCAGGCAGGAACACCAGCTAGAAGCCTTTGCAACAGTCAGGCCAGAGGCTGTATGCGCCTACCCAGACAGGCGGCAAAGGGAACAAGCACAGAGGCAGTGAGCTCTGATGAAGAAAGAAGCCTACGGTAAGGCCTGGTCAGTCCGATGCAGCGGCAATGATACGAGCACGGCAGCTCTCCTTTACTGAGCACTCTCTGCATCAGGCAACCTGTTAAGCACTTTACATAGGTTGTCTCCTTGGATCCTCAGCCATGGGAGCGGCACTGTGGTTATCCTCAGTTTACAAAGGTTAAGTGATTTGTCTAAGGTCATGCAGCTCAAAAGAATCAGGAGTTTGGAGTCACTTCCAAGCGTGACTATCTCCAGAGACCCTGCTCTGCCTCTCAGCTCTATGCTTTCCCTGTGACGGATTCTATGGGCCCTGCAGATGGAAACCTTGGTAGGCTGGTGGAGAGGAAGGAGAATGGAGAATGAGAGGACTTCATCATCTGAACATGGCTAACATGAGTGACGGTTCCATTTGCAGAATCCACTGGTGCTGCTTTGAGGGAAGAAAGTGACTCCATGTGTTTTAGATATGTACACTCTTCACATGGCAGCAGGATGTTGAAAAGAGAGTATGTTCCCTGAGAATTTGTAACTATAAAAACTGCTACCACATCAAGAATCAAAATCATTTATTGGAGATCTTGCTATGTCATAACACAAACTCAAAAATGGTTATGTAATTTTTCTGAATGAATGGTTTCAAAATGGGCTGGAAGCCTGAACTTCTATGTGCAGTACTTGTACACACTTTTTAAAAATAAACCAATGTATTAAGCTGAGTTAATGTTATTTAATATAATTACTAATGTTATAGTTCTTGACTCAAGAAACAAAACATCCCAAGAATCACATTATCAATACTTAACTATACTTCAGATAGAAAAAAATATGCGGCTTCAACTTCCAACAGCATAATAGTCTAGCTATTCAGAAAAACATTCCTCTCCAAACACTTAGAAATGCTGAGTAAGATCAATATAAAACATAAAGCATAGAACATCCTTTTAAATGAACGGATGATCTCTAGAAAGTAAAGAAAAATCTACAGGAGGCAAAAACAAAAAAGCATATTGTCATACCAAAAGAGAAGCGAGCCCTGAAGCCACAGGCTACCCTGGAACTATCTGGGCAATGCCAGGGCCTTGGTTTTCTCATCTGAGCAGGGTTAATGCGGACAAGGCTTTAGGTCAGATGAGGTACAAAGCCAGAGCCTCTGAAGACCCAGTCCTTAGTGAAAGTGTAAACTAGGGAAAAATTGCTTCCCTGGCAAATAGAACTTTGTTTTGTCTCCGGCACTGATTGGAGTGAATAGAAAGGAAGAACGGTTCCAAGAATCTGTAACCACAAGCCTGCCCTCTTCAGCACCCGAGTTTGAATTTATTCTCCCTTTCTACTCAACAGAAGCTCCATGCTAAGCAATTTACCTGAAGTCCTTCTTAGCTAGCAGAACCCCACGGTGAAGAGTGAACGTGAGCCCTGTCTGTGGGACACAGCCTCAACTCGGGACCCTCAGCATTCACACATACCAAGATCAGCCATATATCTTATCATTAGAAATTGCCACAGGCAAATAGGCCCATGGAGAAAAATCAGCTAAAAAAACCAATAATAGAATTGGACAATCCCTCACCTCCACTCAAGTATTTCATGTACATTGAAGAGACCCAGAACATAAAAGAAATATGCCTGAAAGTGTTAAAGAAATATAAAAGGAAATTTGAACATAAGTATAAGCTACTATCAGAAATGGTCAAATAGAAATGAAAATCAAAAGAATTTAAAATGTCAGTGATGGATTAAACAGCAGATGAGTCACAACTGAAAGAAAATTTTGAACTAGGTCACAGATCTGTGCAACGAGAGACAAAAAGATTTAAAAAATGAAGAAGTTAAGAGTCACAGTGGACAGAATATAAGATCCAACCTGCATTTAACTGGGATTCTAAAAGGAAAGAGGAGAACACGGAAGGCACCATCTTCAGAGATAAGGGGTGAAAATTATCCAAAACTGATGAAAGACCTCAGGAGCACAAACATTGAACAAGATTAATGAAAACAAATACACATATATGCATCTGCTGTGAAAGAGTAAAACCTCAAAGACAATGAGAAGATTATTAATATGTCAGAGAAAAAAGGCAACTAACCAAGTATGAATAATTATTTAAAAACAAACTTCTCCGCAGCAATAATGGCATCCAGGAGACAGAGGAAAATCATCCTCAAAGTGCCAAGAGAAAAAAAGTGTTAGTCTTGAATAATACACCTGTCTCAGGAGTTCAGAGACAGGGAGACACTCAGACAAGCAAAAAAGCAAAAGTACTTATCACCAAAAGATCTCAACACAAGAACTACTAAAGGATGTATTCCAGCAAGAAGGAGAATGGTTGCAAAGGGACGAACTGAGATGTAACAAGGAGTGGCAGTGAAGAAGCCAGTAAGAATGTGAGATAATCTAAATGGTGAGTATAAAATACAATAATAGTAATAATGTCCAATTTGGGTAGTTAAAAATAGAACTAAAATACTAGACAATTACATATATGATGAAAAAGGCCAAAGACATTATAAGAAAACTAGACCAATATCCCTCATGAATATAGACATAAAATATCTTAACATTACTAATATCTTTGTATGGTGACAGTAACCACACTTATCATGATGAACAACATTTTATAGTGTATTTAACTGTTGAATCAGTATGTTGTATACTCAAAACCAATATAATATTGTCAATTATACTTCAATTAAAAAACATTTTTAGTCATGAAACATTTAACAAAATGGCAATAAGTACACACATTTCAGTAATTTATTTAAATGTAAATGGACTACCTAGTACAATAAAAAGACAAAGGGTAACTAAATGTGTTAAAAAAAAACAAGACCCATCTATTTGCTGCCTGTAAGAGACTCAATTCATACCTAAAACACACAGACTGAAACTGAAGGGATGAGAAAAGATATTCCACACAAACAGCAATGAAAAAAAAAAGCTGGAGTAGCAATACTTGTATCAGAAAATACAGACTTCAAGACAAAGAAAGTAATGAGTCAAAAAAAGACATTACATAATGATAAAGGGATCAGTCCAACAACAGAATGTAACAACTATAAATATCTATGCATCCAAAATGGGAGCACCTAATTATATAAAGCAAGTACTAACAGACCTAAAGGGAGAAATTGACAGTAACACAATAATAGCAGAGGACTTTAACACTCCCCACTTACATCAATGGATAGAAAATAAATAAGACAAAAAATAAATAAGGAAACACTGGCATTGAACAACACATTACACTAGATGGACATAACATATATAAACAGAACATTCCACCCAAAAGCAGCAGAATACACATTCTTCTCAAGTGTACGTGGAATGTTCTCCAGAGCTAATTAGTAGTTAGGAGAGACATAATAAAGAGCAGAGCAGAAATAAACAAAATCAAGACTAAGAAAATAATAGGACACAATACAAAATATTAGGACACAAAACAAATCTCAATAAATTTAAGAAGACTGGAATTGTATCAAGCATCTTTTCAGACTACAATGGTATGAAACTAGATATCAATTACAAGAAAAAAACTGCCCACTTTTACCACTTTTATTCATAGTCCTGGAAGTCCTAGCCACAACAATCAGACAAGACAAAGAAATAAACGGCATCCTGACTGGTAGGGAAAAAGTAAAACTGTCACTATTTGCAGATGACATGATTCCATATATAGATAACTCCAAAGACTCCACCAAAAAACTATTAGAACTAATAAATGAATTCAGTAAAGTCTCAGGATACAAAATCAATATACAGAAATGTGTTGTATTTCTATATACTAATAACAAGCTAGCAAAAAGAAAAAATCAAGAAAACAATTCCATTTACAATTGCATCAAAAATAATAAAATATCTAGGAATAAATCTAACTAAGGAGGTGAAAGACCTGTACTCTGAAAACTATAAGACATTTGATAAAAGAAACTGAAGAAGACACAAATAAATGGGAAGGAGGTCCCACGTTCATGGATAGGAAGAATTAATATTGTTAAAATGGCCATCCTACCCAAAGCAATTTACAGATTCAGTGCAATCCCATCAAAATACCAATGACATTTTTCAATGAACTAGAGCAAATAATCCTAAAAATTTATATGGAGCACAAAAGACCATTAATAGCCAATGCATCCAGAGAAAGAAGAACAAAGCTGGAGATATCACGCTCCCTGATTTCAAGCTATGTTACAAAGCTATGGTGATTAAAATAGTATGGTACTGGCATAAGAATAGATTTTGGATCAATGGAACATATGAGAGAGCTCAGAAGTAAACCCACAGATATATGGTTAATTAGTATATGACAAAGGTGGCAAGAATATACAATGGGGAAATGACAATCTCTTCAACACAAGGTGTTGGGAAAACTGGACAGCTACATGTAAGACAATGAAACCAGATCACTGCCATACACAAAAGTAAACTCTAAATGGATTAAAGACCTAACTGTAAGATAAGAAATCATAAATTTCTTAGAAGAACACATAGGCAGAAATCTCTTGAACATCACCATGAGTAACTTTTTCTGGATATGTCTCCCTGGGCAAGGGAACAATACCAAAAATAAACAGATGGGACTGTATCAAACTAAAAAGCTTCTGTACAGCAAAGGAAACCATCAACAAAACAAAAAGACAACCTACTGTACGGGAGAATATATTTGCAAATGATATATTCAATAAAGGGCTAATATCCAAAGTATATAAAGAATTCATACAATTCAATGCCAAAAACCCCCAAATAACCCAATTAAAAAATGGGCAGAGGACTTGAACAGACATTTTTCCAAGGAAGACATATAGATGGCTCACAGGCACATGGAAAGATGCTCAACAACACTAATCATCAGGGAAATGCAAATCAAAATCAGAGTGAGATATCACCTCACACAATCAGATTGGTTACTATCCAAAAGACAAGAAATAAGTGTTGGTGAGGATGTGGAGAAAAGGGAACCCACCCATACTGTTGGTAGGAACATAAATGGGTCTAGCCACTATGGAAAACAGTATGGAGGATACTCAAAAAAACTAAAAATATAAATACCATATGACCCAGCAATTCCACTTCTAGGAATTTTCCCAAAGAAAACAAAATCACTGATTCAGAAGATACATGCACACCTATGTTTACTGCAGCATTATTTACAATGATAAGGCCAAGATATGAAAGCAACCCAAGTGGCCACCGATAGATGAATGGATAAAGAAGATGCAGTACATGCACACAATGGAATACTACCCAGCCATAAAAAAGAAGGAAATCTTGCCATTTGTGACAATGTGGATAGGCCTACAGGGTATCAGGCTAAGTGAAATAAATCAGACAGAGAAACCAAATACCACATGATTTCACTTACATGTGGAATCTATAAAAACAAAACAAATAAAAAGGAAATAGACCTATAAATAGATAACAGACTGTTGGTTATCATAGGGAGGAGTTTGGGGGATGTGTGAAATAGGTGAAGGGGATAACAAGGTACAAATTTCAAATTATAAAATAAATTAGTCATTCAAATGGAAGTACAGCATAGAGAATATAACCAATAATATTGTATTATCTTGGTATCGTAGCAGGGAGTAACTACACTTACCATGGTGAGTATGTAGTAAAATATATAATTATCAAATCACTATGTTATACATTTGAAACCAATATAATATTGTTTATCACCTATATTCCAAGAAAGTAAAAATCAAGAGCTGTTGAGCAGAAGGCTATCATCGTCTTTCATGATGAAAAATTGCAAAACAAATTTTTTTTATTTACTAAAATGAATACAGCAAGATTTTGAAAAGGATACTATATCATGACAAGGTAGGGTTTGCAAGAGTAATACATAATTGGATTAATAACCAAAACTCAACACATATAATATGCCATATTAATAAAGAAGAAAGTCATATCCTCTCAACAGATTCAGAAAAAGTATTTGACAAACTTCAATACTCAGTCATGATAAAAACTCTCCAGAAAACTAGGATTGAAGTAAGTAGAAGTAAAAAGCATCTATGAGCAATCTACAGCTAATGTAGTTGTGAAAGCTAAACGCTGAGGCAAAGATGTCCAGTCTCACTGTGGACGTTACACAGGATGACCAAGCCAATTAAGTAAGCCAAGTAAAAAAAATAAAGACCTACAGATTTGAAAGGATGAAGTAAAACCCTTTCTTCATAGATAGACATTGTCATCTATGCAGAAACCCTAAGAAATTTACAAAGCAGGATATAAGGGAATTATATAAAAATCAACTATATTTCTATATACTAGCAAGAAAAAATAAAACAAAACTGCTGTATAGTTCTTATATTATCTATGTAGTGAAATTACTTGAGGTAGACTGAGATAAGTTAAAAGACACATGCTGTAAACCCTAAAACACTATCAAAAAAAAGGTAATGCCTAATAAACCATACTGCACATAAAATAGAAATATGAAAAAATAATTGACCCAAAAGCAGTAGGAAAAGGGAAAAGCAAAAACAAAAACAGAATAAAGAAAAGATGGGATAAGTAGAAAACAATCACCAAGATGACAGATTTTGGTTTTTAAAAGGGGGCCATTTTACACCCCCAACCCCCAGCCACAGCCCCTGCCTCATGGGACATTTGGCAATGATGGCAGTGGCTACAACTGGGGAGATGCTATTGTTGTCAAGGTAGAAACCAGAGATGCTGCTGAACACCCTATAGTACGCAAAGGACAGCACTCTGAGACCAAACGTCACTAATGTCAGGTTGAGAAAGCTTGACTTAAACCTAACCATACTAGTAATTACATCAAATATAAATGGCCTAAATGTGTCAATTAGAAAGTAGAGATTATCAAACTGGATAAAAAAAGTAGACCCAAGTTTATGCTATCTACAAAAAATGTACTTTAGATATAAAGGCACAGAAAAGCTAAAAGTAAGAATAGAGAAAGACAGACCATGCAAGCTCTAATTACAAGAAAACAGGAGTGGCTATACTAATATTAGACAAAGTAAACAAGGAATATTACCAGAGATAAGGAGACATTTTATAGTGATAAAAGGATCAGTTCAACAACGAGATGTAATAGTCCTAAATGAATAGGTACTCAGTAACAGAGCTTTAAAATGCATGAAGCAACCCAACTATGTGGATGCAGTTAATGACACTGAACTATACACTTAAAGATGATTAAAATGGTAACTTTTACCTTAGGTATGTATATTTTACCACAATCAAAAAAATATGAAGCAAAAACTGACAGACTGAAAGAACAAAGGCACAATTTTGTTCAGAGATTTCAACCTTCCTCTCACAGTAATTGGCAGAACAAGTAGGCTATGGAAGTCCTGAAAGAATAAACCATAGCAGGGCATTAGTCTGTGCCCAGTGAGGCAGGCCCCGAAGATGGAATTAGATGTGTGAGGCAGTTGTGTGAGGAAACGCCTGTGGAAGAAAAGGGGTAACAGCTGGATGGGGCAAGAATTATCAGAGCACAATGCAGGTCTGCATGCCGGGAAGGAAAGAATGAAGGAAGGAGGGTTAGATAGGTACACCTCACACTGCAGTGTGGTCTAAGAAAGTTTTGGCCAAGCCAATGAGCCACCCCAAGCCAACGTCACTATCAGAGGAGGCTCCTGTCTCACAGGACTGAGTCTACATTCTTGTCCGAGCTACTCAGTCACTGACTGGGAGCGGACAGTCATTCTGGTCTTGGTATGAGCATGGTGGTGGACTCAGAGTGCTCATCAGTCATGCTCCTCACAGGAAGACAGGGGTTGGAATTAGGTTATGACCAGGTGAAATACAGAGTAAAAAGACATTGACAACAATTTCATTTCATTTAAAGAGATAAAATACAAGGGTAACTTTTTTATGACTGAATCAGGCTACACAAAACTGTTAGTTTTATAGGCTATTAGTAACATCAAATAGCCTACTTAAAAGAATGGCTAATTTAAAATGAGACGCTGAGGTAGGGCTAAGCAGGTCAGTGTTTACTGATGGTTTCACTGGGCTCATTGTGGTGGACACAAACTAGGGTGTTGCTTTCAGGGGGACTCACGGTCTAGGAAAAGGAGCAAGACCCATCAACAAATACAGGAACCAAGCATCGTTGTCACTGACACACACATACAGGTGGGTCCCAGGAAGGATATGGTCAGCTCAGACAGGTGCATGAGAGGGAGGAGAGGCAAGGTTGTGGCCTTCAGGATGCCAGCTGGACACCTACTGGATACCAAGTGCTGCAAGGTAAGATATCTTTTTGTTTTCATTTTTTTGAATAATGAATAACCATATATACAAGACTATATATGACATGACTATATACAACAGTTTAAAGACCAGTGGAGTCCCATAGCTTGGGAAAGGGAACATCAAGAGTACCTCTGAGAGGCGCTCAAGACAGCAGTATGAGTAGGGCGGCAGAAATCTCCTCCCAAAACCATATATATTTTGAAAATACAGCAAATACAACTGCTCCTAAAAGAGACACCAGAAGATACAGGACAACAGCCAGGCTACATCTACATCTGCAAGAACTCAGCATCTCACAAAAAGGGTAAGATACAAAGCCGTGACCGGGCGGGGCCTGAGCACTCCCCCTACCCCAGCTCACTGGCGGGAGGAAAAGAATCAGAGTGGGGAGGGAGTGGAAGCACAGGACTGCTAAATACCCAGCTCTAGTAATCTGCACTGGGAGCACAGACACACATTGCATGGTCTACTGGATATTAGAGAAATGGAAAAGTAAAATCTGATACAGAGACTGTGAGCAGGTCCCCACAGCCGGCTACCCTGGGACAAAAGAAAAGCAGGCACTTTAAAAGTATTAAAGGGACAAGGGTTTAACAGGTGGACAAAATCATCCCAGCACACTCAGCCCAGCAGGCTGGAAATCTTAAGGAACTTCAAATGCCCTAATCCCCTGGGTGGCAATGCAGCTCTGAAGCCCCTCATGGTGATAAGCAGCTTGCCATTCATTCCCCCATGCCAGCACTGCGAGCAAACCAGCTGACCTGCCATTGCTGCAGACCAGCCGGGGAGCGGTCCTGCCCACAGCAACCATGCAGAGTCTTCTCCCAGCATGAAGCTAACTGGGCCAGACCCAGAGGCTGCCCCCCTGCACTCAGCTGCCCGGCTCAGGCAGAAGAAGCAGGCGCAAAGTCCAGAAGGCATGAAGGGGCACCATTCTCACAGGAGAACACACACCCCATGCCCTCGACCCCCAGCAGTTCCCTAGGCCACCCTGAGGACTGGCCTACCCATGGCAGCTCAGGCAATTAACCCAGAAACTGCTCCCTATGTGCAGTTCACTGGCATAGGCAGCGGAGAAGGGCAAGATGCCCAGCAAGCAGGAAGGGACTTTGTTCTCCCAGCTGACACATGTGCCTCTCGCTGGCGATCACTTCTATTGCCATGAAAAGGCAGAAGAACCTGGTCCAGTCCAAAATCACTCAAACAATGCCAGAGAGAGAGGGCCTGGCGAGATAGATATAATCAATCTCCCAGAAAAAGAATTCAAAATAAAAATCATAACCATGCTGATGGAAATGCAGAGAAACATGCAAGAGCTAAGGGATGAAGTCCAGAGGGGGAAAATAGAAATGAAACAAACAATGGAAGGACTTAAGAGCAGACTGGATGAGTTGCAAGGGACTGTTAATGGACTAGAAATCAGAGAACAGGAATACAGAGACGCTGAGGCAGAGACAGATAAAAGGATTTCTAGGAATGAAAGAATAGTAAGAGAACTGTGTGACCAATACAAATGGACCAATACTCACATAATAGGGGTAGCAGAAGAAGAAGAGAGAAAAAGGGATAGAAAGTGTCTTTTAAGAAATAATTGCTGAAAACTTCCCCAAACTGGGGAAGGAAATAGTCTCTCAGACCATGGAAGCCCACAGATCTCCCAACACAAGGGACCCAAGAAGGACAACACCGAGATACATAATAATTAAAATGGCAAAGATCAAATACAAGGACAGGGTATTAAAGACAGCCAGAGAGACAAAAAAGATCACCAACAAAGGAAAACCCATCAGGCTATCATCAGACTTCTCAACAGAAACATTACAGGCCAGAAGAGAGTGGCATGATATATTTAATGCAATGAAACAGAAGGGCTTTGAACCAAGAATACCGTATCCAGCAAGATTATCACTTAAATTTGAAGGAGGGATTAAACAATTTCCAGATAAGCAAAAGTTGAGGGAATTTGCCTCCCATAAACCACCTCTACAGGGTATTTTAAAGGGACTCCTTTATTCCCTATGGAAGCACTCCTAAGGCTAAATAGATGTCACCACAGAAAATAAAATCACAGCAAAGAAAGCAGACCAACCAAATACTAACTAAAGGCAAAAAATAAAATCAGCTATCCACAAAAGCAGTCAAGGGAAACACAAAAGAGTACAGAATAAAACACCAATCAGATAAAGAGTGGAGGAGGCAGAATAAGAAGGGAGAGAAATAATGAATCAGACTCTGTTTATAATACCGTAATAAGTGAGTTAAAGTTAAACAGTTAGATAGTAAAGAAGCTAACCTTGAACCTCTGGTAACCACAAATTCAAAGCCTGCAATGGCAATAAGTACATATCTTTCAACAATCACCCTAAATGTAAATGGACTGAAAGCACCAATTTAAAGACACAAAGTAATAGAATGGATAAAAATGCAAGACCCATGTATATGCTGCTTACAAGAGACTCACCTCAAACCCAAAGACATACACAGACTAAAAGTGAACAGATGGAAAAAGATATTTCATGCAAACAAAAAGGGGGAAAAAGCAGGTGTTGTTGCAGTACTTGTATCAGACAAAATAGACTTCAAAACAAAAAAAATAACAAGAGATAAAGAAGGACATTACATAATGATAAAGGACTCAGTCCAACAAGAGGATATAATCATTATAAATATATATGTACCCAACACAGGAGCACCAACATATGTGAAACAAATACTGACTGAATTACAGGAGGAAACAGAATGCAATGCATTCATTCTAGGAGACTTCAACACACCACTCTCTCCAAAGGACATATCAACCAGACAGAAAATAAGTAAGGACACAGAGGCACTGAATAGCACACTAGAACAGATGGACCTAACAGACATCTACAGAACTCTACACCCAAAAGCAGCAGTATATACATTTTTCTCAAGTGCACATGGAACATTTTCCAGAATAGACCACATACTAGGCCACAAAAAGAGCCTCAGTAAATTTAAAAAGATTGAAATTCTACCAACCAACTTCTCAGATTACAAAGGTATAAAACTAGAAATAAACTGTACAAAGAAAGCAAAAAGGCTCACAAAAATATGGAGGCTTAACAACATACTCCTAAATAATCAATGGATCAATGACCAAATTAAAACAGAGATCAAGCAATATATAGACACAAATGACAACAACATCACAAAGCCCCAACTTCTGTGGGACACAGTGAAGGCAGTTCTAAGAGGAAATTATACATAGCAATCCAGGCCTATTTAAAGAAGGAAGAACAATCCCAAATGAATAGTCTAAAGTCACAATTATTGAAACTGCAAAAAGAAGAACAAATGAGGCCCAAAGTCAGCAGAAGGAGGGACATAATAAAGATCAGAGAAGAAATAAATAAAATTGAGAAGAATAAAACAACAGAAAAAAATCAATGAAACCAAGAGCTGGTTCTTTGAGAAAACAAACAAAATAGATAAACCCCTAGCCAGACTTATTAAGAGAAAAAGAGAATCTACACACATAAATAGAATCAGAAATGAGAAAGGAAAAATCATGATGGACACCACAGAAATACAAAGAATTATTAGGGAATACTATGAAACTCTATATGCTAAAAGCTGGATAACCTAGAGAAACAGACAACTTTCTAGAAAAATACAACCTTCCAAGACTGACCAGGAAGAAAGAGAAAATCTAAACAGACCAATTACCAGCAATGAAATCGAACTGGTAATCAAAAAACTACCCAAGAACAAAACCCCTGGGCCAGATGGATTCACTGCTGAATCTTATTAGACATTTAGAGAAGACATAATACCCATTCTCCTTAAATTTTTCCAAAAAATAGAAGAGGAGGGAATACTTCCAATCTCATTCCATAAAGCCAGCATTACTCTAATACCAAAACAAGGCAAAGACACCACAAAATAGGAAAATTACAGACCAATATCCCTGATGAACAGATATGCAAAAAATACTCAACAAAATATTAGCAAACCAAATTCAAAAGCACATCAAGCAGATCATACGCCATGAGAGTGGGATTCATCCCAGGGAAGCAAGGATGGTACAACATTCGAAAATCCATCAACATCATCCACCACATCAACAAAAGAAGGACAAAAACCACATGACCATCTCCACAGATGTTGAAAAAGCATTTGACAAAATTCAACATCCATTCATGATAAAAGCTCTCAACAAAATGGGTATGCAGGGCAAGTACCTCAACATAATAAAGGCCATATATGATAAACCCAGAGCCAACATTATACTTAACAGCAAGAACCTGAAAGCTTTTCACCTAAGATCGGGAACAAGACAGGGATGCCCACTCTCCCCACTTCTATTCAACATAGTACTGGAGGTCCTAGCCACAGCAATCAGACAACACAAAGAAATAAAAGGCATCCAGATTGGTAAGGAAGAATTCAAACTGTCACTATTTGCAGATGACATGATATTGTACATAAAAAACCCTAAAGACTCCACTCCAAAACCACTAGATCTAATATCTGAATTCAGCAAAGTTGCAGGATACAAAATTAATACACAGAAATCTGTTGCTTTCCTATACACTAACAATGAACTAATAGAAAGTGAAATCAGGAAATCAAGTCCATTCACAATAGCATCAAAAAGAATAAAATACCTAGGAATAAACCTAACCAAGGGAGTGAAAGACCTATACCCTGAAAACTACGAGCCACTCTTGAGAGAAATTAAAGAGGACACTAACAAATGGAAACTCATCCCATGCTCCTGGCTAGGAAGAATTAATATTGTCAAAACGGTCATCCTGCCTAAAGCAATCTACAGAATTCAATGCAATCCCTATCAAAATACCAACAGGATTCTTTAACAAACTGGAACAAATAGTTCTAAAATTCATACGGAACCACAAAAGACCCCGAACAGCCAAAGCAATCCTGAGAAGGAAGAGTAAAGCAGGGGGAATCTCACTCCCAACTTCAAGCTCTACTACAAGGCCACAGTAATCAAGACAATTAGGTAGTGGCACAAGAACAGACCCACAGACCAGTGGAACAGAATAGGGAGTCCAGATACTAACCCAAACATATATTGTCAATTAATATATGATAAAGGTGCCGTGGATATACAATGGAGAAATGACAGCCTCTTCAACAGCTAATGTTTTCAAAACTGGACATCTACTTTTAAGAGAATGAAACTGGATCACTGTCTAACCCCATACACAAAAGTAAATTCAAAATGGATCAGAGACCTGAATGTAAGCCATGAAACCATAAAACTCTTAGAAAAAACCATAGGCAAAAATCTCTTGGACATAAACATGAACGGCTTCTTCATGAACATATCTCCCCAGGCAAGGGAAACAAACGCAAAAATGGACAGGTGGGACTATATCAAGATGAAAAGCTTCTGTACAGCAAAGGACACCACCAATAGAACAAAAAGGCATCCTACAGTATGGGAGAATATATTCATAAATGACAGATCCGATAAAGGGTTGATATTCAAAATATATAAAAAGCTCATATACCTCAACAAACAAAAAGCAAAGAATCCAATTAAAAAATGGGCAGAGGATCTGAATAGACACTTCTCCAAAGAAGAAATTCAGATGGCCAAGAGGCACATGAAAAGATGCTCCACATCACTAATCATCAGAGAAATGCAAATTAAAACCACAATGAGATATCACCTCACACCAGTAAGTATGGCCACCATCCAAAAGACAAACAACAACAAATGTTGGCGAGGTTGTGGAGAAAGGGGAACCCTCCTACACTGCTGGTGGGAATGTAAATTAGTTCAACCATTGTGGAAAGCAGTATGGAGGTTCCTCAAAAAACTCAAAATAGAAATACCATTTGACCCAGGAATCCCACTCCTAGGAATCTACCCTAAGAATGCAGCAGCCCAGTTTCAAAAAGACATATGTACCCCTATGTTTATTGCAGCACTATTTACAATAGCCAAGAAATGGAAGCAACCTAAGTGTCCATCAGTAGATGAATGGATAAAGAAGATGTGGTACATATACACAATGGAATATTATTCAGCCATAAGAAGAAAACAAATCCTACCATTTGCAACAACATGGATGGAACTAGAGGGTATTATGCTCAGTGAAATAAGGCAGGCGGAGAAAGACAAGTACCAAATGATAACCCTCATATGTGGAGCATAAGAACAAAGAAAATAACTGAAGGAACAAAGCAGCAGCAGAATCATAGAACCCAAGAATGGACTGACTAACAGTTACCAAAGGGAAAGGGACTGGGGAGGATGGGTGGGAAGGGAGGGATAAGGGGGGAAAAGGGGCATTACGATTAGCATGTATAATGTAGAGGGGGCAACACGGGGAAGGCCGTATAACACAGAGAAGACAAGTAGTAATTCTATAGCATCTTTCTACACTGATGGACAGTGACTGTAATTGGATATGTGGTAGGGACTTTATAATGGGGGGGGTTGTCTAGTAACCATAATGTTGCTCACGTAATTATGCATTAATTATACCCAAAAAAAAGAGTACCTCTGAAACCCCCATGGCCTTCTCCCTGATTGCATACCCCCACCCCACCAAAATGACAACCCTGAAGCTGGGATTAATTATTCCTTTGCTTTTACTCACAGCTCTACCACGTGTGCATGCATCCTTACACACTAATGTGGGTATATGTGCCTAACACCCAGATTCACATTGTTGAATTAGGACATGAGGGGTCTGGCCCTCATCCTTCCTGACCCAGATACTCAATCTTTCCAGTGTCCTCTTCTCGGTCAGCCCAGGGAGGTTGTCTTGTGACCGTATAATGCACAAGAAGTTGAAGTATAAGTCAAAAAACCAATTTATTATTTTAAAGTGAATTAAACAGTTGTACAAACCAGCATGCTCATGTAGGTATGACCTGTATGTACATTCTTCCTCTGTGGGCAGCTTTAGTCCAAAAGCTGTGTAGCACACATGGAGCAATTTCTAGTCAAACCACTGTAAGCACTGGAGCCAGCCAAGCCAAGGGGGTCACAGCGCTCAAAGGGCTCTTCCGCACCTGCAGCTGCACAGGTAATTTGGCCTGATCTTTAATTTTCCCAAGTTACAGACTATACACTCTCTTCCTTCTGTCACATTCTCTTTTCTTTTGATACAGGGACTGCTCAGTCTTATTTTGGCCTGGGAGCCACTCTTCTGTGTCTTTAAGGAGACTGGCCTTCTCAGATTTCATCTACTGCATCTTTAACTCATGTTTCCCTCATTTTCAACTTCCTAGGGGACACTTCTTGTTGTCCGTGGCAACCTATTGTCCTCAAACAGAATAAAAAAATTAAAGGGAAAAATGTTTGATTTGAAAGAAGGCAGCAATGGTTTTCTGGACAAACACTTTGCCATGAGGACAGCATTCAGCCAACCCTTTCAGGCTCCCTGGCAGGCAGTTTTCCTTTTACACACAAGACAAAGCTGCATCAGGGGAAAAGTATTCTTTGTGAGCAAGTTCATGGGAACTGAAGTCTAACAAGGCTTTCTTTATGAGCTTCTTGTGATATGCCAAAGCTTAATGCTTAGTAGAAACTGCTAGCATATCAAATAACCAATTATCTGAAATATTTAAGGAGACTCAAATAAGATATGAATTCATTAAATTCATAAGAATTGTTTTACTATTTTCCTTCTTTCCTAATACAAAGAACCACAGTTTAATGTCTGAATATTTAAACAACATTTTAATGAGCTAAAAAGTAAACCAAGCTAAAAGTTAATCTGCTTTTCTGGAAAAAAATTCCCTTAACTCCATAGGGTAAATTAGAGTAGGAAATGTCCACAAGACTTGAAGGAAGTCCCTTGGGACTGAGACTCTATCCCCAGAGATCTTACAGAGATATAAGGCAAATTACCAAAAAGGAAAACAATTAGACCACCAGCAGTTCTCAGCAGTCAGGAGACAATGGTGTAATACCTTCAAAGTGGTAAGACAAGATAACCATATGATGTGAGGTAGGAATCAATTTCATTTATTTCCCCCATGTTCTATCCAACTGCCCAACACCATTAGTTGGAAAAGCTTCATAGTATCACCTTGTAATAACTCAAATGACTCACATATATTTCTGGCTTCTCTATTCTGTTCCAGTGATCTGGTTACCTATTATTGTGCTAATACCACATTGGCTTAATTACTGAGGCTTTATAAGTCTTGTTTCCCATTAGAGCAACTTCTCCCATCTTCTTTCTCCACTAGTATCTTGACCCTTCGTTGACCCACTACAATTTCAAACAGATTTTTAAATCACCCTCTCAATTGCCATTTAAAAGAAAAACTTGGGATTAAACTGAATTTATGTCAATTTAGGAAGAATGGACATCTAATAAAACATAGTTTTTACTATAAGTCACTATAAAAAAATTGAAAGCTAAATTCCCAGCAACTAATGAATAGGAGCAATCCATGTTGAGAGGGACACCCGTAAAACCCTATATTGTCATGCTACTAACATACTGGAAGTTAGATCACAAAATCCTGATGAATGGATCTATGGGTTGCTTCCATAGGGAATGACGAGGAAAGGCATTAGGCAAATGCACAGTTGGCTGATGTCGTGAGACAAAAACTCTCATTTCTGCATTACTTAAAAAAGGATTATACCAGGTAGGAGTCATTGAAACATCCATAACATTGTGAAGCATGAGTTTTCTAACTGGAAAACATCCCAGACATGTTTCTATGCTCAGGCCTCTCCTTCCTTCCACCTGGTGTCGCTACCCCAGATACATCTGCATGGTCTGCTGTTCACTCTTTTTAGGTCTTTGTTCAATGGTCCCCTGCTCAGTCAGACCTTCCCTGAACTTCCTATTTAACAAGATCCCTTGCGGGCTCTTCTCATCCCCTTCTGTGGTTTATTTTCCCCACCTTGTTTGTGTTTTGACATCTCCTATTCATTTTTCTGGCTCTCCCCATTAGACTCTAAGCCCCCTGAGGGCAGGGACTTTGCCTGTCCTGTTCTCAGCTGCATCTCCAGTACCTAAAATGGGCCTGGCCCATGGTAAGCTCTCAATAAATACTTACTGAAAGATTCACTGGGAAAGCAAGTTGCAGAAATGAGAACTAGCATTGCTGTGGTTAATGCTAAGACAGTTCTGAAGGCAAATCCATGAAATTTGAACAACTTGCTGAATGCTAAGAAAAGAGATCATACTTTCAAAACAGAAAATTAGAAACTCAACCAAGTTACCTTTCTGGTCTATTCTATGTATTTAACAAGTTTATAACATTTTTGTACTGGTTGCTCCTCACAGCATTTTCTTAGTGCTTTTGACACTATCTAGGAAGAATTTCTTGTGTCTCCATCTGCCCTCTCCCACAAACTTGCGTAGGAAAAAGATTTAAAGCATTATTCTTGAAAATGCATGCCAGGCTATATCTACCACATAAAAGGTTTGCTTTATTCTTTAGGAACAAAATTTAATTTAAAAACGTGATCTTTCATCCACACCATATGGATTTATTAGAGGGTAAACTAACTTTTATTTCTATTTACCTTCCCATGAAATCTTCGATATTCCCTAAATTAAACTAGTTGATGCAGCTCTCAATTTTTACATGGAAATTCCAAAGAGACCCTGAAGCTGGTTTCTACTGTCCTCTAAATCCAGAATTCTGTGGAAGCCCTGCCTTCCCTAACAAGAAGTGAGCACAATGATTAGGCAGCTAGCTCTGTGACCAGGAGCAGGAATCTTACCATTTCTTTATCTATAAAACGTGGGGGGTTGTACCAAATGACTCAGAGTCACACAGCTCTGAAGACCAAAATGACAATAACATTGACATAAATAGTCCATTCATCTCTAGGATCACACAGCCAATGACTTGAGAGCCAAAGCTCAAAACAAACCTTTGTGTTTTGTGTTTATACAAGCAATGTAGGGAAACATTCTTAGTAATAGACAATTTTTAGAATTTTTTATTTTGGCCCCAGTAAAACACATTTTTTATGGACCCTCAGTAAGGGAAAACCAGCTGAAAATACATACACAGGATTTTTCCTGGAGTCCCCTCCTAGTCTGATGGGCCCAGTAGTTTACACTAGATCCCCCAAACTCTGGTTATCCCTAAAGAGGCCATCCTAGCACAGCACACTCCTTCAAAGCTTATGGGGCTCATCATATCATAAATAGAGAACTAAATGGGATAAAACTATAAAATTGGCAGTCAGGTGTAATTTGTAGGTTCATTCTAGGGAGTGCTAAACTCTTGTTTGCTTAAGTTTTTCTGAGTTTGATGGCTGAAATTTTTAAAACAGTTATGTAGTTATAAAAAAAAAGATGATAAAATGGTGATCGATGAGACATGTTTTATAAAAGAGAACTGTGTTGTAACTGCAACCTGAGCAAGAGGTCCAAATTCCCCTAATGCACCCTTCAATGGACCCTTCCCAGCACAGTCCTGAAGCATCCCGAAACCGACCCCGCCCCAGAAGCAGGTCCCAGCCATCAACTTCACTGGGAGCCCCATCCCCCTTTCCAACCTTATTGCACTGCTCTGTGTCCTACTCTTCCCAGTTCCATCCGAAAACACTTTGTGGAACAACAACAACAATAAAACCCTACAACAGTAAACCAGAATGGCAAAGGCTACGCAACAGTGAATTAAAGCCCAACGGGCTAGCCTAACTACTACGACCCACTCTACGGTGTCAGATGTCAAGAGGGTAGGTGCCTGGGGGAGGAATACTGACTGGGAAGTGGCACAGGGAGCCTCCTGGGCTGCTGGAAATGCTCTGTATCTTGGGCTGGGTGAGCACACCGATGCATACACATAAACTCATCAAGCTGTACACTGCAGATCTGTACACTTATGTAAATTATACTTCAATTAAAAATTGAAAAAAACAAAACAAAGTAAAACACAAGAGCCTGGAAAGCCTGCTCTGATGTAAATTTGTTGAGGTGTGTTTTATGATCCAGAATATGGCTGTGTTCATGAATGTTCCATGTTCACTTGTAAATGTGGATTAGATCATGTTAGATTAATAGTGCTGTTCAGTTCTATAACCCTGATTTTCTCTACTACTTCTATTACTAAGAGAGGGGGGTGCGGAAGTTTCCAACTATAATTGTGATTTTCTTTATTTTTTCAGTTATGCCAGTTTTTGCTTCATATATTGTGAAGCTCTGCTGTTAAGTTGAATACACATTTAGGATTGCTATGTCTTTTTGATGAACTTTTATCATTATGAATTTCTTTATCCCTAGTTATTTCTTTGCTCAGACTATTTTGATATTAATATAGTCCCTCCAATTTTCTTCTGTTTAACATTTATATGGTATATCTTTTCCCATCCTTTTACTTTTTATCTACCTATATCATTAACCTTGAACTGCATGTACAGACAACATATAGTTTTGGTTCATGATTTTTTTCTCCATTTCAACAATTTCTTTTAAGTGGTATGTATAGATCATTTGCATTTAATATACTTATTGGTATGTTCTGATTTAATTCTATCATTTTTTTTTCTGTTTGTTCCTTCTGTTTTCCCTTTTCTGTTTCCCCCTTCTTGCTTTTTATGAATTGTTTGAACATATTTTTAAATCCCATTTTGATATACTTGTAGTGATTTTTACTATAGCACATTGTATAGGGTTTTTTAGTGGTTGCTCTAATGATTACCGTGTGTGTGTGTGTGTGTGTGTGTAAAAACATATTTTTTTCAAAATCTATTTAGATTCAATATTTTACCACTTCAGGTAGAATACAGAAATCTTATCATCATATATACCATCACCATCAACCTCACCTTATTCCCCCCTTATAATTATCTTATATATTACTACATCTATACATATTGAAAACTCAATGTTTAACTGTTGCTAATTGTCAATATATTTTAACAAACTCAAGACAGAAGAAACAGCCTATTGTACTTACCCAGATATTTACTATTATTCTTCCTTGATTACTGATGCTCCAGGTTTCCTTCTGGTATCATTTCCCTTTTGTCTGAAGACCTTTCCAAAGCAATTATTTTTAGCAGGTCTGCTGGCAATGAATCCCCTTACTTTTCCCTCATCTAATAATATTTTTACTTCACCTTCTTTCCTGACAGATATGTTTGGCTGTGTAAAGAATTCTCAGTTGACAAGTCTTCTTCTAGTACTTAAAAAGTATCATACCATTGTCTTTTAGCACCCATGGTTTCCAATGAGAAATCTGCAGTCATTCAAATCATTGTTCTCTACAAGTAGATGCATCATTTTTCTCTGGTTACTTTTAATATTTTTCTTTGTCTTTAATTTTTAGCAGTTTGATTACAATGTGTCTGGACAGGGATTTCTTTGGTTTATTCTGCTAGGAGTTTGTTATTGGATCCATAAGTTTCCCTAGTTAAGTGTTTGAAGTATTTGAGAGATTTCAGACATAAATTCATAAGTGTAGTTTTAAAGGTTAACTAACTATGCAATGGTCTTGAATATTTGGGGAATTTAATCAGTCAAAACCATGAACTATTATTCAAAGAAAAGAAACAGCAAATAGTTTAAATTTTTATACAAAAGTATTAATATAAACTCTAGAGGCAATCTGCCCAAGTTCTGACAATGTGTCAATATTTACTAACTGCCTGGTTTTGGGCAAGTCACTTAACCTCTCTGTGCCTCAGCTGTCTCCCTGGTAAAATGGGGGTAACAGTAATATCTTATAGAGTTTTTGTGAGGATGAAATGAGTTAACATATGTAAAAGTTTAGAATAATGGCTAGCATTGAGTAAGTGCTATGTATGCATGCTAACTATTTTGTTATTTTAAATTGAGTATAGAGGCTTAAGGAAAACTAATTTTTAAAAATTAAAACTTAAATAAGTTGAATATTAAAATACAGATATTTGTAAGCATTTCTCTTAAACACAAAAACCTTGTCTTAGTCTATAAAAGCCCACTAATCAGAGTAGAACCCCATGAGGCAGTGAGGTAGGATCCACAACTCAGTCACATTTGAGTCTCTCAGGAAAGTCACGTACTCAGTAAACCATGGATAATGACTAAATGGGTGACCTCGATGATGGTCCATCAATATTTCTTGCTGGCGTCCACCAATATCTACAACACACAGACATGCCCAATCAACCAGTGCAGAACAGAGGTACATCAGGATCCCAACGGCAGTGCTCTACAAAAGTGATCTTATTTACGATGTACATGTTCCAGGAGCTAGCCAATAATGATACTAATCCTACTTCCATAATAATTTCAACAGAATAACTAGAGATTATTCAAGTCAGTCAGTCAATGTACATTGAGAAACAAAACACTTAGAAAAAAATACCTACTTGCAAAGTTTTCTACTAAGTGTTAAGTACTGAAATATTCTCTTTTAAAGTAATGCTAGATTTTTGGTGGCAGGAAAAAAAAGTTTAAAATATCAACATTTTTAGTTATGGGACACTACAACATATTCTATCAAGTCAGAAGTAAATTAGCCCATCCTAGAATTCACATGCATGTTAAACATTAGGCATGGCTCATGCATGCTAAGGTATTTAAAAAAGCAAGACTCACCTCAAAGTTGTACTTTTTCATCTGATTGAAGTGCCTGCAGTACAGATAGAGCATGCCAATGCTGCTGCCCACAGCAATGTAGTCTCCATTGGTGTCAAGGGCCGTGAGGTAGACCACAAGAGAGCGGAATCCCTTCTGGATCTTTGTGGGAATGGCATTGAGGAGATAGTACAGAGGGCAGAACTCTCTGAATGTAACTGGCTCTGATATTGATGCCATGGCCAAGGTTCCCACAGATGATCTTCAGGCCGGAAGAGGAATATTTTACTTAGCATCTAGGGAAACCTGGAGACTAAAAAACATGGCATTATATTTATTTCAATGTCTAGTCATGCCAAAGAGAAGTCATGTTTAATAGTAGGAACAAGAAACTTTCAGGTGGGTAAACATTATAGCTGGAGCTCAATTAAAAAGAGAAAGTAAACCAGGTGTCATTAAGATCACTTTTAAGTATTTTAAATTCAAAATGCACTTCAATATATACTGGCCCTTAAATTTATTTTGTGGTAAATGCTATGGAGGGGTGTAAGAATATTAAAAACAGTTCTTATCCTCAAGTAACTTTGACCTAGCCAAGAAGGCCAAAGAAACAGTGAAAATACACAAAACCACATGTGGTTTGTTGCTCATTTGTGGGTCTTGGTAGCAAGAGGGAGAGAGCAATATGAATCAGAGTGTGGAAAAGGCTTCACTGGAAACATTCTGAACTATGAAGATCACCAGCAAGGACAGAATGTGGAAAAGAGAGACAGGAAAGACACTCTGTACTAGAACAGGGAAGCAATCCCACACAGATAAACGCTGTGTTGAGATGGTAGAGAGATGGGTTCCCAGCTGCTCAGAGCCTCAGCTACACAGCACCTCTCGTCCAGTCCACACTGAGACCCATACCTCTTGGCACTCTGGATTCAACGCTTCCCTCAGTAAAGACACAAAGTCCTTAAATAGCATGCTATAATTTATGATGTGCTCACTCACTCATTTAATCCTTATCCTACCCTATAAAATGGGTGGCATGATCCCCGACTTTGAGATGAAGGAACTGAGGGCCACAGGGTCCTAAGACTTGTCCAAGATCACACAGCCAAGACCTGAACTGAATCTAGGTCTCTCCCTTCAAGTCCTGGGCCTTTTCTAATAGCACAGACAGTGCTCAGGCAGATGAGCAACAGCTCCGGGGGAGTGCTCCATACCTGATCAGACCTGGAGGCCTAGGTTTGCCTTTAGGTTCATGGAGACTTTTCAAGCCCCTCCAGTAAAAACTTCTTGGGATGCCGGATTTGCCGTGTGCTTGAACTGAGGGGTTTCCATTTCTACAGCTGACTGACCAACCCCTTCTCACCCAGGGGCCCTTGCATTGGCTATTCCTTCTAACTGGAATGCTCTTTTCCAGATGTCACTCAGCTTTGCTTCTTCACAGCATGTAGGTCTCTAATAAGATGTCCCCTCCTCTGCAAGGCCCCTCAAGTGGCCTCCCTCCCCCCACTGGTCTGTGAGCCCCACAAAAGCACATCTGCCTCACTACCCCTTGATCCCTAGCACTCAGAAAAGGGTTGGGCACATTGGAAGTGCTCAGGAAGTATTTCCTGAATGAACGAATGAGTTATGAAAAAGGAGAATCTGCAAGAAAGGAATGAGTGACAAGAAGAAAAGAGCAGCAAGATATCATCTTTACTCCAATATGGCCTCAAATCAATGCTGGCATAACAATCCCCTAAATCTGTGTAGCCTATCCAGTTTCCCAAGCATTTTTCAATTCCTATTTCATTTGACAGTCACCAGAGCCAATACAGTGAACCAAGCATGGTGACTTAGGTAGACGTTCCTAAAAGGAACAAAAGCAACCATATTCCTCCATGATGGTTAAGAACACTGACTAATGCATGCTCTTTTCTGGGAGGTTCAGAAATTTGCCTGCCATCACAATTTTCAGTGCCTTGTTGCAACAGAAATTTGGATGGTGAATACAGGTCCAGAACATACCACAGCACGGTTCATAAATTCACAACTCTTCAATGGCAAGATGGATTGCTGGTTGGTCAAGTACTCCAGGAAGATGAGCAAGACCCACATGACCAGAAATCAAATGAAAATGAAACAACCAACTCAAGTGAGAATAGCCACAGGCAGCCACAGGCAGACATCTCAGCAAAGCATGCAGATCATCAAAGATGAGAAACTAAAACTAAAACAACAAGAGCAGTAATGGTAAGAGCTAACACTATGACCTAGTAGAAACTGTCCTTTAGATACTAACTCATTAAATACTCATAAAAAACCCACGAGGCAGGCTCCACTGGTATCTGCACTTTACAGATGAGGAGGTTGTTCCCATTTCAACAACCATCTGTCTTCAGGCATGAAGGTGGCACAGGAGCAATGAAGGTCTTGTTTCTTTGGTTGGTGCATGTGCATGAACATGCTGATGCACCACAGTTCGTGTAATGTTCTTAAAATCAAATTTTCTTTTTATAACAGTTATAAATATTCACCATAAAAATTCAGGAATACAGAAAAGGACAAAGAATTAAATAAATGCCACTCATGATCCCATCACAGAGAAATATGTCATATAGACATATACCTATAGACACATGTGTGTAGACACACACAGCTTTTCACTTAATAAATCATGAGCACTTGCATGTCATTAAGTATTCCCCTAGAACAGATTTTTAATGACTGTATAGAAAAGCTGCAGAGAACACACTGTGTGCATAAACCAAAATTTTCTCCACCAAACGTTTTAATCTCTGCTTTTTCTGACAAGATCTCCTAGGAAGCAAGCGGAAGAAGTAAGTACTTCACAAATGTCAGCTAGTACTATGTCCTCCTTTAAAAATCTTTTTCCTCAGAGTAGCTTTGTCAAATTATGACATTTAGATTTCAAACATTTATTCACTTGTTTTGATACTATTCACTGATAGCTCCATAAATCTCTACAGGAGAGGCTTTGAGATTTTGGTCTGCTGAGAAGGGGGTCAGAGAATCTGCCTCAAAAATTTACCTGCACAACAGTACACTATTCCACTTTAGATTATGGTCAGCTCTATTATAAAGGCTTAGGAGATATTAATAGATATTATGGAAGGTAAAAATTCCTGGAGCCACTCCTTAGCACAATCAGTGATAATACTACCAAAAGCAACTTGAAAATGTGTAAAGATCCTTCCTTACATATTTAAGAGTGCAGGGCTCACTTACCAGGCTGCAGCATGGATTAAAAATTACCACAATTCTGTGGCAGGTAGCAGATGCATGATCAAAATTTGAATCAAAATCTTTTAAGCTCAAATCCTAGCATTATCCCTGATTTCTCCCTCTGCCTCACTTCTACAACAATCCTGCACCTTAATCCACCAGCTCTGTTGCCTAACCTACCTCACACATGACCCTTTTTCATCATCTCTGCGGCCAGGCCTGAGATGAAGCCATCACACCTCTCACCTGGATCACTGTGATATTCTTTCAATAACTTCTCTCCTGCTTCCACACTTGCCCCGTAGAATCTATGCTCATACACAGCACCCAGAATAAGCTCTTTGACTTCACCAAAATTAAAAACTTTGGTGCTCCGAAAAACACCATCAAGAAAGTTAAAACATAACACATAGAAAGGGAGAAAATATTTTTTCTGATATTTTCTTGTATAAAGGACTTGTATTCACAATACATAAAAAGAACTCTTAAAACTAAATAATAAAAATACCTTAAAATGGACAAAGGAGTTGAATAGACACCTCCCCAAAAATGACATAAAAGTGGCCAATAAGCACATGAAAAGATGTTCACCATCACTGATCAACAGTGAGGTACAAAACAAAACCACACGAGGTACCACTTCACACTCACCAGCATGGCTATAATCAAAAAGACAGACAACTGGTAACAAGGATGTAGAGAAACTGCAATTCTCATACACGGCTGTTAGAAAATAAGTGCAGCCACTATGAGAAACTCTGGCAGCTCCTCAAAAGATTAAACATAGAGTTATATGACCCAGCAATTCCACTTCTAGGTACATATTCAATAGAAGTAAAAAACATACGTCTACACAAAAAGTTATACACCAATATTCAGAATATTGCTATGCATAATAGTAAAAAATAAAAAAAGAACCCATCCATGAACTGATGAATGGATAAACAAATATGGTATATCCATACAATGGAATACTATTCAGCAATAAAAAGGAATCAAGTTCTGGTACATGCTATAACATGATCAACCTTGAAAATATTATGCTAAGTGAAAGAAGCCAGACACAAAAGACCATTTATTGGATGATTCCATTTATATGAAATCCCCCGTATAAGCAAACCTACAGACAGAAAACAAATCAGTGATTGCCTAGGAATGGGAGAAGAAGGGGGCAGAGGCAGGAGTGACTGCTAAAGGGTGTTGGGTCTCTTTTCAGGGTGATGACAAAGTTCTAAAATTGACTATAGTAATGGTTACATAATAATGTGAATATTTTAAAAACCTTTGAATTGTGTACTTTAAATGGGTAAATTATATGGTATGTGAATTACACCTCAATAAAGCTATTACAAGAAGATGAAGGAGAAGGAGGAGGAGGAAAGTAGAGAAAAATCACTTCTCCAACACCCATTCATGATAAAAATTTCAGTGAACTAGGAATGGGGGAAACTTCCTCAACTTGATAAGGAATATCTATGAAAAAAAGAGCTAACATTGTACTAAGTGGTGATGAACTTGAAGGTTCCTCACTAAGATCAGGTATAAGGAAAGGACCTCCCTCTCTCAACATTCCTTTCCATCACACTGGAAGGTCTAGCTAATGCAGTAAGACAAGAAGAAGAAATGGCATACAGATTAGAAAGGAAGAAGTAAAACTGCCTTTGTTTGCAGATGACATGATAATCTAAGTCAAAAGACCAAAAGAATCAACAAAAAACTCCTGAAACTAATAAGCAATTACAGCAAGGTTGCAGGATACAAGGTTAATGTACAAAAGTCAATCCTTTCCTATATACCAGCTATGAACAAATGTAATTTGAAGTTAAAAGAACAATACCATTTAGATTAGTATCCCCCAAAACTAAATACTGGGATAAAAATCTAACAAAAATATGTACAAGATTTTTAAGAGAAAAACTACAAAACTCTCATGAACAAAAACAAAGGAGAACTAAATAAATGAACAGATATCCCATGCTCATCGACAGGAAGATTCAATATTGTCCAGATGCCAACTCATCCTGAGTTGATCTACAGTTCAATGAAATCCCAATAAGAATCCCAGCAAGGTATTTCATGGATATCAACAAACTGATTCTAAAGTTTATTTGGAGAGGCAAAAGACCCATAATAGTCAACACAATATTGAAGGAGAATGAACGAACGAAGTTATAGGATTAATACTAGCCAACTGAAAAATATACTGTAAAGCTACAGTAATTAAGACAGTGTGAAATTGATGATAGAATAAACAGATCAACAGTAAAGAATAGAGAGCCCAGAAATTGACCCCCTTAAGTATAATCAGCTGATCTTTCACAAAGGAGAAAAGGCAATGTAATGGAGCAATGATAGTCTTTTCAACAAACATTGCTGGAATAAGTGGACATCCTCATACCTTATATCCTTTACAAAATTAACTCAAAACAGATCACAGACCTAAATGTAAAATGCAAAACTATATATAATGTAGTAGAAAATGTAGGATAATGTAGGAGAAAAACTAGATGACCTTGAGTATGGTGATTACATTTTAGATACAACACCAAAGGCATGACATATAATTATATTATGAATGAAATGAAATATAACTGACAAGGTATGCTTCATTAAAACTGACAAGCTAATTCAAAGGAGTGAGAAGACAAGCTACAGACTGGGAGGAAATATTTGCAAAAGACACAAGTGATAAAGGGCTATTATCCAAAACATATAAAGAACTCTTAAAACTCAACAATAAGAAAACAACCAAATTAAAAAATGAGCCAAAGACCTAAATAGATACATCACCAAAGAAGATATACAGATGGATGGCACTGGGGGACAAAAGCACTGGAAAAGATACTCCACATCCTTATGTCATCAGGAAATGCAAATGAAAACGAGATACACACCTAATACAATGGCCAAAATCCAGAGCACTGAAAACACCAAATGCTGTTAGGGATGTGGAACAACAGGAATTCTTATTCATTGCTGGTGGGAATGCAAATGGTACAGCCACTTTGGAAGACAATTTAGTGGTTTCTTACAAAACTAAACATATCTTACCCTATGACCCAACAATTATGCTTCTTGGTATTTATCTATAGGAGTTGAAAACTACATCCACACAAAAACTTTCACCAGTGTATCTGAAGCAGCTTTATTCATGATTGTGAAAACTTGGAAGCAAGTATAATGTCCTTTAGTAGGTGAGTGGATAAATAAACTGTGTTATATCCAGACAATGGGATATTATTCAGCCCTAAAAAGACATGGGCTATTAAGCCATGAGAAGACATGGAGGAACATCAAATGCATAATACTAAGTGAAAGGGGTCAATCTGAAAGCTACATGCTGTATAATTCCAACTATAAAACATCCTGGAAAAGGAAAACTAGGAGACATTAAAAAGATCTGTGGTTGCTAGGGGTGGGGGGAAGGGGAATAAATAAACAGAGCACAGAGGATTTTAGGTCAGTGAAAGTACTCTGAAACCATAATGATGGGTTCATATCATCATACATTTGTTGAAATCCACAGAATGTACAACATCAAGAGTGAACCCCAAGGTATACTATGGACTCTGAGTAATTATGATGAATCAATGTAGGTTCACCAATTGGAAGGAATGTACCATTCTGGTGGGAGATGCTGATAATGGAGAAGACCTTGCATATGTGCAGAGACAAGGGATTTATGAGAAATCTCTGTAACTTCTCTTCAATTTTGGTGAAACCTAAAACTGCTTTGAAAAAATTAAGTCTTTAAAAAAGACAGACAGACCTCTTTGAAAGAGAAATGGATAGGTCTCATACCACCCACCCTATTCAAAATTCTTTAGTGGTTCCCCAGTGTGCAGAGAACCAAATGCTTTTCCATAGGCTACAAGGCCCTGTGTGGTCAGCCCCTTCCTGGCTCCCCTATCACAACTCTACCCCTCTCTTCTTGTCCTCCAAGCTCCAGCTCCCTTGACCCCCTGTCTCCCTCTCCAGGCTGAGGAGCTGACTATACCCACCAATTCCAAATGATCTTTCATCTCATTCCATAAACTGGCTTCAGAAAGGCCTTCCCTGACCAGATCACTTACAGTATTGATCAGTCCTCTCCTTCTACTATCATATCCTCTTTGTATACCTCCTTCATAATTCTCATCACAATCTTTAGTCTATTTGCTAACAGTTTCATGATTATTTCTCTCATGAAAATGTGTGGCACACAAATTCTCTCTTGTGACCAATGTAAAACTTAGTACCTAAAAATATCTTTGGCACAGAGTAGATATTCAATAAAGATTTGTTGAGTGAATAAATAAAATGTTAACTTCAGGTCTTACTGCAAAAGAATATTCTCAATTCAAGCTTTAAAATCAGTAATGCTTTACTGGTCACAAATTTTTCCATCAACAATACAAAACACCACTCTACAACATTGGATGCTTCCCTACCCAATTAATGACATCAACCCCATACACTGAAGGTGACAGCTGACCTTCAAGCTCACTAAGAGCACCCTAATGCCATCTTGGTGCTCAGCTTTTCAAAACTGGAGCTGGGACTAACAGTATATAGTCTAAATGATTCACTCAACAGTACAGTGACCATAAGTTGCCAGAGCACTCTGACAATTCTACTGGCTCCCAGATTCACTCCAAAGTTTCTAAGAAATGACAATTAGTTTTCCTATTGTACAAGCTATTTTTAAAGTCTGGCTACAACATCCATTATTCTTTTAAGTGTTAAAATCCTATAGCTGAACCTATGAGACTGATGTAGTCATTTATCTTCCAGATAAAACTGTCTGCATGAGACAGCATGATAACAGTATGGAAGTAGAACATTTTGCAGAATGGCCTGTGTCTAGCTTCATCTCAGGATACTCTCTTTCCACACACTGTATACTGCAGCTGCAACGAGCCTTCCACAACAGTCCCTGAACATGCCATGACTTGTACGTCTTTGCAAGGGCCTACCTCCCTTCTCCATTCCTCCCAAACAACTTGCAAAAACTTCTCCAGCACCAGAATAAAGATGGCGGCGTGAGAGGTGAGAGAGAGGCCTCCTCCCAAAACCACATATAATACAAAAATATAATTAACACAACTAATCCTGAAAGAGCAACAGGAAAGAAGGCTGCACCAGACTGCATACACCTGGAGAAAAGAACAGTATCACAGAACAGGGTAACATACCAAAGCTGTGATCCGGCGGGACCCAAGCCTTTCCGCAACTCCAACTCACTGGCAAGAGGAAGAGAAATGGAGTGGGGAGGGAGTAGAGGCCTGGGACTGATGAACACCCAGCCCTGGAGATCTGCTCTGGGAGCACAAACCTACATTGCATGGTGCTCTGGTGAATACTGGGGTTGGAAAGCTAACACAGGCAGAATATCTGGAAAGACTGATATTCCAGCTGCTTGTGGAAACTAGAGATCCATATCCAGCTGCTCTGGGACAAAAGAAACATGGGCAGTCTGAGAGGCTTCCTAACAGCGAGAGGGCTGCTAAAGGGGCAGGGACTGCACGGAGCTTACTGCTCAGGAGAAAGAAGAGGTAGACAAAATTGTCCGAGCTCACTCTGCCCAGCAGGTTGGGAACTTTCAGGAGCTTCAGGCGCTCCATCCCATTGGTGGGCTACGCAGCTCCAAGGCGCCCCACCGTGATACGCAGCCTGCTGTACCTTTCTCCCAGCCAGCCCACATCAGGATCGCAAACCAGCAGCCCCTGTCCTGGCATCAGGCCAGCCAAAGGGAAGCCCTGTCTATAGCAGCTACAAAGGCAAAGCACAGAAGCTTACACCTGTGTGTTCAGTCGACTGGTTCTGGCAGCGGAGACAGGCTCTTTCTTCCCCCCAGACACCAGCATCACTCCCCTGAGACCTCAGACATCACCCCAGGGGCTGAGGAGCTCCAGAGAGTAGAGCTTATGGGCATTAGAGGGCGCCACATACAAATGTGAAATGTCAAAGAAACGTGGTTCAAAACAAAATCCCACAAACACCACAGGAAGGTTCAAGTGAAACTGAACTCATCAATCTTCCTGAAAGAGATTTCAAAATAAAAATCATAAACATGCCCATGGAGGTATAGAAAAATATTCAAGAACTCAGGAATGAATTCAGGATGGAGATCCAATCATTATGGAATAAAATGGAGGGATTTAAAAGCAGAATAGATACGGTGGAGATAGTAAATGAAATAGAAATTACAGAAGAGGAATACAGAGAAGCCAAGGCACAGAAAGAAAAAAGGATCTCGAGGAATGAAAGAATATTGAGAGAACTGTGTGACCAATCCAAACGGAACAACATTCACATTATAGGGGTACCAGAAGAAAAAGAGAGAGGAAAAGGGATAGAAAGTGTCTTTGAGGAGGTAATTGCTGAAAACTTCATCAATCTGGGGAAGGAGATAGTCTCTCAGGCCATGGAGGTGCACAGATCTCCCAACACAAGGGACCCAAGGAGGACCAAGACACATAATAATTAAAATGGCAAAGATCAAGGATAAGAACAGACTATTAAAAGCAGCCAGAGAGAGAAAAAAGATCAAATACAAAGGAAAACCCATCAGACTATCATCAGACTTCTCATAGAAACCTTACAGGCCAGAAGGGAGAGGCATGATATATTTAATGCAATGAAGCAGAAGGACCTCAAACCAAGAATACTCTATCTGGCAAGATTATCATTTCAATTTGAGGGAGGGACTAAACAATCTACAGATAAGCAAAAGCTAAGAGAATTTACCTCCCCAAAACTGTATGTACAGTGTATTTTGGAGTCACTGCTACAGATGGAAGTGATCCTAAGGTTTAATAGCTGTCACCAGAGGTAATGAAACCACAGTAAAGAAAGTAGAAGAGCTAATTACTAAGCAAATGCAAAATTAAATCAACTACCCCCAAAGTCAGTGAAGGGATAGACAAAGAGGACAGAGTATGATACAAAGAATGGAGGAGGAAGAAAAAGCAGGAGAAAAAAACTTTAGATTCTGTTTGTAATAACATACTGAGTTGAGTTAGATTCTTAGATAGTAAGAAAGTTACCCTTGAACAGTTGGTAACCATGAATCTAAAGCCTGCAATGGCAATAAGTACATACCTATCGATAATCACCCTAAATGTAAATGCTGTGAATGCACCAATCAAAAGACACAGAGTCACTGAATGGATAAAAAAACAAGACCCAACTATATGCTGCCTACAAGAGACTCACCTCAAACCCAAAGACATACACAAACTAAAAGTGAAGGGATGGAAAAAGATTTTTCATGTAACTAAAAGGGAGAAAAAAGCAGCAGTTGCAGTACTTGTATCAGACAAAATAGACGTCAAAAGAAAGAAAGTCACAAGAGACAAAGAAGGACATTACACAATGATAAAGGGGTCAGTCCAACAAGAGGATATAACCATTATAAATATCTATGCACCCAACACAGGAGCACTTACATATGTGAAACAAATACTAACAGAATTAAAAGGGGAAATAGAATTTAATGCATTCATTCTAGGAGACCACAACACTTCATTCACTCCTAAGTACAGATCAACCAGACAGAAAATACATGAGGACACAGAGGTACTGAACAACACATTAGAACAGATGGACCTAATAGACATCTACAGAACTCTACACTCAAGAGTGGCAAGATACACATTCCTCTCAAGTGCACATGGAACATTTTCAAGAACAGATCATATACTAGGCCACAAAAAGAGTCTCAGTCAATTTAAAAAGACTGTAACTGTACCAACCAGCTTCTCAGACCACAAAGGTATGAAACTAGAAATTATGCAAAGAAAATGAAAAAGCCCACAAATACATGGAGGCTTAACAACCTGCTCCTAAATAACCAATGGATCAATGACGAAATAAAAACCGAGATCAAGCAATATATGGAGACAAATGAGAACAATAATTTAACCACAAAATCTGTGGGATGCAGCAAAGGCCTTGCCAAGAGGGAAGTATATTGCAATACAGGCCTACCTCAGGAGAGAAGAACAATCCCAAATGAACAGTCTAAACTCACAATTAACGAAACGAGAAAAAGAAGAACAAATGAGGCCCAAAGCAAGTAGAAGGAGAGACATAATAAACATTAGAGCACAAATAAATAAAATTGAGAAAAATAAAACAATAGAAAGAATCAATAAAATCAGGAGCTGGTTCTTTGAGAAAATAAACAAAATAGATAAACCCCAAACCAGACTTATCAAGAAAAACAGGCAGTCTACACAAACAGAATCAGAAATGAGAAAGGAAAAATCACTACGGACACCACAGAACTACAAAGAATTATTAGAGAATACCATGAAAAATTACATGGTAACAAACTGGATAATCTAGAAGAAATGGACAACTTTCTAGAAAAATACAACCTTCCAAGGCTGACCCAGGAAGTAACAGAAAATCTGAATCGACTAAATATCAGCAATGTAATTGAATTCTTTTTTTTTTTAATTTAATTTAATTTAATTTAATTTAATTTAATTTTTTTTTAATAATTATTTTTTATTGAAGGGTAGTTGATGCACAGTATTACATTACATTAGTTTCAAGTGTACAACACAGTGATAGAACATTTATATACATTCTAGGTTCCAGCTATCACCCTACCAAGCTGTTACAATATCTTGACTATATTCCTTATGCTATACATTACATCCCGGTTACTTATTTATTTTACCATTGGAAGTCTGTCCTTTTTTTTTTTTTTTTTTTTTTTTTTGTGAGGGCATCTCTCATATTTATTGATCAAATGGTTGTTAACGACAATAAAATTCTGTATAGGGGAGTCAATGCTCAATGCACAATCATTAATCCACCCCAAGCCTAATTTTCGTCAGTCTCCAATCTTCTGAGGCATAACAAACAAGTTCTTACATGTAGAACAAATTCTTACATAATGAATAAGTTACATGGTGAACAGTACAAGGGCAGTCATCACAGAAACTTTCGGTTTTGCTCATGCATTATGAACTCTAAACAGTCAGTTCAAATATGAATACTCATTTAGTTTTTATACTTGATTTATATGTGGATACCACATTTCTCTCTTTATTATTATTATTTTTAATAAAATGCTGAAGTGGTAGGTAGATACAAGATAAAGGTAGAAAACATAGTTTAGTGTTGTAAGAGAGCAAATGTAGATGATCAGGTGTGTGCCTGTAGACTATGTGTTAATCCAAGCTAGACAAGGGCAATAAAACATCCACGGATGCAGAAGATTTCTCTCAGAATAGGGGGGGTGAGGTTCTAAGCCTCACCTGTAATTGAATTCTTAATCAAAAAACTACCTAAGAAAAAAACACCTGGACCAGATGGCTTCACTGCTGAATTTTATCAAACATTTAGTGGAGACCTAATACCCATCCTCCATAAAGTTTTCCAAAAGTAGAAGAGGAGGGAATAGTTCCAAACTCATTCTATGGGGCCCGCATCACTCTAATACCAATACCAGGCAAAGCCACCACAAAAAAAGAAAATTACAGACCAGTATCCTTGATGAACACAGATGCAAAAATACTCAACAAAATATTAGCAAACTGAATTCAAAAATAAATCAAAAAGATCATCCATCATGACCAAGTGGGATTTATTCCAGGGATGCAAGGATGGTACAATATTAGAATATCCATCAACATCATCCACCACATCAACAAAAAGAAGGGCAAAAACCACATGATTATCTATGCATAGATGCCAGAAAAGCATTCGACAAAATTCAACCTCTATTCATGATAAAAACTCTGAACAAAATAGGTATAGAGGGCACGTACCTCAATATAATAAAGGCCATATACAACAAACCCACAGCATACTGAACAGCAAGAAGCTGAAAGCTTTTCCTCTAAGATCAAGAACAAGACAAGGATGCGCACTCTCTCCTCTTTGACTCAACATAGTTCTGGAGGTCCTCGCCACAGCAATCAGACAACACAAAGAAATAAAAGGCATCCAGGGGAGAACCAAGATGGCGGCATGAGTAGAGCAGCAGAAATCTCCTCCGAAAACCATAAATATTTTTGAAAATACAACAAATACAACTATTCCTGAAAGAGAGACCAGAAGATACAGCACAACAGCCAGGCTACATCTACACCTGAGAGAACCAGCGCCTCGAGAAGGGGGTAAGTTACAAGCCGCGGCCTGGCGGGACCCAAGCGCCCCTCCCCCCAGCTCCCGGGGGAGGAGAGGAGTCGGAGCGGGAGGGGGAGGGAGCCCAGGACTGCCGAACACCCAGCCCCAGCCATCCGGGCCAGAGCGCAGACACACAGCGCATGGTGTGCTAGATACAAGGGAAACGGGGCAGGAAAACCTGCGAGTGGGTCCCCGCAGCCGGCGCCCCTGGGACAAAGAAAAGCAAGTGCCTTTTGAAAGTCTTAAAGGGACAGGAACCCTACAGCTGGACGGAAGCGTTCTGGGACACTTAGCCCAGCAGCTGGGAAAGAATTAGAAACCCCACCTGCATGCAGCTACCCAGCACAAGCCATTAGGGGTCACTGTTCTCCCAGGAGAGGAGGGCCACAAACCAGCAAGAAGGGACTTTCTCTTAGCCAACACACGCCAACTCCCCACAACTACCTCTTATCACCATGAAAAGGCAGAAGAATTTGATACAGACCAAGATCACAGAGGCAAACCCTGAGAAGGAGATAGACCTAACCAATCTCCCTGAAAAAGAATTAAAAATAAAGCTCATAACCATGCTGATGGAGCTGCAGAGAAATATGCAAGAGCTAAGGGATGATGTCTGGAGGGAGATCACAGAAATGAAACAATCTCTGGAAGGATTTATAAGCAGAATGGATAAGATGCAAGAGGCCATTGATGGAATAGAAACCAGAGAACAGGAACACATAGAAGCTGATGCAGAGAGAGATAAAAGGATCTCCAGGAATGAAACAATATTAAGAGAACTTTGTGACCAATCCAAAAGGAATAATATCCGCATTATAGGGGTGCCAGAAGAAGAAGAGAGAGAAAAAGGGATAGAAAGTATATTTGAAGAAATAACTGCTGAAAACTTCCCCAAACTGGGGAAGGAAATAATTGATCAGATGACGGAAATGCACAGAACCCCCAACAGAAGGGACCCAAGGAGAACAACACCAAGACACATAATAATTAAAATGACAAAGATCAAGGACAAGGACAGAGTTTTAAAGGCAGCTAAAGAGAGGAAAAAGGTCACCTACAAAGGAAAACCCATCAGGCTATCATCAGACTTCTCCACAGAAACCTTAGAGACCAGAAGAGAATGGCATGATACATTTAATGCAATGAAACAGAAGGGCCTTGAACCAAGAACACTGTATCCAGCACGATTATCATTTAAATATGAAGGAGGGATTAAACAATTCCCAGACAAGCAAAAGTTGAGGGAATTTGCTTCCCACAAACCACCTCTACAGGGTATTTTAGAGGGACTGCTCTAGATGGGAGCACTCCTAAAACTAAATAAATGTCACCAGAGCAAATAAAATCACAGCAAAGAAAGCAGACCAACCAAATACTAACTAACGGCAAAAAATAAAATCAACTACCCACAAAAGCAGTTAAAGGAAACACAAAAGAGCACAGAATAAAACAACCAACATATAAAGAACGGAGGAGAAGGAATAAGAAGGGAGAAAAACAAAGAATCACCAGTGTTTATAATAGCTCAATAAGTGAGTTAAGTTAGACAGTAAGACACCAAAGAAGATAACTTTGAACCTTTGGTAACCACAAATCTAAAGCCTGCAATGGCAATAAGTACATATCTTTCAATAATCACCCTAAATGTAAATGGACTGAATGTACCAATCAAAAGACACAGAGTAATAGAATGGATAAAAAAGCAAGACCCATCTCTATGCTGCCTACAAGAGACTCACCTCAAACCCAAAGACATGCACAGACTAAAAGCTAAGGGATGAAAAAAGATATTTCATGCAAACAACAGGGAGAAAAAAGCAGGTGTTGCAGTAGTATCAGACAAAATAGACCTCAAAACAAAATAACAAAAAAGAAGGACATTATGTAATGATAAAGGGCTCAGTCCAACAAGAGGATATAACCATTATAAATATATATGCACCCAACACAGGAGCACCAACATATGTAAAACAAATACTAACAGAACTAAAGGAGGAAAGAGAATGCAATGCATTCATTTTAGGAGACTTCAACACGCCACTCACTCCAAAGGATAGATCCACTGGACAGAAAATAAGTAAGGACACAGAGGCACTGAACAACACCCTAGAACAGTTGGACCTAATAGATATCTATAGAACTCTACACCTAAAAGCCACTATTTACAATAGCCAAGAAATGGAAGCAAAGCAACCTAAGTGTCCATCAGTAGATGAATGGATAAAGAAGAGGTGGTACATATACACAATGGAATATTATTCAGCCATAAGAAGAAAACAAATCCTACCATTTGCAACAACATGGATGGAGCTAGAGGGTATAAATAAGCCAGGTGGAGAAAGACAAACACCAAATGATTTCACTCACATGTGGAGTATAGGAACAAAGAAAGACTGAAGAAACAAAACAGCAGCAGAATCACAGAACCCAAGAATGGACTAACAGTTACTAAAGGGAAAGGGACTGGGGAGAATGGGAGGGAAGGGAGGGATAAGCGTGGGGAAAAAGAAAGGGGGTATTACAATTAGCATGCATAATGTGGGGGGGCATGGGGAGGGCTGTGCAACACAGAGAAGACAAGTAGTGATTCTACAGCATCTTACTACACTGATGGACAGTGACTGTAATGGCGGTGAAGGGGTGACCCTAGTAAACATAATGTTCTTCATGTAATTGTAGATTAATGACAACAAAATAAAATTAAAAAAAGAAAAGGCATCCAGATTGGTAAAGAAGTTAAACTGTCACTGTTTGCAGATGACATGATATCGGACATAAAAAACCCTAAAGAATCCACTCCCAAACTACTAGATCTAATATCTGAATTCAGCAAAGTTGCAGGATACAAAATTAATACACAGAAATCTGTTGCATTCCTATACACTAACAATGCACTAGCAGGGAAAGAAATCAGGAAAACAATTCCATTCACAATTGCATCAAAAACAATAAAATATCTAGGAATAAACCTACCCAAAGAAGTGAAAGACCTATACTCTGAAAACTACAAGACACTCATGAGAGAAATTAAAGAAGATACAAATAAATGGAAAGACATCCCGTGCTCATGGATAGGAAGAATTAATATTATCAAAATGGCCATCCTGCCTAAAGCAATCTATAGATTCAATGCAGTCCCTATCAAAATACCAACAGCATTCTTCAACGAACTACAGCAAATAGTTCTAAAATTCATATGGAACCACAAAAGACCCTGAATAGCCAAAGCAATCCTGAGAAGGAAGAATAAAGTTGGGGGGATTATGCTCCCTGACTTCAAGCTCTACAGAATGCCACAGTAATCAAGACACTTTGGTCCTGGTACAAGAACAGAACCATAGACCAATGGAACAGACTAGAGAGCCCACATATAAAGCCAGGCATATATGATCAAGTAATATATGATAAAGGAGCCATGGACATACAATGGGGAAATGACAGCCTCTTCAACAACTGGTGTTGGCAAACTGGACAGCTAGTTTGTGGAGAATAACCAGAATTTGCTACTAAGGATTATTAGCAAATAATCCTACTAAGGATTAGCAAATCCATGGATTATTGTCTAACCCCATACACAAAACTAAACTTGAAAAGGATCCAAGACCTGAATGTAAGTCATAAAACCATAAAAATCTTAGAGGACAACACAGGCCAAAATCTCTTGAATATAAACACGAGCAACTTTATCCTGAACGCATCTCCTTGGGCAAGGGAAACAAAAGTAAAAATGAGCACATGAGACTACATCAAGCTAAAAAGCTCCTGTACAGCAAAGGACACCATCAGTAGAACAAAATGGCATCCAACAGTATGGGAGAATATATTTGTAAATGACATATCCAACAAGGGGCTAACATCCAAAATACATAAAGAACTCACATGACTCAACAACCAAAAAGCAAATAACCAGATTAAAAAAATGGGTAGAAGATATGAACAGACAATTCTCCAGAGAAGAAATTCAGATGGCCAACAGGCACATGAAAAGATGCTCCACATCACTAATCATCAGGGAAATGCAAATTAAAACCACAATGAGATATTACCTCACACCAGTTAGGATGGTCAGCATGGAAAAGACTAAGAACAACAAATGCTGGCGAGGATGTGGAGAAAGGGGTACCCTCTTCCACTGCTGTTGGGAATGTAAGCTAGTTCAACTATTGTGAAAAGCAATATGGAGGTTCCTCAGAAAGCTCAAAATAGAAATACCATTTGACCCAGGAATTCCACTCCTAGGAATTTACCCAAAGAATACAAGTTCTCCAATTGAAAAAGACATATGCACCCCTATGTTTATTGCAGCACTATTTACAATAGCCAAGATTTGGAAGCAACCTAAGTGGTCCAGCAGTAGATGAATGGATAAAGAAAATTTGGTACATATGCACTGTGGAATATTATTCAGCCATAAGAAAGAAACAAATCCTACCAGTTGCAACAACATGGATGGAGCTGAAGGATATTATGCTCAGTGAAATAAGCCAGGCGGAGAAGGACAAGTACCAAATGACTTCACTCATCTGTGGAGAATAACCAGAACCAAAACTGAAGGAACAAAGCAGCAGCAGACTCACAGACTTCAAGAAGGGACTAGCAGTTACCAAAGGGAAGGGGTGGGTGAGGGCCGGTGGGGAGGCAGGGAGAAGGGGATTGAGGGGTATTATGATTGGCACACATGGTGTGTGGGGGATCATGGGGAAGACAGGGCAGCACAGAGAAGGCAAATAGTGACTCTGTGGCATCTTACTATACTGATGGACAGTGACTGCAATGGGGTATGGAGGGGACTCGATAATATGGGTCAATGTAGTAACCACATTGTTTTTCAAGTGAAGCCTTCATAAGAGTATATATCAATAATACCTTAATAAAAAACTGAAAAAGAAAAGAACTACTGCGCCAGGAAGCCTTCAGAGACTCCCTCTCACACTGAGCTGATATTTCTCTACTGTCACTGAACACCACAGGACAGTCAGCCCACAGCACCCTCATCATCTGTTTTCTGACTCCTTCAATGGACTCCTAGTCTTTGCCCACATCCTGCAAGTTTACATATTTTGTGGTACTTCAAAAATCAGTAGAGTGTGGTACAATCAACACTCAACATATACTTGTTGAATTAATCTCTTAAAACACTGTGCCAGATTTCCTCAAGTACGATAGCCCAAAATATAAGACTACTCTCTGTCTCAGTTACATCTATCCTTAGGCAAAAATTCATTGGTCTCTGATGTCCAGGTCCAAATAATCCATTCCTTTTAAGTCGAACACACACTGAACAGCAGCCCACTTCTACCTCGGCAGTTCAGAGTCATCAACGGCTTCCTCCTGATTCGTCCAAGTGCCTTGTGTTTCACTGTATCTCTATGCTTGATGCCAAAGCTTGTTTCCATTATGTATGGGTTTCCCGGTCAGTTCTTCACTTTTCAAGTTCAGTCAACTCCTCTGCTTGATGCCCATTTCCTTCCTTTTTTTCCCCACGTTCCAGTGGCCATTTTGACCAAATGACACAGAAGCTAATATGAGTGACACCTTCCTCAAACTTGAAGTGTAACTTCTCTAAGAGAAAAATAGAAACAAATCCCATGTAGGAGCCAATCTTCTCTTGAAAAAGACAATGTGGCAACAAAATAACTTAAACCTAAGAAAAGCTACTCAACAGTCAGTCTTTCAGCAAAAGACTATCCTCAGCCCATTTTCCCCAACGTTCTCTATGCCAGTCCTGAGAACTCAAGAATAGTGTCCCCTATCCTGGCACCTACCGGTTCTCAGGTGAGAAAGGTTCCCTGAGGGCAGGGACTGGGTCTGTGGTCCATTACAACATCCCAAGAGCCTGACACGGTGGCTGACATACAAAGGACACCGACAGCCGAATTAGCAAACATTCATGAATGAATGAACCCACATATAACTCGGGTTATTAAAAAAAAAGCGAGACTAGAGGCTTATCAAGCTGCATTGTGCCAACGGATGGAACAGAAGCAACAGAATAAAACTCCTGGATCTTGGTGAGAAAGTGAGTTAGAACAAAGAGCAGGGAAGAGAGATGGAAGTGGAGCATGTGGGCAGGGATAGGAGGGGGTATCTTTTATCGAAATGTACCGCGTGCCAGGCACAGTACTTTGCACGTTACATGTACTGACCCGTTTAACCCTCCCTCCAAGACAGAGGTAGAAATTATTACCATCTGCATTTTACTGCCTGTGAAACTGAAGCACTGTGAGGTGGTACCTCTTGCTCCAGCACACAGCAAGGAAGGGGGAGAGCTGTGACCTGAACCCGGATCTGACTCCAGGGTACCCCACTCTTTAATCTGTACTACCTATTCTGTCTCCAAGGCCTTAAAATAGGGCTGAGAGGAGCCGTCACTTCTCTATTTAACGAACTCTTACTGAGCATCTACTGGGAACGTGCCAAAGCCTGGTGCCAGCGCTGGTGGGCGGTTGAAGGGACGGGGACTGCGCTGGTCGGGGGAAAGAACGCAACGTCAATCGTAAGACTCAGGAGCTCGGAGCCACGGGGCCAGCGGGCAGCCCGAAGGCGGGGCTGCGGAGCGCGGCAGAGGGGCGAGGATGGCCCGAGGGCGGGGGCGGGGACCAGCGGGGCCGAGGGCAAGTGCGCGAAACCGCTCCCTCGGCGGACGCCGGCTTCTGCCCGGCGGCCTGCCTGGCACTTCAAGTGTCCTGGCGTTCGCTCTCGGCGGCCGCGCGCGGCGGAGACCCGGCCGGGAAAGGGGGCGAAACGCGCAGTGCCACCCTGAGGCGCCGAGGCGAGGGAAGGGTGGCCCGGGGAGGAGAGTGAGCAGCGGCGGGGAGGCCGAGAAGGGGGCGAGGGTCGGGCGGCGGGGCCGAAAGCGGCTTCGCGGGACTCACCTGCCGCGGCAAACCCCTCCGGGCTTCTCGGCCCGGCGCGCCCGGAGGAGGTGGGGACGGACTCCGGGCCGCAGGGCCTGCCGGGAGCCCGTTCCCTGGGCAACCGGGCCGGCACCTCCGAGCCGCAGCCAGCTCAGCCGGGAGCTAGAGCGGCAGAGCCACTGGCAGCAGCCAGAGGGGCGGGCCGGAAGAGACGTCCACTGCTTCCGGCGACGTGACCGGGACTTCGGGTCTCCTTCCGGGATCCCGGCGGACCGCATGGAAGGTGGGTGAGGCGGCCGCGTTCTGCAAATGGGTAGGCTGTGAGTGTTACGGGCTGCGGCTTGGACCGGGGGCTCGGAGCCGCCGGGTTGAGTGGGGGTCCGGGCCCCGCGCAGTCTCTGCAGTAGGCCCGGGAGCCGGTCAGTTTTGCCGAACTTCAGTTTTTTCACGTGCGAAAACTACCCGTTGTATGCAAAGAGATGTCACCATAACCTGACACTCAAATTGTAATTGTCGTTATAAATTGGATGCCAAACCTTGCATGCCCAGCCCCTCCCGAAACCTTTCCCTGAAACCCCTTCAGAATTACCGGTAACGGGGCTGCTTGTAATAAAAGGTATCATATATCGAGCACTCATTGTGTGCCCACTGCTGTTCTCGTACCTAACGTGGATCAGCTCGTGAGCCTCACAGCGATCCCAGGTAAACTCAACAGATTGGGAGCCGAGGCTGCGGGTGGGACGGGATAAGTAACTGACCGCTATGCTTTGCCTCGCTGTGAGCTGGGCTGTGACCCTGATACTGGGCTCTTACTAACTAGCCTGTGAGTTTCTTAAGGTCAGAATTGCTTTTGGTTCCTAAATATGTGCTGGGTGTGGATCCGGTGAATCGGATGTAGTCCTCACCCTCAAGGAGCTCCCAGTGGGGGAGAGAAAGCCTTAGAACGTTATAGTTCATGTGGCAAGAACTATCCATTTTTACACATTTTATTCAGCACCAGCTGTGTACCAAGGTTATGGGCGGCAACAAGACATAGTCACTACTCTGTGAGAATTTACAGTCTAGCAGGGAATATCGACATTAAACAAGCAAATACACTACACTGGTCAGTGTCATGATAGCTAAAGTATGGAGTGTTCCAGATTCTAGTGCAGTGAGTCCTAACCCAGCCTGGGGATCCAGGAAGAGTTCTTTGTGGAAGTGACTTTCTAAAAACCTAAATCAGATTATGTCACTTCTCTATTCCAAGCTTACTTTCCATTGACTTGGAATAAATCTAAAGGTCTTATTTTGGCCTATAAGTTTCTGGTAGCCTGACTGTCTCCTCACGTGCTACTCTGCCTTTACATTTCATTCTAGCCACGCCGGTCTTTTTCTTTTCTTCAGACTCATCAAGCTCATTGTCCCATTAGGCCCCATGCTGTTGACTTATCATTCAGGTCTCAGCCTAAATGACACCTTCTCAGGAGTTCACTCTGTCAACAAAAATTCGTTTAAGTCACCTTGAGATAAAGATGGAGTTTTATTTGAGCCTGGCTGAGGATCGGTAAGCTGAGAAACAAACATTAACTCCCATGGATAGGAGAAATGTTTCAAGGAGTCCAAGTCATACAGAAGTTTTTATATCCTCAGGGAGAGAAGCAAGAAAGACAGAATTTCAAAAGGGATACATTCCATTTACCTAAAATACAAGATACTGAAAAAAAGGTTGGGTTTGATATACATCTTGGCACCAAAGGGCAACCAGTCTTGCTTATTTTATCTTATCAAATGCACTTGAGTAGGAATCCTGATCGAAAGGGAGAACAGATGTGATAACATACTTTGCTTAGCATTTAACTTGGTTTTAATTAACAAATGCTATTATAGGATTAGAAAGTTAAAGTTTTCAAGGATGATCTATTTTGAGACTCCCAGAGTTTAATGAAACTTTCAATACTTAGGCCTTAGAAATCTTTTTGGTGCTCCCTAATAGGGTGGTCAACTTGTGTTTCACAACTCTAACACACAACCCCACTTTATTTTCTGGGTGGCCTTATGATTCAAACTGATCATGATCATCTGTCAATCATCTTCCTCCTCTTTGGTCCTGGTCTGTCTAGTTCAGTCACTTCCCAGTGCCTGCCATAATGTAGGCACTCAACTAATATTGGTTAATTGTATAAAGAATGGATGAAAAACCAGTGATATTTAAAGCAGAGCTCTAAAGAATACTAGCAGTTAACCAGAGGAGTGAGGACACACTAATTGGAAAAATATCGCAGGTCAAAGTCATAACTTGTACAGAGCCAGCACTGAGGCATAGAAAGCAAGTGGGGGTCGCTGAAGAAGAAATGGACAGAGCCTGTGGTATTGTGGTTTATAATAAGAAACGAACATTTGGTCTTTATCCCCATTCCTAGCACAGAGCTTCTAAAACCTTTGGTATTGCCTAAGTGACAAGAATGATCAAGGTGTCTTTTGTTCTGTTAACAAGTGACTTTAGGGAGACCCTAGGTATTCTGTGGGTGGGGACTGGTTGCCGGGGGAACCAACCAACTAATCAGAGGATGGGAACTTTCAGTCCCAGCCCAGTTCAGCTGGGGAAGAGGGGCTGGAGGTTGAATCAACAGCCCATGGCCAATGATGTAATCAACCATGCCTATGTTATGAAGCCTCCATAAAAATCCAGAGCACAAGGAAGGGGTTCAGAGACCTCCATGTTGGTGAACATGTGAAGATTCAGGGAGAGTGGTGTCCCGAGAGCAGAGAAGCTCCATGCACCTTCCCACATATGTTGCCCTGTGCATCTTTTCCATCTGGCTGGTTTCTGAGTTAAATCCTTTGTAATAAACTGGTAATCTAATTAGTACACTGTTTTTCTAAGTTTTGTGAGCTGCTCTACCAAATTAATCGAACGCAGGGTGAGAGTCATGGAAACCTCCACTCTGTAGCCATTCTGTTGGAAGCACAGGTGACAACCTGGAGGCAGGGTTGGCATTTGAAGTGGGCGGTGGAGGTCACCTGTGGGATCTGATGCTATCTCCTCCAGGTAATAGTGTCATAACTGAGTTGATTGCCTGCTGCTGTTGGAGAGGCCTTTGTGATAGCAGATACTATGCTGAATACCTTCTCTGTTCCAGGCCCACACAGCTTTACTTGTATCATCTAATCTTCACATCAGCTTGTTACCAAACCAAACCAGCCTGGGTCCACTCCCCCCACCATCACACTGCAAAGCCAAACTGATGTTGGGCTGAAGTGAAAGGTGGGCACTTATTGCAGGGTGCCAAGCAAGGAGAACAGGGAGCTAATGCTCAAGGTGCCCAACTCCCTATAGGGTTACAAGCAGGGTTTTTTAAGGGCAAACTTAGGGGACAGGGTTGCAGGGTGTGTGCTCAGGTTGTGCCCACCCTTCTCGCTGGTCAGTGGTGAGGTGATGGGACTCTTCCAGGAGTCTTAGATCTCAGTTTTCTGGCTCCACCTTGGTTCTCTAACTCCCAGTTTCTTTGATCTCTAATTAGTCTAATTCTCACCCTATGAGTCATAATTGAGGTACTCGGGCTTCTCTTGTTATTGGGAAGTCTGAGGGGCTTCATCAAAAGGGGGGTATGTGTGCAGGTACAAACTCTATGAAATAGGTGTTTTTAATCTAGAGATGAGAACATTGAGGCTCTGAGAGGTTAACTTTACCAAGACTGCACAGCTGGTAACGGCAGAGCTGGGATTCAAACCTAGTCTGTATGGTTGTCAGACACTAGACTCCAAACGATACCTCTCTTGTGTGTTCTGCATTCCTCACGGGGCCTCTCACAGAATCTGGACTTTTTATGCTGTGGGCCATGAGAAGCCGTTGAAGGATTCTAAGTAGACAAGGAGACAGGGCTGGGAGGGCCCATACAGGCTGAGTTGGTTTTTCATGGTCTGGGGATTTCTTTCCTCAGGAGCTGGGATCTCGATGAGTCTTAGAATTACAGGTGCCATTTTCTTGAAGGAAGGAGTTCTCTAGAAGAGAGAATTGCAGACTGCAGGCCATTCAGCTTTTCAAGAGCTGCCAGTAATTCACTTTATCTGAATATAGGAGGTGTGGGGGATGTTCAAGGTTGAGGTAAGTGTTGAGGCTGAGGTGTAGCCAAGTCCTGGAGGAATTCAGATTTTCTCCTGCATTATGGGCTTGGAGATCATCTGTGAATCTCTGGGGTCCAGCCTTCTGAGTATCTTGAAATGACCAGCACTTGGAAGCCAGATGCTCTGAACAAACTTCAGGTATCACAGTGGGAATACTAAGGAGTGGAGGCACTGGAGAGTTTTAGCAGTAAGTCACAACATAATTCCAACCTTTGAAAGTGGTCAAAGTGCTCAAGGTAAAACTCTGTGGAGCTATTAAGCTAGAATAGGTCAACCATCTCTGGTGAGTCTTAAATTAAAATACAAGAACAATTCTGTTTTCTCTTGTTCCAGCAGCTTTCACATTCATCCAAACCTGAGTTTCCACATTTTTTGTCCAGGTGATGTAGAATGTCAATAGTTTTACTCTTGGAAGCTATAAGGAAATTTGCCCTCCAACAAAATCATAAATGTATTAAATTTAAACAGAAAATAGCAACTTTAAGTTAAGAATGAGCTGATTTCAAAATAGTAGATGAATTGCCATTCAGGACAAGCAGGCTATGGTAAAACATAAGCAGGTCCAAAAAGGCAAAGGGAAAGTCAGTTTTTATTAGGTTTTAGAAGGAAATTGGGGAGATTCATTGGAGAAGAAGAGTTTGAGGTTGTGGCTATAATTGGGGCTTTCTTGCTTCCTCTTCTTAAAAGTAGATGAAATTCTTACGTGAAAAATGTCCTCCCTTATCAAAATAATGCCTCTCTCCTGGCTGGTTATGCAGGCTGCACCTGGTGGTACGAGCATAGTGCTCGCCGTTCAGGGCTTCCCAACTCCATTGGAAATGGGGTTTCCTTTATTTTCACATTTCTCTCTTTTGATCAAGATCTTTCCTTGAAAGCACTGCTGATCAAGAGTCAGGTTTTCTGCATTTAGTGGAAGGACTTTCCCTGGTTGTGTTCCACATCAGAGGGAAAGTGCATAATGCTTGGAAACCATCGAGGTTATAATTGAGTAATAAGGGAGGGCTAGAGGGAGAAATCTCAGGTACTTACCATGGAAAGTCTATACCTTAGTAAGGTGCCTTGCCAATTGGTCTCAGCCCCAGGCAAGTTCACTATGGATTCAGTGTGACCAAAGAAATGACAGTAAATGTTCTTGGGATGAAAAGGTTATACCCAACTTTATTTCCACGGTGGCAGGTTAATCACTAAAATCCCATTGACTCAGAGTGAGTCTGCAGGCAGCAAGCCAGTCTCTGCCTCTGGGCCTCTCTGCCTGTTCAGCCGTCCCCAAGCACTGCCACCACTCCAGTCTCATCTCTGCTCTCCTGCAGCTTTGCAGCTCTGCCACCGTGTTGCCTAGAGCACTGGATGGAGCTCTTTATATAGAGTCAGGTAGCAACATATTGCCCATAGGTGTATAGTGAGCTAGCCAACCAAGTTCAGGTGAGACTCGGCCACAGGAACTTTCATTTTATCCACATAAGGTCTCAAGCATTGCAGATCATCTCAAAGTGCTGAACTAGCATCACCCTATTTGGTACATTGCTTCTGCAGAGAGTATGACAGGCACCAGGTACAAAGTTTAAATATTTATTATTAAAAATAATTATACAAAGCAGAATTAAAAGTAATATGACAAACCCAGTTTGTATGATGATTCTAAAACAAGAGCTCAAACCTGAAGGTAACCATCTAAATAGATCAAAAGCCCAGGGGTCATTGAGTGAAATTTGTTGTAATCAGTGCAGTTACTCCCTTATTTTGTGTAATTAAATATCTGTTTCTCCAGAGGTAGTTATCCCTATGTAACAGGTGGTGGTTGCTATCATACAAATGCCTCCTTGATCTGCAAATAGATAATCAAGGACTATATGGTTGTCCAACACGACATTAGCCAGTGAGTCAACTGATAGTTTGGGGGTGCTATGGCTTTGGCTATGGAATTGACGAGCTCTCCTAATGTTAAGAGATTTCTAGTTATGTGTTCTTGGTGCTTAGTCTGACCCAAGGGAGAAAACCTCTCCCCTCTGAGGCAAACCAGGAGTCATGCATGCTCCCTGGAAGTTCTCACTTAAGACAGCGATGGAGGCTGAATATGGTGGACCAAAAGGGGACCTGTGATTTGTCATAGGCATTAACAGAGTCAGTTATATAAACATTGACCTCCAGGTTACCAGCTATCTAAGCATTCCTATGCCCATGGGAAATGCTTTCTACCACACACAAAAATAAAACCAGCTGGAGCACAGAGAACTCCAGCTAAGGGCTAGTTATTGATAGATTTACTAGCTGGAATTTCCTGATTGACGCTTTCAAGCCATGGGTTCGAGGAGTTGGATGACATTCTCTGAGAGGTCATCTGTGGGGGTTGGGGTTCCTATGGCCAGGATCCTCACTGAACTTAAACCACTTGATGTAACTGGTCTGTTGCTAGGCTACCACTTCCACACCTAGGCAATAAGCTAATATTGCAATATATAGAGAGATCGGCTCTGGTCGGAGGCAGAAATGCTAGTGCTCGACCTACCGCAGAAGACCAACCTGGGTAATAAACCCTTTCACCCCAAGAATGTTTTGCTGTCATTTCTTTGGTCACACTGAACCCATAGTGAACTTGACCAGGGCTGAAACCCATTGGCGAGACAATTGGCGAAGTTGGCAGGGTTCATTGTTGACCAAGGAAAAAGACAGGCTGCCCTTATGGGAGGGGTGGTTCAGCGGGCTGCCCCTGTGAATGGGGAGACAGTAGATCGTCCCCCAATGGGTATGTGGTCTGAGGTGGCTTGCCTCCTAGAAAACTGGGCCCCACCCCAGGACAAGAGGCAAGGGGAGGTGACACCTGAGGCAGTACGGATAGCCCTTGGTATAGTAAGTAGGCCTTTTGAGAGACAGAGTGCCCGTGAGGCAGCAGGGACTGAGGGTTGGCTGCTTCTCACAGTATTAAAAAAGTCTACAGAAGAGAAGGACATGCTCCTGAAAAAGACCAAGAAATGGCAGCACGAGAATGCAAGCTGCAAACTTCTGTGGATTCCCTGAAGAAGGAAATGGCATTGATGTGAGAGGAGGCAGCATGAGAACACCAGCAGCGAGGTGCCATTGAAGAGGTAAAAGATTCCTTACAGACCGAGACGGCAGCGCTGCCAGGTGCCCTGAAGGAGGAAAAGGCCATCAAGGAAAAAGACGAACTCCTGAGGGAAGCACAGGTGGAGGTGTCTCAAGCACGTCAGCTGCGAAGCACTGAGGTGAAGGTAAGAGAGCTGCTGAAGACTGAGCTGGCATTGCTGGGAGGCACGGTAGAAAAGGGAAAGGTTGTAGCAGAGAAGGCACTCGGGGGAGGGGAGAGAAAGGTGCCATCAGCCCCGGAAATGGAGGAGCTGGGGAAGGATGAAGGGGTGGTGCCGGAGGTACTGACCCCTCCTGTATTGAAAGTGCACCCCGTGGTTGTAAAGAAAATAAAGACCCAGCAGCTGAGCATTCCCCCTCAGACACAACCCCCCTCCCCAGGTCGTGGAGCACTATGGTCCGCCCCTATACTCAGGCTGAGCTGGTGGATTTGGGCTCCTGGCTTAGGCAGAAGCCCTCGGAGTCAATATCAGCTTGGATCCTGCATCTGTGGGACTTAGGGGTGGATGGAATTGTTCTGTCAGGATCAGAGATGGGAACGCTGGCTTCCCTGACAGTGCAACCCACCTTGAGGCAGCGATTACAAATTGCACATCAGACCCCAGGAAATCACTCCGTCCTCAACTGGCTTATGGCTGCACTTCATGCTGTGTGGCCCTGTCAGGGTGATCTACCATTCTCTCCTGCTAGATGGCAGACATATGCTGAGCTCCAACAGGTGTTATGGGAGCTAGGCATTAGAAATGCCATCTATAGTCCAGAGAATCATGGCCCAGATGGACAGCCTTTCACTACAGGGATGAGAAATAATTGTGTTTCAAATGGCTCCCACATCCCTCTTTGGGTCTCTAGTGGCCATTCTTGCCCCTTACTTAGGGCATCCCATAAGCGAGGTGACACATACAGTAGCAGACTTAGGAGAGGCTGAAGCAATCAGAACACGGAAAGAAATAAGGTCTGCTACTCATAAGAAGAATTTACAGGGCCCTGTGAAGGTTATGAGGACCCAGATGTGGGTTGATTTAATACAGGCAGGAGCAGATGGAAGGAAATTAGACGGGAAGTCAAATAGGATCTTACTGGAGCTATGGCAACAGCTGAAACCAGAGCAGCAGTTCCAGCCATTAAGACCAAAGAGGCAGAGGTCAGAGACAGAGCCACAAGTCTGGCCTGTGTGTTTACAAGACTTCCTGCTGGAAAGCGAGCCAACCTCACTTGAGCGCACACAGGAAGGTGATTAGGGAACACAGTTTGACTGAGGGGAAGGCCGAGGTACCTGCCCTGAGGGACCAGGGGGGGACCAGAGGCCACATGTTGAAATCGCTATCCATCAGTCCCCAGTGAACATACAACATGTCCTGGCTCTGGTGGACACAGGGACTGAATGTTCACTGATTCATGGTAACCCTGAGCGGTTCCCCAGTACCCCCACTCTCATAGATGGATACAGGGGTAAGGCTATCAGAGTGAAACAAGCCCACATCCCTTTGGGAATAGGGCGCCTACCCCCAAAAGAGTATACTGTGTTTATATCTCCCATCCCTGAGTATATTTTGGGGATTGATTCTCTGCAGGGTCTATGGTTGCAGACCACTGCAGATGAGTTCAGACTGAGAGTATGTGTGGGGATGGCAGTTCTGAGGGGACATGCTAGGCACCCGCCCATAGCTTTGCCTGTGCCGCAGTGGGTGACTAATACCAAACAATACAAACTGCCTGGAGGGAATAAAGAAATTGGAGAAACCCTACAGGAACAGGAAAAGGTGGGTATCAAAAAGTCCATTCATAGTCCTTTCAATTCTCCAGTGTGCCAGTAAAAAGGCTGGATGGCTTCTGGCATATGACTGTGGATTACAGAGAATTGAATAAAGTCATACCCCCTGTGCATGTGGCTGTCCCCTCTATTGCAGACCTGATGGATACCCTCAGCCATAAACTAGGAACATACCATTATGTGGTAGATCTTGCTAATGCCTTCTTTTCCATTGACATTGAGCAGGAAAGTCAGGAACAGTTTGCCTTCACGTGGGAAGGACGGCAATGGACTTTCACTGTCCTTCCACAGGGATACCGCCACAGCCCCACCATCTGTCATGGACTTGTAGCCCAGGACTTGGCTACACAGGAGAAACCGCCGACGGTGTGGCTGTACCATTATATTGATGATGTCATGCTCACGTCCGACTCTCTTTCAGAACATACCATTATGTGGTAGATCTTGCTAATGCCTTCTTTTCCATTGACATTGAGCAGGAAAGTCAGGAACAGTTTGCCTTCACGTGGGAAGGACGGCAATGGACTTTCACTGTCCTTCCACAGGGATACCGCCACAGCCCCACCATCTGTCATGGACTTGTAGCCCAGGACTTGGCTACACAGGAGAAACCGCCGATGGTGTGGCTGTACCATTATATTGATGATGTCATGCTCACGTCCGACTCTCTTTCAGATGTAGAAGGTGCAGCAACTAGACTGCTGCAGCAGCTACAGGAGAAAGGATGGGCTTTCAACAGTACCAAGGTTCAGGGACCTGTTTTGCCTGTCAAATTCTTGGGGGTTGTCTGGTCAGGTAAGACCAAAGTTATACCAGAAGCAGTTACAGATAAAAGTCCAGGCCTTTCCTACCCCTCCAACTGTAGCAGTGTTACAGGTGTTTTGGGGTCTTCTAGGCTACTGGAGAGTGTTTATCCTGCACTTGGCACAAATTCTGAAGCCCTTATACCGGTTGGTATGAACAGGTGTTCGGTGGAACGGGAAGAGGCATGTGTATCTGCCTTTACTACAGCAAAATGGGCAGTCAGGGCCGGGCAGGCCTTGAGTGTGATAGACCCATCAAGGCCCTGTGAGCTGGATGTTCATGTCGGTGAAGAAGGTTATGGCTGGGGTCTCTGGCAGCAGCTTGAATGAACTCGCCAACCTGTTGGATTCTGGTCACAACTCTGGAAAGGGGCAGAGGTTCAATATACTTTGATAGAAAAACTGGGTGCCATTTATCACACCTTGCTGGCTACAGAACCCATCACTGGAATGGCCCTGATAAAGATAATAACCACCTATCCCATCTTGGGATGGTTACAAGACTGGACCCAAAAGCCAAGGAGTGGTGTGGCACAAACGCCCACACTGGCCAAGTGGGGTGCTTACCTACAGCAGCGTAGTGCCCTTTCTAGTAGCCCCGTGAGTGACGAACTCCAACACTTACTGGGGCTGGTGACATATACTAGTGAAAAGCAGGAAGAACTTGCTTTTGAACCATTAGTAGCAGAGAGTCCCTATTGGGAGGGAAGAGCCCCTATTCCCGAAGATGCATGGTACACAGATGGCTCCAGCCATGGGCAGCCTCCAAAATGGAGGGCCATAGCTTTCCATCCTAATACTGAGACAGTATGGATGGACAACGGTGAGAGGAAGAGCAGTCAATGTGCAGAGTTGTGGGCCGTGTGGCTTGTGATCAGCCAGGAGCCCTCCCCTATAGTTGTCTGCACTGACAGCTGGGCTGTATATCGGGGGCTGGATGCTTTGTAACTTGATATAGTCCCACGTGTTCATTTTTGCTTTTGTTTCCCTTGCCTGAGGAGATGTATTCAGGAAAAAGTTGCTCATGTTTATATTCAAGAGATTTTTGCCTATGTTTTCTTCTAAGAGTTTTGTTTTCATGACTTACATTCAGGTCTTTAATCCATTTCTAGTTTACTTTCGTAAAGGGGGTTAGACAATAATCCACCTTCATTCTCTTACATGTAGCTGTCCAGTTTTGCCAACAACAGTTGTTGAAGAGGCTGTCATTTTCCCATTGTATGTCCATAGCTCCTTATTAATTGACCATATATACTTGGGTTTATATCTGGGCTCTCTAGTCTGTTCTGTTGGCCTATGGTTCTGTTTTTGTGCCAGTACCAAATTGTCTTGATTACTGTGGCTCTGTAGTAGAGCTTGAAGTTGGGGGGCATAGTCCCCCCACTTTATTATTCCTTCTCCAGATTGCTCTGGCTATTCAGGGTCTTTTGTGGTTCCATATGAATTTTAGAACTATTTGCTCTAGTTCATTGAACAATGCTGTTGGTATTTTGATAGGGATTGCATTGAATCTGTAGATTGCTTTAGGCAGGCCATTTTGACAATATAATTGTATCCATGACATAGGATGTATTTCCATTTATTGGTGTCTTCTTTAATTTCTCTCATGAGTGTCTTGTACTTTTCAGAGTATGGGTCTTTCACTTCCTTCATTAGGTTTATTCCTAGGTATTTTATTCTTTTTGATGCAATTGTGAATGGAATTGTTTTCCTGATTTCTCCTGCTAGTTCATCATTAGTGTGTAGGAATGCAACAGATTTCTGTGTACTGATTTTGTATCCTGCAACTTTGCTGAATTCAGATATTAGATCTAGTAGTTTTGGAGTGGATTCTTTAGGGTATTTTATGTACAATGTCTTGTTATCTGCAAACAGTGACAGTTTAGATTCTTTACCAATCTGGATGCCTTTTATTTCTTTGTGTTGTCTGCTTCCTGTGGCTAGGACCTCCAGAACTATGTTGAATAAAAGTGGGGAGAGTGGGCATCCTCGTCTTGTTCCTGATCTTAGGTGAAACGCTTTCAGCTTCTCGCTGTTAAGTATTATGTTCGCTGTGAGTTTGTCATTTATGGCATTTATTATGTTGAGTTATGTGCCCTCTATACCCATTTTGTTTAGAGATTTTATTATGTATGGATGTTGAATTTTGTCAAATGCTTTTTCAGCATCTATGTAGATAGATGATCATGTGGTTTTTGTCCTTTTTGTTGATGTGGTGGATAATGCTGATGGATTTTCTAATATTGTACCATCCTTGCATCCCTGGAATAAATCCTACTTGACCGTGATGGATGATCTTTTTGATGTATTTTTAAATTCGGTTTGCTACTATTTTGTTGAGTATTTTTGCATCTATGTTCATCATGGATACTGGTCAGTAATTTTATTTTTTGGTGGGGTCTTTGCCTGGTTTTGTTATTAGAGTCATGTGGGCCTCACAGAATGAGTTTGGAGGTATTCCCTCCTCTTGTACTTTTTGGAAAACTTTAAGGAGAGTGGGTATTAGGGCTTCACTAAATGTTTGATGAAATTCAGCAGTGAAGCCATCTGGACCAGGCGTTTTGTTCTTAGGTAGTTTTTTGATTACCAATTCAGTTTTGTTGCTGGTAATTGGTCTGTTCAGAGTCTCTGTTTCTTCCTGGGTCAGCCTAGGGAGGTTGTATTTTTCTAGAAAGTTGTTCATTTCTTCTAGGTTATCCAGTTCATTAGCATATAATTTTTCAGAGTATTTCTAATAATTCTTTGTATTTCTGTGGTGTCTGTAGTGACTTTTCCTTTCTCATTTTTTATTCTGTTTATGTGTGTAGACTCTCTTTTTTTCTTGATAAGTCTGGTTAGGGGTTTATCTATTTTGTTTATTTTCTCAAAGAACCATCTCCTGCTTTCATTGATTCTTTCTATTGTTTTATTCTTCTCAATTTTATTATTTCTGTTCTAATCTTCATTATGTCCCTCTTTCTACTGCCTTTGGGCCTCATTTGTTCTTTTTCTAGTTTTGTTAATTGTGAATTTAGACTGCTCATATAAGATTATTATTCTTTCCTGAGGTAGGCCTGTATTGCAGTACACTTTCCGCTTATCACAGCCTTCTCTGCATCCCACATATTTTGCAGTGTTGAATTATAGTTGTTTTTTGTCTCCATATATTGCTTGATCTGTTTTTATTTGGTAATTGATCCATTGATTAGTTAGGAGCATGTTGGTAAAACCTCCATATGTTTGTGGGGTTTTTTATTTTCTCTGCATAATTTATTTCTAGTTTCCTACCTTTTTGGCCTGAGAAGCTGGTTGGTAGAGTTTCAATCTTCTTGAATCGACTGAGGTGCTTCTTGTGGCCTAGTATATGATCTATTCTGGAAAATGTTCCATGTGCACTTGAGAAGAATGTGTATTCTGCTGCTTTTGGGTGTAGAGTTCTGTAGATGTCTGTTAGGTCCATCTGTTCTAATGTCTTGTTCAGTGCCTCTGTCTCCTTACTTATTTTCTGTCTGGATGTTCTGTCCTTTGGAGTGACTAGAGTGTTGAGTCTCCTAGAATGAACGCATTGCATTCTATTTCCCCCTTTAATTCTGTTAGTATTTGTTTCACACATGTAGGTGCTCCTATGGTGGGTGCATAGATATTTATAATGGTTATATCCTCTTGTTGGACTGACCCCTTTATCATGTAATGTTTTTCTTTGTCTCGTTATTTTGTTTGTTTTGAGGTCTATTTTGTTTGATACAAGTACTGCAATTCGTGCTTTTTCTCCCTGTTAGTTGCATGGAATACCTTTTTCCATCCCTTTACTTTTAGACTGTGTATGTTTTTGGGTTTGAAGTGAGTCACTTGTAGCAGCATATAGACGGGTCTTGGTTTTTTTATGCATTCAGTGACTCTGTGTCTTTTGATTGGTGCATTCAATCCACTTACATTTATGGTGATTATTGATGGGTATGTACTTATTGCCATTGCAGCCTTTCGATTCGTGGTTACCAAAGGTTCAAGGGTAACTACCTTAATATCTGTCAATCTAATTTAACTCGCTTAGTATGCTATTACAAACACAATCTAAAGGTTATTTTTTCCCTCCTTTTTCTTCCGCCTCCATTCTTTATGTATTAGGTATCATATTCTGTACTCTTTGTCTATCCCTTGATTTTGCATCTGCTTAGTCATTAATTGTTCTACTTTGTTGTGGTTTGTTTCCCCTGGTGACAGCTATTTAACCTTTGGAATACTTCCATCTATAGGAGTCCCTCCAAAATACACTGTAGAGATGGTTTGTGGGAGGTAAGTTCTCTCACCTTTTGCTTATCTGGAAAGTGTTTAATCCTTCCTTCAAATGTAAATGATAATCTTACTGGGTAGAGTATTCTTGGTTCAAGGGTTTTCTGCTTTATTGCATTAAATATATCATGCTACTCCCTTCTGGCCTGTAAGATTTCTGTTCAGACGTCTGATGATAGCCTGTTGGGTTTTTCTTTGTATGTGATCTTTTTTTTGTCTCTCTGGCTGCTTTTAATAGTCTCTCCTTATCCTTGATTTTTGCCATTTTAATTACTATGTGTCTTGGTGTTGTCTTCCTTGGGTCCCTTGTGCTGGGAGATCTGTGCACCTCCATGGCCTGAGGGACTATCTCGTTCCCCAGATTGGGTAAGTTTTCAGCACTTTCTATCCCTTTTTGTCTCTTCTTCTTCTGGTGCACCTATAATGCTAATATTGTTCTGTTTGGATTGGTCACACAGTTCTCTATTCTCTCATTCATAGAGATCCTTTTTCTCTCTGTGCCTCAGCTTCTTTGTATTCCTCTTCTCTGATTTCTATTCCATTTACCATCTCCTCTACTCCATCTAATCTGCTTTTAAATCCCTCCATTGTATGTTTCATTTCAGATATTATATTATGTAATGCTTGAAACTCAGTCCTGAATTCGTCCCTGAGTTCTTGTATATTTTTCTGTACCTACACGAACATGTTTATGATTTTTATTTTGAAATCTCTTTCAGGAAGATTGATGAGTTCAGTTTCACTTGATCCTTTTTCTGGTGTTTGTGGGATTTGGGGTTCAAATAGGTTCCTTTGACATTTTATATTTGTATGTGGCGCCCTCTAGTGCCCAGAAGCTCTAGTCTCTGGAGCTGCTCAGCCCCTGGAGCAATTTCGGGGTTCGCAGAGGAGTGGTGCTGGTGCCTGGTGGGAGGAAACAGCTGTTTCCTGCTTCCTGGGTGCTATGCGTCTGCCAGAACCAGTTGGCAGGGCACACAGATGTAATCATCTATGATTTGAGTTTGTAGCTGCCATAGGCGGGTCCCCACTCTGGCTGGCCTGATGCCAGGGCAGAGGCTGCCAGTTTTCTAGCCAGCGCTGTCTGGCCAAGAGGAAGGTGCGGCAGGCTGTGTATCATGGTGGAGGGTCTTGGAGCTGCATAGCCCACCAGTGGTATGGAGCACCTGAAGTTCCTGAAAGTTCCCAACCTGGTGGGCAGAGTGTGTCCAGACAGTTTTGTCCACCTGTCCTTTCTCCTGAGCCACAAGGTCTGTGCAATCCTTGCCCCTTTAGCAGCCCTCTCGCTGTTAGGAAGTCTCTGAGACTACCCGCCTTTCTTTTGTCCCAGAGCAGCCGGATGTGTATCTCTGTTTTCCACATGCAGCTGGAATCTGAGTCTCTCCAAGTATTCTGCCTGTCTTAGCTTTCCAACCCCATTAATCTCCAGAGCAGCATGTGATGTAGGTTCATGCTCTCAGAGCAGATCTCCAGGGCTGGGTGTTCAGCAGTCCTAGGCCTCCCCTGCTCTGTTTCTCTTCCTCCTGCCGGTGAGCTGGAGTGTGGGAAGGGCTTGGATCCCGCCAAATCATGGCTTTGGTACATTACCCTGTTCCATAAGGTCTTTTATTTTTTCCAGGTGTATGCAGTCTGGTGCATCCTTCTTTTCTGTTGCTCTTTCAGGATTAGTTGTATTAACTATATTTTCGTATTATATGTGGTTTTGGGAGGAGACCTGTCTCACCTCTCTCATGCTGCCATCTTTCTGCCATTAAATCTTAATAATACATCAGTGTGTCTGATTACTCTGAGGACTGAGGGTGCTACGCACAGGGCAAGTGCTGTAGAACCAGCCAAACAGCACAACATCTGAATCACCAGCCTGAAGTGGGCTCCCCAGCCACTGTGAGGTTTGAGGTGAGATCCCCAGATGATGACGATCTTTTCTATTAGAATTTAGGCACAGAAGAGTCTGTAGCTTACCTACAAGGGAAAACTGCAGTCCAGTGAGAAAAACTCACCATAACTAAAACTTACTTGTATCTCTAAGATGGGAGAATGTGAATAAAATCCATTTGTTTAACCTTGAGTGGTCCCTTGGGCAATTTAAGTTTTGAGAGTCGGGCAGGATAGTGGGAGTTGGAGACAAGTGTCCCAGGATTGTGTCTTGGACAAATGACACAAGCAAAGTAGACACACTTTGCAGCTTTTTTATTATTTCCCCACCAGTATTGATTTACAAATGTTATTTTATAAGCAGACCAATGACTTGATGTATATACAGCAGGATCAATAATGGGAATTTTAGAGTCTTTGGCAGGACTAGACTGTCATTTGGCCCAAACCAGAGTTCTCTCTTTTTCTGAAGCCAACAATTATTAGATTTCTATTTCTTTTCCTTTTCCAGGGCTAATTGTTGGGTGTCTCTTGCCAGTTTTTCTAGATCATCATTTGCAGAAACATCCCTTTGGGTCATGACAGAGGTTTGGTTATTGGTTCCCTTGACAGCAGTGTTCTCAGTGGGAATATTAGTTTGGTGGTTTCCTTTAGCCTCCAGGGAGTCAAATCTGGAATGCCCAAGTACCTTAATAATAGCCAAAGCAGCTGGTATGAGTATGGCATCTAATAGTTTTGAACATAACCGTTTTTAACTTTATCTCTGCTGGAAGTAAGGAAGCCACGATTACATAACATTCCAGAACTGTTGCAGCAGGGCAGGGGCCTGGGACAAGCATCATGACTAACTCTTCCTGCCTATGATGAAAAGATGAAAAACGCTGAGATATAAACAGTATAGTAAGAACAGGGGAACCCCATCTTAAGGTTAAGGTTCCATTTTAAAAACTAGGGACTTAGAAGGTAAGATTCCTAACATATTCTTTTTAATCAGACAATATAACCCACCCAATCTTAAGGCAGGGCATGCAGTATTAACTGCTATGTTCCCAGTGCTTGAGGGAAACCACTGTCTTGGAGAGGAACTGGATCAATAAATACCTTGTAAAGTTTATCTTACTGAATTATCTAGAAGACTGACTGTGGATACAGACATAATGTCTCTCACTAGAGGGAGACATCATGAGGTCACAAGTCAAGTCTTTGTGTAACAACACTCATTCTTGAAAGCCTTAAAAGACAGAATCCTAAGCCCTTAAGGGCACCTCCTCTGTGAGGTTGTCCTCACTCCCCTTTCTTCGAGTGTGTACTTTTTAAATAAAACCCTCTCACTGCTCAACTTGGTGCATTTTGTCTCTAGGCTCTTCCAGTGGTGTCTTTGTCACTGCTGTTTCATTCTATTTCCCAGACTTAGACACAAGTTTTCACTGTCTCTGTTCTACTACAGACAAGTAGGGAGGGGCTACTGAGATCTCTGATTTGGGCTTGCCTGACCCAGACAGGACTATAGCTGTACAATCTTGCTCCTCAGTAACCTGCCCAAAAATCTCCTTTCTTTGCCTTTGGGAAGTTCTCAGAACATAATCTCACTCCATTCAGTATTCTGCAGCACCCCCAAATCCTGGGGTGGTAAGGGCTTAGTCCTCACGCCGTGCGGCTCCAAGCAGACATTGGATGCCAGGTGACCCTGGCTTTAGGAGTTGGCAAGGGATCTGCCCCATGCTGAGCAGTAGTTCAGTGAGCTTCCCTTTCCTCCCTGTCCTTCCTTACTCTCTGCTGCTTGCAAGGCAGCTGCCATTCCCTACTACTCTGCTTTAATGAAATCCTCCCTCACCTACACTCATCTGACCTACTTGAGAATTCTTTCTAGTTCAGAGTCAAGAACCCTTCCCTGTCCAGGTTGAGATTTCTCCTAGTGCTTCACCTCATGCGCAGGGAGAGACCGCCCCAGATGCAGCTGCCCAGCAGCACTGTGAGCCACTCCAAAGGCATTCTGCCATCAGCATCAATGTTGGCAGACTTGCCCTTGGCTAGGATGCTGGCCCGTGTGAGTGCATATAGTTCTGCTTGTTGGGCTAGAGCTTTGTGAGAAGGTGAAAACCTGGGGTGTTACTGTTCAGGTGTACTGCTCGCCTTCCTAGGTAAAGCCAAAGAGGTATTGGCTGGTATTATCCACCAGGATGCTAAAGAAGTCACCACATATCAACCATGGTGAAAAATCTAATTTCAGAAGGGATGGAAGCTAGTAATTTCCCCAATCTACAGGTTTTGGGAAAGCCCTAGAAATTGCCCTGTGAAGTTTAGCTATTGCACAAACCTGATCATGTAACAAGGCAGGGAACAGTGCCCTATTTGTAGTTCTAGAGATCTTTGTGAGGATTATCAGATTGGCAGTGCTCATCCAGTGTTGGGCCTGGCCCTCACCCACAGGCATGTGGACTAGCTGATGTCAATCTGAGATATCAGATTGACACATTTGAATAGTTATATTAAATTCCTCAGCAAATCTATAAGAATCCTCAGTCAATTTGGGAGTTTTTTTATTGTAATTCAGCTTTAGTCCAGGGAACATGAGAAATTAGGGGCCTAGCATTTGGATCCTCAGAGAGTCTGACTTTAAAGGGGCAGGTTTTTGAAGGTTCAGGAGGGGAGGAAACGAGGTTTGGAGGAAAAGGGAAGGTGAGTGAGAGGAGAAGAGTGAAGAAGCTGATGATACATAGAAGGTGCGGCCACGCAGGAGGCAAGAGGAAGGTGGCCCCAGGGGTGGGGCCTATGGCTGTTGCATTTTCAGAGACAAAGAGGATGGGAGAGGGGAGAAAGAGACCTAAGGAACTTTTTTTGGTCTTTCCTTGTTTGCCTCAGTTAATTTAGAAACTGTACTTTGTAAAGCAATGGTTTTGGAGTCCTAAATACGTTTGGCAGTTTCCGGGTACCATTTAAACTAGCCTATGTAGTTTGTTTAACTTAAGGCTGCAACTTTCTAATTTGGTTCTGAGAAAAATTTGGGGAGTTTCCCAGTTGAAAGGTCCCCATAATGGCCATTTAAGTTCTAAGTTGTCTTTGGTTAAGTTAGTCCATTTGGTAAAAATGCACATGAGGAGGGACGATAGTTTTTGTTAACCTTAAAAATAAAAACTCAAGTTATTTTACCAGGAAAATACGGGTTTACCTCACAACAGCAGAGAATTGCAACTCAGCTCACGTATGCCACAGCAAAACCACAGGCAAGTCTGGCAGAACAAAGGAGAGGAGGCTCTTCATAGAAGGAAAGGCTGGGTTGGGAGGGCTATTCTAAACAAAAAGCCCATTGGAGGAAACTGGGAGTCCCACGTGTGATGGCTTCTCAGTGGCTGAGTGGTGACAGCCTCTCATTGGCTGGGCTGTTGCTGGGGTTGGGGGTGAACCTTCCTCCTGCTGGGTAGAAAAGCAATAGCTAAAGTGGGATAACCTTGCAATTTCTGCCTCTTCCAGTTGGACCTGCAGTTGATGAGGAGTGGTGGGCATGAGAGCTCCCCTTGCTGGCCCCCCAGCACCATACCAGTGAGGTTTCCTTTATTTAAATTTTCAAATTTTAAAACATAGCATTGGCCAGGGAGGGTCTCAGAAGGAGGACCTTCCTGAGAGAGGTTAGAAGTTGGGATCCCAATGCCCAACCATCAGAGATTTGGAAAATAAGTACCCACCAGAAAGGACGGAGCCTTTAAACAGATGCCACGTAGAGTCAGAGCTCCGCCAGGGGGAGGGAGCTCGAAATCCGAGAGGACAGTTACGGACTGAAAGCAGACGGAGACTCACGGAATGATGAGCACAGGGGGCGTCATGTGGGGGCCTCACTCGATCCCAGGGTCGTCATCCTTCAGGGGTCCCCCTCGGGGCCCACTTCTTAACACCTAGTAGTGTTAACTTTAAACAAAGCAAAGAGCAATTTTATTTAAGTTTAAAAGTGAGTTGATTCGGTAATAGCTGAAAACTTGCCCTTCAGGACAGGCAAAGCAGCAAGTTGGAGCAGACAAAGGGAGGGTCAGCTTTTTGTCAGGTTTTGAGGAGGAATTTGGGGAGTGTTGTTTTGAACGATACTTCACTGGAAAAAAACAGTGCTCAGGATCGCCGTTTCTGCAGGTGTGGTTAGTGCATTGTTGCTGGGGGAGGGAGGGTCCTCCCCCAGCCAAGTGGACCAACTTAACCACAGCCATTATGGGGAACTTTCAACTTTTTTCTCAAAAGCAGATGATGTTTCTGTGTGAAAGATGCCCTCCCCTGTCAATCTTCCTTCTGGTTGCTGAGGCTGCCCCCAGTGGTGCTGGGTTCAGGGGTGACAGCTCCCCCTTCAGGACTCCCCGCCCCAGGTTAAATGAAGTTTCCTTTATTTTCACAAATCTCCTAATAACTGTTTCTTTTCTTCCCTACCAGCAAAGACTATTGGAAGTGCAACGCCCAGAAAACCTGTCTTATCTGTCAGTGCAAGAAAAATCAAGGATAATGCAGCCGATTGGCATAATTTAATCCTGAAATGGGAAACCCTCAATGATGCAGGTTTTACCACTGCAAATAAAATTGTCAACCTGAAAGTCAGTTTATTGTAAGTACATACAGAGTTCCTCGTGCTCTGAGTGCTTCACCCTTAATGACTGGGCAGAAGTTTCCTGGGAGTGTTTTAGGGTGAGAATGGTAGTCTCTATCAACATGAACAAATTAAATTATATTAAGCAAAGGAGCCAGTTGTAAAATGATATATGCAAGTGTGAACTGTGTATGTGGGTTTTAAATAAATGCACAATTATACTACATATTCATGATTACATGTGTATACAAAATTATATAAAGATCAGAAGGATACAAGTGCAATTCATGATACTGGTATATTCTAGAAGGAATGAGTGTTGGGGATGTAGGTAAATGGGACCCTAGAATGTTACATTTTATTTCTGTGGTGCTGTGACTTACAACAGACGGATATTTCATCTTCATCCCTGTTCCTGACATGCAGTTTCTAAAACCCTTATAATTTCTTAATGGTTAAGAGCAATGGAAAATCTTTTGTTATGCCATTTGGCCTCTTTTCCTCCATTTCCTGAAATAGGTCCAGAGCAGTAAAGTTGAAAGGCAGGTCCTGTTATTCATCCCAAGCCCTTTCCACCACACCTGAGTTTGTGTTAATGAGGTGACTTGTGGAAAGCCACTAAGGATGGGGGCTGGTTGCCAGGAGAATCAGCCATGGATTAGAGTTGGAATTTCAGCTCCACCCTGTCACCCTCTTTCAGGGAGGGGAGAGGGGTGGGAGGGCAAACTAATCACCAACAGACGATGATGTAATCATGCCCACGTAAGGAAGCCTCCACACAAACCCGAAAGGACAGGTTTGGAGAGCTGCCTGTTGGTAAACAGGAACATTTCCACGTGCTGGAGTACCCCACGGTGTACCCCAGACTCCACAGGGACAGAGCTCCTGTGCCCCAGACCCTTCCAGACCTGTGTACTCGTGCATCTGGCTGTTCGTTTATATCCTCAATATCCTTCGTAATGAACCAGTGATCTAGTGAGTGACCTGTTTTCTGAGTTCTGTGAGCTGCTCTCACAAATCAATTGAACCCAACTAGGGGTTGTAGGAACCTCTGATTTACAGCCAGTCAGTCAGAAGCACAGATGACAACCTGGACTTGTGATTGGCATCTGAAGTTGAACAGGGAACAGTCTTCTGGGAATGAGCCCTGAACCTGTGAGGTCATCTGAGGTTGTCTCCAGGAAGACGGTGTCAGAATCCCGCTAAACTGTAGGATGTCCGGCAGGTGTCTGGAGTGTCCAAGAATTGCTTAGTGTGGAGACACCCCCCAGCTTGGAGTGACTAGGTGGCATAAACAAAGTGGGGTGTTGAGAGTTGTGCAGACACACAGGAATGTGTTTTTCCTTAGCAATTTCTTTAAAAAAGACAAAGGAATTATGAAAAAAGCCATAGCACTTGCCAGTTCCGATGGGAAGGTTTGCTTTTTCTTTGCATTTTCCTATGTATGTTTTTTAATTTCTCAAAGTTATATATTCATGTATCATTGTCCACAGGCCGGATTCTAGTCTTAATTAACTTCCTGCCCTTAAGTAATCAATCCCCTGGCTCCTGCAGTTCGCTTGAACCCTTCGTGCACGTTAGCAGCCCGCTGCCTTTTCGTGGGCCTCCTCAGCAGGCTCCATCAGACAGTTCTAAACCCTTATTGCATAAGAAGCTGTTTCATATTTCCTATTCTACTTTAATGCTCAACTGTTACCTTAAGTGTTGTGAGCCCACAAGATTAACATCATGCCCCATGGATCACAGCCGCCAGATTTACACTCAGCACTATGCCCTACACCAAGGATGCCACAGGGCTGACTTGGATTGACTGTATTCTGGTGCAGAATTGAGTAACTGCTGGACATAGTCGTTGTATATACAAGTAAGTAAATATGTGTTGTAAGGACATGAAACAGTGCCTGTGCCAAACAGCTGACACGATGATGGATATTGAGTTTATCCTAGAGTTTAACATACTGAAATCAGGCATGCTTCTGGAGTGTATTTTGTTCCCATTATTTTCCATTTGGTCCAGGAGTAAAGACAGGATGGAGTCTGAGAGCAGCAGCCAGGCTTTCAGTGAAAGTGCAGAAAAGATGCCCCCAGGATATTGTAAGGAGCTGGAGATGCTCTGTGAGGAGCTGCAGACCACCTTCGATGGTTTGGTAAGACCCTGGCCACCTGTGCTCACTGTCAGTCCCAGGGATGTTTGGGGTCATGCTTGGTGCTTGGCAGCATTCAACACCGTGAGAGGCTTTCCTTCCCCAGACTTTGGTTTCTCTCTCCTCCTCTCCACTGGTATCTCCTCCTCTACCTGTCCTGTAAATCTCCATGTTCTCCAGATGCTGCCCTAGACCTTTGTTCCTTTTGTCCTGTGTGTTGGCCTGGTCAGTTCACCCACTTCCAGGCTTCTTTGTGGCGGATGTTTTGGGCTTCGTGGGCCCTACAGTCTCTGTGACCACTCCATTCTACCATGTGGCACTAAAGGAGCCAGACACAGTACAGAAGTGAATGGGTATGGCTGTGTTCCCATTTTTTGGGGGGGACACAAATTTTAATTTCATATATTTTCACGTGTCACAAAATATTCGTACTTTTAAATCTTTTTTCAATCATTTAAAAATGTAAGACCCAGCTCACAGGCCATACAGAAATAAGCCATGAGCTGGGTTTGATCTGTGGGCCCTGGTGTAGCACATCAGAGATATTGAATTTCAGTACCTACTGTACTGGCCACCAGATGTGGATGTAACACCTCATCTCTGCCAGAACATGGAAGAAATCACAGCATTCCACACACAGCTCAGCTGTGAATATTTGCATGTCATAAAAAATAATTTTGCCAACATTTGCGCTGCCATTCGTGCTGTTCATCTACTCCAGAAGTCCTGCCTTCCTGGCCATGAAAGCCGGCATTTCCAGTTCCCTTGTGCTTGGATGAGACTGGCTGGTTCTGAAATGCCTTCACCGCGGGTTTGACCTCTCCTGGTGTCCCTCCCTCTGGCATGGCCACCGCAGTCTGAGATGTGTCTGCCCCGCTAGGTGGCCCCTGGGCATGATGAGCCAGGTTTCTCCCCTGGGAAGGGGCTCTTTTCCCCCTTCTACCCAGTCCTCTGGGAGGAAATCACTGTGCAGCCCACACCTGCGAAGCTGGGGTTATGCTGCAGCCCCTAGAGGGCAGAGCATCTCCATTGCTTGCTTGGAATTCTGCCCGGGAGATTTGCCTCTTCTCCTCCATTTAGTTGTTTACTCAATTATTTACCTCTAGTATGGACTCCTGGGTATTTGCTTTGTACTGTGGGCTACAATCCAGCTTTGCTCCTCAAACTCTTCCTGCTTTGGCCCTGAGTTCGGCTGGCCCCGAGGTCCCTTTGACTACTTCCCTCACTGGGAGTTTGGGTCTGGTTTTTTTGAGCACTTCCTGACTTTCTGGCATGACAAGACGCTCCAGACTGATCTTGTGTATTTCCTGCCCCAGCCCTGGACACACCATTTCTCCAAGGAGCCCAGGTCCCTTTCGTTAGAGACGGTATTAGAAACCAAGATCAGGTGCTCGCTGCCATGTACCAAAGGTCTCTGCCCCAGTGAATTTTTTTTTTCTTTTCTTTCAAATTTTGTTTACTTCAGGTAAACTCCCAGAAGTGGAATTACTGGGTCATATGGTATTTCCATTTTTAATTTCTTGAGGAACCTCCACACTGTTTTCCACAATGGCTGCATCAGTTATATTCCCACCAGCAGTGCATGAGGCTCCCTTTCCTCCTCATCCTCACCAACACTTGTTATTTCTTGTCTTATTGATACTAGCCATTCTGATTGGTGGGAGGTGACATCTCATTGTGGTTTTGATTTGCATTTCCCTGATGATTGGTGGTGTGGAGCATCTTCTCATGAATCAGTTGGCCACCTGTATGTCTTTGGAAGGTCCATTTTTTAATTGTGTTATTTGGTTTTTCTGGTGTTGAGTTGTATGAGTTCTTTATATATTTTGGATATTAGTCTTATCAGATATATCATTTGCAAATATATTCTCTTACACACTAGGTTTCCTTTTCATTCTGTTGATGGTGTCCTTTGCTGTACAGAAGCTGTTTATTTGATGTCATCCCACTTATTGTTTGTCTTTTGGATGGTGGCCATCCTAACTGGTGTGAGGCAGTATCTCATTGTGGTTTTAATTTGCATTTCTCTAGTGATTAGTGATGTGGAGCATCTTTTCATGTGCCTGTTGGCCATCTGAATTTCTTCTTTTGAAAAGTGTTCAGATCCTCTGCCCATTTTTTAATAGCTTTATTTGTTCTTTGGGTGCTGAGGTGTGTGAGCTCTTTATATATTTTGGATGTCAACCCTTTATCAGATCTGCCATTTATGAATATATTCTCCCATACTGTAGGATGCCTTTTTGTTCTATTGATGGTGTCCTTTGCTGTACAGAAGCTTTTCAGCTTGATATAGTTGCACTTGTTCGTTTTTGCTTTTGTTTCCCTTGCCCAGGGAGATACGTTCATGAAGAAGTCGCTCATGTTTATGTCCAAGAGATTTTTGCCTATGTTTTGTTCTAAGAGTTTTATGGTTTCATGACTTACATTCAGGTCTTTGATCCATTTCCAGTTTACTTTTGTGTATGGGGTTAAACAATGATCCAGTTTCATTCTCTTGCATGTAGCTGTCCAGTTTTGCCAACACCATCTGTTGAAGAGGCTGTCATTTTCCCATTGTATGTCCATGGCTCCTTTATCATATATTAATTGACCGTATATGCTTGCATTTATATCTGGGTGCCCCAGTGAATTTATTCTATTTTAAAGTGGCTTGGAAACAAGTTCACATTTTACCTTCAAAACTGTAAGTTGATGCTGTAGGGATATTAGTATTATTTTTCCTATTCTCCTCTAGTATTTAGAGAGAATGGTTTCCCAGACTTGACTTGAAGTATCTTTAATGAATTTGACCTTGGTGGGGGGTTTGAGGCACTCCGTTCCCTAAGCGGGATGCACATTTTACAGTGTGATCTTTCAGCTGCAGGAGGAGATGTGCCAACGTTGGGCTCCGAGTCTGGACCCCTGCTCACGCGATGCCAGCTCAGCTGCACACGTGTGTGGAACTTCACTCTCTAGTGGGGACCAAGCTCCTGACTGATCAAGGCAGTGCTGGCCCAGTTCAGGCTTTCAGGATTTCCCTTGCTCTCTTGATATCTATAAGCTCTTCTTAGAATTAGAAGGCAATAGGGAGCTGGGGCAGGCTGCAGAGGAGAGAGCATAAGATTGGGCGTCGAGACTCGGAGTCAGAAAACGTGGTATTGGGTCCTGGCCTCGTCCTCCCGTAGGTCACCAACCGTGAGACTTTTCCCAGCTATGACAGGGAGGTGATGAGTCCCACCTCTTGGGGCTGGGCCAGGTGGAACATCAAACCTAAAGCCTGAGGAAAGGATGTAGTCCTGTAGGACTTACCGCTAACTGAATTTAGTGCCTGACACTCCGGATGTGACTGGAGGGTGGTTGAAGGACCTGGTGTAAGGAGTTAAGATTCTGCCAAGTTACATGTCTTTCTTATCCCCCTGTGTACATACTTAACTAAGGAGTTAGAAATGTGGTCTCCATAGGCCTACGCTACTAATAAATCTGAAATTTTATTTACCCATATATTTTATTTAACAACCCTTCTATAGCTCTAATGAGGTGCTTCAAAAATACCAACGTGGTCCTGCGGAAGTAAGCCCTGTGTCAGACCGTCTGTGCCAGCTGGCCAAGCAGAGGGGACGTGGCAGGGGGTACTGCCCACCACAGCGGCCACGCAGATGTGCAACCAGCAGGCTTTACACAGCCCAGCGCGCTCTGAGGCGCCACTGGTGTCAGGTTCTCCCTGGGTCCTTCCTGCATGAAGTGTGTAGGGCTCCCTTCTCATTGCCATTTTATAAACAAGGAATCCAAGCCTCAACGAGGTTTCAGTGATCTCAAAGGCAGTTTCGAGTCAGGAATAAGCTCATTTAATGCCTTTTCTCCTATCTTGCCGTCTCCAAAAGCAAGAACCTGCCCAAAAAAATGAGTGCCATTCTCAAATCTTAGAAGTGGGACTCAACAAGCTTTCTCTTCAGCACTGGAAAGCCGGGATTTATTGCTGAAGTCATCCAATAATGTAGCCATAGCACCTGTTTGCTTTTATCTCCCTGGAAATTTGCTGCATTTGGAGTTAGTGGTGTTGCATTATCCAACCTCTGATCTCAACAGACGTTAAACTTCTTAGCTTTGAAACCATACAGTTACTGAATCTGAAACTGGTGTTGATTTCAAGTAATATTCTCATATTCCAAAGTAATATCTTTTCAGACCAAAATACAAGTGAAAATGGAAAAGCTGTCTTCAACTACCAAGGGGATTTGTGAACTGGAAAACTACCATTATGGGGAGGAGAAAAAACGGCCCCCCCTGTTTCACACGTGGCCTACAGCCCATTTTTGTAAGTATTTCTGCTTTGATCTTGAAGGGTAGAAATTATGAGAGCATTTGCTGTCATTTAGATCTGATACTTTAAAGAGATGCTGACAGGCTTTGAAATTTGATTCAAGTGGATCCATTGGGAGGGAAGGAGATGGGGGCATCTTAAAATGCCTATTTCTTAGCCCTAATTACCTTAATAATGAACAAATAATACTAAGTGTACTTAGATAGTCATGAAGCAAATTGCTGTAGAAGCCCCTTAAAGCCAATGAGGAGAAATAATTCTGCCTTTTGTGGAGGCAGGAAGTTTTTGTTTTTGTTTTTTGAAGAAAAATGAGTTTTTTGCTTTTTATTTTGTTTTAGTTAAAAAAATTAATTGGAGTCACTTCACCTAGCCCCATGGAAGATGACTGTGGGGAAAATGGAATGTGTGACTTAAATAAGCTCTGAGCTTAGGGTTGTCTTGGCTTCATTAGTTCAAAAGGAAAGGAGTGAAACAATCTGGGGCTGATTTGAGACCTCACCTTTAAATAAAGGCGAAAAGAGGAAACTGTGTAATGACGTGTGTTTGTTGAAATACTGTCAGTTTGGGCTGAACCTACTATTTATAGTCATGGCAGGAACCTAGGAGTTGAGTGGAAGGCGCACAGGGCTGTTCCTTTCAGGCCGCCCACCATGTCACCGATCCCAGGCCGCTCTGGCTGGAATGCTCACTCCCTGGGCAGCCTGTCTCAAGGGCTGCTGCTCGGTCTGGCTTGAGTGGCGGGCCTCCTGCCTTCTCGTTACTGCTGTTAAAGGGGGACTCCATCTGTCGCAGGGGAGGTCTCCAGCAGGCTCGCTGACATGTACAGGAAGGAGCTTCTGCTGAAGCACACCATCACCGAGGAGCTGGCCCACACTGCAGACAGCGACCTCGCCCTCTGCTACTTGTCCATGTGGCTGCACCAGCCCTACGTGGAGAGCGACAGCAGGCTGCTCCTGGAAGGCATGCTGCTCGAAACAGGGCACCGAGTGCTGTGAGTGCCCAGCGTGGCCGCAGGGCACTGGCTTCTTGCATGGCTCTTGAAGTGGACAGGCTTCCCAAGGACCCAACACCGAACCTCAGGATCACCCCCTGCTCCCTGGCGTGGCTTCCCACTGACCTCCTAGGGTCTCTGAGACCGGATCATTTCACCAGCTCCCTGCAGCCTCTCCAGACACACTTGCTGCTGCTCTGTAAGCTGCCCACTGCTGGGTGCCATGTGCCACTCGGCCTCCCCTGCACCTGTTGAGAATCTGTCACCCATGAGGACATCTGCATGAAATAAATGAGCCTAACAATGACGGGTGATCTTGGTTTTGTAAATTAGGTGTGTTTTACATATATTACATTTGTGTAGAAAACCCCTGGGTTAGTATTTTTACTTTATATTTATCTGTGTTATTTTAATTTTTATGAGACTGTATTACTTTGGTAACTACAACAAGTGTCTAAATACCATAAAGTTACAGAAGCAACCTGAGTGTCCATCAATAGACCAATGGGTAAAGATGTGGTACGTATACACAATAGAGTATTCAGCCATACAAAGCAAAGAAATCTTCCCATTTGCAACAACATGGATGGAGCTAGAGGGTATTATATGCTCAGTGAAATAAGCCAGGCAGAGAAAGACAAAGCCATATGATTTCACTTATCTGTGAAGCATAAAAACAGCAAAATAGAAGGAACAAAACAGCAGGAGATTCATAGACACTAAGAAGTAACAAGAGGTTACCAAGGGGCAGGGGTGGGGAGATAAAGGGGCACAATGTAAGTTGATCATGGGCACGCTGAACCACTATGGTGTACATTTGAAACGACATAAGATTAATGACACTTTAATTTTTAAAAAATGTAATGGGGGAGGGATAAGAAAAGGAAGGATTAGACTGTTGTCCTTTTTCATCTTTCTCAAACAGTCATTAGACAAAGTCCTATCATCCTTCTGTCCTTAAACATTAAATTAAATATACTTTTTTTTGTCTTAAAAAGTACAATAAAGTTAACTGAGTAAATATTGGCCTCTTGAAAACCACCTCTCTGCATACTGAGAATGTGACAGGCTGAGCGATGCTTCGGGCACAAACCCTTTGGTGTGACATCTGTGACCACATATTTGTGATCAGTGCTGCCATGAGACTGAAGCTCTAGGATCCCAGGGGCAAGTGCTTCCCAGGGAAAGAAAGTATTCCAAATATAAAAGACCCTAAACAGTATATGACGGATAGATTCTGAAAGTCAGCATTTTGAAAGAAGTGCAAGTTGACATACCAAAAGCATTTACAGGCAACATTTCTTCTATTTCTTAGTATTAAAATTTAGCCATCATGAAAGTGGCCCACCAGACAGCTTGCTGCCTGGAAACTGCATGATTAGCATTTGGCAAAAATGGTGTCCTGCACATGCTTCCTGCTGGCTTAGGAAGCAAGCTGTTGTCATGAGCCACAGACAGATGGGTGGATGGGGTCCCCAGAGGCATGAGGCCATCGGCAGTCAGCTCCACGTCTGGAGGCACCTAAAGTATAAATGCTTTCCAGAGGAGACACTGAAGGACTTAATACCGAACCAGCCCATGTAGGACATTCATGTACTCTTGATGCTTCATCCATGGATGCCCACGTTGCCATAGGGAACTACTGGAAAGGATCAATAACTGCTAAGGACAGACAAAAGCTGAGCAATGGACAAATCATCCAGTAGCATAACCCCAGAGATCCTCACAAAACGGAAGCGGCATCATATGAAAGAGACCTCTGGTTGTAGGATTTGTGAATTCCAAAATCATTACACAGCTGCAGACCAATTTCTATCCAAGGGAACACAAAGCCATCAAGAGAACTGGTATCCCATTTCTAAACATAATGGACTGATCACACATTACACTCTGCCTCCAGAAATATTGCCAAAGAGACAGAAAAGGAATATAAAAAGGTAGTAGTCCACAAAAAGAAAGAACAGGTTTGGAGAAGGAGATGAATTCATGATAAGTAAAACAAAAAAAACTAGGGAACACAAAAGCTTACACTACAACATGAAAGTAATCACAACATTCCACACACAGCTCAGCCGTGAAAATATTTGCATGTTATAAAAAATAATGTTGAATATTAAAGCGAAGGGGGAGCCAAGATGGCAGCATGAGTAGTTCAGCAGAAATCTCCTCCCAAAAACATATATATTTTTGAAAATACAACAAATACAACTATTCCTAAAAGAGACACCAGTGGATACAGTACAACAGCCAGACTACATCTGTATCTGCGAGAACTCAGTATCACATGAAGGGAGTAAAATACAAGCTACGCAGCCCAGCGGGACCCGAGCACTCCCCTCACCCCAGACCCCAGCAGAAACAAAGGAGTTGGAGCAGGGAGGGATTGAAAGCCCAGGACTGCTAAACAACCACCTCTAGAAATCCGCACCAGGAGCACAGACACACGGTGCACAGGGTGCTGGATATTAGAGAAACGGAAAAGCAAAACTGGCAAGCAGATTCCCCCAACTGGCAACCCTGAGACAAAAGAAAAGCGAGTGCTTTTTGCAAGTCTTAAAGGGACAGGGACCCCACAGCTGGATGAAGTTATCCCGGCACACTTAGCCTAGCACCTGGGAATCCGGAGGAACTCTAGGGAACCTAACCCCCTGGGGGTGGCAGCACAGCTCTGAAGATCCTCACAGCAATAAGCAGCCTGCCAGTCATTCCCCCAATTGGCACGGACCCCAACACACCAGCCCAGTAGTGGGAGAGTGGCAGCGTGCGCCAGGGGCGGTGGCACCACAGGGGCCCAGGAGTGGCCCGTGCAAGCCCGCAGCAACGATGGCCTAGTGGCCCAGGGCCGGCCTGCATGAGCTGGTGGCGGCAACAGAGTGCCCCACACGAGCCCGTGGTAGCAGTGCCCGAGCAGCCTAGGACCAGCCCGCGTGAGCCAGCGGTGGTGGTGCCAGAGCAGCCCACACGAGCCCGTGGTGGCAGTGCCAGAGGGGACCGGGAGCGGCCCGCGCAAGCCCGCAGCGGCAGCAACTGAGTGCCCTGGGAGCGGCCTGCACGCTCCAGTGGCAGTGGTGCCAGAGGGGCCCGGGAGCACCCCACGGGAGCCAGTGGCAGCAGCGTAGGAGCAGCCCAGAAGTAGCCACAATCCCAGCAGCTGCCCAAAATCTCAGCCCAGCGCACAGCCGCCCAAGCCGGACTGAAAGGCTGCTGCTGGCACACAGCTGCCCGGCAGCGGCGCCACTTTCACAGGACTGCGCACCCGGCGCGCCTGCCACTCACTGCAGAGCTCTGCGCTACTCTGACGGAGACCCCGCCCACAGCAGCTTAGGAGATTAACCCAGTGGCTGCTCCAGGAGTGCGGGTAACCAACACACGCAGCAGAGAAGGGCAAGGCGACCAGCAAGCAGGAAAGGATTTTGTTCTCCCAGCTGACACACGCACTATGTGCCTACAGCCACCGCTATCACCATGAAAAGGGAGGAGAATTTAGTCCAGTCCAAAATAGTCCAGACAACCCCTGAGAGAGGGCCTGGGGAGATAGACCTAACCAATCTCCTCAAAAAAGAATTCAAAATAAAGGTCATAACCATGCTGATGGATCTGCAAAGAAATATACAAGAGCTAAAGTAGCAAGTAGGGAGGGAGAATACAGAAATAAAACAATCTCTGGAAGGACTTAAGAGCAGACTGGACGAGGTGCAAGAGGCCATTAATGGAATAGAAATCAGAGAACAGGAACGCAGAGAAGCTGACGCAGAGAGAGAAAAAAGGATCTCCAGGAAAGAAACAATATTAAGAGAACTGTGTGACCAATCCAAACAGAACAATATTTACATTATAGAGGTACCAGAAGAAGAGAGAGAAAAAGGGATAGACCGTGTCTATGAAGAAATAATTGCTGAAAACTTCCCCAAACTTGGCGGGCGGGGGCGGGGGGGAGAGAACAGTCACTCAGACCACGCAAGCACACAGAACTCCCAACAGAAGGGACGCAAAGAGGACAACACCAAGACACATAATGATTAAAATGGCAAAGATCAAGGACAAGGACAGAGTATTAAAGGCAGCCAGAGAGAGAAAAAAGGTCACCTACAAAGGAAAACTCATCAGGCTATCATCAGACTTCTCAACAGAAACCTTACAGGCCAGAAGAGAATGGCATGATATATTTAATGCAATGAAACAGAAGGGCCTTGAACCAAGGATACTGTATCCAGCACGATTATTTAAAGATGAAGGAGGGATTAAACAATTCCCAGACAAGCAAAAGGTGAGGGAAATTGCCTACCACAAACCACCTCTACAGGGCATCTTACAGGGACTGCTCTAGATGGGAGCACTCCTAAAAAGAGCACAGAACAAAACACCCAACATATGAAGAATGGAGGAGGAGGAATAAGAAGGGAGAGAAATAATCATCAGACTGTGTTTATAATAGCTCAGTAAGCAAGTTAAGTTGGTCAGTAAGGTAGTAAAGAAGCTAACCTTGAACCTTTGGTAACCACGAATCTAAAGCCTGCAATGGCAATAAGTACATATCTTTCAATAATCACCCTAAATGTAAATGGACTGAATACACCAATCAAAAGACACAGAGTAAGAGAATGGATAAAAAAGCAAGACCCATCCATATGCTGCTTATGAGAGACTCACCTCAAACCCAAAGACATACACAGACTAAAAGTCAAGGGATGGAAAAAGATATTTCATGCAAACAATAGGGAGAAAAAAGCAGGTGTTGCAATACTAGTATCAGACAAAATAGACTTCAAAACAAAGAAAGTCACAAGAGATAAAGAAGGACATTACATAATGATAAAGGGCTCAGTCCAACAAGAGGATATTAACCATTATAAACATATATGCACCCAACAGAGGAGCACTAATATATGTGAAACAAATACTAACAGAATTAAAGGAGGAAATAGAATGCAATGCATTCATTTTGGGAGACTTTAACACACCACTTACTCCAAAGGACAGATCCACCACACAGAAAATAAGGACACAGAGGCACTGAACAACACACTAGAACAGATGGACCTAATAGACATCTATAGAACTCTACACCCAAAAGCAGCAGGATACACATTCTTCTCAAGTGCACATGGAACATTCTCCAGAATAGACCACATACTAGGCCACAAAAAGAGCCTCAGTAAATTCAAAAAGATTGAAATCCTACCAACCAACTTTTCAGACCATAAAGGTATAAAACTAGAAATAAATTGTACAAAGAAAGCAAAAAGGCTCACAAACACATGGAGGCTTAACAACATGCTCCTAAATAATCAATGGATCAACGATCAAATTAAAATAGAGATCAAGCAATATATGGAAACAAATGACAACAACAACACAAAGCCCCAACTTCTGTGGGACGCAGCAAAAGCAGTCTTAAGAGGAAAGTATATAGCAATCCAGGCATATATAAAGAAGGAAGAAAAATCCCAAATGAATAGTCTATAATGTCACAATTATCGAAATTGGAAAAGAAGAACAAATGAGGCCTAAGGTCAGCAGAAGGAGGGACATAATAAAGATCAGAGAAGAAATAAACAAAATTGAGAAGAATTAAGCAATAGAAAAAAATCAATGAAACCAAGAGCTGGTTCTTCAAGAAAATAAACAAAATAGATAAGCCTCTAGCCAGACTTATTAAGAGAAAAAGAGAGTCAACACACATCAACAGAATCAGAAACAGGAAAGGAAAAATCACGACGGACCCCACAGAAATACAAAGAATTATTAGAGAATACTATGAAAACCTATATGCTAACAAGCTGGAAAACCTAGGAGAAATGGACAACTTCCTAGAAAAATACAACCTTCCAAGACTGACCCAGAAAGAAACAGAAAATCTAAACAGACCAATTACCAGCAACGAAATTGAAGCGGTAATCAAAAAACTACCAAAGAACGAAACCCCCGGGCCAGATGGATTTACCTCGGAATTTTATCAGACATACAGAGAAGACATAATACCCATTCTCCTTAAAGGTTTCCAAAAAACAGAGGAGGAGGGGATACTCCCAAACTCATTCTATGAAGCCAACATCACCCTAATACCAAAACCAGGCAAAGACCCCACCAAAAAAGAAAACTACAGACCAATATCCCTGATGAACATAGATGCAAAAATACTCAACAAAATATTAGCAAACCGAATTCAAATATACATCAAGAGGATCATACACCATGACCAAGTGGGATTCATCCCAGGGATGCAAGGATGGTACAACATTCGAAAATCCATCAACATCATCCACCACATCAACAAAAAGAAGGACAAAAACCACATGATCATCTCCATAGATGCTGAAGAAGCATTCGACAACATTCAACGTCCATTCATGATAAAAACTCTCAGCAAAATGGGCATAGAGGGCAAGTACCTCAACGTAATAAAGGCCATCTATGATAAACCCACAGCCAACATCACACTGAACAGCAAGAGACTGAAAGCTTTTCCTCTGAGATCAGGAACAAGACAGGGATGCCCACTCTCCCCACTGTTATTCAACATAGTACTGGAGGTCCTAGCCATGGCAATTAGACAAAACAAAGAAATGCAAGGAATCCAGATTGGTAAAGAAGAAGTCAAACTGTCACTATTTGCAGATGACATGATATTGTACATAAAAAACCCTAAGGACTTCACTCCAAAACTACTAGAACTAATATTGGAATTCAGCAAAGTTGCAGGATACAAAATTAACACACAGAAATCTGTGGCTTTCCTATACACTAACAATGAACTAATAGAAAGTGAAATCAGGAAATCAAGTCCATTCACAATAGCATCAAAAAGAATAAAATACCTAGGAATAAACCTAACCAAGGAAGTGAAAAACCTATACCCTGAAAAATATAAGACACTCTGAACAGAAATTAAAGAGGACACTAACAAATGGAAACTCGTCCCATGCTCCTGGCTAGGAAGAATTAATATCGTCAAAATGGCCATCCTGCCCAAAGCAATATACAGATTCGATGCAATCCCTATCAAACTACCAACAGCATTCTTCAACGAACTGGAACAAATAGTTCAAAAATTCATATGGAACCGTCAAAGACCCTGAATAGCCAAAGCAATCCTGAGGAGGAAGAATAAAGTGGGGGGGATCTTGCTCCCCAACTTCAAGCTCTACTACAAAGCCACAGGAATCAAGACAATTTAATTTAGTAGTGGCACAAGAACAGAGCCACAGACCAGTGGAACAGAATAGAGACTCCAGACATTAACCCAAACATATATGGTCAATTTATATACGATAAAGTAGCCATGGACATACAATGCCTAAATGACAGTCTCTTCAATAGATGGTGCTGGCAAAACTGGACAGCTACATGTAAGAGAATGAAACTGGATCATTGTCTAACCCCATACACAAAAGTAAATTCAAAATGGATCAAATACCTGAATGTAAGTCATGAAACCATAAAACTCTTAGAAAAAAACATAGGCAAAAATCTCTTAGACATAAACATGAGCAACTTCATGAGCATATCTCCCCAGGCAAGGGAAACAAAAGCAAAAAATGAACAAAGTGGGACTATATCAAGCTGAAAAGCTTCTGTACAGCAGAAGGACACCATCAATAGAACAAAAAGGTATCCTACAGTATGGGAGAATATATTCACAAATGACAGATCCAATAAAGTGTTGACATCCTAAATATATAAAGAGCTCACACACCTCAACAAACAAAAAGCAAAGAATCCAATTAAAAAATGGTCAGAGGAGCTGAACAGACAGTTCTCCAAAGAAGAAATTCAGATGGCCAAGAGGCACATGAAAAGATGCTCCACATAGCTAATCATCAGAGAAATGCAAATTAAAACCACAATGAGATATCACCTCACACCAGTAAAGATCACCACCACCCAAAAGACAAACAACAACAAATGTTGGTGAGGTTGTGGAGAAAGGGGAACCCTCCTACACTGCTGGTGGGAATGTAAACTATTTCAACCATTGTGGAAAGTAGTATGGAGGTTCCTCATAATGCTCAAAATAGAAATACCATTTGACCCAGGAATTCCACTTCTAGGAATTTACCCTAAGAATGCAGCCACCCAGTTAGAAAAAGATAGATGTACCCCTATGTTTATCACAGCACTATTTATAATAGCCAAGAAATGGAAGCAACCTAAGTGTCCATCAGTAGATGAATGGATAAAGAAGATGGAATATTATTGAGCCATAAGAAGAAAACAAATCCTACCATTTGCAACAACATGGACGGAGCTAAACGGTATTATGCTCAGTGAAATAAGCCAGGTGGAGAAAGACAAGTACCAAATGATTTCACTCATAATTGGAGTATAAGAACAAAGAAAAACTGAAGGAACAAAACAGCAGCAGAATCACAGAACCGAAGAATGGACTAACAGTTACCAAAGGGAAAGGGACTGGGGAGGATGGGTGGGAAGGGAGGGATAAGGGTGGGGAAAAAGGGGGCCTTACGATTAGCATGTATAATATGGGGGGGGAGCACAGGGAGGGATGTGCAACACAGAGAAGACAAGTAGTGATTCTACAGCATCTTACTACACTGATGGACAATGACTGTAACGGGGTTTGTTGGGGGGACTTGGTGTAGGGGGGAGCCTAGTAAATATGTTCTTCAAAAAAAAAACAAACCCGAAATTAGTCAAAGGGAAAATAATAATAATAATAATGTTGACCAACATTTGCCCAGCCATTCGTGCTGTTCATCTACTCCAGAAGTCCTGCCTTCCTGGCCATGAAAGCCGGCATTTCTAGTTCCCTTGTGCTTGGGTGAGACCGGCTGGTTCTGAAATGCCTTTACCGTGGGTTTGACCTCCCCTGGCGTCCCTCCCTCTGGCATGGCCACTGCAGTGTTTGAGATGTGTCTGTCCCACTAGGTGGCTCCTGGGGGCACTGGGGCATGAGGAGTGGGCCCTTCCATAGCAAGCCACCTGTGTCACTCTGCTGTTCTAAGCTGCTTAGATTTTAGAGCTGTGACTGCCTCTCCAGACTGACGCACAGCAGTTTCAAACATTTGGGGAGACAGTGTTTGGCAGACTCCCGGTTGTCCTTCAGTATTTATTCTCTGCCTCACTAAAGTTTTGGCTGGCAGGTGGCTACCAGTTTACCACTAGGTTTCAGAGCCGCCTTTGTAGCCAGGTGTGGCCATGTGACTGATGAGGTGAGAGCAGAGGTCATTTGTCCAGCTGCCAGATCGCGGCCTTAAGAGCTGTGTGCGTTCCTCCTGCTTCTTGCCTGAGGGACGGAGCGGACACAGGAGGGAGATGGGCCTTCTAAGGCCTCTTGGAGGACGGCCCCCTAGCGGGTGAGAAAGCAGCCTGGGTCTGGGTGCAGGAGCAAAGCCACTCAACTTGCTGCATGCCTGCCAGCTTGCTTTTCGCTTGAGAGGTGCTATGGTCTGGGTATGGCCTCCCCAAACTCGTACGTTCAAATCCTAACCCCCAAAGGTGATGGTATTGTTAGGTGGAACTTTGAGGAGGTGCCTAAGTCCTGAGGGTAGACCCTTCATGACTGCGATTAGTGCTCTTATAAAAGAGGCTCCACAAGGCCCCAGCCTCGTCCACTACTGGAGGCCACAGGAGGTGGTGCTGGCTACCAGGCAGGAAGAGGGTCCGCACCCAACCACACAGCCATGACCTCCGACTTCCAGCCTCCAGAACTGTGAGCAAGGAATTCCTGCTGTTTGTAAGATACCCAGTTCTAACAGCCCAAATGGACTAAAAGGAGGAAGAAAATTCTATCTTGTTTTAAGTCGCTGTTATCCTGCTACTTGTTAAAGCACCAGCGGGTGTCCTACTAAGTGGAAGGTGGGGAAGTGTACCCGTGGTGGTCATAGTGCAAGGCAGTGACATGGGATGCACTCATCTTCCATGAGCCAAAAATAATGCCTAAAACTGAACCACAAAGTGACAGGCTAAGCCTGTTGCTTATGATGTAGACTGAAATACCCAGAGCAAACGAGAAGGCCTCCTCAAGAGGGTGAGGAAGAAAACAGTGGTGACCAGGGGCGTGAGGAGGGCCGGGTAAAGCGAGGGCGGCTCCCTGCAATACAGGAGAGCATCAAATCAGCAAAACAAAGAGGAGGAAGGGAGAGGCTGCTTTCTTTAAAAACTAAGTCTTAGAGAACTGACACTTTACATACATGTATAATTCTGCTAAAAATTAACCAAATAGCAAAAAAGAAAGAAAACTGCTAAGCAAATGGAAAAAAAGCCAAGGCAGTCATATCTAGAACAAAAGCTTACCAGAAAGTAACCGTCCTCGTGGTGGGCCGCAGGCTCAGTGGCAGCCGTGGTCAGCTGTGGTCAGCCCCGGCCTCGCCCAGCAGCCGCCAGCAAGCACACATCGGCCTGGTGCACATGCTGCTGTCCAGCTTCCCAGGCTCTCAACTCTGTTCAGCAGAATGCAGGTCGTTTTTATTCTATTAGCTAAATTCCCTACCCATTTATGTAGCACATACACAATGCTGCAACTAAGATGTGTAAGGATATTTGAGTAATGTCCTGTAAATAGAAAATAAATGTGTATTTAACAGGGCCTCTGTCCAGACTGTGGCCCAAGGATGCAGATTTGCCCCAGCTTGTTGTGTTAGTTGCCAACAGGGGTTATGAACAGTCCTGAGGCAGGAGGCTCTGTCCACACCCCAGGGTCCTGGGATGAGACTCACTCTGGGCTCCTGAGACGTGCCTGAGTCCACAGGACACAGCACAGTCTGACCCCCGAGTCACACTATCCCAGGCTGCTGTGGCTTGCTCATTGCTGGTCCTTCCATCCTTCTAGGACACCCCCCCTCTGTTCCTGTTAAGATCCAGGAAAGGACAGGACATGCCACCCCACCCCAGCACTGGAAGACTGTAGGAAAACACTGGCCCCAGAGTATAAAGCCTGCCCAGGGTGGGGGGCAGCCCATGGTCCCCAGCTCTGGCCACTTGGGGTCTCTCCTGAAGGTCTCTGCCAGTGGGGGGGAGAGCTCTGCCCTTTTGATGCTCTCATCTGATTGTGGACAAACGGCCTCCCTGTCCCTCTCCAAAACAGAGCGAAGAAAAACATTTTTTAAGGAAAGAGACCTCAATAGGTGACTTTACAAGTGGGACATCAAAGATCTGGAGCTCTGACCTCAGCTCCACTGCACTGTGGGCCTTTACGCCTCACTTCCCTCATCCATGAAATGGGAATAGAAATGACTCCTTCCTGTTTTCCAATAAAGTGCTGCCCAGAATGGATAGCTTATTTATTTATTTATTGAACCCAGATGTGGTGGAAAAGCAGCATATCACAGCAGAGGAGGGGCCTGTTCCGGGGAGTAGGGAGCAGGCAGACAAGCAACTGCGCTAATCGGCGGGCCACTGCGTCTGAGGGACACCTGCCAAATTGCCCCAAGCAAGACGGAGGAAAAGGCAGACATTATTCTTTATAAATAAAACGTTCTTTTGCATCATATTCACATTAGAAAAATATACAATACTTGAAATAGACCTTCTTTGGGTAAAATACAAAGAAATCTAGGGCTGCGTTTCTGATTTCACTGTGAGGGCTCTGCCTCCATGATTTCTAGAGGAGCCCCTTCTAGGGGGCCCGTCTGCAGGGCGTCTGTCACTATGACAACATGCTCCTCCCCAGACACTATGGAACCTGGATGGGACAAGATCAGCCCATCGGAAGTCTGAATAAATATCTGCTCCTGTCCCTGAGACAGCAACTCGAGGCACCCGTGGGTAAATTCAAAAGCCATGGTTTCACCAACAGCAACAATGCTCTCCAGTTCCCTGTGATCAGTGGGCACTCCAGTCCCACAGGGCAACTGGTCCAAGTCCCCTATATGGTTCCCCCTGTCAGGGGACAGTGACCTGTTCCCGCCAGGCTGAGGCCCTGGCTCAGGCACAGTCCTGTAGGCACAGTCTACTGGCACGATGTCTGTGGACAAAACTTTCTCCGGCAGGGGGGCTGTGACCTCGGTGAGCAGGGCGGCACAGGGGCGGGAACAGTGACCATTCATGTGGTAGCTGTGCACCTCGATGGGGTTTCCTGCCTCTGTGTTTCCAGACCCACTGGACAGCAGGGGCACCACACCTTGGGTGGATATCAAGGTGCTGCAGCGATCCCGGCCCCTCGGGCTGTCCCCGGCGTTCCAGTCTGAAGAGTGTTCCTGAGTATCCTCTTCGAGGAAAGCTGCCACTTGTTCCTGGGCCAGCATCCTGGGCTCTCCTAACTGAGTGTAAAGACCTGGCCCACTGACCTTCTGGTCCAAGACAGTAGGGTCCACAGACCCACTCCTGGCTTCTAAGTCAGCAAATGCTGTAAGCTGCTGGCCTGCATGTGATACACTTGCATTGCTACCAGCAGCCAGCATTGTACAGTTTTCTTCAGAATGGTGAGAGGTGCTCCCATTCACCCGAGGGCCGAGACCTAAACAGGAGAAACAGGTGAGCATACCTCCATGTGCTGCGGCCTGTTCCCGTGCTCGCCAACCAAAACAAGCTAGTCCAAATTAGTTTTCTCACACACACAAAAAGAAAACATAAACTCTCCTTGCTACTTGGGATTGGCAGCTTCCAGGTATGCATGAAGCTCCAAGAGGAGATACAGGCTAGCTAGGCAGAGCTTTCACTGTTCTCATTGTCTAAATCTGCTCCCCACCCCCACCCCTATCATGGCAGAAATAAATCATAAGTTTGGAGAATTAAATGGAGAAGGCCTCCAACCTGGAGACCTTAGGATCAGGCAGGGTATCAGGCAGGTTTTAGAAAGTTGTATATGTTCAGTGTCTAGCTGACAGGTCTGGCTAGAGGCAGAATAAAAGCCAGAACATTTCTTGTTTTCAAATGTTAAATCTCAGCTGGCACCTAGAGCCAAGTCCCATGAAAGCCAAGCCACAGACGCAGCATGTCCTTGGGACCCACTCCCGCTCTCAGGACCTAGGAAAACCTCAAAGCCTTATGGAAAATGCCAGGGGACAACAGGATGCTGGGAGGCTGGGATGAACTGCCACAGGGGCGCCCAGCCTGACGAGCAGGCTCTGAGCCACAGCGCACGCCAAGCAGCGTCTTACCCTCACTGGCGGTCGGGGCACACAAGGCCAGCGCCCACTGGCCTCCAGTGTCAGCCAACACCTGGGCAGGGTCCTGGGGTGGGGGCCCCCTTCTGGTCCTTTTCACCGAGGCCAGCCTCTCTGTGGTCTGTGAAGAGAAAAGCCCGTCAGCTGAGACTAGAAGAAGTGGGCAAACTCGCACCTCCTCTCCCTGGGGAGCAGTGCTGTGCATGGAAGAAGTCAAACTGCAATTATTCAGCATTGCAGACAGTGACCTGGCGCATCCCCCAGACCACACCCACCTTGATTTCCCTTTTCCGTTGGCCAGCTTCCTCCAGCTCCGCTCTGTCCACATCCCGGCTGGTGTCCCTGGGCCAAATGCAATCTGTGCATGTTTTCCTCAGTTCTTCTGTGATTCCTAAGGACTCGGCAACCTGGGGGAAGAGCCAACACACAGGAGTCAGACGCGTGTCAACACATCAGGACCAGAGCATGCAGTGCAACGAGGGGCCGTCCAACAATGAGAAAAATGAAGATACATATCAAGTTAGAAGGAACAGCTGATAACACACAACCTAAAAAAAAACAGAACCAGAAGTCCTTAGGTCAGCAGAGTAGACAAGGATTATAACAGGGTTTTTAAAACTTTACAACACTCTCCTCAGCCTCATCACAACTGAGTAATGTCAGTCGGATACCAAGAGAACATTCTTGCCTGTTATTCCTCCCTTTTTAAAAAACAGTCCTACCCAAACAACAAATGTTGGCGAGGTTGTGGAGAAAGGGGGACCCTCCTACACTGCTGGTGGGAATATAAATTAGTTCAACCATTGTGGAAAGCAATATGGAAGTTCCTCAAAATGCTCAAAATAGAAACACCATTTGACCCAGGAATCCCACTTCTAGAAACTTACCCTAAGAATGCAGCAGCCCAGTTTGAAAAAGACAGATGCACCCCTATGTTTATTGCACCACTATTTACAATAGCCATGGTATGGAAGCAACCTAAGTGTCCATCAGTAGATGAATGGATAAAGAAGAGGTGGTACATATACACAATGGAATATTATTCAGCCATAGGAAGAAAACAAATCCTACCATTTGCAACAACATGGATGGAGCTGGAGGGTATTATGCTCAGTGAAATAAATCAGGCAGAGAAAGACAAATACCAAATGATTTTACTCCTATGTGCAGTATAAGAACAAAGAAAAAAACTGAAGGAAAAAAACAGCAGCAGACTCACAGAACCCAAGAATGGACTAACAGTTACCAAAGGGAAAGGGACTGGGGAGGATGGGTGGGTAGGGAGGGATAAGGGGGGGGGAGAAGAAAGGGGATATTATGATTAGCATGTTTAATGTGGGGGGTGGGCGAAAAGAGAGGACTTTGCAACAGAGAAGACAAGTAATGATTCTACAACATCTTACTATGCTGATGGACAGTGACTGTAATGGGGTTTGTGGGGGGGACTTGGGGTAGGGGAGAGCCTAGTAAACATAATGTTCTTCATGTAATTGTAGATTAATGATAACAAAATAAAATTAAAAAAAAAAAGAATGGACTAACAGTTACCAAAGGGAAAGGGACTGGGGAGGATGGGTGGGAAGGGAGGGATAAAGGGGTGGGGGGAAAGAAAGGGAGATTACGATTAGCATGTATAATGTGTGTGTGTGGGACACGAGGAGGGCAGTACAACACAGAGAAGACAAGTAGTGACTCTACAGTATCTCACTATGCTGATGGACAAGGCTGCAATGGGTTTTGTGGGGGGGACTTGGTGAAGGGGGGAGTCTAGTAAACATAATGTTCCTCATGTAACTGTACATTGATACCAAAATTAAATAAATAAATAAAGATTTGAAGAAGAAAAAAAAACAGTCCTACCAATTCCAGAATCAGACCTTTCCCAGTTGGTGGAGAGAGCAGTCTGGGAACCCGAGAGCCCAGCTGGACCCCAGCTTCTCCGCTTGTGGCCTGGGTGACCTTGGCAGCCACCCATCTCTCAAGTCTTGGTCTCCTTTTAGTTTCAGAGACTAGGCTGCCTGGAAGGGGTCTGTGAAGGTTAATCAGCTCCCTATGCAAGGCCTATGTCGAGCACCAGATGTAAAAGTAACGATTGACAGCTGTCATCCCTTACACGCAGCCACCATAAAGGGAACACCAGAGAGGAACAGGAAGGGCACAGATCTAGGGCAGATGGAAAAGGGGGTCGGTAACTTGATGCCTACCAAGCTGACAGTGTCGCCTTGCAAACTGAACCACTGTCTTTGCTCCTAGGAGGCTGCATCACAGCCTAACCCCTAAATGGACAGGTCCCTATGGGTGTGCACAGCGTTGGTGCACATCCAAACTGCTTTGTGACAGGATACCCACACTTGTTTAACTGACAGTTTAAAAACATACAGGTGACTCCTGCCAACTGGGGCATCTATAGGAGGCTTAGCAAAAAATCCACTACATTTTTATAATATATAATTTAAGAAATAAGATATAAACATTTATTAGGTTAGATTAAATACTAAACTTGTATAAAGCTAATGATAATGACCAAAAACAAAAACAAGAAAACCCATGTATTATATAACAGTGTGACCAAGACCTCTGGCTCCAGAAGTAACATATTCTGTGAAGCACTAGACCTTCTAAGACAGATTAGGCAAGTCCAACATGAGTTTAACAGAATATCAGGAGCAGATAGAGGAACAGGGCCTATGTATTCTTCCTTGTTATATGAGCAATTTTTTAAATAAACAAGGCACTATTAAAAACCATGGCATGCAAGAGCCTGAGAGGGTCCTAACAGAGTGGTTCCCCTTCACAAAGGAAGGGCTGAGAGCTGGGCGTCCCGGGACTTTGTGGGAGTCAATGAGGCACTCACCAGTGGGACAAGGGGACAAGGACCTGTGTCTCTAGGCTGGACATTGGCAGGGCCCCAGAATGATCTGACCAGATGGTCATGCTATGCTAATAAAGGGTTTTATCCAAAACAAATAAACCACATCAGTTCAAAACCTATTTCCATCAAGAACACAAACATCTAACGGCAGTTTGATGACAATGACATAGAAATGAGAATTTTCTCAGAACACCCACAAATGATAACTATGACCCCATGTAACCCACCACCCCAAAAACCTGCATAAGGAAGAAAATGACACACTCTACTAGCCATGGTATTAGCTGTGATCGGCAGTAAATGGGAGGATTACAATCTTTTCAATTTCCTTTTAGTTTATCTGCATTTTATTTCTGTATTTCCAGGAATAAGCATTTATCATGTTTATATTAAGAAAAAAAATTTCACTTCCTGGGAAAAAGCTGAAAAGAAGCTGAATATGAAGATGTCACTGAAGAACAGCCTCGCTGTGGGGTGGGCATCCTCCTTTGGCTAACTGCATGGGGTGGTTACCTTGTTGTTGTTTATTTCCAGAGGCTCCTGAGAATGCGGCCCAGGATTCCGGAGGTAATCCTGACACATCTCCTTAACCATTTTGTGCAACTCTTCAAACTCCTTGTACACGGCTGGGAAGAAAGGCTTCCCTCCATGACCCGTGTCAACCTTAGTGAAAGGGAAGAGGACAACGTTTAGGCCTGAGGCAATGACAGGAAATATGGAAGGACACAGGGCCTGGAAATGGTGGGCATCTCCCTCCCTCGCCAGCAAGAGCCTGTGTGTGCAGAGCACTGTGCTGGGCAGGGACACCAGAAAGGGCCAAAAAGCAGACCACCCTAGGGTGGTGGCCACCAGAGGGCACTGGGCTGCAGCTCTGAAGAAGGGACAGCCTCGGGAGAGGGAAGGGAAGGCAGAGGCCTAAGGGCCTGCAGGCAGGAGGTGGCCAGGCCTCACTGGGCTGGGCAGCCATGCTGGCACCCCCTGTCAGTGTGGGCTCAGTTGGCAAGGGTCCTGAGTGCCGGAAAGAAAGCTACTGAGGGCTGGGCTGCCCACGGTTTGAACCACCACTTTCTCACCCTCCACATAAAAGTTAACCAGTCACCCAGTCCCTGAGCAACCCGTTAGAAACGCTAAGAAGACCCACCTTTGTCAGAAGAAATTCATACACGGTCACCTCCTGGGCCAGTTGAGGCAAAGCCAGTTCCACCAGAGCCTCCCGGTCACACTGGTGGAGAAACTATCAGAAGAAAGTGTTTGACATCTCTGAAAGCCTGCAAGAATTTCCCAGTAGCCAACAAGTTTGTGCACAAAAACATAAAAGAGAGAAAGTTCCTAAAATTCTTAGTGATTGATCAACTCTCAGCTATAAACATTCTGCTTTATTAAACATCTCGCTTGTTCACCCATTAACCAAGTCCTCTGATCACTCCTGGATTCCAAGTCTGACTCCTGACACCCCTGAGTGTGTCGTGGGCACCAGGCCCTGGATGAGGACACAGCAGTGGGGAAATGAATTCCCCACTCTCAGGGCTCACCAATTAGCACCAGAGACAAAGATGCGAGCAAGTCCCAAGGTAGCCAGCAGTCAGGAGACCCGAGCCGAACCATGGATGGGAGAAGAGAGGGGATGACAGAGAGGCTGCGTGTGGGAGGGGGGATGCGGGGGGGGGGGAGGCACAGGCCTCAGGACATGGGGAGGGGTGGGGGAGGAGGAGGGAGGGGTCATGAATGGCTCTTGATGCCCAACTGAGCACCCAGTCAGGCCCCAGACGAGGTGTGTGTGGGATGGGAGGAAGGCAGCTCATGGCCTCTGCTGCAACGTGGAAGGTGGAATGGTAGGCCAGACACCCAGGTGGGAAGGTGTGACGTCAGAGCTCCGAAGCTCAAGAAAGGTCTGAACAGGAAGTACAGGAAGGAGGTGGGTGTCAGCAGAGGGAAGATGGTTTGAGACACCAGGATGGGTGAGGTCACCCGGGAGGCAGTAACATGAGGGGGAGCAGAGACGTCTTAGAGACAGAAGGCCTTAGGAGGCTCAGGGAGCTCAGGAAACCGGTAGGTTCCTCCTCTTTTAGGTGGAGATAATAACAACTACAGGATCAATGAAATGAGGTATACCTGGAACTCAGCACGGGGACAAGGGGGTGAGCATGGCTGAGTTGCCCACAGACAGCACTTCTAGATGGCGGCTGTTTGAATGTTAATGAATGAATCAAGGACTCCCTTACCTCCTACTCCTAAAATTAGTCACCCAGGATTAGTTAACAAGCCCAGCAGGAGAAAACATAATTCATCAGGGTTTAAATTCCCCACTAGAACATGTAACCTCATGAAGCTTTCTAAGAAACCCACTTCCTCTCTGAAAACTGCCCCTTCCCCTTGGGTTTAGGAGTTTGGAGGGCCCAGGGCCACCTGTCTCACTAACCTGTTATCTTGCATTTTCTCTTGCCATTTTTCACTTTTTTTCTTTCAGATATGTACCTGTCCATTGCCAAGCAAATAAATACATCCTCAAAAAGACAATCTGGGACAGTTTAGCGGTCCCCTTTTCTAAGTCAATCCCACTAAATTCACTAAGCCTACTTTCAAGGGACTGGAATGGAGACTCCAGGATTTAAACGTGAAACACGCATGTAGATCTTGAAACTTTTTGCAGACAAGTGGAAAACCATTTCTGTTGTTTTCTCAACTGCTACCATGAAAACACAGGTATAGTCATTCTAAGACTTCAAAGGCAGGCAGCTCTTGCTCTACCTAAGACCCCCCTGCCACTGCCAACAGGCAAACCTAGGAGTCATTTCAGATAACCCTACCCTTGAATTTCTTACATACTTCATCCAGTTACATTTCAGGGAAACTGTTTAGTTGTCCTGGGTCTTTTACTTTTAAATTCAGAAACTTAATGGTGACTCTGCATATACCTGCCAAAAAATAAAGAGGTTTGAAGAACAGCATTCTCAGAGTGACGCACCTCCTGGAGCCTGGCTCTGCTCCTTGCTGTGCTCTGCGCCCCAGCGGCCCTGTGTGGAGGGGCCTCATCACTCTGCTCGAGGATGGCTGTGCTGGACTCTGCAGGGCCTATGGAGTAGCCACTCCTTCTAGGGCCTGGCTGTCCCTCTGACCCCAAAAGGGCTGAAACACTTCCATTTTCTGGTCCAGACACCAACGCCTCTTCAACTTCTACAGACTGACCATTCTAGGTATTGGTGCACGCCAAAACGAAAATAAAATAATCATGCTTTTATATACCATAATGAAAACCTTGAAGCAGAAAAATGTCAAGTCAAAAGCAAGGAACTTGCTAAATTATTTCTTCTTTGCATAATCAAGACACATTAACTGTGTGTAATCAATGCATCTTAAACTTTCCTAACAAGATACCCCTTTAAGACACAAAATGAGTTTCAGCCAGGCAGTAAGTCTGAGCCAGTGAACCAGAACCCTGGGGTGTTGCCCAGAATGGAGCAAGAAGCTACTCTTGACATCACTGCCATCTTAAAAATCAACCTGGAACTTGGTCATTCCTAGCTTACCCATGACTTTAATTTTTTTAAATTTTTTATTGGATAAATTTCAAATACTATAAAATCCATACTTTGAAAATTCAGTTAGCAGATTTTAGCATATTGACAAGGTTGTGTAACCACCACCACTAATTTCCGAACACGGTCATCGCCCCAGAAAAAGACCCCCTACCCATCGGCATCATCACTCCTCCCTCCCTCCGGGCCCCTGGAGCCACCTGCCCACTTTCATTCTCCACGGATGCACACAGGCTGCTTGGGAGAATCCTGGACCTGGTGACTGCACAGCTACTTCCTCCTTCCGGGCCAGTGCCCTCCTCTGAAAACAGGACCGGAACACCCCCCTGCCCCAGGACCGCGGGAAGGTTAAATAAACCATTAAGAGGTGTGCGCCTGACATGGCAGCTAGCACGAAGGATGTCCTCCTGACTAAAGGACTTCCCCTCCACATCGTCACTGCAGTGGAGCTTCTGGAGGAAAGCCAGGCCTCTCTGTGGCTTTAAGTACCATGTGGCCCTTCACAGACGACTTGGGAAAGGAGAGACACAGACCTGCATGTCCCTCTCCCCTCCAGCCGTTGGGGGGAGCCAGCTCTGGGACCCCACAGCCTTATGACCCCACTGTTGCAACCTGGCCAGCCACCGTTCCGAAGGCCAGGTGCCCATAGTCAGGAAGTCAAATATCTAGAAGCTGCTTTTGCTGAAGTGTAGGGCTTATCACTGAAGGAAGTGGGAGGCACCTGTTAGCCTGGTGGCACCGTGAAAGTGCGGGGTATGCCTGTTGTCCGCTCCTTTCACCCTCCAAATGTCCTGGTTTGGATGATAAACTACAAATCATCCTGGTCCTGCTACAACCTAAGTAGAGAGGTTTCTGAAAGTTGGGGTCTTACCAGCCATGAGAGGCAAAGAACCTCCTGAAAGGGGCAGCCTGGTCTAGAGGGTGGGCTTTGGAGTCAAGAGGCCTGGGCCTAATTCCCACACTGGCAGAGTCCTAGCCAAGCCTCCACAGGGTTGCTCATTACCCTCTCTGAACCCCACACACCTCATTTCAAGTAGGAGCTCTTGCACCTGCTTTCAGAGCTTTCATAAGATTAAGAAAATGTATGTGATGCCCAAAAGTAGGCATGCAATAAATGGCATTATTGTTACTCTATTATTACTGAGGCCAATGCTACAGAGCAAGGTATGTTTTTGATCTCAACACAGGGTTGTCCTGTGGTTCTGCCAGTCAACTTCAGTATGGCTCTCCTGGGCCCAGAACACCTGTCCAGGCCCCAGAGAGCTGATCTGTCAGCCAGCAGCCCCAGGCTCCCCTCCCCCGGCTGGGAGCAGGTCGGCTTGCATTTCAGCGTTTTCCAAGTCACTAAGTCAAGCTGCCCCTGAGTAGTCAGTAACTCCAAGGCTGGTTTCTCTAGGTAATTTCTCAGAAACTACAAATATCAGCTGGCCAGAAGCACAGACACAGGAACAGCCAATAAGTCAAAGGAAACGGAAGAAAAGAGGTTAAAGCAAGATGGGATGAGGGCAGAGGGCTGCCGCTTGTTAAAGTGACCCATCTGCTATTTCTAAAATAACACCATGCACACAACACGTTCAAGAACTTTAAACTGCAGTGAACATATTGTGACGTGGTGATGCAAACTCACGTGACTAGAACCGCTTTGTCTGACTGCAGGCAGCAGGAGGGGCAAAACAGGGAGAGTGTGCCAAGCAGCGCGTTACTGCTGGTGCTCCGGGGAGCACCCCATGGCTGCTGCCCCCCACGGACCTCTCCCAACCCAGTTCTATCTGCACCAGCCCAGAGTGCTCTGCTATGAGTTTCACCGACCAGATCTAAAGAATCGGGGGATGTTCCTCTCGTGTGCGCTCGGTATGTTACGTTATCCCAGACAGAAGACACGCAGCCCCTGACGTCCGGCAGCAGCGCAGACAACGGCAGGGGTCATGGATCCCTCCAGGACCTTGGCTCTGCTTCAGCCTTCGCCTGAACCCCATCGGACACTGTAAGGTTAACCTAAGGGTGACGGGCTGGAGCAAGGACACTGCAGCAAACAGCAACGTTACCTGCAGGCCACCCCATGCTGACCCAGCCCCTTCCTCACTGACGAGAGCTGGCGGGGAGAGCCTGGGAGACGTCAGGCTAACAGTCCTGCCCTTGGCACGGCCCCGGATCACGCTGCCGTTGGCCTTCTCAGACTGCAGCATCTCAGGTTCCAGCTGGCCATGGCCCGGATGCAGCTTTAAATGCCGGGCCAGTCCTCCCTTTCCAATGTATGACTTCTCACAGGTCTGACACTTAAACATTTTGGGCCTCAGAGAGCAGCCCGATACATCAAAGAGCGCCTTCTTTTCTCTCTGCTCTTCATCTTCTTCCACACTCAGTTCTGAATAATCATCAGAATCCGACAGGTGACTGTCAGCCAAATCCTCCGTTTTTATGAATATATAGTCTTTAGTTTTATATCTGGGAGGCCGAGATATCCGTCCAGAACGTGTTTTCACTTTTAAAGATTTTTTTAGTTTTTCAGTGTGTTTTGTATGTGAGTTGGAAATAAATAAATTGGCTGAACTGGATGAAACAGATGTTACTGCCAGTGGCTCAAAGGTTGACAATGGGGCCAGCACAGTGCTCTGCCCATCTGGCACCTCACGGGTTGAAGCTCTCTTCACAGGCACTGGTTGGAGGGCAGGCAGTGGCCTCTGTACCAACAACTGAACAGGAGGCTGAGGTGAGTTACTCAGGAGACACAGCTGTGGCCCGGTGCTCAGGAGGGGCTGTGCTCTGAGCAGCTGGGAGCTTGCAATGCCAAGCCCCAAGGCGCTGGACTGCCTCTCTGGCAGCTGGCCCTGTCTGGCTGTCTTGGGCAGGATGGTGGTAAGCAGGGGCATCGGCCTCTCCTGGACTTTCCTGTCTCCAGATGTTACCTTGACACAAATGGCCTCCAGTTGCTTAAATAGAAAGAGAAAGGTGCTATGCTTATCAACATTTCTACAATTTTGCTCTCATCAAAAATCTGAAATTTTTTCTAAATTATAAATACATTTTACATATTAAAAAGTTTTATATAATGTATCTGTACTGTTCAAGCAGTGTTTCTCAACCTTTCTGATGAAGCTACACGATATGGTTTATATCACATCCTCTTTTCTTCCATCAGATAACAGCGCCATGAACCTGCGACCCACACAATCGTTCAAGGTGCTGGGTGGCTCCAGACAGTAGAGTTCCTGGGCACTAGAGGGCGCCACCTACACAAAGTTATTATTCCATAATAATCATTAGAAATATGAACCAGCAAAGTTTTGTAAAAACAAAAATCCCACAAACACCAGAAAGAGAACTAAGTGAAACTGAAAACACCAATCTTCTTGATAAAGATTTTGAAATAAAAATCATAAACATATGCACAGAGCTACAGAAAAATATTCAAGATCTCAGGAAGGACTTCAAGAAAGAGACAGAAACTTTGAAAAATACAGTAGCTGAAATGAAACATACAATGGAGGGATTGAAAAGCAGATTAGATGAGGTAGAGGTGATGGTAAATGAAACAGAACTTAGAAAACAGGAATACAAAGAAGCTGAGGCACAGGGAGAAAAAAGGATCTCTAGGAATGAAAGAATAATAAGAGAACTGTGCAACCAATCCAAATGGAACAATATTCACATTATAGGGATACCAGAAGAAAAAGAATAGAAAGTCTCTTTGAGGAAACAATTGCTGAAAACTTCCCCAATCTGGGGAAGGAAATAGGTCATGGAAAGCCAAGACCTCCCAACAGAAGGGACCCTAGGAAGACAGTACCAAGACATGTAATGATTAAAATGGCAAAGGTCAAGGACAAGGACAGAGTATTAAAAGCAGCCAGGGAGAAAAAAAGATCACTTACAAAGGAAAGCCCAAGCAGGCTATCATCAGACTTCTCAACAGAAACCTTACATGCCAGAAGGGAGTGGCATGATATTGCAACAAAACAGAAGGGCCTCCAACCAAGAATACTCTACCTGGCTAGATTATCATTTAAATTTGAAGCAGGGATTAAACAATTCCCAGATAAGCAGAAGTTGAGGGAATTTATCTCTCACAAACCATCTCTACAGTGTATTTTAAATGGACTGCTATAGATGGAAGTGCTCCTTAGGCTAAACAGCTGTCACTAGAGAAAATAAAACCACAGTAAAGGAAGTAGACCAATTAATTACTAAGCAAATGCAAAATTAAATCAACTACCACAAAGTCAGTCAAGAGATACACAAAGAGCACAGAGTATGACACCTAACATATAAGGGTGGAGGAGGAAGAAAAGAGAAAAAAAAGAACCTTTAGATTGTGCTTAAAGTAGCAAATAAGCAAGTTGTTAGACTGTTAGATAGTAAAGAAGCTGCCCTTGAACCTTTGATAACCACAAATCAAAGCCTGCAATGGCAATAAGTACACATCTATCGACAATCACCCTGACTGTAAATGGACTGAAGGCACCAATCAAAAGACACAGAATTATAGAATGGACAAAAAAACAAGACCCATCTATATGCTGCCTACAAGAGACTCACTTCAAACCCAAAGACATACACAGACTAAAAGTGAAGGGATAAAAAAAGATATTTCATGCAAATAATAGGGAGGAAAAAGCAGGAGTTGCAGTACTTGTATCAGACAAAATAGATTTCAAAACAAACTAACAAGAGACAAAAACATTACATGATAAAGGAGTCAGTGCAACAAGAGGATATAACCATTATAAATATCTATGCACCTAACATAAGAGCACCTACATAAGTGAAATAAATACTAACAGAATTAAAGAGGGAAATAGAATGCAATGCATTCATTTTAGGAGACTTCAACACACCTCTCACTCCACAGGACAGATCAGTCAGACAGAAAATAAGGAGACAGAGGCACTGAACAAAGCAGAATAGACGGACCTAATAGACATCTACAGAACACTCCATCCAAAGCAGCAGGATACACACTCCTCTCAAGTGCACATGGAATGTTTTCCAGAATAGAGCCTCAAAAAGAGCCTCAGTAAATTCAGAAAGATTGAAGTTGTTTCAACCAGCTTCTCAGACCACAAAGTTATGAAACTAGAAATAAATTACGCAAAGAAAACAAGCCCAGAAACATGTGGAGGCTTAACAACATGCTCCTAAATAATCAATGGATCAATGACCAAATAAAAGCAGAGATTAAGCAATATATGGAGACAAATGACAATAATAATTCAACACCACAAAATCTGTGGGATGCAGCAAAGGCCATGCTAAAAGGAATGTATATTGCAATACAGGCCTACCTTAGGAAAGAACAATCCCAAATGAACAACCTAAACCCACAATTAATGAAACTAGAAAAAGAAGAACAAATGAGGCACAAAGTTAGTAGAAGGAGGGACATAAAAAAAGATCAGAGCATAAATAAATAAAATTGAGAAGAATAAAACAATGGAAAGAATCAATGAAACCAGAAGCTGGTTCTTCAAGAAAATAAACAAAATAGATAAACCCCTTAGACAGACTTATCAAGACAAAAAGAGAGTCTACACACATAAACAGAATCAGAAATGAGAAAGGAAAAATCACCACAGACACCACAGAAATATGAAGAATTATTAGAGAATACTATGAAAACTTACATGCTATTAAATTGGATAACCTAGAAGAAATGGACAACTTTCTAGAAAAATACAACCTTCCAAGACTCATCCAGGAAGAAACAAAAAATCTGAAAAGACCAATTACCAGCAATGACCTTGAAGTTGCAATAAAAAAACTACCTAAGAACAAAGTCTCTGGACCAGATGGCTTCACCTCTGAATTTTATCAAACATTTAGAGGAGAAATATACCCATCCTCCATAAAATTTTCCAAAAAGTAGAAGAGGAGGGAATACTCCCGAACTCATTCTATGAGGCTAGCATCAGTCTAATACCAAAACCAGGCAAAGACACCACACACACAAAAAAAAGAAAAGAAAATTACAGACCAATATCCCTGATGAGCATAGATGCAAAAATACTCAATAAAATATTAGCAAACCAAATTCAAAAATGCATCAAAAAGATCATCCATCATGATCAAGTGGGATTTACTCCAGGGATGCAAGGAGGTATAATATTCAAAAATCCATCAACATCATCCACCACATCAACATAAAGATGGACAAAAATCACACAATCATCTCAATAGATGCTGAAAAAGCATTTAACAAAATTCAACATCCATTCATGATAAAAACTCCCAACAAAATGGGTATAGCGGACAAGTATCTCAACATAATAAAGGCCATGTACAACAAACAGACCCCAAATCACACTTAACAGCGAGAAGCTGAAAGCTTTTCCTCTAAGGTCGAGAACAAGACAGGGATGCCCACTCTCCCTACTTTTATTCAACATAGTTCTGGAGGTCCTAGTCACAGCAATGAAACAACACAAAGAAATAAAAGGCATCCAGATTGGTAAGGAAGAATTCAAACTGTCCCTGTTTGCAGATGCCATGACATTCTACATAAAAATCCCTAAAGAATCCACCCTAAAACTACTAGAATTCAGCAAGTTGCAGGATACAAAATTAATACACAGAAATCTGTTGCATTCCTATACATTAATGATGAACTAGCAGAAAGAGAAATCAGGAAAACAATTCCATTTACAACTCCAACAGAAAGAATAAAATACCTAGGAATAAACCTAACCAAGGAAGTGAAAGACCTATACCCTGAAAACTACAAGACATTCATGAGAGAAATCTAAGACACCAATAAATGGAAATACATCCCAGGCTCATGGATAGGAAGAATTAGTATTGTGAAAATGGCCATCCAGCCTAAAGCAATTTACAGATTCAAAGCAATCCCTATCAAAATACCAACAGCATTCTTCAACGAACTAGAACAAATAGTTCTAAAAGTCATATGGAACCATATAAGACCCCAAATAGCCAAAGCAATCATGAAAAGGAAGAATAAAGCTGGGGGGATTACGCTCCCAAACTTCAACATCTACTACAGAGCCACAGTAATCAAGACAATTTTGTACTGGCACAAGAACAAACCTATAGATCAATGAAATAGAATAGAGAGCCCAGATATTAACCCACACATACACAGCCAATTATTATACAATAAAGGAGCCATGGACATACAATGGGGAAATGACAGCCTCTTCAACAACTGGTGTTGGCAAAACTGGGCAGCTACATGTAAGAAAAGGAAACTGGATCACTGTCTAACTCCATACACAAAAGTAAACTTGAAATGGATCAAAGACCTGAATGTAAATCATGAAACCAAAAAACTCTTAGAAGAAATCATAGAATGGAAGCAACCTAAGTGTCTATCAGTAGATGAATGGATAAAGAAGATGTGGTACATATACACAATGGAATATTATTCAGCCATAAAAAGAAAACAAATCCTACCATTTGCAACAACATGGGTGGAGGTAGAGGGTATTATGCTCAGTGAAATAAGCCAGACAGAGAAAGACAAGTATCAAATGATTTCCCTCATTTGTGGAGTATAACAGGCAAAACTGAAGGAACAAAACAGCAGCAGAGTCCCAGACTCCCAGAAGGGACTGCCAGTTACCAAAGGCAAAGGGGTTGGGAGAAGGGAGGGAGAAGGGGTTAAGGGGTATTAGGATTAGCACACATAATGTAGGTGGGTCACAGGGAAGGCAGTATAGCATAGAGAAGACAAGTAGGGACTCAATAGCATCTTACTATGCTGGACAGTGACTGCAATGGAATGTGGGTGGGACTTGATAATATGGGTGAATCTAGTAACGGAAATGTTGCTCATGTGAAACCTTTGTAATAAAAAATATATATATATATATAAACTGCTCATGGGATGGTAATATAACATGGAGAATACAGCCAAAGATTGTGTAACATCTTCCTATGTTGGCAGACAGTAACTGGACTAGCTGGGGTGAGGACTTAATAATATGGGTAATTGCTGAACCACTGTGTTGTGTATTTGAAACCAATATAAGATTGTATATCAATAAGACTTGAATTTTAAAAAATTTAAGCCTTTAAAAAGAGGAGGGACAGGAGACAGGACAGCCGAGGGGTGGTAGGCTTTCCCAAAGAGGTGATCTCTGTGCGGGCCTTGAAGCCTGAGAATTTTTTGCGAGGTGGAAAAGATATTCTAGGCATAAGGAAAAATATCTGTGAACACAGGAAAAAGGGCACTGCATGTTGGAGGAAACTGGAAACTGTTGTGGGTAGGAACAGGGAGGACAGAGCCTGATCCATGAGAGTATGTCCACTTGTTCTGTGCCTTCTGCTCCACATCACCCCCACAACCACAAGGCCTGGGTTCTCCAAGGGCACACTGGAACCTACCCCCAACTCCACCTCTCCTCTTCCAGATTTCCAACTTCCAGATTATCACCCTTCCAAATTCAGTTGGGATACCACTTCTTCAGCAAAGTTGCTCTGACCCTGCTCAGCCATAAATAACCTCTCCCTTTCTCTATATGCAATTAACTCTTTATGTGTGTATCTAGCTTTCTGACCTTGATTAGAAGTTGTGTGAGTCATGTTTTACCTCCTTGGTTAGATTATAACCTCCTTAGGGGCAAGGTTAAATCAGGTTTGCTTTTGTGGCCTCCATCGCACAGCTGCGGCTCAAAGAGTATTCACCGAATAGACCACAAAATTACATTATTGTGAGTGCAGGAAGAATTTATATTGTCCCGATTAGATTAGGTACTCAATACAATAATGCTGCCTAACTCCAAGCTTGCTTTATTTTATGGAAAATGTCACTTTTGGACTCTTTCCTAAGTTGCCACACCAAATACAAAATACTGGCCACATTCCACAGGCCGTGGAGTGCAACCACACCAGGGGACCCTAAACACACTCAGCCTCTCTGAGCATGTTTCCCATCTCTAAAACACTGCTACACTTTGTGTGGCTCCTGAACACTAAGTGGCCCGGCACAGCACCAGGCAGAGCAGAGGCTCTGCACATGGCAGCCACCATCCCTCTTCTGACTCCACACCAGCTGTGCATGGCTTATGCAAGAGGCAGTTGGTTCTTCAGCAAAACATGAGCCAGAAAGCTCATCCAACAAGCCTTCCCTCCTGCAAATAAGGAACCCAAAGCCCAAAGATGTTGAGTTATCCAAGGTCACACCTCTAGAAGTACTTTGGGCAGAATCATACTTGTCTGAACTTCAGCAAGCCATTTCTCCAGACGTGTACTGGGTACAACTCTAAGCAGCCAAAACCACTCAGTCAAAAACAAAAAACAATGGAGATGGTTAATTCTATTCTCTACCTATTTCTTCTATTGGAAGAAGCATCTCTCCAGCAACTTTGGGGTGAAAAGCACTGTTTCTTACGACCCCGGTATTGAAAAATGTGGTTTTAAGATGATGGGAAGGAACCCACTTCAGGAGCTACCCTGGGCCCTCTGGGCTTGGAAGAACTTCCCCAGCGGCCAAGAGCGGGTGACCTGGGAAACAGGGCCACTGAGAAGTGATGCTCTGTAGCAGGCAGGCTGCTCTCGTATTTCACTCATGCGGTGTACGTCAGGCCCTGTGCTGAGGCTGGTGTTACGAACCCAGGCTCCGTCGCTCAGGACGGAACGTCCCGCGTCCATCTATAATGTGCTGGATTGTCCCAGTTCTAAGCCTTGGCACCTGGGCACCTTTCACCTGAGAAGCCCCTACGATGGTTCCTTTTAATCCATTCGGAATCGGCCCCGGTGTCAGGCCCCAGGCCCTCCTCATGACCCTCCTGTCACTCCCAGAACCTGCCTTACGTCTCTTCGACTGTTCAAGGCTGCACCTCCCGCACCCAGGGCAGCGCCTGGAACAGCGAGCTCCACAAACGCGGAATGAACAACTGCCTGGAAGAGGAGCCCTGCGCAGGGGGCCAGCAGGCCCTTGAGAGGCGTGCGGAGGAGCTGAGAGGCTGCCGCGCCCGTGGAGCTCAGTGCGGGGGCGCCTGAGCTCGACGCCAGCGGACCCCGGCCTCCGCCGCTGGGCGGCTCTGAGGCCGCCGAGGCGAAACGGGGGCGCGGCCTGGGCCCGCCCTCCCGCCCGCCGCGAGACATCGGCCGCCCTGCGGGCCTTCGCTTCCCCACGCCTCCGGCGGCTCACCTGAGGGGTCAGCAGGCGCTGCGCGCGCGGTGGCTCGGCGCCCGGGCCCCGCTGCAAGGCCGCCTGCTGGGCCACGTTCCGCAGCCGCTGCGCCGCGTCCTGCAGCACGAAGGGCGGCGGCTCGGCAGGCAGCCGCGCCTTCGCCACCTGCTCCAGGACCCGCCGCAGCTGCTCCGGGCCCAGCGGGGCCACGCGCGCGGCGCGGCCGCTCTGGTGGGGGGTAGCCACGCCGCCGCCGCCGCCGCCATCCTCGCTGCTCTCCTCTGCCTCCAATTCCGCGTCTGCCATGGCGGCCGAGGCGGGAACTCGAACCCGGGCCACTAGAAAATGGCGGCTCCAATGTGCGTCACCTGGGAAAGGAGCGGCTACGAGAGCCCCGCAGGCCAAGACACCTCAGAGGGCGACCGCACCTGACCCGCAGGTCGGAGGGCGGAGCCGGAGCTAGTCCCGCCCCTCCGCCTCTCCCCGCCCTTATTTTCTTGTTGCTCGTCAGGAACGTTTTAACTTGCAGATACCGCTCCCTCCAGGAGCTGTCCTGGACCTCTCCGGCCGAGGTCTTCGGGGGTTCCAGGCCCCTGTCCTAACCTCATGCTATCCAAATGTTCTCAACGTCACTGCTTCCTGGACGCGCAGATTCCCGGGACCCACCTCCGTGAGAGACAGGGACCGTGGGTTTAGACAGAGTAGGGTGAGGGCTTCCAGAAAAAACAACGCGAGGTAATCCATGGTGAGATTTACTCTGGCCTGCTGGGGGCCCAGTTTATTTTCTGACTTTACCCAGGTGCTGCTTTTCTTCCTCCAGCCCTAATCAAGTGGTTTGCAACCTGGTCAATTTAACTAGCAAGCCCAAAACAACGTAGTAAAAACAGGAAGGATTCCATCTTAAAAATAAGATTGCATTTTAAGACCCATTAGTTAAAAAGTAAGTCTCTTAACATACTCTTTAACAAAGACAATTACTCAGCCCACCCTGGGAGCAAAGCAGGCAGTCTTAAGTGATATGCTCCCAGACGAGGAAGCTGCTATCCTGAGAGGAAATCAGAGCAGTAAATTTTTTGTAAAGTAATCAAGAAGACTAATAATAAACTTAATGTCTCTTCAAAGATAACCATTTTGAGACCACTTAGCAGGTGTACATCCCTAGCCCTTTGTCTCTCAACCGCCTATAAAACCCCTAGACAACGCACCACCCCGGGGCTCTCTTGTCCCCTCCGGGCGTGAGCCGGGAGCTCTGTCTTCTCCCTTTATCTCTAAATAAAAGCCTCTCACTTGCTCTCCTACCTTGAGTGTTTGTGAAGTTCATTCTTGACTTCTGATTAACAGATCTGGGAGGGGATTCAAAGTGTGCGTCATCCAGACCTTCTGATTAACAGATCTGGGAGGGGATTCAAAGTGTGCGTTTTTTACAAGCAAGTCCCCCCAAGCCCCAAGTTGTTCCCAGGTCGACCCAATCCTCCCTACCCACTCACCCAGTTTTATTCGTCAGAGCCCAGCACAGGGCCCGGCCCAGGTGCACACACAGCAAATGATCGATGGATTGATGAATATGAACGACCAAAGGAGCGAACCTCCCACCCCTCTTGACATTGCAGTCCCCTTCATACCAGCTCTACCGACTCTCTCCTTCGGCCAGCCTTTCCGGATCTTCCCTCCTCTTTATTGTCCTGGCTCTGTGTGTCCTTCCCAGCGTGTCTTGCAGCTGCCGGTGTGTCCACCTATCTCAGCTCGCCTCCCCAAGGAGGGCAGTAGGTCATTAGTCAACAGTCGTTAGGCACCTGTTGGGTGAGTCACCATCTCTGCCCTTGGGGCTGTTCTGGCCTCTGTATACAGAAAGAGGAGGACACTGGCATTTCTGGTACGCATGAGTGTCCAAGAAGGTTCTGGTAGACTTTCTGATAATTTTTCTCTCTACAGAACCATCATTATCAACATAGTAAATATTCCTGTTGCATTTCATTATGCTTCCTGGGGTGTTTTAACTTAAATCATTAGTAGCTCACTATGGATTGGCCAGAGGGAAGATAAGATTTGTGGAATTTGTCTCAATTCCTAAATTTCTACAAAGCTTTTGAAAGAAAGGCTTTCTCATCCTCTTATCCTCAGATGTCAGAAAGATCCTCTACGACCCATAAGCCAAGAACTGTCTCCCCAATCTAGAACACAATACCCCCATTTTATCATCTTTTTGAACCTGTCAGGAAGGAAAAACTTTTACTCTATCCTCTTAGATTCAGTCTTTGGGGACCTGTGAATTAAACTGAAAAGCACAAGATTCAGTCTTTGGGGACCTGTGAATTAAACTGAAAAGCACAGATTAACAAGAGAAAAGACATGGGAACCCTCCTACACTGTTGGGGGAGAAGTAAGTTGATGCAGCCACTGTGGAAAGCAGTATGGATGTTCTTCAAAAAACTAAAAATAGAAATACCATAGGATCCAGCAATTCCACTTCTAGGAATTTACCCAAAGAACACAAAACCCCTGACTCAAAAAGATATATGCACCTGTATGTTTATCACAGATCACTTATAATAGCCAGGCTACAGAAGCAACCTAAGTGTCCGTCAACAGATGAATGGATAAAGAAAATGTGGTACATACACGCAATGGAATATTACTCAGCCATAAGAAAACAAATCTTACCATCTGCAACAACATGGATGGAGCTAGAGGGTATTATGCTAAGCGAAATAAGCCAGGTAGAGAAAGACAAATACCATATGATTTCACTTACTTGTGGAATATAAAAACAATACAAAACAAAAAGAACAAACTAGCGGTAGACTCGTAGACACTGAGCAGTGACTGGTGCTTACCACGGGGAAGGGGTTGTGGCATGTGGGTAGGGAGGGTGAGGGGATGGATTAAAGAAGGACAAAAATTCTCAACCGTAGTATAAGCTGGTCACGGGGATGGTAGTACAGCATGGAGAATATAGACAATGATTCTGTAACATCTTCCTATGTTGACAGATAGTAACTGCACTGTGGGGTTGAGGATTTAGTAATATGGTTAACTCTTGAACCACTGTGTTGTACACTTGAAACCAGTATAAGACTGTGTATCAATGACACCTCAATAAATATGTATATATATATGAATGAGGTGATCATATGCTACCCTAACAGGGAATTGAAGGGGTAGAAGGGCACTTATGGGAAAACAAATGACTTTTAGGAAAAATAAACAGACTCTTACCAGAGCAGATGATATGATAGTTTTGTGACAATGCCTGCACAGGTGTGATGCCAACTTCTCTTCAGGCAAGAGAGACGACTTAGGACAATTGAATTCTTTTGAGTTCTCTGGGGAGGCTCTGCTTTTAGGCAGATAAGACTTTCCAGGAACTCAAATGCCTTCTGCTCAAAATAATTTTTATGCTGCACAGGCATATTCTGGGCCTCTTCAAGCCCTTATTTAGGGAAGCATGTGCTCTGAGGGCAGCAGTCTCCTCTGACTCCACTGCCGGTCCCTGCATCTAACAAGATGCTTGGCGCATACATCCAAGGTGTGAGTGCCATCCAACACATGTACAGGTGTCTGTTGAAGGTGTCACTAGCCCCAGGTTCTCTTAATAACAATGCTTCCATCACTAGCACTTAGTGAGCAATTTTACTACGCGGTGAGCACTTGCAAAGGCTTTGCCCCTGTGGTCTGTAGACTGGAGCTGTTACTGATTTAAGTCACAACTTAAAACATATTTGAGAAAAGAACGGATGATTTTCTAGACGTTCTCACTGGAGACTTTTCCAACATGGCTGGAGCCCCTGCTGGACCCTTCCATAAAATGGCATTGACCCTAAAAACACTGGTTTTCACGTTAAACACACCTAATCACGCCTGGAGACTTGAACCACGAGGGAGAAATCCATGCAACTGTCCTTTGGCTGCGAACTGCGGAACCCAGAGGTAGAGATATGAAGCCTACAATCTCTCTGAAAAGTAAGAGTAGCTAGGGGTTTCCCGATGCCTCCGCATCCAGAACCTCCCTAGAATCATGGTAGTCGTTGGCTGGCCACTGTCAGCACGCGTGCTGGCATCTGTGTCTCTCCTTTGCTGTGTTGCACCCTGCCTAGAGCCGTGCCAGGCGTGCAGTGCAGAAGTACTTTTGAAATGAATAAACTCCAGGCCTGGAGTTTTAACTCTAAGAACTAGATGAAAAGTGGGGTCTCCACCGAGGGCCCTCAGAAGCTCTGCATTAGGAGGCAAAGGTAGATAGCATCCGAGCGCATCCTACATACAGACTTTGCGCCGGACTGCGGCCGTGCAGCGCCGGGACCCGGGGAGGGAACTTCCGCGTAACCTGAGGTTTCTCGCCGCAGGCGGCCTGCAATTTAGAGGTTGAGTATCTCCAAGAATTCCGCAGTTCTCTCCGGTCTGCGCGCTGTTCACAGTCCTCCAAAGGCATATATTTTCAAAAAGAGTTGTGAAATGATTGTAGAGATAGGGAGGAAAACAAGTCTCTTGGCCCGTACGGGGATCGAACCCGCGACCTTGGCGTTATTAGCACCACGCTCTAACCAACTGAGCTAACCGGCCACCTGAAACCGTGCTTTGCCGCTGGAATTATGAGGTTTCTAGCTGCACTGGGCCCCGCGTGTGCACGGACTCTCCAGGCTCCGCCTGGGACGATTTTCACCCAGTCTTGCAACCCTTGGCTGCGGGAAAACACGGAGACCCGGGGGCCTTTAAGAAGGCCTATAGCTCCTTAAAGCGAACGGAGGCTTTCACAGGGAAAACTCAAATTACATACAGGAGCCATAGCTCGGGACTACGATTTTCAAATTTTACAGCTCATTTTTATTTACTTTAAATTTTGCAAAGCTATTTTTATTTATCTCCGAGAATCCCTGCAGCACAGAAACTCCATGTGTCAAGAGCTTCTGGTATGGCTGTATAAAGCTATGAAAATAGAGAAAACCCGATAAAGGACAAAGGGCGACCGAATTTCCCACCGCCTGAAACAACGGCCCCTGGGGTCTTGGCATCCTTCCTGCCAATCTTTTCTTGCCCTACAGGTATATGTAAAACATACATGTATTTGGGATTCAATGCAACCTTATTAAAAATAATATAATTTCTTATCTTGCTTTTTGTACTTAATACTCTAACGTAAGCATATCCCTAAATAATCGTAAATGTCATTTTAAATGGTTACTCGGTGTTTCATTAAGTGGTAAGTCATAGTTTTCTCCCCCCACCTCCCTTCTCTTAAATATCTGCAAAATGTCTTCATTTTGTCCTCTCTTGTTAACTAGAACGTGAACAAATCAAGAAACTGCTGCTGTTTGGGCAACCAACAGTACCTACTCCAAAGGGATAGGGTCTGTAAGCAAAAGAGGAGAAAAAATAGGCTGGGAAGACAAAACTCAAACATGTCCATTTTCCTACCTGCATGGCCCCGGGGCCTCTTTGTCTCTGAGAGTCCCTGACCACCTCTGCTGTTGTGGCAGGTGCTCCAGAAGCACCAGAAAGGAGCATCAGCTTTTCACACTGTCCACTCCTCTGGTCTGACTACTTCAAAAACCCCTCTACAGCCAATGTAGCACCAGGGTCCCCTATTGCAAGCAGCAGATGCCAGGTCTAACTGATCTTAACACAACAGGCGTTACTGAAAGAACATTAGGTAGCTCACACCACTACCAGGAAAGCTGGAAAACCAGGTTTAGACAAAGGCCACTCAGTCAACACATACTCATTAACCCTGGCAGTGCCCTAACCCCAGAGAAACAGCGGTAAAACAGACCAAATCTGTCCCGGTGGAGCTCACGCTTTGGCTAAGTGTTGGAGTGAGTGGAGAAGCTTAGATGTTGTGCCGAGTATACGTAAACCATGCTGGGGCGAGGGTTGGACAGGTTCCTGGAGACTGGGACATTTGACTGTATTCCAAAGGACAAGGACAGATAAGCATAGGCCAAAGCGTTACAGAGGCCCCTGGGCAGAGTGAACCACCTGTGATGGCAGCCATTCAGTTCATTATGCTTACAGCTGAATGCCCAGTGACAGTGCCTGTTGCCGAAGTCGAACAGTCTGAAGGGGAGGCGTGGAGCTGAATATATGTACAACTCACTCTGAGAGGACGCCCCACGTTTGGGCATCTGATGTAGTGTGCCACATGTTTTCTTTGGGTGAAATGAGAGAACAAAAAACACAGACAACACAGACAGACAATGGCTGCAGCCCCGATGTGGCGCAGCACCTTTATTTTTATACTGCCTTTCTCGGACCTCAGCCAAGTGCTGTACTCATCTTTCCCATCTCAGAGGGGCACAGGCCAGAGCACCTTGTTGATTTTCTTAGGAACTGCCTGGTAAGCAGTGGCGGTGTTTTCACACATCCTCAAGGTCTCCCTATTTCCAGAGAGAGGAGTCTTGGCTTGTCTTCGAGGACAAGATATGTTTTTGTGGGCAGATAACTTCCAAGGGCTGCACCGGTTGTTCTCAAGCTGGTGCTTTCCCGGGCTGCATTCAGACCTGGGGGAAGGTGCTTTCCCATTCTGCCTTCAAACATGTGAGTGACAAAGGCCGTCCCCAACAGCCCAGAGCCTGGTTACGGTCAAGAATAGTGCGTGTTTAATAAACGGGAGTCAGATAGATGAATGTGCTAATTCCCAAATCACCTTTCCTTTTAAAACAAAGTCTGATCAAGTCATTTCTCTGTTCAGAGTCCCCCCTTCTGCCACATCCCTGACAGGGTTGCCAGATTTAGCAAATAATTTAGTGTAAGTATGTCTCATGCAGTATTTAGGACATACTTACACTAAGCCAATCTTGGTTGTTTACCTAAAATTTAGCCTTAACTGGGCATCCTGCACTTACCTGGCAACCTTAAACTCAGAGTAATAGAACCGAAAGACCCTACCCAGCCGACTCTGTCCCCGCCCCCCTACCCAGCCCACCACACCCCTTCCTGGGCTCGCTCACAGGCCACGCTGCTGCCCTGGGGCTTCTGCACTTCGGTTCCCTCTGCCTGGACCCACTTCTCCCCAAACACGGCCGAAGCTCCCTCCCTCATCTCCTCTGAGTCTTTGTTTAAATGTTAAGTATTCGGTGAGGCTTCCCTGACCTCTATTTACAGCTGCAATCTGCAACCTGACTTTCCTGCCTTCTTTCCTCCGCAGCTTGCTTATTTCGTGAGCAGGGCAGTAACGTCTGCGTTTGCATTACGAGCATCTGGAACAGCGAGTGGCACATAGCAGGTGTTCGATCAAGGAATGTCGAATGAGGCGAAGTTGGTCATCCACTAGAGGTCTAGCACGGACACTCGTCAAGCAGAGGCCAAGGCCGGATTCTGAGTGCGCCAGCCGAATCTCGCGGGCGGGCGTGGGCAGGACGCGCCGGGTCAAGGCTGCCCCCGGGGCGGGGTGGGGGACCCGCGGTCGTGGAGACGCAGTGACAGATAGAGGCGATAGGGGGCACCCGAGAGCTACAGGTCTGTTCAGAGTGCGGGGCTTGCAGAGCTGTATTCTGACTTCATTGCAAAGCTCGGGCCTGTTCTCGCTCCATCTTCGGTGCTTCCTAGACAAGAAGTTCTCATTTTCATTATTTGAGTTAGGAAAGCGCCAACTCATACATGATCCGAATTAAAAGAATATTGTTAGGGCTTTTTTTTTTTTAAACGTCTGACGGGGACTTTTGTGCATAAAGCTACCTTGGATTCTAATTTGTCCTTTTGCTTTAAATTCAACTCATAAAAGCCATCCTGTTTATAAACTGCAACTTGGAGTATAAAAATAAATACCTATTGTATTAGTTTCCTAGGGCTGCCATAATAAAATATCACAATCTGAGTGATTTAACAGAAATTTATTCTCTCATGGATTTTGAGGCCAGAAACATCAAGATGTCCTTAGGACTGGTTCCTTCTGAAGGTCCTGCGACTCTGTCCCAGGCCTCTTTGCAAGCTTCTGATGGTTTCTGGCCATCTTTGGTGTCCTCGGCTTGTAGAAGCGTCACTTTTATCTATGTCTCCATCCTCACATTCACGAGTCCCCTAGAGCAGTGCCAGGCACATAGTAGGTGTACAATAAATGTTTGTTGAATGAATGTTACATTTGTTGTATGTTCAGTCTATTAGGTGAGACTTTTCAATTCATAAAGTTGCCCTGCTATTGTAGCATTTCTGGTGAAGACCACTTCTGAAGGATATCTGATACCTCCTTTGCTCTTTTCTTTCTCTGGAACACCATTCTTCAGAGGTCAGACCTTCTGGATTGATTCTCTAATTTTCTTCTCTGAAAGTCCAGGCCTCTGTCTATCTCTTGAGTAATTTCCTTGAACTATCTTCCAACCTCCTCCTTTTTTACATCTTTTAAATTTTGACTCAGGGCCCTGGTACACACCAGATAAGGAGAGAGCAAAACATTTCCAGTGAGAAGTTAACTTCTTGCCAATTGATTCTGGAACAAAAGGAAAGAAAAGGGGAAAAACAACAGAAATGAAATGTTGTACAATATGTACTATGTCAAAGCTGTTAGAAAATACAAAAGAAAAATAGACTAGCAGAAGGTTTTTTCAGATGTTGCTTCAAATTTGCTACAACAAATCAGTTGGTTCCAGAAATTTTTTTTAATGTCCTTCCTTAAAGTATGTATAATTGCAAAGCTTTTACAAATGTTTCTTTTACCTGTATGAGAGAGTAATAGAAGCACAGGGAGCTAGAAGCCACAGACTCAGGTCTGAGCCCAGGGTGGCCACCAGCGAGCGGGTCATCTTGGCAAAGCCCTTTTCCTCTCTGGGTCTCCAACCACAGGTACATGGCTCCAACCTGTCAGTCTGCCTGTTTAATTCCTTCCTATCGAGGGTTACAGTTTGTCCTGGATGCTCAGTAATCATTGAAAATCAGGCTTGTCCCTTGTCAGAAAGGAATGACAGTGGGTGACAATTGAGGATGCTTCTTGATTAGTCAACATTTATTGAGGAGTCCCTCTGTGCCAGGCCTCTGTTAGACTCTGGGCAAAAATCAACCAATGTTTAATCTGCACTACCACCCTTCAGAATGGGTATTTTTATCCCCATTTCATAGAAATGGGAAAACAGTGGTCCTGTGACTTGGTTGGGGTTACCCTCTGAGATTCTGCCTCTCTTTTTAGGAAACTTTTTCTTATACTTTTTGAAGCATCTATTGTTCTGAGGGCCTTTTCCTCAGAGACATGTATAGGCTTCTCTCTAGCCTGAAGTTTACCTATGTTTGCATCTACATTAGACCATGATTTCATTTAAAGTGCTTGGTTAGCTGTTTCTTCACATTAATTTGAGCGATTTATCTTTTTCTTGCTCCTCTTTATTTCACATCCCTGATCAAGCTTAGTTTCCTGTGAGATATGTTTATTTTCTAAAATGAATCTAATTTTTTTTATCTTTAGGTAGATTTGAATTTAACCACCTTACCAGGGCTAACACATTTGAAATTTCTGTCCTCCTTAACTTTTCTAACATCTGCCTTTTTCTCGGTTTGAACATTGATCAAAGATGCTCAGCAGAAGGGAACGGGGAGCTTCTATACATAGCTGCTCCATGGCTGAAAATCTTGACACTGGAAAACAGGGAAGGCTAATGCTAGGATATGGAATGAACTGAGGAAGAGTTTTAGATTGAGTCAGAAAGCTCAAGTGGCTATAATTAGGTAGTGTTCATGCAGTTTTAAAAGTGGAGCTCCAAGATGCACGGTGGTTCTGTTCACCAGCATCTCCTGGCATGTAATACACAGTCAGCCCCTGACATTGTGTGTGCTGGGCGGGCAAGGGGCCCAGAGGGAGCCCCTCCCTAGGGGAGCTCAGAGCGTACTGCTTCTTGTCAGTTCTTCCCATTGTCATTTAGGGCACAAGTGGTACAGGGAAGCAGGTGACCACACCATAGCACCAAAACCTGAAAAGGCTGGCTCCTGTGTGGTGTCTGACAGTGTTTCCATAGGGAGAGATGTTCCCCAGCAATCCCTTTCCTTTTTGAAGTACGATTTACTCATCTACTTAGAAGTAAAGAGAGAGTAAGGAATTATCTAGGCTGGTGGTTCTCAAAATATGGTCCCTGGTGCAACAGCAGCACATGGGATGGAACTGGAGCTGCAAGTTCTCGAGCCCCACCCCAGAATTACACTTGGAAACTTTGGGGGTAGGGCCCTTCAATCTGGGTTTAACAAGCCAGAATCACCTGAAGGCAGGTGATTTGGATACATGCTACAGTTTGAGAACCACTGCTCCAGGCAAAATTGTTGGCAAATTCTCTTTTTGTCTTCTTGCTAAGGTCCCCTGTTGTATCCTTTGATCCTCCATTGGGGGGGGGGTCCCTCCCGGGGGTCCCTCCCTTGCCCCCTCCCAGGGCCTGCAGGTTCCGCGTGCAGGCTGCCACCAGGGTTCTGGGCTGGAGGGGTGGATGAAGGCTGAAGCCCCCAGCATGGGCTCACCTAGGTAAGTGCACTGAGGCTGTGTCTACCCACAGCAAGCACCTTGCTCTAACGCCGCCACAGGATCAGGACCGACCTGGTCGCCTGGTCTCTGTGAACCACACTTCCACAAGGACAGTGAGCAGAAAATCCCTCAGCATGCGGCGATCAGAAACAAGGAGCTGGGGCTCACCTGCTACATGCATTCACCTCTTCACCTACTTAACAGGTACTCAGTGAACACCTACCGAGTAACAGCTCTGCCTCCAGGGGAGATAAAAGACAGGTGTGCAGCCTAAGAAGCATAGAAGCTACACGGGTAGAAGGAACAAACATGAAAGAGACAGTAAGAGAAATGTGACATAAAGACAAGTCCCCATATCAGGGGAAAGACTACAAGGAGATAAGAAGGGAGAGAGCAAATCCCAGTAGCCTGGGGAGATTAGATGTGGCTTTCTAGGGTCAATAAAGACAGCACCAGGGACAAAAATAATACCAGCAATACCTACCCTTTTTTTTCAGTTTGAGAGAAAATTCACATATCATTCCAACCATTAAATATGTACAATTCAGTAGTTATTAGTAGACTTAAAGAGTTGTGCAACCATCACCATTATCTAGTTCCAGAACATTGTTGTCACCACACAAAAAAGCCCCATGCCTGTTAGCAAGTCACTCCTCATCCCCCTTCCCTTACCTCCTTACAACCACTGTAGCTACAGACTTATACTTGTTCTGGACATTTCCTGTAAATGGAATCATACAATATGTGACCTTCAGTGTCAGGCTTTTTTCACCCAGCATCATGTATTTGAGTCGGCTTGATCACTCCTTGTAGGGTGATGAAAATATCTGGAAATTAGACCGAGGGGATAGCTGACTTGACTAAATTTTTTTTTTAAGTAAAAAGTTCGAAGTAGATATCTCTTTGACTCAGAAGCTTCCCTTAAAGAGTTTCTCCTATAGGCACACATGGACATATAGAAAATGATGTACTTACAGGGTTAGTCCCGGCAGCAATGTTTGAAAGAGCAGACTATTAGAAACAACCCAGATGGCCATCAGTAGGGGACTAGTTAAATAAGGGATGGTACAACCATGAAACAGAATAGCCATCAAGTATACTATAATTATGTAAGTATTCATTAAATATGTTACCATTATTTAAGGAGAAAAAAATGACCTAGGCCAAAACCAATTTGGGCACAAAAGTGTAAGAAAAGAGGAAGGCAGGAAGATGGGGTGAGGGAAGCATTAAGCCTGAAGATTTCAGGTGCAGGGAGACTGCATGTAGGGTGAATGTGGGTTTGCCCCATAAATGACAGGCTCTTGGGGCGCCTTGGTGGCCCTGGGGCTGGAAGGAGGAAGCTGGGACAGCAAAGTGAGAGTAAAAAGAGGAGGAGGGGTGATCAGGTGATCTGCCAGTGAGTTCCAGCCCCCAGCAAGCTCACTATGGATTCAGTGAGACCGAGGAATGACAATGGAACTTTCTTGGGGTAAAAGGGTCATACCCAACTTTATTCCCACGGTGGCAGGTCAGTCACTAGAATCTCATCCACTCAGAGCGACTCTGCATGCAGCAAGCCGGGCTCTGCCTCTGGGCCTTTCTGCCCCCACAGCCGTCTCAGTCTCTGTCCTCAGCACTGCCACCACTCCAGTCTCATCTCCGCTCTCCTGCAGCTGTGCAGCCATGCCGCCTTGTGTTCCAGGGCACTGGGCAGGGCTCTGTATACAGAGTCAATAGCAACGTATTGCTCACACGTGTGTGGTGAGCTAGCCCACCAGGGCCAGGTGAGACTCCTGGTCACAGTCCTCCACCCCCAAGTCCCTTTCCCTTTGGTGACTGTTAGTCTGTTCTTGGGTTCTGTGAGTCTGCTGCTGTTTTGTTCCTTCAGTTTTTGCTTTCTTCTTATGCTGCACAGATGAGTGAAGTCATTTGATACTTGTCTTTCTCCGCCTGGCTTATTTCACTGAGCATAATACCCTCTAGCTCCATCCATGTTGTTGCAAATGGTAGGATTTGTTTTCTTCTTATGGCTGAATAATATTCCATTGTGTATATGTAACACATCTTCTTTATCCATTCATCTACTGAGGGACACTTAGGTTCCTTCCATTTCTTGGCTATTGTAAATAGTGTTGTGATAAACATAGGGGTGCATATGTCTTTTTCAAACTAGGCTCTTGCATTCTTAGGGTAAATTCCTAGGAGTGGAATTCTGGGGTCAAAAGATATTTCTATTCTTAGTTTTTTGAGGAACCTCCATACTGCTTTCCACTATGGTTGAACTAGTTTACATTCCCACCAGCAGTGTAGGACGATTCCCCTTTCTCCACAACCTCACCAACATTTGTTGTTGTCTTTTGGATGGCAGCCATCCTTACTGGTGTGAGGTAATATTTCATTGTGGTTTTAATTTGCATTTCTCTGTTGATTAGGGATGTGGAGCATCTTTTCATGTGTCTGTTGGCCATCTGAATTTCTTCTTCAGAGAACTATCTGTTCAGCTCCTCTGCCAATTTTTTAACTGGATTATTTGCTTTTTGTTTGTTGAGGTGCATGAGCTCTCTGTATATTTTGGATGTCAACTCTTTATCAGATCTGTCATTTATAAATATATTCTCCCATACTGTAGGATGCCTTTTTGTTCTATTGATGGTGTCCTTTGCCGTACAGAAGCTTTTCAGCTTGATATAGTCCCATTTGTTTATTTTTGCTTCTGTTTCCCTTGCCCACGGAGATATGTTCATGAAGAAGTTGCTCATGTTTATGTCCAAGAGATTTTTGCCTATGTTTTTTTCTACAAGTTTTATGGTTTCATGACTTACATTCAGGTCTTTGATCCATTTCGAATTTACTTTTGTGTATGGGGTTAGACAATGATCCTGTTTTATTCTCTTACATGTAGCTGTCCAGTTTTGCCAACACCAGCTGTTGAAGAGGCTGTCATTTCCCCATTGTATGTCCATGGCTCCTTTATTGTATATTAATTGACCATATATGTTTGGGTTAATATCTGGAGTCTCTATTCTGTTCCACTGGTCTGTGGGTCTGTTCTTGTGCCAGTACAAAATTGTCTTGATTACTGTGGCTTTGTAGTAGAGCTTGAAGTTGGGAAGCGAGTTCCCCCTGCTTTATTCTTCCTTCTCAGGATTGCTTTGGCAATTTGGGGTCTTTTGTGGTTCCACATGTATTTTAGAACTATTTGTTCCAGTTCGTTGAAGAATGCTGTTGGTATTTTGATAGGGATTGCATTGAATCTATAGATTGCTTTAGGCAGGATGGCCATTTTGACAATATTAATTCTTCCTATCCAAGAGTATGGGATGAATTTCCATTTGTTAGTGTACTCTTTAATTTCTCTTAAGAGTGTCTTGTAGTTTTCAGGGTATTGGTCTTTCACTTCCTTGGTTAGGTTTATTCCTAGGTATTTTATTCTTTTTAATGCAATTGTGAATGGAATTGTTTTCATGATTTCTCTTTCTGCTGGGTCATCATTAGTGTATAGGAAAGCAACAGATTTCTGTGTATTAATTTTGTATCCTGCAACTTTGCCGAATTCAGATGTTAGTTTTAGTAGTTTCGGAGTGGAGTCTTTACAGTTTTTATGTACAATATCATGTCATCTGCAAACAGGGACAGTTTGACTTCTCCCTTGCCAATCTGGATGCCTTTTATTTCTTTGTGTTGTCTGATTGCCGTGGCTAGGCCCTCCAGGACTATGTTCTGGCTTCTAGTCCCTGGAACTGCTCACCCCCTGGGGTGAAGTCAGGGGTCACAGGGGAGCAGCGCTGGTGCCTTGGGGGAGGAAAGAGCTGTTTCCTGCTTCCCAGCTGCAGCGCCTGTCTCCACTGTCAGAGCCAGTGGGCGGAACACACAGGTGTAAGCCTCTGTGATTTGCATCTATAACTGTCATAGGCGGGGCCTCCCTCTGGCTGGCCTGACGCCAGGGCAGTGACTGCGGGTTTGTGAGCTTGTGCCAGCGGGCTAGGAAGAAGGTGCAGCCGGCTGCGTATCACAGTGGGGGGCCTCATAGCTGAGTAGGCAGCCATGGGGATGGAGCACCTGAAGCTCCTGAAAGTTTGCAACCTGCTTGGCAGACACCACCCAGGCAATCTTGTCCACCTATCTCTTCTCCCACGCAGCAAGCTCTGTGCAATCCCCACTCCTTCAGCAGCTCTCTCACTGCTAGGAAGCCTCTTAGAGCACGTGCCTTCCCTTAGTCCCAGAGTGGCTGGATGTGGAACCCTGTCCTCCACAAACAGCTGGAATATCAGTCTCTCCAAGTATTCCACCTGTTTTAGCTTTCTAAGTCCACTAATCTCCAGGGCACCATGCAATGTAGGTTTGTGCTCCCAAAGCAGATCTCCAGGGCTGGGTGTTCAGCAGTCCTAGGCCTCCACCCCCTCTCCCTGCTCTGTTTCTCTTCCTCCTCTCTGTGAGGTGGGGTGTGGGAAGGGCTTGGGTCCAGCTGGATCAAGGCTTTGGCACGTTACCCTGTTTGGTGAGGTCGGCTCTGTTCTCCAGGTGTATGCAGTCTGGTGCAGCCTTCTTTCCTGTTGCTGTTTCAGGATTAGTTGTATTAACTATATTTTCATATTATATGTCGTATTGGGAGTTCTCTGTCTCTCCTGTCACGCCACCATCTTAACTATGACTTATTTAGTGAAAAAAGAAACAAACTATAGAAAATTATCTGTTATGGGGAAACTGTTCAAATTGATACAAAGAAATTCTGAAAAGATACCACCCAATTGTTGACAGTGCTAAACTCTGGGGAAGATGGGGAGTGAGAAGGATGGAGAGGCTTTGATAGGATTATTTCAAAATTTTCATTATGTACTTCCATGTTTTGATTTTTTTTTCTTTTTTTTACAATAGACACATTTTACTTCTTTAATTTCAAAAATTAATAGGAAAAAACAGAGATACTGGACCTGGTGAAGTAGTTGTGGGGATGAAATAAGTAAATGACAATGAGTTTCATAAAATGCTGTACGAATAATATAAATGGTTGTTATTTTTATTGCACTGTAGTTCCTTGAGGGCCAGGACACTGGCCTGCTCCGTCTTCATATTTGCATGTGGGCAATTCATATATTCATTCCTCAACGTCACACTGGAATGTAAGTTTCAAGAAATCAGGGACATTTGTCCACACTGCTCTCCTTCATATCCCCAATGCCTGGAACAGGGCCTGGCTCTCAATAAATATTTGTTGAATTAGAAAGAAAAACTCAAGAAATGTACTAGACTGGTTAGTAGATGCTCAATTGGAGGACGGGACTGCAAAGAACAGCTATCAAATGACGGTTGTTCAGTGTGTCCCCGGCCCAGTTAAAGTTCGAGGCTGCCGTCGGGTCGTTAATTCTCAGGATGGCTGGGCATGGCGATCCCTGCGAAGATCGCCTACACTTCCAGGCCCGGAATTGCTTTAAAGCGACACGGGCGGTTACTTAGCGCCCAGACTGAGGAGGGCCGCACTGCGCACGCGTACACGGAAGCCCGGCGGACGGGGAAGGTGTTTTGCGCACGCGCGGGAGGCAGCTCGGGGCTCTCGGGACTGGACCGTTGCTAGGGTGACAGGGACACAACATGGCGGCCGGATCCTAACGCTCTCCAACGAGGGACCACCGCAGATGTCTGAGTTCGGGACCCTGCCTCAGAGGAGTGGAAGTCGGGGGCCACCCTCTCTGCCCTTTCTTCTCCGTGCAGTGTCGGCAAGGGGTCGTCGTCTTCTCACCCGGGATGCAGAGTGAGTGGGGCCCGGGAGAGGCGGGGACGCCAGGGTGAGCGGAGGGGGCGCAGGGGCCGGCAAGACCTGGGGGCCCGGCCCGGTCGCCCCTCTGCAGCCTCTTGGCGGCCCGCGGGAAGCGCCGCGTGTGGGGTCCCCGAACCTCCCTGCGCTGTCGGCAGCCGGCTCCCTTGGGGCAGCTCAGGGGTGCGGGGCTGGCCCGGGGCCGTGGGGTCTCCGCGGCGACTCGCGTCCCGCTGAGGCACGTTTTGGTGCCGTGGTCATGTTAGAGTTTGGGGAGGTGAGTGAGTTTTGTTTTTTAAATGGTGGATTGAACCTGAGATTTTTTTCTTGGACATTCGGCAGTGATGTAGTTACAGTGTGGCTTTCTGCCTTTTGATGACATCTATGTAGTGCCCAATTGAGAGGAAAGCTGGGCTGTGTTGTTTTATTTTTTTAATCTGAACTATTTTTATAGGACTTTTGAAACAACCTTTTGGTGAAATGAAATAGTGTTACTGGGAAGTTGGGATGAGGTAGTCATCCTAGAAAGTCTAATTGGTAAAAAAGTTACCCAAGCTTGAATTTGTGGGTTATGGGCAGTCCAAGTGGAACCACCTAGAATGTTTTTTTTTTTTTAACAGTACAGATGTTCCGTTTCTGCCAGAGGTGCAGAAAAATTCCGACCTTCTTTGCTGGGAAAAGATTATGTTAGGTGTAGTTATAATGTTAAATTTGCATTGTACCCTAATTGTCAATTGGTAATTGTATATGGCATAAATTCTGCAACCAAGATATTTAAAATAATTCATTCACCCTTTACAAGGCACCCTTTTTTTAAATTGAAGTATCGTTGATAAACAATCCTACATTCGTTTCTAGTGTACAAGGCATTATTTTCTTTTGGTGGATATTGTTTACATGTTTATCTTTTTCATTAATGCACCAAAAGCTGTAGTTTGAATACAAGGTATGCAAAAGGTTTTCACTTCTATTTACAGTGTGGACTTATATATATATATTTTTTTACTATATTCGTTTTTTTCCTCCCAACTATTTAAAAATTTTTCACATGTACAGAAAAGTTGCAAGACTTCATTGAATGTTTACAATCCCTTCACCTAGATGCACCATTTTGCCTTTGCTTGCTCACCTGTGAGCGCTCTCTCTTTCTAAATTATCCATTTATTGTCACTGAACCTTTGGAGAATTTGTGGTAGCTGTCACTGCATTTTACCACTACTTCAGCAAATATCTGCTAAGAACAAGGATGTTCTTCCCTCATAATCACAGTACAAATAACATGTTGATGCAATACTATTATCTAAAATACAGTCTATATTTCAAATTTTCCCTCCCAATAACATCTGTCAAAGGTGCTTCTATTCTGGGATCCAGTCAAAAATCACAAGTTGTATTTTGCTGTATTTCTTTGGTCTCCTTTAATCTGGCACAGTATCCTGCCTTTTGTGTCTCAGGGTTTTCTGGTGTATTTTCTTACTTGTTTTCTAGGCAGTGCCCAAGTATTTGGAGATATACTGATTATCCTGTAGATGATTCCTGACCTCCTCCTCTTGTTTTGAATCATTTGCAGTAGTAGGCAGCAAAGAGTAACACCATGAGGTTGAGAGCATGGACTTTGGAGCCAGGCAGACAAGGCAGCCTCTGGCAGGTTACTGACCTTTCTTTTCTTAAGTTGGTTTCCGTGTCATTCTGGTTATTTATTGCTGCATGATATATCACCCCAATTTAGTGGCTTAAAATAACAATAATTATTGTTCTCTAATGTTTCTGTGGGTGGCCTGGGCTCAACTAGGCGGGTCTCACTTGGAGTCTCTCATGCAGTCGCAGTGAGATTGCGGCTGGAGCTGGAGTCACTCAAGTTTCCTCACTGACAGGTCTGGCAGTCAATGCTTGCTGTCCACTGGGCCCTCGGCTTGGGCTCTCAGCGCGAACACTGCATGCACGTGGTCTCTATGGGCATGGCAGTTGGATTCTGAGGGGGAGCATCTCAAGAGTGAGAGGCAGAAGGAGCATTACCTTCTCTGATCTGGCCTCAGAAATGACGTAGTGTAATCTGCATCCCCCAGATTTGAGGAGGGAGAACATAGATCCCACCTCTTGGTGGAGGAGCAGCAGACACAGAATAAAATGAGGATGTGGGATGGAATATCTAGAGGCTGCCATCTTTGGAAAATAAAATCTTCCACACTCGTCTGTAAACATGCATGATAATACCTACTTTATAGGATTATTTCAAAGATTCAGTGGATAATCTGTGTAAAGCTCATAGCGTAGCGTCTGGTAAATGGTAAATTGTGAGTTATTATTTGCTGTCCCAGTGGATGGAAGACAGGGATGTAAAAGGGCAAAGAATGATAAACGTCAGTCAGATCCTCACTTGGAAAAGTCTTACCCTTATCTAATCTAGTGGAAGTGCCCATTTTGTTCCTGTCCGAATTTCATAATGGATTATTCCAAACATACCTATAGAAAGAGAAGAATCCCGACATGTTCTAAAGGCATTCAGTTTGCTATTATATCACAGAGAGACTTTTTAAAATTATCTGTTGTAATTGCAAGCTTTCTGTTCCTCATCAATGTGTTTTTATAGAATCAAAGCTGCAGGGTACCTCAAATAATCTTGTTCCATTCTTTCCTTCCTAATGTGTATATATATCATCATCTGTTTTTATAAATAGATGCATCAACTAGCAACTTTTTCTCTTTAAAACAAAATTAAGTAAAGATAATATTGGTTTTCTAATAAATTCAGACAGTGAAAGGTTTTAAGTTAGTCTCAGGACTCTCTACTAACAGTTAATCCTTGTTACGTTTTCTTATATGTACTTCAGCAAATTGCATATTCTCTGCGTGCATGTGGATGTGTATACATACACATATGGATATGGATTTGTCCCTTGAATAGTTATCCCAAACTCAGTGGGATTATGTTAAATATGTTGTACCACAACTTGCTAGGATGATCCTTCGATGAGATGTTTGAATGTAGATTTTTGAGAAATTCTTAATGTTTATTATCAGTGGCACATATTCCTAGCAGTGGACTTAGTGGGTTATAGGGTGAAACCTAAATTTTTTAATGAGTTTATGATTAATTTTATGTCCATTTTTGTTTTTGTGAGGTTTAGTAATTCAGGTAATTTAATTTTCCCTGTGACGCCAAGTACATAATTGGTTCCAGCCATCTTCATTGAAGTTCCCTGACCTGTTTTGGACCTCAGCAGCAGGAATTTGTGGACATGAGTTTTCTGACATTAGATGATCTCTCAGTTTGTTTTTCTTTGTGCCTTTCCCTGAGTATATTCTCTGCTGTATATCTTTTCTGTACCTTATGTTCCTTATGCTTTCTGCTTATTCCTAATTCCGGCTTGATTTTTTTCTTATAGTTTTTTAGAAATTGGAGTATAACATACATATGGAAAACTGTGCAAATTATAAGTGTGCAGGTCGGTGATTTTCGTAAAGTGAACATGCTCATGTAACCTGCTCCAAGATCAGGAGAGCATTACCAGTATTCTGGAAGTCCCACTGAGCACATTCCAGTCACACCGCTTCCCAAGGCCAACCACTGTCCTGACTTCTAACACCACAGGTTTCTTTGTTTTAACTGCTTTGTTGAGATACAATTCATGTACTGTAAAGTTCACTTAAAGTATACACAGTTCAATTATTTTAGGTACTTTTACTGAGTTGCACAACCATCATTATGATCTGTGAAAATACTTTCATCATCCCCAAAAGAAAGCTGTGCCCCTTAGCAGTCACTCCCCATTTCCCGCTGAGGCAACCCTGCACCAGCTTTCTGTGTGAGAAGATTTGCTGCTCTGGATATTTCTTGGAAATGAACTTCTGTGCTGCGCTTCTTTTTTTTTTATAATAATGATTTTTTTTGGTATCACTAAAATACAATTACATGAGCAACATTGTGGTTACTAGATTCCCCCCATTATCAAGTCCCCACCACATACCCCATTACAGTCACTATCCATCAGCGTAATAAGACACTATAGAGCCACTACTTGTCTGTGCTATACTGCCTTCCCTGTGCCCGCCCCCTACATTATGTCTGCTAATCCTAACGCCCCTTATTCCCCTTCTCCCTCCCTTTTCACCCACCCTCCCCAGTCCCTTTCCCTTTGGTAACTGTTAGTCCATTCTTGGGTTCTGTGATTCTGCTGCTGTTTTGTTCCTTCAGTTTTTTTCTTTGTTCTTATACTCCACAGATGAGTGAAATCATTTGGTACTTGTCTTTCTCCGCCTGGCTTATTTCACTGAGCATAATACCCTCTAGCTCCATCCATGTTGTTGCAAATGGTAGGATTTGTTTTCTTCTTATGGCTGAATAATATTCCATTGTGTATATGTACCACCTCTTCTTTATCCATTCATCTACTGATGGACACGTAGGTTGCTTCCATTTCTTGGCTATTGTAAATAGTTCTGCAATAAACAAAGGGGTGCATATGTCTTTTTGAAACTGGGCTCCTGCATTCTTAGGGTAAATTCCTAGGAGTGGAATTCCTGGGTCAAATGATGTTTCTATTTTTAGTTTTTTGAGGAACCTCCATACTGCTTTCCACAATGGTTGAACTAGCTTACATTCCCACCAGCAGTGTAGGAGGGTTCCCCTTTCTCCACATCCCTGCCAGCATTTGTTGTTCCTATTCTTTTATACATTGGCCATCCTAACTGGTGTAAGGTGATATCTCATTGTGGTTTTAATTTGCATTTCCCTGATTATTAGCGATGTGGAGCATCTGTTGGCCATCTGAATTTCTTCTTTGGAGAATTATCTGTTCATATCCTCTGCCCACTTTTTAATAGGGTTAAAATTTTGCTTTTAGGGTGTTGAGGCCTGTGAGTTCTTTGTATATTTTGGATGTTTGGATGTTAACCCCTTGTCAGATATGTCATTTACAAATATATTCTCCCATACTGTAAGATGCCTTTTTGTTCTGCTGATAGTGTCCTTTGCTGTACAGAAGCTTTTTAGCGTGATGTAGTCCCATTTGTTCATTCTTGATATTGTTTTCCTTGCCTGAGGAGATGCGTTCAGGAAGAAGTTGCTCATGTTTATATTCAAGAGATTTTTGCCTATGTTTTCTTCTAAGAGTTTTATGGTTTCATGACTCACATTCAGGTCTTTGATCCATTTTGACTTTACTTTTGTGTATGGGGTTAGTCAATAATCCAGTTTCATTCTCTGACATGTAGCTGTCCAGTTTTGCCAACACCAGTTGTTGAAGAGCCTGTCATTTCCCCATTGTATATCCATGCTCCTTTATTGTATATTAACCAGCCATATGTGTGTGGGTTTATATCTGGGCTCTCTAGTCTGTTCCATTGGTCTATGGGTCTGTTCTTGTGCCAGGACCAAATTGTCTTGATTACTGTTGTGCTGGGCTTCTCTTACTGGGCATGTTTTCAGGGTTCATCCATGTTGTAGCAGGTATCAGAATGTCATTCCTTTCTGTGGATAATATTCCATTGTATGGATGTACAATATTTTGTTTATTCATTATCCATTCATTTGGGTATTTCTGTCTTTGGTATTATGAGCAATGCTTCTGTGAACACTGGTGTTCAGGTTGTTGTTCAGAAATATGTTTTAATTTCTCTTGTGTATATATCTAGGAGTGGGGTTGCTGAGTCCTGTGGTAAGAAGAACTGCTGTACTGTTTTCCACACTGGCTGCACCATCTTACATTCCCACCTGCCATTTATGAGGGTTCCCACTTCTCCCCATCCTCACCAACTCTTGGTATTATCCTAGTGGGTGTGAAGTGGTATCTTATGTTTTTGTTATTTTTAATTTTCTTATAAATTATTTTTATTCATAGATTACTATTTGCTTTAAGATGGTATTATATAAAAATACTTAGTTTTTAATTTTATAATACATTTTCTTTAAAAGAACCAGGAGGAAACTATCCCTTCAACCCTTAAGTTGTTTTTAGTTAATTACTTCTAAAAAATAATGCATATACAAAGTATGATGTTAAAAAAGCACAAATGGCTTTAGAGTGAAAGTGAAGTCTGCCTTCTGTGCCTGTCCTCCAGCCGTCCAGGGCTCCTCCCCTGAGGCAACCACTCTTGGCACTTTCTTGTGTTCTTTCTAAAGGATAATGAGCATATGTGTGTGAGTGTGTGTATTAGTTTTTATTGCTGCTGTAACAAATTGTCACAAACTCAGTGGCTTAAAAACAACACAAATTTAGTATCTTAGAATCCTGGAGGTCTGTAATGAATCTCACTGGGCTAAATGAAGTTGCTGGCAGGGCTGGCTTCTCTGGAGGCTCTAGGGGAGAACCTGGTTCCTGGCCTCTAACAGCTTCTGCAGGCAGCCCGCACTCCTTGACTTGCAGCCCCTTCTTCTGTCTTCAGAACCACCAGTGTCCCATCTTCCAGGCTCTCTCTGACTCTGCCTCCTCTGCCTTCCTCTGCCACTTTCAGGGACCCTGTGATTGCTTCGAGCCACCCCGATAAAGCCAGGGTCAGCTCTTTATTTGAAGTCTGGCTCATTAGCAGTCTTAGCAGTTCCCTCCGCAGACTCGATTCCCTCTTGCCATGCAGCCTAATGTCCACAGGCTCCTGGGATTAGGATGTGGTCATTGTTCTCCCTGACAAGTGTGTATGCTTTTTCTGTTTGAACAAATGTTAACGTAGTTTACACCCTATCTTTGCCTTTTTGTTTAATAATATATCTTGAGAGTTTATTCTCTGTCAGAAGCTAGAGAGCTGCCTTATTCCTTTTTATCTGCTACGTAAGGTTCCTTTGTGTGGCTTTTTCATAATTTAACTATTTCTTAGGGTGTTTCTTGAGGTGCTAGAGTTTTAAATTTTTATGTAGTCAAATATATTAGTCCTTTCTGAGTGACTTCTTACCTTGTTATACTTAGAAAGCCTTTTTCCAATGAAATAATTAGTGATTCCTTAGATTAAAAAAATATTAGTTACCTTCTACATTAGAATGGCATAGGGCTGCCCCAACAAATTACCACATATTTGGTGGGTTACAACAGAAATATATCCTTTCACAGTTCCAGAACCCAGGAATCTGAAAACAAGGTGTCAGCAGGACTGTGCTCCCTCCCAAGGCTCTGGGGAAGGGTCCTTCCTTCCTCTTCCGGCTTCTGGGGGCTTCAGGCATTGCTTGGCTTGAGGCCACATTGCTCCAGTATCTACCTCCTCTCTGTGTCTGTGCGTGTCTTTCTCTCTTATTTTTTTATTGTGCTAAAAAACACATAAAGTAAGACCTACCCTCAATTTTTAAGTGTATAGTATTGTTAACCATATGTACGCTGAGTACAACAAATTGCTAGAACTTCTTCATCTTGCATGACTGAAACTCCCCATTTCCCCCTCCCTCCAGCTGCTGGCAACCTCTCTGATTTCCCTGTATGTCTCTTATAAAGACATTCACTGGATTTAGGTCCCACTCACATAAGCCAGAATGTTCTCATTTCAAAATCCTTAATTTAATTACACCTGCAAAGACCTTCTGAGTAAGGTCACATTCACCAGTTCTTGTCCTGCAGGTTAGGACAAGAGCATAGCTTTTGGGGACCACCTTCAGCTCACTACACACTTTCAGTGCTTTTTATCTTGCTGCCTAGAAACCAGCTTTGGAAAATAAATATTTGTGAGAAGCTTTAACAATTGCTTCTTCAGTCATTCCTTCAGGAGCTTTTGAATATCTTCTGTATGCACAGCAGCTGTAGGCCTCCTGTGGCATTACTACAGTACGCTGGTGGCATATAGCATTTTGAATGGTCACAACATGGTTAGATGATGTTTTGGGAGAAAAGTATGTTTCCTAATTTCTACAAACTTGTAATTACAAACAGGATTTTCCATTTTGCATGGCCTGGAGCTAAGATATTTGAAAATGTACACTGAGATTTGTTATTTTGATTAAGATTGAAAGGTGGCTTTAAAACCAGTATTACCTGTATTTGAATATTTATAAATAAGAATAATACCATATCAAATACCCTGTATGGGGGAGCATCAGTTTTTCCCTATTAAATAATGTTGACCTAACATCCTCATATCATATATACTTCAGCCAGTATTTTTTTACAGGGTAAGTTCTGGAATTGGAATTTCTGGGTCATAGTATATGTACATCTTAAAGATTTAATAGATATTGTCAAATTGCCCTCAAAATAACTATACCAATTTATACTTCAGCAGTAATGAATGGAATGTATGGGAGTATTTTTAAAGCAAATCCTGAACATCATATCATTTCACCTGGAAATACTTCAGCATTTTTTGCTAACAGATGAGGACTTTCCTCATTTTTAAACATATTTCAAAAACATTATCACTTCTAAAGAACAGTGCCTTTTTACTGTTGCTTTGTTCAAATCAGAATTCACACAAGATATTTAAAATGTGCCCTATCTAGAAGAGGGGTTGAGGAGGTTGCCCTCCTCTGGAGTTGTGCCATTTTACAAGCCTACCCTGTGCTGTTGCAGGTTTGATACCCAAAGGTGACAGGCTTTTTTTGGCCTGTTTCTGGTCTATTGGCTTCTGGTCAGTCCCACACTCACGTCATTCCTAGACCTGATTCTCAGGCATGCCTTACTTCTCTTTGGCTTTGCTTTATGTGTCTCTGTCTCAGTCTATGGGGGCTTCCTTGAGTCTCTCTGAAACCGGTGTCTGGGTGGGGTGGGGAGTAACTGCTTTGCTGCGGTCTTGGTGCAGGGCTCAGCCGCGTGTGTGACGTGAGGTCTCGCAGACTGCTTTCTGTCAAGATTTTCTTATAGTCTTACTCTCCCGTTATCTAGGCTGCAGAAGCTTTTCCAACCCAGTGAGAGACTTTTGCCTTCTGAGCTTTTCTTACTCCCTCCACTTCTGCTTGAAAAGTAGCAGTTCTCTCCTGAGCTCCTGTTCGTCTTGAGACACCTTGCTGAGGCAGCCAGTGGTAGTCCGAGCGCCCGTCGTCCTCTCTCCACACTTGCCCTAGGCCATCAGGCTCAGCGGACTCTTGGTCCCTGAAAGGCAGCAGCTACTGCAGGAGTCTTTCTCATGGGCAGTATTCTGTCATGATGTACCAGGCTCTGCAGGCATCCAGCCTGGTCCTTGCCACCTGAGTGCATTTTTTAGATTTCTGTTACTAGTACCCCACTTCAAGATACTCATTTCTGTATATGCCAGGAAGAGATTTTACATAGTGAAGTAGAGGCTTATGAGGCTGTTATCTGTGCTGGGGTGATGGCAGTGGAGGCAAAGCCAGGGAAAGCTGCCGTCAGCTTTCAGAAAATATAAGAATTGCAGGAACCTGCTGCAGCTCGGCCAGGCCTTCTGCAGGAGCAGGGGTGGTGATCTTCCAGGAGAGTGCCCGGAGGCTGCCAGTGCTGTCACGGCTGCTGAATGAATGCCCAGGCCCGCGCATACAGCTCCAGCGGGAGCGGCCACAGCGGGCCCCTGGCCTCCACTGCTGTCTGTTTTCCAGCTCCACAGAGCCACTGAGCCTCTCCTCGCTGGCCAGGGCTCGGGGTTCCCTCCTAGCCGTAGACTGCAGGGACTTGGTGCTCCCCAGTAGCACACCACCCAGCTTTGCTTTTCTTTTTTCATGTGAGAAAATCCTGTTCATTTTTTCTCCCAGTTTTATTGAGAAATAATTTGACATCTCTGTATAAGTTTAAGGTGTGTAGCATGATGGTTTGATCTACATGCTTTGTGAAATGACTGTCACACTAGGTTCGACTAACAGCTACCTTTTCATATAGACCCAATAAAAAGAAAAGACATTATAAAAGGAAAAAGAAAAGGAAAAAGAAACCTTTCTCTTTTTGATGTGAACTGTTAGGATTTACTCTCAATAACTTTCCCATAAACCATACAGCAGTGTGAGCTCTAGTCATCATGTACGTTACACCCCAGCACTTACCTTATAACTGGAAGTTTCTACCTTTTGCCCACCTTACTCCAGCTCCCTTCCCCCACAGCTTCTCTTAAAATGAGGGATACACTGAACCTTACAGAAATAGGAGAGCAGTCCTCAACATATTGCTACTGGGTTATCTTACAGATAAAAATGTTTTGAGTACAAGATATATGCATAAATAAAACTCTATTTTTGTAACTCTTCATTTATAGACTACAGAGCAATTGGCAAGATAGGAGAGGGAACATTTTCTGAAGTTATGAAGGTGCAGAGCCTGAGAGATGGAAACTACTATGCGTGTAAACAAATGAAACAGCACTTTGAAAGGTAGGTGGTCAGGGACATACGTCAGGCTACATACAGATACAGGTTTAAATCAGTGAGGCAGCTTAATATCTGTGGGGAAAGTGTATTCATGTACTAATAGGTAAGATACAATCAGATTTCTTTGGGCAGTGAGGATTAATGGTTCATTTTGTTTATCATATTGGATTTTATGCATGTCTAGCTTTACTGTAATATCAATGATTAATAATTACAGAAAAAGTATATTATAAACATATGCCTTAGTTTAAGCAGTTTATGTGTCCCTAAAAGTTGTATGTATGCTGGACTTTTATAAATATAGTTCAAATATATTAGTTTAAATACATTAGAGGGCCTTGTAATTTAATTATAAATCAGTTAACATGGTGAAGAATAATTTCCAGGTAGGGTTAGAGAAATACATGGAGTGATCAGTTGCCGTTTTTGGAGGGGTCTCTCTAGTTCTGGATTATCCTTTGGGGGACTGTGGTGGAGTTTTCCCTCAGAGCATCTGCTTAAGTCTTCAAGTTTGCAGTTTCTTGGCACATGTGACGTCAACGGCCAAAAACTGGATGTGATTAAGGAACTATCAAAATAATGGAGTAGATGCTGGCTTCACTGCAGCTGTTAAACTTTTCAATAAAGAGGTTTGAAGCTTAGCTTTTTTAAAAAAAAAACATAATATCAAAGCAAATTTTTCAAAAATACAGCCAGTCCTTCATATTGATGCCAAGCCTTCTGAAATGAAGTGTTCTGGAGTATCGACCTTTATTTTAGATTCCTAGTTTGAGAAATTGTCTCTCAGACCAGAAAGAGGTATAGGGCAGTTAATCGTGTCAAGGAGTGTGGGGAACAGCGGTTTCACTCCCATGACATCCCCAGAGGTGTCCCTGTTTGCACAGGAAGAGAAGTGCTGAGAGATGTGATGTAGCTTGACAGTTGACTCTAGGTTACTAAGTGGGCACAGTCAGGTTTAAACCCAGGTTTCACAGGGTCAGAATCCTCATCCTTCACTACCCAAAGTATATGGCCATTTACCCACCACTGCTGTGACTCTGAAGTTACTGGGTCTTTGGCTTTTCCTCTGTTCTGACACTTCTTCCTCTGTGTATTCTGCATTTTATGTTTCATTTCCCTCAACTCCATCTTTACCTTTAAACTACTTAGGATAAAGAATTTGATGCACAGTGTACTGATTATGCCATATCTAAATAACAACTTACTTAAACAGCCATCTTTGGGAAATGCATCACAAACCCAGAGTAGCCCAGAAAGGATTTTGAGCAGCTGGACGTGACCCATTTGCACCTTAGGAAAGGACCAGAATCCCTGTCAAGTCCCACTGTCAGGCTCAGGGTCAGATGTCCTTACAAGCAACAACAAGACTTGCCAGCTGTATTTTGGTGAAGAGAGAAGCACAGAAAGGAGACTGGACAAGCAGCCTACAGGCTTCAGGCCCTTCTGAGATTGTTGCTGTGTCAGCATATTCATAGTCAGGGTCACTATGCTGAGCTCGTTGTCAAGAGAAATTGCACTTGGTCACAGATGTGCCCTTCAGGAAGGTGGAGGTGTCTGTAATTAATTTTAGAAAGGTTTCCATCAAAGAAGATTAGAATGCTTTGAGGGGCAGGGGGCACCCACTGTGTCTGGAGCAGGACCTTCCTGTAACCTCAGTCCCTCTGGAGACCTAAGGGATGCGGTTTCCCAGCGGTGGAGCACATCCCGGGCCCGCTGTCTGCCAGGCCCCCGACACACTGCAAGGGCCTCGCCTACCCAAGCCGCGGCTTCCTTGTCATGAGGTGCCTGAGAACTGAACAAGGGAATGACTAGAAAGTAGCTAGCAAGAAAAAAGTAAGCAAGCAAGCAAGCAAATAAATAAATAAATAAATAAATAAATGTACTGGCTAAGTGAAGATGAAAGAAAAACAGAAAGTAGCTAGCAAGGTATGGCACATGGTGAATGTTCAAGAGATGGTAGCGTTGATTACTGTATGTGTAGTCATCATAACTGTATTGCGAAAACTAATGCTCTTTGTCTTAACTTAAAAAGTGGTTAATTAGAATACACTTTTTCCTTTTAAAAACCCATAATAAGTAAAGGTTTTTAATAAAATATCACTAAGTCTGTGTTGCCGGGTTTTTTTTTTTAATTAGTTTGTGTATGGTAGGGATTACCAGCAGGCTTCGGGTGTGTTGTATAAATCACGGTTCCACATACTGGCTTTACCTAAGAGAAAGTTCACTTACTCTGGGCTTTTAGTATTTTGTGGCTGTTTAGTGTACAGAATCAGTGAAAGATTCTCCAGCCAGTTTGCACAGGTATCTCCTAGCTTGTGTAATCCAAACCCAAGGGGAATTGGACTTTGGATTTTTTCTTGTGAGTTCTTGTTTGCTCTTGATACATATGTTCAAAACTATAGGAGATTTCAATCCAGTACTATCGTTACTTATTTAATAATTTCTGCAGTTCAAATGTTTCCAGCTCTGGCCATGGGGGGCTCTTTCAGGTCAGCTCTGCTCTTTTGACATGCCCCATCCTTTTTGTTTTGTTTTGTTTTTCAACACTTTGCTTTTTTCTTTTTTTTTTAACACTGCAAAAATTCTTGAGACTTACCATGTATTTTTTCCCTGCCCCTAAAATCTTCCATTTGTCTAAGGAGCGCTGGTTGGAGAAAGGTACTCAGAAAGTAAGATTGTGACCCCAGCTGTGCTCACTGCTACTGGACTGCCAATGCCTCCTGGCGCTCTTCAGCAGACACAGCCAGTATGAGTGTATATTAATCCACGTAGACACGTATCTATCTCTCCCCCAGTTACTGTGAGTGGGCATATTGATATAAATAAATAACTGACTGAATAAATGAATTGGGATGAGGGGACAATTCTTCCTTACAGAAAAAATTACAGTTAATAAATATAGGAGTGAAGAAAATAGAATTCCACAGAAATCATTAGAATACCACAGTAATAATTTCTGCAGGCAAGATAAACTGATGAATGCTAAAGTTAGGGAAACTTTAGAGAAAACAGGATTTCTTACACAGCCTCAAATTAACTCCCCCCAAATATTAACTACTGTGGTGGTTTTAATGAATGTTCACAAATAGATTGATATTCTTTCCTCCAAGAGGTGAGCTTAATTTCCTTTCCTTTGAGTGTAGCTTGAATTTAGTGACTTGCTTCTAAAGGACAGAAAAGAGAAAGGGAAAGATAATAACTTTACAGTGAGAAATCTGGAAGATCCCACTTAACTAAATGATTAAGATTAAGGCTATAAGTAGTAAGACATATTGATATCATATATCCTCTGATATAATGGGACAGGAAGAACATATTACCCCCATGGTATTCTCTTCCAAAGATCCACAATCTCAGTTTAACTATGAGATTATATCAGATGAGCCGAAATTGAGGGTCGTTCTGTAAAATACCTGCCCAGGACCTCTCAAAATTATTGAAGTAATGAAATACAAAGAAAAACTGAGGAACTGTCACAAAGTGGAGGTACCTAATGGGACCCGACCACTTAATTGCAGGGTGGTATCCTGGGTCCTGGAGGAGGAAAAGACATCAGTGGGAAAACTAGGGAAACCCAAAGAAAGTGTCTAGTTAATAGTTGTACCAATGTTAATCTTTTAGTTTTGATAAATGTTTGATAACATTAGGGGAGGCTGGGTGACAGGGACTTGCTGTACTATCTTGGCAACTGTTTTGTTAGTCTAAAACAATTTCGAAATAAAAAATAAAAACCAAACCAAACTATAAAACAACCAGAAGCAATCTGAAATGACTTGTATTGCTCATAAGCTGCTTCCATTGTTAAAGGTGTTGCTATGGTTTCTGATTTATAGGAAGAAGTGACTTTATAGTTTATAAAAGAAAGTTCCAGAAGAAAGACAACTGCCTTTGGTGTCAGGTCTAGGAATGAGAATGCCTATACGCCTTTGGATGTTCCAGTGTCACTGGTACTTGATACACAAGTTTAATGCTGGTTTGGTTCTTTGGTCTTGTTTATAACCATGAAAATAACATGTCTAGCTTTTTTAGAGTTCTGGATTATCTATCATCATTATTAAACAATTTAATCTTATTCATCTGAAGAATAATTTTAGGTTCCTTTAAAAATCCATTTCTGTTCTACTCGTCATCTAAGTGAATCCTTGAAATCAACTTGCACAGTTTGTGTGGGTGGTATGACAAACGAGGAGCGGTAACAGGAAAAATCACACTGAGTCATGCAGGCAGAATGAGGTTGGTATTGGAGTCTCAGATGTCCTCCTCCTCCAAGTTCTACTTCCATTCCTTTCCTTCTGCTCTTACTAAAATAGAAATTGAGAGCTTTTGCAAAAAACCTTACTAATATAAAGTCCAGGTAAGGTTAAGTACATCAATGCCTTATTACTTTATCAGAAAGAGTACTTTCAGCTTCTGAGGAATGTTTTCCTCTAGTGTTGCTCAAAGCCTTAGTTTGGGAATAGGGAAGTTAGTTATTTGCCCAAGGCCTGCAACATGACCAAGTCCTTTGATACCTTTTTTGGTATATTTTCACAATGTCTCCCAACCTGAACATACCAGAAGTACACAATTGATAAGAGGCTGGGGTTTTTTGCTATGATATGATTGTACCCTGTATTATTCCTTTAGAAATATTATAAAGAAATGGAATGAGTCTGTTTTTTAAAAAAATCGTTAGTCTTGATGTTTATAGGATCTTTTTGTCTTGACGCGGTAAGATTAACACATGTGCTTATCCTAGTCTGAAGGTAGAACTGACAGCTCTCCCACTTTCAGCTGTGTGACTTTGGGCAATTCCTTAATCTCCCTGTGCCTTTGTTTGTGTATGCAATGGAGATAACTGGTCTTCTCCGCACAGGGTCATTATGAGGGGTAAATAATGCAGGCACAGTGCTGGTACACAGTAATACAGCAACTTGCAGAATAACATTAGTGCAAGTTAGAAAGATTGGAAGACTGTTTTGAAAACCGAGGTGAGATAATAGAAATAATAATAATGAAGATTGCAGCGGTTGCTCACTGAGAATGTGGTGCCGTGCCCAGCAGCGAGTGAGTTCCGTGGGCATGCCATGTAGTCCTTGCTGCAGCCCCGGGAGGAAGGACTGCTGTTGCCTTCCTGCAGATCAGGGGGTCATGGTGTTGAGAGGTGAGTTCCCTAACCTGCCCGGTGTTACCCAGCTGGCAAGCTGTGGAGCTGAACATGGGACCCAAATCTGTGTAGGTCCAAGGGCCTGTATTCTTCCCAGTGGTCGTCACTGCTGCAGGATGTAACGCAGCCAGCTGGTCTGACTTGGTACACAGTTTGTCCCAAGTCGCATCACTAACTGGCCCTCAAATTACTTTTACAAAAACATGAAGTCTGCTTTGTAAGGTTATAAATAAAAATAAAGAAGTTCATGAGTGACTCATGAACTTTTAAAAAAAATTTTAACTTAAAAGTAATATATAGAAAAATTCAAACAAAGTAAGCCAAACAGTATAATGAACCTCCCAGGTACCCAGCAGCTGGAATCAACAACCCTGTGATTTTCATTTAATTTTTACCTCTAGTCTATTTTCCCTTTTTGTTATTATTATATGGTGTTTTTAAGGCAAAATTTGCATATATTGAAATGCATATTTCTTAATTGTATAATTTTGGCAAATAGATATTCTTATATAATGAAGATATAGAACATTTCTGTCAACTGAGAAAGTTCCTTCATGTTCCTTTTCAGTCAGTTTGTCCACCTCCATCCCAGGCAATCACTGTTCTGTGTTTTTTTCCTTTATCCTTTTCTAGCAATTCCTATTAAATGGAATCTCACAGTATGTACTCGAGTGTCCAGCTCCTTTACCTCATATAAAGTCTCTGAGATTCATCTGTACTGTTGTCCCCATAGTTCACACCTTTTTACTGCCCAGTAGAATTCATTCCAGTCTATAACTTACAGCCCAGTCTGTTTATACGTTCTCCTGTTAATAGACTTTTGGGTGGTTTCCAGTTTGGCACTGTTATGAATAAAGCTGCCTCAAAACTCTCATAAAAGACTTGTTGGAGTATATGCTTTCATTTTTCCTAGGTAATTACCTAGAATAGAATCGCTGAGTCAAAGGGTAGGTGTACGCTTAACTTTATAAGAAACTGCCAAGCCTTTTTCCAAAGTGATTATACTTTTACATTCCCACCAGTTGGGAGAGTTCCAGTTGCTCCATATCCTCACCAGCATTTGATGTTGTTAGTCTTTTAAATTGTAGCCATTCTGGTGAGTGTGTAGTGTTATCTGACTGTGGTTTTAGTTTCTACTTCCTCTTGGTGACTGACAATGATGACTACTTATTCATAGGCTTATTGCCCATTCATGTATCTCCTTTTGTGAAATGGGTAAGAGTATTTCTTCCTTAAATGTTTGAAATAATTCTCTAGTGAAATCATCAGGGCCTAGAAGTTTCTTTGTGGGGAGGTTCTCCCCTGACCCCCCATGTTGTTCATTACAACATAATTAATAGTGGTAAAAAGCTGAAAACAAAATGAAGTAGTGGAATGGGTAATAATATCATGGCACATCTGTACCATGGAATATTAAAGAATCAAATAGCACCAGGGAAAAAGGTGGTGGTATGAGAAGTGAGGCAGAAACCTCCTCCCAAAACCACATGTAAGACAAAAATACAGCAAATAAAACTAATTCTGAAAGAGTGACCAGAAAGAAGACTGCAACAGATGGCCTACATCTGGGGAAAAGAGCAGACCTCATGGAAAAGAGTTAAAGTAGCAAAGCCATGATCCGGCAGGACCCAAGTCCTCCCACACCCCAGCTCACAGGCCAGAGGAAGAGAAACAGAGCAGTGAGGGAGTAGAAGCCCAGGACTGCCAAACACCCACCCCTGGAGAGCTGCTCCAGGAGCACGAACCCACATTACATAGTGTTCTGAGATTAGTGGGGTTGAAAAACAAAGACAGGCAGAATACTTAGAGAGACTGAGATTCCAGCTACTTGTGGAGAACAGATACCCACAACCAGCCACTCTGGGACAAAAGAAAGGCAGGCACTTTGCACTTAGAAAGACTTCCCAACAGAAAGAGGGTTGCTAAAGTGGCAAGGATTACAGAGAGATTGCTGCTCAGGAGAAAAGACAGGTGGACAAATCATCCCAGCACACTCAGCCCAGTAGGTTGGAAACTTTCAGGAGCTTCATACCTCCATCTCCCTGGCTAACAGTGAAGCCCTGAGGCCCCCACTGCAATACACAGCCTGCTGCTCCTTCCTCCCCACCAGCACCAGTTCACAAACCTGCTGTACCCGCTATTGTGCCAGGCCAGCTGGAGGGTGGCCCCACCTATAGCAGCTACAAGGGCATAAAGCAGAGGGTACTCCCTGCATGCTCAGGCCACTGGCCCTGGCCATGGAGGCAGGAACTGCAGATTGGAAGCAGGAAAGAGCACTTCCCTTCTGACAGGCACCAGTGCCGCTCACCTGCAATCCCTGCCATTGCTCCAGGTGCTGAGTAGCTCCAGAGAGTAGAACTTCTGGGCGCTAGAGGGTGCTGCCTACAAAAAGTCATTATTTCATATTATTTATCAGAAATATGAAAAGGCAAAACAATCCTGTACAAACCAAAGACCCTCAAACACCAGAAAGAGGGCTAAGTGAAACTGAAATCACCAATCTTCTTGATAAAGATTTCAAAATAAAAATTATAAACATGCTCATGGAGCTACAGAAAAATATTCAAGATCTCAGGGAGGACTTCAAGAAAGATAGAAACTTTTAAAACTACAGTATCTGAAATGAAACATACAACGGAGGGATTTAAAAGCAGATTAGATAAGGTAGAGGAGACAGTAAATGAAATTAGAGAACAGTAATATAAAGAAGCTGAGGCACAGAGAGAAAAAAAGGATCTCTAGGAATGAAGAATAATGAGAACTGTGTGACCAATCCAAACGGAATAATATTCACATTATAGGGGTACCAAAACAAGAAGAGAGAGAAAAAGGGATAGTGTCTTTGAGGAAATAATTGCTGAAAACTTCCCCAAATCTGGGGAAGGAAATAGTCTCTCAGGCCATGGAAGTGAACAGATCTTCCAATACAAGGTATCCAAGGAAGAAGAAAACACCAAAACATATAATAATTATGTTTTTTTGTTAAATGTTTTTAGATTAAAAGTAATTTGTCCATTTAATCTTAATTGTCATATTTATTGACATGCAGTTGTTCATAATATTTCCTTTTTGCTTTTTAATATCTACTTTTTCATTCCTGTTATAGGTTGATGGCATTAGGGCTTTATGTCATTTTTCCTCCATTAGTCTTTCATGGGTTTATCAATTTTATTATTTTTTTAAAGAATCAACTTTGGGCTTTATTGATTTTCTCTTATTATTTTCTAGTTCACTGATTTCTGTTCTCTTTTTTCTTTATTCATTTCACCTTTTCTGTTCTTTTCTTTATTATTGCTTTTCTTCTACTTTGTATTTAACTTACTCTTATTTTCTGTTTTAAGATGAAAACTTAGATAATTGACTTAAACCATTTCTTCCTTTGTAACATGAGCATTTAAAGCCATAAATATCCTTCTAAGCACTGTTGGACCTGCGTCTTATAAATTTTGATATGATGTGCTTTCTTACTGCTTGGTTTGAAATGTTTTCTGATTTCTCTTGTAATTTCTTCTTTACCCATGAATTATTTACAAGTATGTTACTTAATTTGCAAACATTTGGGCCTTTCTAGGTAGCTTATTACTATTACTGATTTCTAATTTAAATCCATTGTGGTCAGAGAACATGTTCTGTAAGTCTTTAATATTTTTAAATTTACTGAAACTTATCTTTGGATCCAGCACGTTGTTTATCAGAGTGAGTGTTCTGTATCTACTTGAAAAGCATATTTTATCTGTAGGTGTTGAATACACTGTCAGTTAGGTCAAGGTAGTTAATACTACTGTTACAATCTGTATCTTGACTGATTTTTTGAATAATTGCTCTACCAATTATGGTCGAGCAGTGTTAAGACCTCTAACACTTTCTTCTTTTAGTGCTGTCAGTTTTTAACTTTATGTGTACTGAGGCTTTGTTATTTAGCACATACACACTTAATAATTGCCATGTCTTCCTGATGTATTGGGCCTTTTTATCCTCATGAAATCATAAATAGTAATAATCCTTATTTTGAAATTGGTTTTGTCTAGTATTAATATAGCCACTTCTTTGTCCCCTTCACCTTGAGGACTTCATTCCTACAGATTGGATTGGTTAGGTAATCTTACTTCCCATAAAATACTTTCGATGAAACAAAATGTTGAAATTTCATAAATAACCATTTTTATTTTTTAAAGACTTAGACCTGCTAATTATAATTATTTCCAATTGTAGAAAAAAATTCATTTTTGGTAGATACAGATATCATCTGGTTCTTTTTGAAGCAGGGACTGCCTGCATTCCTCTATGCTCAATTCCATGATATTTTCTATTTCTAACAGAATGAAAAACAAACTGAATGTCCCCTGATCACAAAATTCAAACAACTTCAAGGCAAAGGAAAGTGGTTATTTCTAGATCTTACATTTTTTTTCATGATTTTTAAGAGAGAACAGAGTTGATGTGGATGTTATTAAGCACTGATATTTGAACAAAGACAAGCAATACCTAGAGAAATATGCCTTTCTAAATGTACTGGTCAAATGCCTGTGGAGGATTCTGTGTGCAATAAGTAAAATGTGTTTCAGGGTAAGATAACTAGTTTTCATATTAAAGATGAGAAGAGTGGATATTTGTTTGTCTAAATGACATGGCTGACTACCTAGTTTTAAAAATTAATTTTTTTCAGAGTGTTCAAGAATTAAATTTCAAATAGGGTGCTAGAATTATTGCTGGCCCCAATTTGTTTCTTGCTGTTTCCACCTAAAGCAGGGTATCTCAGCCTTGGCACTATTGACTTTTGGGCCTGGCTTAGTGTTTGTTGGGCTCTGCAATATAAGGTGTTTAGCAAAGGTATTTAGCATCATCACCGGCTGCTGCCACTGAATGCCATTATCATTCCCTCTCCAACGTGCAGCACCTAAAAATGTTCCCAGATATTGTCAAATGTCTTCTGGGGGCAAGGTCCCCCAGTTGAGAGCTACTGACTCATGGCGTGTTATATATAGGCAGATGCATGACACCAGGCAGAGGTGGGGGTCTTCAGTGGCCTCTTCCTGAGTCAGGGACCCCCTCAAGGTATGGGGCTGAGAAGAGCCTTGGTGGCCTCTTCCAAAGCAGCCCCCGAGAAGGGGATGGAAAGGTTCTCTTCAATCAGTTGCTTACGTGCTCCCCAAAGAATGTTTCACTTGATGTTTTTTCCTTCCTTTTGCCTTATTTGTGTCTTTATCATCTCCCCTGCTCTAAGGAAAAATATTATTTCTATCATGTCATTCAAAGGATGGTTTGGAGTTGGTGCATTCTCTGGAACCCTAGTTTTAAGGGATGGTGACTAGATAGTTTGTAAGAATGGGTCCTGGGGACAAAAGGTTTGGGAAATGTTGGTTTAAATCAAGGTAAACTGTTTTATTAATTTTGTAGGGTTTTTGAAAGCTTTAGTATCAACTATAAATTGTGACTCTCCAAAAGGAACTAGAGTGGACCTGTCTCAAACTCATGAAATATCTTCAAAGCATTCTCTAGGGAAATAACATTCTGTGGGACACACTTTGGGAAGCACCGCTCTAGAGGCATTTAGGACAGGCGCTGGTTCTGCGGGCTAGGGTGCTGCTGAGGAACAGGCGGTAGGGTGGGTACCAGGCTCATGTAATGAATGGAGAAAGTCAGGATCAGTTTCTTTACACACCAGTATGGCTGTTGAGATGGTTATTAAAATAGTGAAAGACTCATATTCTGGTGGTAAATAGCTGCCATCCTTGAGCTTCTTAAGTGCTGCCCTTCCCCCCCTGCCCTGCCCCTGGCCCCTGGCCCCAGACCTCCCCTCTCTCCAGCAGCTACAGAGTCTGTGCCTGGTTCCGAAAACTCTCCCCTGCTTTGCCCCCCACTTCGGACCCTGTTCCACCATTATGGGCTCTTCATTTCTGGTTGGTTGTTGACCATGGCACATAAACGGCTAACACTTTGAACTCCATCCTGGGTGTGAGAGAGGTGATAAAGGAGAGTAATGAAAAAGGGGTCTAAAACTTTTAGTCAGAATTATCTTTATACCCAGACTATTCAGGCTCTTCTTATATATCAGGCCCCCCGTTTGTTGGCTAGAACAGGAGAGAGACTGAAAATATTCATCCATATTGACTTAGGATAATAATAATATACTATTGGATATAACTATAATTACTCTTTGAATAACCAAACAAAATGTAGAGCTTTACACTTTATGTTAGAAGTTGGCAGAACGGTTTTGCCAGTTCAAAGAAAGAATATTTCCACAACTGGTTTCTTTTAGAGCATTTAAGATGGAAGTCGCTGTTGGTTGGGTCATTCGACTGAGTATGAGCCATCGGGCCCATCCATAGGCAGGGGTGTCTCCTGAAAAGGGGTCTGTCTGGAGGGTGGTGACAGCCAGCCTCAGGCTGTCAGCTTGTGTCACATTTGTAGCGGCGTGGTTTTGAATGTGGATACAGTGTCAGGCAGAGCAGCTTTCATAAAGCCTGCAGTAAGACACACCTGCCGAGGACACCACTCGACAGTGGATGAAATTGAAAAAAAGAACAGCTTTCATTAAAGGTAAGAAGGAAGGGTGGATCTCTTCATGGAAATTTGAAATGCTTATTTTCATGTGGTATTTAGTAGGCTAGTTCCCATAAATTAGTAGGAAATTTTTGTATCTGTTTCTGTGTTTATTAATTGTAAAAGAAACTACCAAGGTATTCTTTCAAGAGCTTAGGTGGGAAAAATGTGAATATATGTCCAAAGCAGTAAGAAACTGGATTTTTATAGGATGATGCAGAAATGAAATATGCTTAAGTTAAACTGCTAATGGGAGAAATAAAACTTGTTAACTTGCTTGAAGTGTTTGTGAGTTTCTCAGTTGTGATCATAGATAATAAAGATTTAATAACTTGAAGTTTAAAGTTGACTTAAATTATACATTAGTTGTTTATCTTTACCTGCCCGGTAGTATTGAGCAAGTGAACAGCCTACGGGAGGTACAAGCACTGAGGCGCCTGAGTCCACACCCAAACATCCTCACATTGCATGAAGTGGTTTTGTAAGTATATTCAGAGCTTTAAAAAGTACCTAAATTTGATGATAATGATTAAATCTCTTTTTAAGAAAGAAAACCATAGTAGTTATGTAAAATATTTGCTCAGAGAGCAGTTTTCATTTTATCTTAAGTTACATATTTATTTGGACAAATGTGTATCCGATTCCTAATGTGGAAATGCCTTCATGTAGATGACTCCATAGCATGAAAGTACACATGATTCAAGAGGTTCCTCCCTGTAGCTTAGTCACGTTTCTGTATGGAGGTGGCTGGGCCTCGGAGGCCACGGGTGGGAATTAGGATCTGGCAGAAAGCCCTGTTGCCATAGTTGAAGGAAGTGTGTGCTTTGTCCTTGCAGCTTGCTATCTGCACAGGCTCATGTAGCCTTTCTAACTATAACTGATATGATTTCAGGGGATTTGCATTTCCAATACGGGAGAGTTTCTATAAGGCTTACTTACTGATCAGGAAGCAGCGCACAGCTCGTCCGCGCGTGCTGGCAGCTCTGCCCCGCACTTCTGACGCTGAGCCAGGTGCTCAGCCACGGCTCAGGCCCTGCCTTTGCGTGGGCTGGGGCGGCACTGAGCTGAGGGGTGCCCCGTGTGGGAAGCGCTCTGCTGCTCCCTCCAGGCCTTCAGAGCCAGCCAAGAAACAACAGTCTGACAATTAAAGTGCAGCAGATTTTAATCAGAGCACTGAGTAGTTTTAAAGTAAGAATAAAACGCTGTGCGCAACCACATGGCCTCCTGGCCTGCAGTACTCTGAGCTGTCGGTTCCGGCCAGGCCCAGAGCGTGTCGCCTGCATGCAGTCACTGAGCCGCTGTACGTGTGCTTTACAAAGCACTTCTGTCCAGGATCACACATGGGCTTCCAAAGAGCCCTGAGAGACAGCAAAGACCCTTTCCAGACCCACCGGAGGCACACCAGGCAGGGTCTGGGGTTATATGGGCTCCCCAGCCCAGCTCAGGGGTCCCTTAAGGGCTGTTGGAACTCAGGAGAAGCTGGTGGCTTGGCCAGAGGCCTCTGTCCCTGCTTTGTGCACGTGCTAGCATGGCATGAGCTCGTCTCCCTTTTCCCTTGACTGGTGTTTGGGTTTTGCTCCCTGGCATTGTAATCTATCCCATTACATGGAAGAAGTTTAAGTAAATTAAAACTAAATTTACAGTCACAGAGTATGAATTAAATTATTTTTGCTTTGATTGTTTTGCTTAGCTGACTCCTTAACCTCATTTCTTCTTTCTGCTAATGGTTATTTTTATATTTTTAAGATACAGCTCTGAAAAGGGGGGGCAGCTTTTAGAATTTTTACTTGAAGTAGAGTTTTATTATTTTTAATTAATTTTACCTGAAATATTGATTAAAACTCAAAAGTTCTGTTTCAGTCATTGCACATAGGTCTTTGTCTAACATGGGGGAGCTTTATGTATACCAGAAATGTTTACAAATGAATTAATTTTTTATTATACTTTCTGATTAAGATGAGAAAAATATTTTAAAGACCTTCTTTCTTCTCCAGTGACAGAAAATCTGGTTCTCTTGCACTAATATGTGAACTTATGGACATGAATATTTATGAGCTAATACAAGGTATGTAGAATAATTTGCAAGCTATTCTAAGATCTTCTTTAAAGCTTGTAGTTTTATTTCTCGAAACCATTAGTCACCATAGTGCAGTAGTTGTATATGAATATATAGTACTGGACCAGTTCAATCTTGGAAGGTTTTTTTCTGGCAAACTAGTCTACCCAGAGCATGGCTGCAAATGAGAAGTAAAGCCACAAGGCCTGCAGCTGGCCAGCTGATGTGGGTGAGGATGGTACAGGGGACATGGAGCCAGCTCAGGTCTTCGATACCACGGGTCTCCGTTGGGGGTGCTGTGCACCCAGGCCCGTCCCGTTCTGAGGATCACGCCTGAATCCTGTTTCTCTGATTTAGGCAGAACCTGAATCCCATTTGGAACCCCCAGCTGCAAGCCAACCTGAAGAATGTCATTTTGGGCTTTCAAGTCATGAAATGGGAGTTGGGGTTGGAAGAGGTCTGCTATGTGTGCCATAGGGCTGCAGATGGTGGTGGGGAGACCAGTGACACACAATAAAGGTACTTTTCTAGCTACTCACTTAGGAAGAGTGTTCACGGAGTTCTTCGTCAGAGTGAGTGACTGGAGAACTGGCTGCACCATCAGCAGCTCTGATTTGTTTGTCTGGGTGCATTGTGCTTATGGCTCTGGGCTCATGCCATCTGCAGGAAAGGCTGTCTTGGAGTTTATAAGGAAGAACTTGTTAAGATTATAACCTGATTATAGAGGCACCTACTGTCTCATTGGGTTGTGTCTGATCTGCTGTCCTTTCTAACTGTTTCAAGTTCAGTTACCTTGCTTTCGAGAATGGAGAGTTAACTGTGCCTCTGCCCTTGCCGGTTCCTGCTCTAGGGCCTGGGAGTGGTTGCGCCTTCCTCACCTTCTTGCCTCTGTTGCATCTCTCTTGTTTGTTTCTCTCACACACAAGGCCTGACATGTATCTGGTTCTTTATTGTCTTCCCCACTCTGTCCACTGGTATGTTCGCTCTCTGACAGTGGGGCCTGTCAGCCCATCATTGGTATCTTCTTAGTGCCAATCACTGTTCCCTGTGTGCTACAGGTGTCAGTTGTCCACCTGGATGATGATGAAAGATACTGAGCTTTGTGTTTAGACTGTTTTCATTTCAAGGAGCACATGCCATTCAGCCTGTTCACACACAACGGAGGGAGTTTATGTAAAACCACAGGTCTCTTGCAGAAAGCTCAGTCAGGCCTCCAGCCAGAAACCAGGAAAGTGCCTTGAGCCACATGGTTCCCTGCCTCTGCTTCTCTGCCTGTCCTCCTCCTCCTCTCTTGGTGAACTTGGTGACTCAGACCCTGAGGCCCTCCACTGTCAGCAGATGGGTCAGGCCCAGAAATGCCAGTTATTGGCTGCCTTCAGGAGTACTGGCTGTTCCAGGTTTAGCAGGCCGGCCTTGTCACCTTACTGTTATACCTTGTAGAGGCAGTGTGTGGGGAAGGCACCCTGAAATAAGTCCATGATAATGGGGAGTGAATCAAGTAGGCAACAGCAAAACAAGCTTGGTTTGGCTGTAAGTATAGCATTACAGTCCATTTCCGTGAGTAGCTTATGCAGTGTGCCTTATTACCATGCAACATGATAACTATTTTGCTCCACATTGCTTTGATCAACTCAGTTGTATTTTTGTATTTCATCAACTCTGACCCATTAAGTGTGATAGGCACCATTTGTTATGTACCAACTAAAAAGAAAACATTGTCAATTCAGCTGTGATACTTAGCTTTCTTAGCAGTTAGCAGTTTTAGTTCTGTCTTTATTAAATGAATTCTTTTAGATATATTTAGACATTTTCCCCTATATCGCTCTTGTGCATATATAAAAAAGAAGGTAGAAGTTAACCCTGTTACAGCATTCCTATACTTCCTTGATGTCTTTGTTTTCCTTACACTGTCAGTCTCTATGCCATTCAGAGTGGGAATGATGCAACATTTCTGTCACTGCAATTTTCTTCCAAGCCTATGACACCATCCTGTTTGTTTTTCACTTATTTTTTTTATTGAAGTAAAGTTGATATACAATATTGTGTTCCAATATAGTGATTCACCAATTCTTTATGCTATGGATATTCACCACCATAAGTGTAGTTACCGTATGTCACCATACAAGGCTATTACAATATTATGATTATATTCCCTATGTTCTATTTTTCATCCCTGTGACTTACTTATTTCATAACTGGAAGTTTGTACCTCTTTATTCCCTTCACCTATTTCAGACACACCCCCATCCACCTTCCCTATGGCAACCACCAGTTTGTTCTTTGTATCTTATGAGCCCATTTCTATTTTGTTTGTTTCTTTGTTTTTTTATAGATTCCACATACAAGTGAAATCATATGATATTTGTCATTCTCTGTCTTATTTCACTTAGCATAATATGCTCTAGGTCTGTGTTGTCTATGTTGTCACAGATGGCAATATTTCATTCTTTTTTATGGCTAAATAATATTCCGTTGCATATATATACCACATCTTCTTTATCCATTCATCTATTGATAGATACTCCTGTATCTCAGTTATTGTAAATAGTGCTGCAATAAACATAGGGGTGCATGTATCTTTTCAAATAAATTAGTGTTTTTGTTTCCTTTGGGTAAATACCTATAAATGGAATTACTGGGTTGTATGGTATTTCTATTTTTAGTTTTTTGAGAACCCTCCATACTGTTTTCCACAGTGACTGCACCAATTTACATTCCCACCAACAGTGCACAAGGGTTCCCTTTTCTCTACATCCTTATCAACACTTGTTATTTCTTTCTTTCTTTTTTTTTGATATTAGCTGTTCTGACTGGTGTGAAGTGGCATCTCATTGTGGTTTTGATTTCCATTTCCATCATGATTAATGAGCATCTTTCATGTGCCTGTTGGCCATCTACATGTCTAATTTGGAAAAATGTCTGTTTGGGTCCTCTGCCTGTTTTCAGTAAGATTATTTGCTTTTTTGGTGTTGAGTTGTAAGAGTTCTTTTATTTATTTTAGATGTTAACCCCTTGTTGGATATATCATGTGCAAATATGTTCTCCCATTCACTAGGTTGCTTTTTTATTTTGTTGATGGTTTCCTTCACTATGCAGCAGCTTTTTAGTTTGAAGTAGTCCTACTTGTTTATTTTTACCTTCGTTTCTCTTCCTTGGGGAGACATATCCAGAAGAAAATGGCTGACACTGCTGTCCAGAGTTTACTGCCTCTATTTTCTTTTAGGGGTTTTATGGTTTCTGGTCTTACATTAGCTCTTTAATCCATTTGGGGTTTACTTCTGTGTGCAGTATAAGAAAGTGGTATTTTCATTCTTTTAAATGTAGCTGTCCATTTTTCCTAACACCATTTATTGGAAAGACTGTCTTGTCCCCTTTGTATGTTCTTGCCTCCTATGTCGTACATTAATTGACCATATATGCATGGGTTTATTTCTGGGCTCTCTGTTCTGTCCCACTGATCTGTCTTTGAGCCAGACCAAACTGTTTTGACTACTGTGGCTTTGTAGGGTAGTTTGGAATCAAGGAGAATGATGACTCCAGTTTTGCTCTTCTTTTTCAAGATTGCTTTGGCTATTGGGGTCTTTTGTGGTTTCCATACAAATTTTATAATTATTTGTTTCATCTCATTGAAAAACACCATTGGTATTTTTTTTTTTTTTTCCGTAAGCTTTTTTTTTTTTTTAATAATTATTTTTTATTGAAGGGTAGTTGACACACAGTATTACATTACATGAGTTTCAAGTGTACAACACAGTGGTAGAACATTTATATACATAATTCTAGGTTCCAGCTATCACCCTACCAGGCTGTTACAATATCTTGACTATATTCCTTATGCTATACATTACATCCCGGTTACTAATTTATTTTACCATTGGAAGTCTGTCCTTTTTTTTTTTTTTTTTTTTTTTTTGTGAGGGCATCTCTCATATTTATTGATCAAATGGTTGTTAACAACAATAAAATTCTGTATAGGGGAGTCAGTGCTCAATGCACAATCATTAATCCACCCCAAGCCTAATTTTTGTCAGTCTCCAATCTTCTGAGGCATAACAAACAAGTTCCTACATGGAGAACAAATTCTTACATAATGAATAAGTTACATAGTGAACAGTACAAGGGCAGTCATCACAGAAACTTTCGGTTTTGCTCATGCATTATGAACTCTAAACAGTCAGTTCAAATATGAATACTCATTTGGTTTTTATACTTGATTTATATGTATATGTGGATACCACATTTCTCTCTTTATTATTATTTTTAATAAAATGCTGAAGTGGTAGGTAGATACAAGATAAAGGTAGAAAACATAGTTTAGTGTTGTAAGAGAGCACATGTAGATGATCAGGTGTGTGCCTGTAGACTATGTGTTAATCCAAGCTAGACCAGGGCAATAAAACATCCACGTATGCAGAAGATTTCTCTCAGAACGGGGGGGTGAGGTTCTAAGCCTCGCCTCTGTTGATCCCCAATTTCTCACCTGATGGCCCCCCTGCGACTGTGCCTGTCTTAGGTTGTTCCTCCCTTGAGGAATCTTACCCGTCTCTGGCTAACCAGTCATCTTCCGGGGCCATACAGGGAAATGTGAAGTTGGTAAGTGAGAGAGAAGCCTTATTGTTTGAAAAAGTTAGCTTTTTACTTCTTTGCATATTTATGCCCTGTGGCGTCTGTGCCCAGCATTTGTCTTGAGGTATCTTTACCACTTGGAAGAATTATGATACTCGGTAAATTTGATATGAGGCACGAATTCTATTTAAGGGTTGTAATTAGGAAGGAAGAAGAAAAGCTATAGAAGTAGCAGGCGGAAGAGAGCATGGGAAGATTGATTATTTCTTTGATATATCTTCTTGTAGAGTAACTTCAGCATGTATAGGTTTTAAGCTACTACTTAAATTGCACACACACATTAACATAATAGGAGTATAGTTACATAACCAAAGCATATCTGTAATTACCAGCCATCTGCAGTGAAACCAAGAAAACCAGTTAGGCACCTTAGGCATTTGTGAAAACTTATCTATGATATGGTGGATATTGTCCAACTGAACTTGAACAGTCTGAGAGAAATCAGACAAATTAAAACAACCCATTCCTGGGGACTGTTCACATGCCATATGTTCTTTTAACAAATAGTTTGTAGTTGTAAGACTTTGGAGCGCTACAATTTGCACTTCTCCAAATTCTTGGTTGAGTTCCAACAGTATAGATCCAGTCCAATTTTGTTGTTTTACTGTATGCACAGGCCAGCTTAGATATCTCCTTCCTCATTCCCATGGCAAGTCCAGGAACTGGTGGGATGAGTGCATCTACAGCTGTAGCAGTGTGTGGATCTTTGTTGGGGTTTTTTGATGATCATCTTCTGCCATGAGTCTTCCAGAGAGTGCAGATATTGGAAGTTCTTTTTCATATCGTATCTTAGTTCATTTTCGGGGTAGCCCAATTAGGCTTTGATCCTCTGTATAAACACAAACAGACCCTTTGCCTACACTTTTATATGCCCTTTATACCCTTGTGTAGAACTCGTTGGAGGTTACCACACAGGAACTGCCCTTTTTTTTTTTTTGCTATCACTAATCTACACTTACATGACGAATATTATGTTTACTAGGCTCTCCCCTATACCAGGTCTCCCCTATAAACCCCTTTACAGTCACTGTCCATCAGCATAGCAAAATGTTGTAGAATCACTACTTGCCTTCTCTATGTTGTACAGCCCTCCGTTTTCTCCTACCCCCCCATGCATGTTAATCTTAATACCCCCCTACTTCTCCCTCCCTTATCCCTCCCTACCCACCCATCCTCCCCAGTCCCTTTCCCTTTGGTACCTGTTAGTCCATTCTTGAGTTCTGTGATTCTGCTGCTGTTTTGTTCCTTCAGTTTTTCCTTTGTTCTTATATTCCACAGATAAGTGAAATCATTTGGTATTTCTCTTTCTCCGCTTGGCTTGTTTCACTGAGCATAATACCCTCCAGCTCCATCCATGTTGCTGCAAATGATTGGATTTGCCCTTTTCTTATGGCTGAGTAGTATTCCATTGTGTTTATGTACCACATCTTCTTTATCCATTCATCTATTGATGGACATTTAGGTTGCTTCCAATTCTTGGCTATTGTAAATAGTGCTGCAATAAACATAGGGGTGCATCTGTCTTTCTCAAACTTGATTGCTGCGTTCTTAGGGTAAATTCCTAGGAGTGGAATTCCTGGGTCAAATGGTAAGTCTGTTTTGAGCATTTTGATGTACCTCCATACTGCTTTCCACAATGGTTGGACTAACTTACATTCCCACCAGCAGTGTAGGAGGGTTCCCCTTTCTCGACAGCCTCGCCAACATTTGTTGTTGTTTGTCTTTTGGATGGCAGCCATCCTTACTGGTGTGAGGTGATACCTCATTGTAGTTTTAATTTGCATTTCTCTGATAATTAGCGATGTGGAGCATCTTTTCATGTGTCTGTTGGCCATCTGTATTTCTTTTTTTGAGAACTGTCTCTTCAGTTCCTCTGCCCATTTTTTAATTGGGTTATTTGTTTTTTGTTTGTTGAGGCGTGAGAGCTCCTTATATATTCTGGACGTCAAGCCTTTATCAGATGTGTCATTTTCAAATATATTCTCCCATACTGTAGGGATCCTTCTTGTTCTATTGATGGTGTCTTTTGCTGTACAGAAGCTTTTCAGCTTAATATAGTCCCACTTACTCATTTTTGCTGTTGTTTTCCTTGCCCGGGGAGATATGTTCAAGAAGAGGTCACTCATGTTTATGTCTAAGAGGTTTGTGCCTATGTTTTCTTCCAAGAGTTTAATGGTTTCATGACTTACATTCAGGTCTTTGATCCATTTGGAGTTTACTTTTGTATATGGGCTTAGACAATGGTCCAGTTTCATTCTCCTACATGTAGCTGTCCAGTTTTGCCAGCACCACCTGTTGAAGAGACTGTCATTTTGCCATTGTATGTCCATGGCTCCTTTATCAAATATTAATTGACCATATATGTCTGGGTTAATGTCTGGATTCTCTAGTCTGTTCCATTGGTCTGTGGCTCTGCTCTTTTGCCAGTACCAAATTGTCTTGATTACTATGGCTTTATAGTAGAGCTTGAAGTTGGGGAGTGAGATCCCCCCTACTTTATTCTTCTTTCTCAGGATTGCTTTGGCTATTCGGGGTCTTTGGTGTTTCCATATGAATTTTTGAATTATTTGTTCCAGTTCATTGAAGAATGTTGCTGGTAGTTTCATAGGGATTGCATCAAATCTGTATATTGCTTTGGGCAGGATGGCCATTTTAATGATATTAATTCTTCCTAGCCACGAGCATGGGATGAGTTTCCATCTGTTAGTGTCCCCTTTAATTTCTCTTAAGAGTGACTTGTAGTTTTCAGAGTATAAGTCTTTCACTTCTTTGGTTAGGTTTATTCCTAGGTATTTTATTTTTTTGGATGCAATTGTGAATGGAGTTGTTTTCCTGATTTCTCTTTCTGTTGGTTCATTGTTAGTATATAGGAAAGCCACAGATTTCTGTGTGTTGATTTTGTATCCTGCAACTTTGCTGTATTCCGATATCAGTTCTAGTAGTTTTGGGGTGGAGTCTTTAGGGTTTTTTATGTACAGTATCATGTCATCTGCAAATAGTGACAGTTTAACTTCTTCTTTACCAATCTGGATTCCTTGTATTTCTTTATTTTGTCTGATTGCCGTAGCTAGGACCTCCAGTACTATGTTAAATAACAGTGGAGAGAGTGGGCATCCCTGTCTAGTTCCCGATCTCAGAGGAAATGCTTTCAGCTTCTCGCTGTTCAATATAATGTTGGCTGTGGGTTTATCATAGATGGCCTTTATTATGTTGAGGTACTTGCCCTCTATTCCCATTTTGCTGAGAGTTTTTAACATGAATGGATGTTGAACTTTGTCAAATGCTTTTTCAGCATCTATGGAGATGATCATGTGGTTTTTGTCTTTCTTTTTGTTGATGTGGTGGATGATGTTGATGGACTTTCGAATGTTGTACCATCCTTGCATCCCTGGGATGAATCCCACTTGGTCTTGGTGTATGATCCTTTTGATGTATTTTTGAATTCGGTTTGCTAATATTTTGTTGAGTATTTTTGCATCTACGTTCATCAGGGATATTGGTCTGTAGTTTTCTTTTTTGGTGGGGTCTTTGCCTGGTTTTGGTATTAGGGTGATGTTAGCTTCATAGAATGAGTTTGGGAGTATCCCCTCCTCCTCTATTTTTTGGAAAACTTTAAGGAGAATGGGTATTATGTCTTCCCTGTATGTCTGATAAAATTCCGAGGTAAATCCATCTGGCCCGGGGGTTTTGTTCTTTGGTAGTTTTTTGATTACCTCTTCAATTTTGTTGCTGGTAATTGGTCTGTTTAGATTTTCTGTTTCTTCCTGGGTCAATCTTGGAAGGTTATATTTTTCTAGGAAGTTGTCCATTTCTCCTAGGTTTCCCAGCTTGTTAGCATATAGGTTTTCATAGTATTCTCCAATAATTCTTTGCATTTCCGTGGGGTCCATCGTGATTTTTCCTTTCTCGTTTCTGATACTGTTGATTTGTGTTGACTCTCTTTTCTTCTTAATAAGTCTGGCTAGAGGCTTATCTATTTTGTTTATTTTCTCAAAGAACCAGCTCTTGGTTTCATTGATTTTTGCTGTTGTTTTATTCTTCTCAATTTTATTTATTTCTTCTCTGATCTTTATTATGTCCCTCCTTCTGCTGACCTTAGGCCTCATCTGTTCTTCTTTTTCCAATTTCCATAATTGTGACATTAGACCATTCATTTGGGATTGCTCTTCCTTTTTTAAATATGGTTGGATTGCTATATACTTTCCTCTTAAGACTGCTTTTGCTGTGTCCCACAGAAGTTGGGGCTTAGTGTTGTTGTTGTCATTTGTTTCCATATATTGCTGGATCTCCATTTTGATTTGGTCATTGATCCATTGATTATTTAGGAGCGTGTTGTTAAGCCTCCATGTGTTTGTGAGCCTCTTTGCTTTCTTTGTACAGGTTATTTCTAGTTTTATGCCTTTGTGGTCTGAAAAGTTGGTTGGTAGGATTTCAATCTTTTGGAATTTTCTGAGGCCCTTTTTGTGGCCTAGTATGTGGTCTATTCTGGAGAATGTTCCATGTGCACTTGAGAAGAATGTATATCCTGCTGCTCTTGGATGTAGAGTTCTATAGATGTCTATTAGGTCCATCTGCTCTACTGTGTTGTTCAGTGCTTCCGTGTCCTTACTTATTTTCTGCCCAGTGGATCTATCCTTTGGGGTGAGTGGTGTGTTGAAGTCTCCTAGAATGAATGCATTGCAGTCTATATCCCCCTTTAGCTCTGTTAGTATTTGTTTCACATATGCTGGTCCTCCTGTGTTGGGTGCATATATATTTAGAATGGTTATATCCTCTTGTTTGACTGAGCCCTTTATCATTATGTAGTGTCCTTCTTTATCTCTTGTTACTTTCTTTGTTTTGAAGTCTATTTTGTCTGATATTAGTACTGCAACCCCTGCTTTCTTCTCACTGTTGTTTGCTTGAAATATGTTTTTCCATCCCTTGACTTTTAGTCTGTACATGTCTTTGGGTTTGAGGTGAGTTTCTTGTAAGCAGCATATAGATGGGTCTTGCTTTTTTATCCATTCTGTTACTCTGTGTCTTTTGATTGGTGCATTCAACCCATTAACATTTAGGGTGACTATTGAAAGATATGTACTTATTGCCATTGCAGGCTTTAAATTCGTGGTTACCAAAGGTTCAAGGTTAGCCTCTTTAGTATCTTACTGCCTAACTTAGCTCGCTTATTGAGCTGTTATATACACTGTCTGGAGATTCTTTTCTTCTCTCCCTTCTTGTTCCTCCTCCTCGATTCTTCATATGTTGGGTGTTTTGTGCTGTGCTCTTTCTAGGAGTGCTCCCATCTAGAGCAGTCCCTGTAAGATGTTCTGTAGAGGTGGTTTGTGGAAAGCAAATTCCCTCAGCTTTTGTTTGTCTGGGAATTGTTTAATCCCACCGTCATATTTGAATGATAGTCGTGCTGGATACAGTATCCTTGGTTCAAGGCCCTTCTGTTTCATTGTATTAAATATATCATGCCATTCTCTTCTGGCCTGTAGGGTTTCTGTTGAGAAATCTGACGTTAGCCTGATGGGTTTCCCTTTATAGGTGACCTTTTTCTCTCTAGCTGCCTTTAACACTCTTTCCTTGTCCTTGATCTTTGCCATTTTAATTATTATGTGTCTTGGTGTTGCCCTTCTTGGATCCTTTCTGTTGGGGGTTCTGTGTATTTCCGTGGTCTGTTTGATTACTTCCTCCCCCAGTGTGGGGAAGTTTTCAGCAGTTATTTCTTCTAAGATACTTTCCCTCTCTTTTCCTCTCTCTTCTTCTTCTGGGACCCCTATAATACGGATATTGTTCCTTTTAGATTGGTCACACAGTTCTCTTAATATTGTTTCATTCCTGGAGATCCTTTTGTCTCTCTCTATGTCAGCTTCTATGCGTTCCTGTTCTCTGATTTCAATTCCATCAATGGCCTCTTGCATTCTATCCATTCTGCTTATAAACCCTTCCAGAGTTTGTTTCATTTCTGCGATCTCCTTTCTGGCATCTGTGATCTCTTTCCGGACTTCATCCCATTTTTCTTGCGTATTTCTCTGCATCTCTGTCAGCATGTTTATGATTCTTATTTTGAATTCTTTGTCAGGAAGACTGGTTAGGTCTGTCTCCTTCTCTGGTGTTGTCTCTGTGATCTTTGTCTGCCTGTAGCTTTGCCTTTTCATGGTGATAGGAATTGTCTGCAGAACTGGGACGAGTGATGGCTGGAAGGACTTCCTTTCTTGTTGGTTTGTGGCCCTCCTCTCCTGGGAGAACAGCGGCCTCTAGTGGCTTGTGCTGCGCAGCTGCGCGCAGATAGGGTTTCTGCTTCCTGCCCGGCTGCTATGGAGTTAATCTCCGCTGTTGCTATGGGCGTGGCCTGGCTCGGGCAGCTGCTCCAAAGTGGTGGAGTCGCGTTGGAGCAGGAGCTGCTGGGAGGCTATTTATCTCCGTAAGGGGCCTCCCTGCTCCCTGCAGCCCAGGGGTTAGGGTGCCCAGAGATCCCGGATTCCCTACCTCTGGATTAAGTGTCCCGCCCTGCCCCTTTAAGACTTCCAAAAAGCACCCGCCAAAACAAAACAACGACCACAAAAAAAAACAAGAAAAAAAATTTTTTTAATTAAAAAAAAAATTTTTTTAATTAAAAAAAAAAAAAAAGGTGGTCGTTCGTTTTTCTTTATTCTCCGGTGCCAGCCTCAGGCCTCTGCTCACCGGTCTTTCTGCCCTGTTTCCCTAGTATTGGGGTCCCTGTCCCTTTAAGACTTCCAAAAAGCGCTCGCCAAAACAAAGCAGCAAAAAAGCAAAAAAAAAAAAAAATGGTCGCGCGCTTTTCTTATGTCCTCTGTCGCCCAGCCTCCAGTGCCTGCTCACTGTTCTTGCTGCCCTGTTTTCCCAGTATCGAGGGCCCTGCACTCTGGCCCGGATGGCTGGGGCTGGGTGCTCGGCAGCCCTGGGCTCCGTCTCCCTCCCGCTCTGCCTGCTCTTCTCCCGCCGGGAGCTGGGGGGAGGGGCGCTCGGCTCCCGCGGGGCCGGGGCTTGTATCTCACCCCCTTCGCGAGGCGCTGGGTTCTCTCAGGTGTGGATGTGGTCTGGATATTGTCCTGTGTCCTCTGGTCTTTATTCTAGGAAGAGTTGTCTTTGTTTTATTTTCATAGATATATGTGGTTTTAGGAGGAGATTTCCGCTGCTCTACTCACGCCGCCATCTTCCGCCCCTCCCATTGGTATTTTGAAGGGGATTGCACTGAATCTGCTCTGGATATAGACATTTCAACAATATTAACTTCTAATCCATGAGAATGGAATATCTTTCCATTTATTTGTTCATCTTCAATTTCTTTCATTAGTATCATAGTTTTCAGAGTATAGTTTCTTACATTTTTCAAGTCTTTCACCTCCTTGGTTAAATTTGTTCCTAGGATTTTTTTTTGATGCAAGTGTAAATGGGATTGTTTTCTTAATTCTCTTTCTGTTATTCATTATTAGTATATAGAAATTCAACAGATTTCTTTATATTGATTTTGTATCCTGCAACTTTACTGAATTCATTTATTGGTTCTAATAATTTTTTGGTGGACTCTTTAGGGTTGTCTATATGAGGTATCATGTCATCTGCAAATAGTGACAATTTCACTTCTTCCTTACCATTTCTATCCTTTAGTTTTAAGGCTGGTGCTTCTGGGAAGCATGGGCCCAGCTGGGCTGTATTGGCATAGCACAAATCTCCCACATCATGCATATTTAATGATGGTGGGTCCCGGTTAGTCTCTCTGTGTCTTTGTCCTCGTCTGTGCCGTGGGGTGGCCATAGTGTCTGACTCTCAGCGTGTGCAGTGCTGACAGCAGTGCCTGGATTGCATGGTTCTCAGTAAATATTGGTTGCTCTCATTATTATTACTACAACTTTACCATTTATGCTGCTCTGTTACTGCCTTCGATCTTCCCAATTCTGTGTGCTCAACTCCCTTTTAGAGATGAGGAAATTGAATTTTAAAGAAGTTATAGCACTTGCCTGAGATGAGCCAGCTTCAGAGAGCACACCTGAGAGGATGTTATCCTTGAGTTTTGCCATGGTTGATGGGAGAGGGCTCCACCTGAGTCTGACATCCCACCTGCTACCTTCTGCAGGTCAGGATTTCTAAGCTCTCAGAACTGTGGGCTATGATGCAAGGCTCTCCTTTGGAAAATGCCAGGGGCAGGCATGTGCCCACCCAGTGTACAGTGCATATGCAGCATACACGGAGGCTGCAGCGCACAGCCCCTGGGCCAAGTGTACGTGGGGGCCATTTGGCTGCACCATGGTGGACCGGCGTACACTTCCAGGCTTCACGAGGCAAACCAGGCACATGCCTGAGGACAGCTCTCTTGTGGGAAGCGTTGTGTGCTGGATATTCTGTTACAGGGCAAGCTACGCTGTCAGCCGTATTCCGTCAGTTAGTGCTGACGATGAACGCCACAGTTTATCATGTGGTCCCTTAAAATCTTTTTACATTGCTAGTATTTTATGTGAAATTCTTTAGAATCACCTTAATGAGGATATTTGGTAAGAACTAACTTGTAAAAATTAACTTGGTTGAGATAAATAGGTTGAGACAGGGAAATACTGTTTGTGGTCTGCAGACATTCAGTAGAGGGTCACACAGGGAACTTGTGAGTGGCTTATTCACTGTATTATGTTTACTTCTTTCAAGATGTTTGAAAACAAGAATCCAGTGGGAACCAGATACAATCTCAGGCCTGGAGAGATAGGATCTTGTTTTGGAAAAACTTGTGGAGAGTGGACGGTCTGCCCCATCAGCAGCCCCCTCATGTGGGCGAGGATTCTTGCAGAGGGGGAGGGGAGAGCCATGCCCTTACTCCCAGGACTACAAATAATGGGGGCCAAGGAGGAAAGGAAGGGCCGGCATCCAAAGAGAGGGTTCTTACACCGGGGTCATAGGGCAGCTGGGAAATGCAGATTCTTGGCCTGTGTGTCCAGATTTGTGATTCATTAGGTTTGGGTTCGGGCCTTAGAATCAAGACCCTTAGGTGAGTATGGAGACTGGATGGATTAGACTTTTCCTAAAGGATTCCACCTTTCCTGAGTTCAAGTTCAGATGACTGTAATGACCACTGTAGGCTGGCTGTAAGGAAGATATAGATGTGGGAACATGGCTGGGAAGGGTGCTCCTAGGAATAGGACAGCATGAATAAGCGTGTGAAGAGAGCTTTCGGAGCATATGCGGAGGCACCCACCAGTGAATTTGGCTGGAACATTCGATAAATGAGGGCTGTGACAGGGCATAGTTCTCAAAGTGAGGACCCAGGCCTGGTAGCCACTCCTGGGAACTTATTAGAAAGGCGACTTTGGGGACCCCACTGCAGACCTGCTGAACCAGAAATGCCTGGGGGCCAAATGGGGGGGCCTTCTGTGTCTTCACAAGCTGCCAGGGGATTCCCTGGAGCCTGGGAGCCCCTGTGATAGGAGGGAAGGGGTCAGACTAATTCAGTGGGCAGTGAGCACCCCCTGCAGGATGACCACTGACCTTCAGGAAGTTCATGCGCTGCACATGTGACAAGAGAATGGAAATTTGCCTTTCTTTTCACCTTTATACAGACACAGATTTAATAAAATTCTAGAATTCCTCAAACTAGGGAAAGCTGACAAAAACTTAGTTTAATACTTTTAATTTAAATTCTAGAAAATGGATGATAAATTACATGAAACAAAATTAAAAGATTATAGTATTACAAGAAGTTAATTGCACTTAGATATTTTATAATTCAAATTACTTTTCATTAACATGTTATAAACATTCTTAAGTTATGTGAGAAAAATAGTAAATTTATTTGTGAACAGAAATAGCAAACTTAAAGCCAAATATGTCAAATGAGATACTTGTATTCACATGGAGGGGAAATAGGTTTTTTGAATTGTTAGGTGGGAATGGTTATTTTGCAGATTTAAAGCTTACTTAAAAACACATGTTTTTGAAATTAAAATCAAGTAAAATGTGACATCTTCTGGAACAAGGATCCCAGAGAACAGGGTGCATGGCTGGGCGCTGGGGGAACTGCCTTCCAGCAGAGAAGAGAGTGACTCATGAAGCACAGAGCAGCCATTGGTCTTCTTGGATTAAAAAAGGAACTTCTGTTGAACGGTGATCTGTCATCCCCTTTAAAATGGACATAGCCACCTAGACAGGAAGCCAAGGAAAACACTGGACTTTCAGATGACTCCTCCCTTTTCATAATCAACAGTTTGAGGGAGAACGTCCTCGAGGCCACCTTGAGGCTTGTGTCAGGTTCACCAGACAAGCCCCCCTGATGGTCATTACTCAGCACTTTCCCAAGGCAGTCAGACAGCTGGTGCTGTGTGATTTTAAATGAAATCCTGCCAGTAGGTAGGATCTTAAGTGGTCTAATATGCTCCATATTTCCTAGAACTACTTCAGGTTATTTTCCAGAGGAGGTTAGATTTTCTCACATCATTAAATAAAATTGGATTCTATTTTTTTATTTCAAAAACTAGGGTACCATAGTACCATTGGTAACCATATTTGGCTATTTCCTTGATTGCATAGGGAGAAGACAGCGATTATCGGGGAAAAAAATCATGCACTATATGTACCAGTTATGTAAATCCCTTGACCATATGCACAGGTATGCTCTGGGGCACTTGGCGGATCTCAAATGAATAAAACGGAGTAACAGTCATTCAAAAGGCAAGGTAAAAGAATTTTAACAAATGAGGTACTATTAATTCTATCTTTCCTTTTATATTGAATGCAGAAATGGAATATTTCACAGAGATGTAAAACCAGAAAATATATTAATAAAGGTAAGAACTTTTATATGAAAAATTGGTATCAGAATAAAGGTAAAATATACAAACTTGCCATTGGTTATGCTTTCGGTACCAGATAGTTGAGTACCATGTTTGTTATAGTTTCTTTTCCCAGTTTGGAAAAATGGTTCATTTAATGAAATGCCATCAACATAACTACATCTGGTAGAAAATAGTCTTAGGCCCCTTCTCATGCTATATACAAAAGTAAACTTCATTTAGTTTATCGTCCTAAACACTCTAAATACAAAAGTTGAAGAGGCAGGATTTGAGCTCAGGTCTGTCTCACTCCAGAGCCACTTAAACTTATACATGTTTAAAGTATACAATTTGATAAGTTTGGCATTTGTATACACCCATGAAACCATCATTATCAAATTAATGAACAAATCCTTCACGCCAGAATTTCCTCCTTCCCTCCTTCCCTGCTCCTTGTTCTTCAGCAAAGCCTGGCTTTCTGTCAACATAAATTAGTTTGTGTTTTCTAGAATGTTATATAAATGGAATTCCATAGCACACACTCTTTTTGGTCTGGATTCTTCCGCGTCTTTCTGCTGAGATCTGTCCATTTTGTGGTATGTGTGCCGCAGCTTTTGAAGTCATCTCACAGGTCTTGGGTGTTCTGGTCTGTTTTTGCCATTCTTTCTCTCTTTTTTGAGTCTTTCTTAGGATTTTCATCTCTCCACTTACATTTCCCACCTGAACCTGCGTGTCATTGACTTTTTCCATTAGAGCACTTAACAAAGTAACCGTAGTCATTTTAAATTCCCTGTCTGGTAATTCTAAAGTCTGTGCCATACTTGAATCTGTTCTGATGCTCGCTTTGTGTCTTCAGGCTGTTTTCTCTTGCTTTTTAACATGCCTTATGATTTTTGTTGGAAGTCCAATATGATATGTTGGGTAATGGTGATGGAGGTAAATAACCATCAGAGTGAGGTTTCTTGATAACCTGGCTGGGAAATGTGCTGTGCTTAATATTTGCTATAGTTGTAAGTGTCAGAGGCTTCAAATTCATGGCCAGCCTCTATTTTACTACCTGAATGTGAGGCATAGAGAACACTGAAGAAATATCTCCAACCCAGATGCCTGGTCGGTGTGACCCTCTGAAGAGCCGTGGGTGTGAGCTGGCCCCCTGAACCTGCTCTCCCCGACCTCCAGTGGCCGACACAGGGAAGTTTGAGGCATAATAGGGCGTACAACGGTGATGTAAAATTCATTCATGACTCACACTGTGACTTAAAATTTCCCAAAACCTGTAGACGTTTGGAAATATTTGTAAAACATAGCCAGAATATTTACAAACGGATTCCACTGACTGGAAACGCTACTTGCGCATCTGTTAGAATCACTTTCAGGTGCTTGTGAAGCCTGTCATTTGTGTTTTACCAGCGAGTTTAGATGCTGGTCCTTTTCCCGCTAGTGCATAAATACTTGAGATGGTTTGTTTTACAGCAGTTGCCTGATGAGGTGAATCTGTCCCTGCTTTTCTCCCCCTGCAGCAGGATGTCCTGAAGTTGGGGGACTTCGGGTCGTGCCGGAGTGTCTATTCCAAGCAGCCATACACAGAGTACATCTCCACCCGCTGGTACCGGGCCCCAGAGTGCCTCCTGACTGACGGGTTCTACACTTACAAGATGGACCTGTGGAGCGCTGGCTGTGTGCTCTACGAGATCAGCAGGTTGGGCTGAGGTGGCCGTCTGTCTGCGGATCCCCGCTCATGTGTGAATGCCCTAAGGCAGGCCACACGGCGAGGCCTCAGGCCAGTGCCTTCCTTTACAGTAAAGATTTTACGGTCATTTTTGTGATAAGACTTTTTTAACATAACAGAAAGTGTACTAGGCTTTCATTTTACTTTTTGTCAAATGCTTTTCCTTGCTTTTGCTTGGCATGGAGCACAGCACACCACTGGTCACTCCTTTCCTACTGGCCCATCTCAGCCCTGGGTCGGTGGGGCTCTTCAGTAGGCTTCAGTGAAGTGATGGCCTCCCGAGTTCAGAAACAGAGTGGAAACGTGCTTACTGCCCCCTGCGGGGCCTGCCACAGGGAGGGGTGGCCGGGAGCCTCCTGGGGCCTACCCTAAGAGGTACAGTCACATCCGGTAGGATGCCTTGGCCACAGGTGTGAGGATGAGCCACGTGCTGGCACAGCGGGGTTCTAGAAGCCCTCGTCCTAATGCTCCTTCCCGGCCTCCCACCCCCAGGCTTTGGGCTCCACCACTGGGCAGAGCGGTGGCCTGCCGAGAAGGAAGGGTGGGCTTGTCCCATTCAGAGGTGGGTGGGGGGTCAGGCTGAAGAAGCCCACAGAAAGGGTGGGGCAGCAGCCTCTGCTCGTGGTGGACCTTTAAAGACATTTGGGTGAATTCAGCATCTGGGGGACAGGCCTCGGAACAGCAGGACCCCACGTAGTTGTCTGCTCCCACCCACTCAGCTGACCACCTCATAATTAGAGACATATGTGCACCTCAGGATACACCCTTTGACTCTAGATCATTCACATTGATAATCTGTTGTTTTTGGAAAGCTGACTGGCAACTTCAGTGAAGCTGAAAGTACCAACAGACAGTCCTTACTTGTGTGCTAAATCCTTTGCATTAATTTGGGTATGATGGCTGCTGGCATCAGATCAGAATGTAGGGTACCCTGTGGGGAACCCACGGGTAAAGCATGCTGTGCTTTGCCACCCCAGTGCCCCCACCTCAGAGCTGTGTCCTGCTCACCTGTGTTTTCCTCTTCTCTCCGGTGGCCATAGGGTATTGACAGTCTTCCTACCAGACCTATGTTTTTCAAGTCTTCTTTGTGGCATGTAATATGACCTAAATTTATATAAGCCTGAGACCTATTTATTTGTTTATTTGTTTGTTTATTTATTAAGGTATCATTGATATACACTCTTATGAAGGTTTCACATGAGCAACATTGTGGTTACTACATTCACCCATATTATCAAGTCCCCCCCATACTCCACAAATAAGGGAAATCATTTGGTACTTGTCTTTCTCCGCCTGGCTTATTTCACTGAGCATAATACCCTCCAGCTCCATCCGTGTTGTTGAGAAGGATAGGATATGTTTTCTTCTCATAAGCCTGAGATCTTTTATTCACAATTCCAAAATCCATAGAAGCTCTGAAAACCAAAGAGTTTCTTGGAATTCATTTGTCAACAAAACCTGACCTGACCTACTTTGAATTTTCATCCACAAAACTCCTGTGGACTGTCAGGAGGCCCACTGGGGAGGTTACATATGAGCTTTCACATTTTACTGCGAGCCTCTCGAGTACAGAGAGAATGTGGCTGTCTCTTAGCAAGACACCTACCTTGGTAAATCGGAAATAGGCCCAAACAGAAGGGGGATTGGAGATCCCTTAGCAATGAGGATTACCGTGCAGGTGGGATTGTGTCCCTGGGTTTCCCGGGAGCGAGCCACCCAGCAGAGGGAGGCTGACTGCCCAGGGTGAATAGGACCCTCTCGTCCTAACCGCAGCTCCTTGTTGCATACTTCCAGTCTGCAGCCTCTCTTCCCTGGAGCCAGTGAGCTGGACCAGATCTCAAAGATCCACGACGTCATTGGCACACCTGCTGAGAAGACCCTCACCAAGTTCAAACAGTAAGAGTCCATGTGGGCCTGCCCCGCACCTCCTGGGCCTGGCGGCAGCAGTGGGCTGAAGGCTGGCTAGGTGGCATCTGTTACCCCTGCAGCCCCTCAGTCCACCTCAGGTGCCAGTGCCATTGCTACTCAGAACTGCCACCCCCAAGGACCTGCCGAGAGGGGTACTTTCCTCAGGCTCCCCAAAAGAGGCCTTAGTCCCCTGAGGGCCCAGCAGTCAGGTTAGACCCCTGAATATTAAACAGGCTACCCAGGCTCAGGGGCTATGCAGTGAGGACCCTGTGCAGCCACCACCCACTGACACCCAGGCCAGCCTTATCAGGTTGTTTGGGTCAAAGCTGAGGCAGGGAGTGGGGGCCTCGGCAGGAAAGCCCTGTGGGCTGGGGGTCACAGCACCCGGCAGCTCCTAGGCCCTCAAACGTAAGGGCATGACAGCTATTTGGGGTTCTTTTTCTTTCTTTAAACTTCATTTGATTCTTCTCAGGTGGGAATGTGCTATTAGTCTTTTCGAGGAAAAGTTTTCTGACATTGATAACATAATAGATTTGGTGACACCCCACACACACTTTAAAAAAATGGGCTTTATTTCTTAGACCAGTTTTAGGTTCACAGCAAAAGTGAGCAGAAAGCACAGAGATGTCCCAGTGCTCCTGCCCGGCCCAGGCCCAGCCCCGCGCCGTCAGCATGGCACCAAAGTGGTACAGCTGCTATGACTGACAGGCCTACAGGGCTGCACCATCACCACCCAGAGCCCACAGCTTACACAAGGGGGAACCCCTGTGTCGTACGCACCACGGGTTTGGGCAGTTGCACAGTCATGCCCCACTCTTAGATCACACGCAGCTGCCTTCAGCACAGGCCCCTGGAGAGTCATGGTGAGGGGCCGGCCACGTGCTCTAAATAATGGCGTGATCTTTATTATCATTGGGCTTTTAATACAGGTCGAGAGCTATGAGTTTTGATTTTCCTTTTAAAAAGGGATCAGGAATACCCCTACTGACAGACAACTTGTCCCCGCAATGCCTCTCCCTCCTGCACGCAATGGTGGCCTATGATCCCGATGACAGAATCACTGCCCACCAGGCCCTGCAGCATCCCTACTTCCAGGAGCAGAGGTAGGCACACCGCGCCGCCCGCGAGGGGCAAGTGGTTCGAACAACAGCGCGCCAGCGGGGCGGGGCCTCCTCGAACCCGGCCGCTCAGATCAGGTCGGCCTCCCCAGGGAGGCTGTTGGCGGCCCCACGCTAAACTTCCGGCGGCTCTGTGGCCGCTCTGTCCCCAAGCCAACGCTCCGGTTAAGACTTGGGGGGAGCCTGGTGGGCGTCAGTGTAAACCGGTAGATCGCTGTCAGGTTGGAGGCCCGGTGGATGGCACCTGGCATTGCAGCACCTGCCCCGAGGGCATCTGTGACTGTGGGGGTGAAGTCCGACCCAAGCCTCAGGTGGCTGGGCGGGCGCGGGCGGCCGCAGGGCAGTGCCCGCGGTTCATTCGTGCGGCCCAGGGGCTGCCCGCGGAGACAGAAAAGGAGAAACGGCTCCTGTGGCAGTTCGTGGGACGGCGCACTGACAGTGCGGAGACACCGCAGACGCCCGCGCTAGTGGCTGTGCGGGTCCTCAGCGGGGGCCGCCCTTCTCCCTCCGTCCCCCGCAGGGCAGCTGAAAGGCAGGCTCTGGGCGGCCGCAGAAAAGCTTTCCTCCCAGGGCGCCCTGTGGCGTCCGAACTGCAGAACAACTGCCCGGTTTGGAACGACGGCGGAACGCAGGTACTGGGAGGTCAGCGGGCTGGAAATGGGCCCCAGTAGCGGGGTGGCCCGCGTCTCCCTGAGCAGGGCGCCCCCTGTGGCGGCCGAGGCAGCTGCGTCTGCCCCGCTAGGGCGCCCCGCGGGGGAGGCCGGCGCTGTGCGGGGGGCGGGATCCCCTCCGAGGGCTCCGCCCGTTCTGCCCCACTCCTAAGGGTCAAGGACATCCCGGGTGCGCAGGCGAGGTAGGACTCCTCCCCGTGCCGGTGCGGGGTCTGTGCCCGGGCGCTCTGCGGACGTCGCCTGGCCGTGCCCCGTCGGCCGAGCCTATCGGGGGGCTTGGCCCGCCCGGGCAGCCACGGCCTCTCGCCGCCTAGCCCCCCACCCGGTGGGCGCTCTGTCCGCACACTTCCCGGTGGAAAAGGGCACCTCTTGTGGCGGTGCCGCTTGCCCGGCCCCGTGTGCTCGGTGCCACCACTTGCACGTTCCGGGCTGGCCCCCTCCCACCAGTCAGCGCAGCGTTCGTGGGGGGGGGGGGGTCACGTGCCCGGAGCTGAGGACGCGGATGGACGTGCAGCCAGGCTGCGTTCTAGAATTCCGCACTCGTGTCCCGCCGTTTGCTGGGTGGTTCCACTTGGCTGTCTAAGGGGCGATCCTGCCCACACCTGACTCCCTGCGTCTCCCCGCGCCTTCCCAGCAAGCACGGAGGCAGCTTCCTTTCAGCAGCTCGGGAGCCCCTGAGCCGCCGCATGTTGCCTCCCAACTGCTGCCCGTGCTCGGCCTCCTCTCCCTGCAGCGCAGGTGTCCGAACGTGTCACTCCTGCCAGCCCCACGAAGGCCCCAACCTGTCTGAGGGCCGCTTGGGGGCACCTGAGGCCTTGCGGGCCTGGGTTCCCTGTCACAGTGGCCCCCTCTTCTCTGGGGCCGTGCTGGGGTGTAAGTGCACGGTCGGGCTGTGCTCCGGTAAAACTCTGGGCACTGAAATTTGACAAATTTCATATAATTTTTTTCAACTAATAAAAAATGTAAAACCATTCTTCGGGCCCCAGCCACACAAGCAGGCGGCGGGCCGATCCGGCCGACCTCGGGGAGTTGTCACGTCGGTGTCGCCACAGCCTCTGCCTTCGTCCGGGCCAAGTCGGGTGTCACCTGTCGGCCGGCGCAGTGGCTGCCCGGAGGGACGGGGGCGTGTAGAGTTCTAGCGAGCGGCCACCTCACTTCTGAGCGGCTGGCCACGGGGGTGTGCTGTGTAGCCGCCGTGTGGCCATGTCTTAGGGTCCGGAAGTCAGCTGTATTGGGCGTCAGTGCACAGAAACCCGTTCCCTGGTCTCCGGAAAGGGGGCGCCGTCGTGTGTTCAGCAGACCTGTGTTTTGTTTTAACAAACAGCCCCTAAAGCAAGAGGCCCTGACCAGGAGACCAGGACCGGCCTACCTAAAGGAACTGCCCAAACTTAAGCTTTCGGGGGTGACTAAACTGTCCGCGTACTCCAGCCCGGCGCCGCAGTCCGTGTTCGGACCCGGAGGGAACGGGCAGGCCCCGGGGCCGAGACCCCTGCAGTGTGCTGGCACAAAGCAGAAGGTAGCCCGGCTCCGCCCCCGTCAGCGAGCTGCCCCCTGCCCGTCCTGGCCTGCACTCACGCGCCGTGGTTTTCTTTAACAGGCAGATATGCAGAAAGACATAAAGCCTAACCTGAAACAGTGTCGCCTGCCCACGCTGGAAAGGAAGGGCGGAGGATGCTGAGCCCCACGCCCCCTCACCTGCCGCAGCTCGAGCCCGGCCGGCCCGGCGTATGGCGTCTAAGGCGGGGATGCGCTCCAGGGAGAGGCCTGGTGTCCCAGCGCGCTGCCCCGCAGACCAGGCACGCCCACTTGACCTGCAGCCACGAGCCCACGGGTACTTGCTCCCCGAGAGCAGCTCTGCTGTCTGCACCGGTCAAATACATTTGTAAGACCACCTCATTCTGGGGTTTTATTTCATTTTCATAACCTAAGAATTTGGGGCAGGGAATAGTTTGTAATTTTGTATATGAATCAGAACAGAAATTAGAATTTACATTATGTATTATTTAGACGTGGTTTCCCTGTGGGCCCTGCATGCTGTGCTTTTACTACATTGCCAGTTGCAGCTTACAAATGCTGCTGTTGGAGCCCCTGGTTTCTATTAAAGAATAAGCTAACAGTCACACTATTTTATATCTTCTGACTTAAACACGTGTCCTGCCTCTTGGTTCCTTTACATACGTTTTATGAGCGCATTAGGAGGTAGATCTTTGGGGAACTACCTCGGTGTGGTTTGCTTTTGTTCCCAGGCAGAGCCGAGCCCCTGAGGAAGCCCAGGCCTGTGCTGGCGGCTCCAGGGCTGTGGCAGGCGCGGCACTCGGCTTTGGGGCCTGACACTGCAGCTCCTGGGCCCAGCTTCCTCCTTTGAGTACAGAAGGCAGCTTCCTGTGGTGCTGAGCTCATTTCTGGGGAGCCAGCCATCAGTTGGGCCCAAAAAGGACCTGATTCCCTGAGGGCAGGGGAGCCTCTTTCTGGCTTGGAATGTGACCTGCTAGTGGGCGGGTCCTTCCTTTTATCTTCTCCAACTTAAACATAAAGCCCGTTTCCTACATCAGCTTCAGTCTTGTCCCTCTCCTCTCGGGACCCGTCTGTGACATTCTTCATGTGCTCTCCAGTGGCAGTCGCCTCTGCACCCTAACAGGTGGAGATGCTGACCCAGGAGCAACAGGACGGCTGGGCCAGGGAGAGTGCCCGCTGCAGCCCCAGGGCAGACAGCAGGACCCAGTGGGTTACTGCAGCCAGCTGAGGAGTAGGAAGGAGACCTGTGGGTTGGCTGTTGGGCAGAGCAGGCCAGGAATGAGGCTTAAGGTGACGGTCCAAGCTGGGTGCACAGGGGGAGGGGTTAGAAAGAGCTTCTTTTTGAACCCATTTGAGACCCTGGCAGGGCCTCAGGGATGCCCCATTGTGGAAGTGGCACTGGGGAGCAGGAAGGTGCCATCCTGTCTTGCAGAAAGCCTGGCCTGGTAATTCCAAGTCACTGGGAACCCGGGGCAGTTTCACGGACCAGGAGGAGACCAGCAACAGGGGCACTGTGGCCCAGTGGGAGGAGGGGCCAGTGAGGCAGAGTGGGGGTGTGGGCCTGAAGAGGGGGCGCTGTCCATAAGCACAGGCTCCAGGGGCACACCAAAGGGCTGAGGGGTATTTGTGTGTTCAGGAAACTTGTTACCTCCTTTGTATAAAATTCGAAGGAAGAATCTTTGAAGTTCTTCCATGTGCCTTTTTGAGAAAGCAAATGCATCCCTCCCAGTGGCGGGCTGGCAGGGCTGTGTGCTCGGGGGCCTGCCCTGTCTACCAAACAAGGCCCTTCACTTTCACGTTGGTCTTGGGAATCAACACTCTCAGCAGTGTGGAGCTTGGCCCACCGCCCAGCCCAGCAGGGCCTCCCGCCAGGCAGCCCCACCAGAGCCCACATGGCAGCTCCAGCAGGCCTGCCGTGGGCAGTGCCAGTCCCGGCCGCCCACCTGCCCCCACCGAGCAGCACAGGGCTCCTGGGCCTTCAGCGTGACTTGCACATCATCCTTGCAAGGGTAAATCCGTGTGCCCGTGGACTTGGGGGGCAGAAAAAGCTCATCTCCAAGCACAGCTCCCACACCTGCCGGGCGCAGGGGAGCCAGCCACCTGCCAGACGACGTGGCTCCCAGAGCTCTGCGCCTGGTCTCCATCGGCCTGGCCTGCGAGGGCACAGATGGTCACCTGGGCCGGCTGCCAGAGCACTGGTGGGGGCTCTGCCCACTCCAAATTGGCAAGACTCAAAGGCGACAAGGCCATTTAAGCCTTTCTGGGCAACTATTGAGTGGCTCCTGAAGCACTTGACTCGTCGCCACAGAAATCCGGAAGGGAAGCAGCCAGTCTCACCACCGCTGCACCATCCTGCCAAATTCACTCATTCCACAGTGTTTACAGGCACCTGCCAAGTGCCCAGCCCGGCTCCTCCACCCACCACACCCTCCTGATCTCAACCAGAGGAACACCCAGGGCAGAAGCACACCAGCCTGGCTGCTTCCCTCGCTGTGTGGGCCTGGTGTGCTGTCTGGGCAGAGGTGGTGAGCAGGCCCTCCGTGCAAGGATCCCAGCTCTGGCGGTGTTATGTGAACCAGCTCACGGAGCAGAAACACTGCCGGCGTGAGGGTGCCTAGGCCAGGGGCGTGTTGGCCCAAGCCAAGCCACACACGAGCTCGCCGCCCAGAGCTCCCTGGAGTGCCCGCCTCCCTCGACTCTGCTAAGGCCTCTCCAGGAGGGAAGCACGCACTCGCCAACTCCGACACAAAGCTCAAGGAAGAAAGGAAAAGCAAAAACCGGACCAGGTGTGCTGGCGCTAATGTCCACGGCCTCCACAGCTTCTGAGTGAGGCTGTCTGTCCAGGGCCTGCCGAGTGCTGAGTGTCCACAGAGGTGGTGGTGGCTGGGGGGCTTTTGATTGGGGAGCCCTCTTGGCCCACTTGGCCAGGGACCAGTCTTGGGAACAGAGCCACGTAGTGTTCCTAGCACAGAGGCACCTGCAGAAAACTGGGACACCCCACAGCATCAGTGCAGGGGGTCGGCTGCATACTGCCTTCCAGAGCCTGAGCGAGGGGCGAGCGGTGGAGGGCAGAGCCAGGAGTGTCCACCTGGCACAACGCAGACCTTGGCCAGAGGAAGCCATGGCCAAACTGTACTTGGATTTTCACCCGCATCACTGTCCTGGGGCCTGGCAGGTGCCCACCTCCACTTCCTACAAATAGACGATCCAAGAGGCCGTGAGATCCCGAATTCTGGACTTGATTTTCAGAGGCAGCCCTTTGTGATCTCCAGAAATATGTGTGGCCTCCTCGTCTGTCTCTTGGACCTGCATGGATTGGGTTTTCCGTGTAACTTACAACACCTAAAAAGGCAGAAACACCAAATATCAAACTATCTAAAATGTGCTAACATTGCATTTTAATATGAATTAGAGGTCATTCTGAATGTGTACTTTACATAGATTCTGGTTCTTTCACTTAAAGCAGTAGGTGTCTTAGTATTTTGTGGTGTGTCCATCGCACTGTGAGCAAGCCACTGGAGCCTCCGAGAGGAGCGGCCCTCCTGGCCTGTGGTGGCCAGGCCAGGACTCAGCTGTAACTGACCTCTCCGCGGAGAGCGAAGCCGAGACCAAGGCCGATGAGACTTTTCTGGAAACAGCAACATTGCCCTGTTGCTGAGTCCCACGAAGGGTGAAAATGAAAGGTGTGTGCTCAGGCTTCTACCTGAAGTCATGCAGACGTGTCTGATTCAATGCGATCGCTGAGAGAGACGTGTCTCAGAGACTTCATGACGCAGCGCCACCAAAGCAGCAAGTCTTCCAAGGGTCCCACTGGGCATGAGTTTTTAAGCTGAGAAACATTTCTTCCTTGTGGCAGCTGCCCAGGGTTGCCGTTCTAAAACCCCCTCGAGCCCACTCGGGGTGGCCTCTGCTCAGCTGCTCGTGAGCTGGCTTCCACCAGACCAAACCCCATGCAGTTCCATTGGGTGCTTCACGTCTCCGCGTGGCTAGCAAACCACCTTCACACTCTCCAGAGGGACCGAGCTGTTCGTGGCCACAGGCGTTTCCAATGACAAAAGGTGGATGCGTGGGCTGTAGGCAGCAAGGCAAGAACGAGTCTCTGACCCCCCAGTATCGCACACGCGTGCCCCCAATGGCTGCGGACCGGCGAGAAGGGGCCCAGAGCCCCCTGCAGGTGAGCACAGTCCCACACGGCCGCACCCTCTGCGGGCTGGGCTGCGGAGAGGGCTTTGGTGGGCGGCGCACTGACAGCATGATTCCACATCACCAGATTCATTCAAAAGGACATTAAAATGGAGCCAGTTTAACAAAAGAGAAGCAAATGGTATATTCAAGATAGTTTTAATACTGTTCTGTGAATTAGAAATACCACTCTTAAATGGTGAAAATTACTAGTGAAGTGACCATTTCCCCTAGTAGCAGAATTACATTATGTACACATGTAACACGGAGTTGGCTGCACTGGGAACAACAGTATTAAAATAAATGTAACAGATTAGAAAGAGTATCTTCACGCCATACCTTGGAGGGCCATGCAGCCACCGTGCATGGTCATATTCAAAGTGATTTTCTAACAGCATTAAACTACTTTAAGTGCAAACAATTTAAAAACAATTTGTCATTGCAGTATGTTTTCCTGAATTTCATATTGAAGTTAGAAAGTAACAACTTTCTCATTATGACTGCATTCCAGGTTGTCTTCTGACCACCAAACGTATAAAAAAAATCGGTGCAAAACCAGAGTGAAGTACAGGTTTTAACAGTTGAATTTAAGGGCACTTCTTGTCCAAGAAATATGTTATTTTACACTGTGTGTGTGTGTGTATTTATGAGATCTTAATTACACTGAATTTTAAAATAAAAAGCAAGAAAATCCGGCTTCTTATTTTTCATGGCAGCCCCAAAAGAACGATTTAAAACTGGAAACTTCTTCGGGTGCCCAGCGAGCCCTGCGCCTGCCCCCCGCCAGGTGACTTGCCTCCCGCCATGCGTGGGCCGCCGGGGGCGGAGGCTGAAGCCGAAGCGCGGCTCCGTGCGTCCGCTGAGGCCCCTCCCTGCGGCTGGCGGGGCGGGATTTTCGAGCAGTAGTAGGGTCGCTACACTACAGTTCCGCCCGGAGGCCTGGTCTGGTTTGGGGATGACAATACACCCTGCAAACAAAGCAGTTCACATTAATCCAGCAAAGACTTCTCCAGCCATTTCACATGATCAAGGTAGATTTCTGTTTGTTTGGAAGCCAGTGTTTTAACAAATCCTCCGTTTTTCACCTACTGGATTGCATAACATTCCTGACTAATCGGACCCACTGAATTTGGCCCCCTGCTTGGGGGCAATGTGGTGAGCAGGGTGGCCCCCAGGCGAGCGGCAGCTCCCAGGGGGCGGGGCCACGACCTGCCCCTCCGCACTGCACACCTGCCCTCCAGGGCCAGCCTCAGCCTCCACTGACAGAGCTTAGCGGCACTTTTTAAAAGTCTCCTTTCCAGGGGTCCTTTCTCTGGTTGGGTGACGTGATGGTGGCACCCCTGCGGCTCTAGCACCAGCGTCTGTACAGGGCCAGCGGGTCAGGAAAGGAGAATCTGGGCCATGGGGTGGGGAGGCGTGGAACAGAGCTCAGTGCGCCCCTGGCTGCAGCGTGCTGGCAGCCTGGTGTTGGGGCTGCGTCCCTCCTGCACAGTAAGGGGACGTCTGTCCCTTCCTGGCGGCGCTTACTGAGGGGGGAGGCCTCTGGCAACAAGGGCACGAGTTCAGATGAACCTGAGGGGGTTAACCTCATAAGGCAAAGAGCCCTTGCATTTCTTTGTACTTAGTACTGGGATGCATGTGGTCAGTCGGAGTTTGGCATTCACTTATTAAGAATAAGTCTAAGGTTACAATAGTGCAACACTGAAGCTACACATTTTCAGCTTTTTGAACACAAATTTCTTCCTAAGCTGTCCTGAAAAATGCTTCAATTGTTAGTATTGTTTATACATGACGAGCCTTCAACTCTACGCAAACAGGCTGCGGTTCCACATGCTGGACTTGTGCTGATACCAAGGAGGGGTGACAGTCTGAAATCCACCTTTGGCTTCGCCCACACCCCAGGGGAGGGGCCCTGTCCTCTCCGAGTCATTTCTCTCCAGTCTCTAACCTTAAAACCGCCTCTGTTCATCTAGTCGAGATGAGGAAGCAGAGAGCTGTGCAGGCAACAGACCCGCTCAGAATCTATAGGAGCTCTTTTCCTCGTATCCGGAGTCACTGCTGAAAAGGCCCCACCTGTGCCGACTTCTAGGGGAGAATGCTCCGCGCCCCCCTCAGCCCACCGCGATGAGGCCTGCACAGCAAGAGGTGGCGGCCCCGCACTGCTCCCGCCGGCCCCGCCTCGGCCCCACTGGGCAGGACAGCCTGGGGGAGCGCCTTCCCCACGGGAATTCTCTGCCTTCACAGGGAGACACAGTCCGAGAGGGCTGAAGAGACTGCTTTCCGAGCGTTAAGGGATGTCCAGGAACCGTGCCAGGTCTCCAAGAGGGACGGGCACCCCTACCCCCAACGCAAAAGCAAAGGGAGAACGAGGACCCAGGCGGGGCGGGGCAGGGACCGGGAGGCCGCCCCTCGGGCCCTCTTCTGGCCCCCGGGACGCCACCCTGGGGCAGCGCAGTTCCCCACGTGCCGAGGAGGCTCTGAGCGCAGCACCGTCCAGCACGAGGACCACACAAGCCATGTAAGCAAGGAATTGACATGCCAGTAACACATTTAAGTTAAAAAACAGTTGAAATTAGTTTTAATATATCATTTAACCCAATATATCCCATGTTATCATTTCAACATGTAATCAGTGTGAAAATTGTTGTTGACACTTTACATTCTTTTTGAAGCCTTTGATACACTTCTAGTGCTCAGGGGCCGCACACAGGTCACTCATGACTGCCACGGTGGACGTACAGGCCTGGCTGTCCCAGCCCAGCCTCCCCTGCCATGGGCTTTTTCCAATTCTGAGTGACAGCCCTGGACGACTGGGCCCCTTCCTTGTCCCAAGGGTAGGTGGGTGCCAAGGCAGAGGTGGCACAGGCACTGGTCCTGATGTGATGTCAGTGGGGACACACTGCCTCTACGGGCTGCCCATCTCCCTATCCCTGAGAAGCGCCCCCACCCCTGCATGCTTCTGTACACAACACACACACCCACTCCCCAGTCTGTGTTGGCTAAAGCCCTAATCCCAGTTTTGACAGCAGTGGGGAGCCAGCTAGAACCACCCCCCGCTGCCATCCTACTGTCCACAGAGGCCCACGTTCAAAGAGATGGAAGGTTATCCAAGCAAGTGCCCACCCTCGGCCCACCTTCCAGCCTCTGTGGTCCACACTTGCACCCTTGGTCACTAAGCATCCGGGGGACTGGGCTTTGGTTGACAGGGTCAGCCTTTACGATGTCTCCCCTGGTGGACTACTTCAGCACGGACTCTGAACAGCAGAGCGCCCCTGGGGTCCAATCAGGGGCCCGGGCCTGAGGCGCTGAGCCAGGAGGCAGCCTGAGCTATTCAGCCTGGCCACAGAGGGGTCCTGAGGACCTGGGGTGCTTGGGCAAGGGGCCCCTCTACCAGAGCAGAGGGGAGTAGGCGGGGAGGCGGGACAAGGACCGGCAGTTCAGCCCCATTTCTGGCACTACCCAAGCCCACCCCCGAGGGGCCCTTGCACACGAGCTCCAGAGCTGGGGCATCCTGCACAGGTGTGGGTTTGTGGCTGTCCAGGTGTGGGGGTGAGGAAGGGTCTGAAACAAGGACTCGGCAAGGCCTTTCCAGGTCAGCAGCAGGTAAGGAGAGGGCGACACCCTCTGAACCACCTACCTGCCTAACTCCCCAGGTAAGGAGGGCCGGGGCCTGAGCCCTGGGGTCCAGCACCCAGCACCCGGGCGAGGACCCTGTCTGGCCTGTGGTCAATGGGATGCTGACCTGATACCTGTTCTCTTCTTGAAGATGGAACTGTTTTGCTGTGAAGGACAGTGGAGGCAGTGGGGAAAACACAGCCATTCAAAAGAAAATTAAATGTGAAAAGTCCCCTCATTTCTATAAACTGTGCATTAGTTGAAACCTTATTGGAGATCAAAGAGCAGATAGAAAACACAGCCTTATAGCCCTTCCTCGGGGCTCCAGACGACTCCTGAAGAGGAAGCCCAGCTGGACACCTTGACACAAAGCACGGAGTGGGGCCCACCGGGGACGGCTGCTGTGGGGAGACGGCCCCTGAAGGTGTGGGCAGCAGCACGGGGACCAATGCCCCAGCCGCCTCCTCTGGGAGACAGTCTTGCTGTCCCCGCACCCTCCCTGGTTACTTTTCTCAGGGAGGAACGAACAAAGAACAGGCATCGATGGGCAACGCCTGCTCCCAGGTGTCAGCGGCATGGTCGCTGGGGGTGACACGGGCAGCTGGCAATTAAGAGCTTTACAAATATCAATTAAGCAAAAGATTTCTCCAGCCAAGACTGAACACCAGCCACCCCCCAGGGAGGAAGCCTATTATCAAAACAGTGACAATTCTTGAATCCAGTTGTTTAATACGCTGCTCTGTTCTCACCAGAGTTTCCATTTTATTCCTGCAAGAGATTTCATTTGCAGATTGATAGAATATTCCAGCTCTTACTTTGGGCTTGGTTACGATTTGTAATGCTCAGGTAGTAGTATAAGCCTTGTTTCACAAGAATGCATGGGAAAAATAATATTTTGGTTAAAAAAACAATTTACAACAAAGGGTGTGCATGTGCTGGTGGGCACTGCAGAGATCGTCAACCCTGACGGCAGGAGGCGGCCGCGGGGGTCACAGGGACCCACGTCAGAGATAGGCCTTGTCCTGAAGTCCCCTCGGGCACGTGGCGGCCATCTCAGCGGACTCCAGCGCTTCGCCTTGGCTGTGGGATCGGAGGCCTCAGGCCGCCAGAGGGCAGTTGTGGGGGGAGGTCAGCAAGTCTGGGCTGCCCGTGGGTTCACCCAGTCACCCCCGGGCCTTCCTCAAAGCCTGGCCACTTGACTCCCTCAGGTCACCCTCCGCACCCCAACTAAAAGTGACCCGTACACCGGCAGGGACAGGCTGACGTCAAACAGACCGACCGACTAAAGCCCGTCTCCCGAGCCGGTGCGGGAGCGCCCGGGGGGAAGGGCAGTGCTGCAGAGGCCACCCGGGCCGGCCTCCCTGGCAGCCTGGCCTCCGATCCCGGCAGCCTCCACAGAGCCGCTCATTCCCCCAGCAGCGGGCCCCCCATCACTGCATCTCATTTGGAGGCCACGAGGTCAGGTGATGCCCTTTCAGGTGGCACCAAAGTGGTAAGTACCACCAGGCACGCTTCTGCCTACAGATGTACTCGCCGCCCCAGCCCCAGGAATCCACTCACACTACCCAGACCGCTGCCCGAGGCGGAAGACACAGCAGCCGCCACCTCATCCCGAGGCACATGAGGCCGAAGTCCCCGGGTCGGATGGGCCAGGTTCAGAGGTGTGGCACAGCCTCCCTGCCCAGCAGGGCTGCCACCGGGCTCTGCTTCCCTGGGCCACCCCCAGGCCATTCTGCACCCTGCCTTGCCCTGCCCCACTGCTCGTGGTGCGCCCGGAGCCTTGGCTCCTGCTGGGTGGCTGACCATGTCCCTTTGCCAGCCTGGGACCGCCAATGACTGGCCACACTGAAGGTGGCACGCTTTCTGGCCACTCAACCTGGTCTCTCTGGGAAAAAGGCTTTGTCACACAGCCAGGTAACGGCCCTTCTGAGAACCCTCTGCTCTGTGGGACGGGAGGAGGTGACCCCCTAGGTCTTGCGAATGCCTTCCTAGCTGGGTCGTTTTAAGGAGCATCTGCCCATGAAGGCCCCACCCAAAACAAGAGGCGGGTTTAGAGGCTGCCAACACCAGCGCCATTCTGCACCCTGCCTTGCCCTGACCCACCGCCCTGGGGGCCCCTAGATGTTCTGTCGCTTCCCAGACTCACTGGGTCAGAATCAACTGTTTCTTCTGACAGGCGGCCACAAAGGGAAGAAAGGAAAAACAGTATTTTTGAAGGGACAAACTAGTTATTTTTAAAAGATCAAAACGTGTGTGTGTCCTTTTAAACTCTGCCAACCTAGCAGTATTTGGGACTTAACATCTACTCGCTCTAAGGAAACAAGGAACCCACTGCTCCTGGGGCAGGAGGCCCGTGGGTGCTGGAGGCCGGGGGGACAGCAGTCAGAAGACTCTGGACCCCTGGGCACCCCTGAGGCATGCTGCCAACCTGGAGGAGAGGCAGCTGGGAGGGGGGGTCCCCAGGCCTGGCCGGCCCCAAGCTCGATGTCTTACAAAGCAGCAGGACGTGGAGTTAAGGAGCACGGGACCTGCCAGGGGCTATGTCTCAGGACAGCTCAGCTGCACCTTTCGGCCTTGAAGCCCTGAGGGATGAAGACGTCAGGGTGCTGCTCACACCACTCACGTCTGCCAGAGTGAGGAGACACTTCACAGCAGGACAATGTAAATCGCTAATTCTTCCCACCCTCCCTGGACCATCTCCCACTGCCCTGCTTAGGAAGCCATTCCGCAGTGGAGCCTCAGGGCCCCGTGTCCAAGGCAGGGCACCCTCAACAGCCATCACAAAGCCTCAAGCAAACTTTTCAAGATCAAGGGCAGGAAAACAACGATCTCGCTGGGAAAAGAGCTCCTATAGCAGCCTGCTAGCGTGTGCTCCGCCCTCCTGGCGGCTGGCCCCACAGCTGGGGCACTGAGTCTGCGCTGTCCAGCCAGGGCACAGCCCAGGGCAACTTCAGAATGTCAGCACCCTCACTAAACAGAGCCTGAGATGGCTCGGCTGAAAGTCAACCGTCCCCCTCCCCAGGTCAGCTTTGGTGTAGATGAGCGCCACGTAAGGCGACACCTTCAATACCCACAGCAAACGTTTCACGTAGTAAGTTTCTATTATGAGAAACTCAGAATTAGTAATAAGGCGGCAGTACCTGTGGCTATTTGTTCTATGAACATTAACAAGGCCCTTAATTTGACAGCACTTACAAGCTTTCTTTTTTGGTTAATTAAGATTTTTAAAGTTTTTTAAATGTGAAAATGACTATTAAAAATTACCTATATTTACAGTTCAGTCACACATTTATTTAATGTCAGTATACAGAGGCCAACCCCAAGCACTTCAGCATTATCGAGTAGGTAGTGAGTCTCTACCTTCGAGAGTGAGTGACAACTTAAAAACCAAAGCAGCAAACAAACACGGTTTTCTTAAAAGTATAAGTTGACAATACTGATAATTAAAGCTTCATATTGCAACAGCTAAGAACTTTAATTTATCAACATTTCATGTTAGGAAGGCTCTTTGTGAAATTTATTCAAGCTGTCAAGAATTTAGATGAAAATGTGAAAAAAAGGAAATATGTATGAATTTTACTTTTGATTTTCACTGAAGGTAAATATTCATACAACTTTATACAGTGTCACCTAACATAGCAATCTTTAATAAACTTAAGTATACAGAAATCAAAAATGGAGAAAGTTCTTCTTTTACACTTTAAAATCAAGAAACAGCAATTTAACTATGACACAAAGTTCATGTAACAGATGCAGGGATGAACAGAAAGTCAATACCAGTGGGACGGTTTCTCTCTCCCGGAGGAGCATTTTCATGTAGGTTTGAACTTGGGGTCTCTGTTTCAAAGGGCACAGCTGAATACAAGTGCTTGTTAATGTGACTGGACTTCACCTTCCAGGCTGCAGGCTGCTCTCACTGGCCATGCCCGGGTCATGGGGCTGAGCCCCTTGGCGACCCAAAGCAGCCCAAGGGGAGGGCCTTGCGGACTATTCCCTGCTGTGCGCCCCAGGCAGCAGACATCTCCAGGTGACTTTTCAGGCCCACACACGGCCGCAGAGGTTCCCTGCCGAGGGGAACCCCAACAGTGGACACCCCCAGCACAATGGGACTGCCAGTCAGAGGCGACTGCTTCCCCTTGTTCACCTATGCGTGGCGGCCACCACAGGTCGCCCTCCCACGCAGAACGGGAAGCTGCGCTCCGTGCGTCTCTTCTGGAAAATCAGCAATTGAGCCCCGCTGCTAGCCCTTCCTCGACAGGGCTGCACAGCACGTGGCGCCTCCCTGACCCTTTCGCTTTTCCCCTCACACTTTGAGCTTCCTCGGCAAAGAAATAAACATCTCCCTCCAAGCACGAGACGATGAGCTTGTACCCAGGTGCAGACACCTGAGAAGTGGCTTCGCCAACTCAGTGCAAACACAATACTTGACGATTTCTTAAAAATTAAAGCTGCCCCACAGGAAGTAGAGGAATTGGGAAGAAATGGCTGCCTGGCTCTCTGCCAGGACTCGGATGTTAAGTGAGTGAAGCAGAACGCTGCACCGCACCTGGGGGCTGTGTACGTGCCGTGAAACTGGTGAAGCTTCAAAGCATTTTTGTTCCTCTTGGTTTCTGGGTGTCAGAGGCAATTAGTAGTCATTGTTATAGCTTATTTCTGTTTTTCAATGCCTCCATTTTTCTATCATAGGCCTTTAAGTCCCAAGCCAATGGCTCACAGAACACTTCAAAAATGCCAGAAGGTTCAATCAACACAAAGACAAAATTAAGATTCTTTACCACTATTTAAGTAAATTTAGAACCCAGCATTATGGGTTATTTTTAAAGAGTCTGCCTACTCCCTCTCACACATTTGCTTTTAGGAGAAGGCAAGGTTTTCCAAAGGCTTTCTTCTCCAGCCCTCTCAGGGGATTTTTAATTCCCCAGCCCCTGGACAACAGGAGGATCTCTGAGAAGGGCTGCAGCAGGGGCAGCTGGGGGCTTCAGGAACCTGCCTCACCAATGCCCAGCGGAAACCTGGCTTCTGGGGTTCCCAGTTTAAGAGAGGTGAGCCAGAGCAGGGCAGGCAGACAGGCCCCCGCCCCGCTGCGCCCCTGGGGGGGCTCTGGGCACACAGGGAGGCCCTTCTTGCTGGGAGGGAGCCGAGCTCTGGCTGTGCTTTTCTTACCTGTGTTTCAGCTCACAAGAGAAAAGTCACACTAACCAAATGGCCAGAGCCTCCTCTTCCCCAAACAGCTGTTTTATTCCAGAGGTTAAATTAGAAAACATATTCCTGTTCAGGATGTTTAAGCTGAAAAACTTTGCAAATTTCAATGAAGCTCAAAGTTTGGTGAGAAAATGACAGAAACGCTCCCCAGGTTCCCCCTGCACCTGAAATCGGGCCCCGCGCCCCCCCAACCAGGTCCACAAGGGCCCCCACTGAGGCGTGAATCCAGGGGAGGAGGGAGCCACCCCCTCCAGTGCCCTCTTCTCAAGATGCCGGCCACTTCAGTCCTGGTCTCGGAGAACGCCTTGCATTCTGTGCTCCTGCCTGCAGGAGAAGTGCTCTGCTGGCCGTCAAAGAAAGGGGGCAGGTGTCAGGGGCGCGGAGCACCGAGCAGGGTGTGGCGGGGCCAGGGGTCAGCCATGCAGCGTCCCCGGAACCTGACCTCCAGCAAGGGGCTCAGACAGGGCACCAGACAGATGTTGAGGACACACTCACCAGCAGAAACGGAAGAACAAGATTGTGACCAAGCCTCAGATTCCACTGTGTCATGATCGTCGTTTCTCAAGGCAGAGGGGCGAGTGGGGGGACACCACAGGCTTCTTCCCACTGGCACATTTCAGAGCCTGTTTTCAAGGACACAGTAATCCTCTCCTCTGGCCTCTGCCACCCCCTACAACCCCCACCACCAGACGGCCTCCTAGGTGAGTCGCCTGGCCACGGTCTGGCCTGACCCCCTGCTAGCTGAGCACGCTAGAGGGCTGGAGGATCCGCATGGCGCCTGTGGCTCCGGCGTGGGTCCCCAGGGCACGCATGTCCACAGCCAGGCCACTGCTGGCACCAGGGTCGAAAGGCTGCAGTAAGCTTCCCCATAAAGGCCACTTACCTCCGATCAGCCCCTCTTCACTTAGACCAAATACAAAGTCCTGAATTTTGAAACTGCATACTCAATGCCTCAGAAGCATTTGACACTGAATTTCCGAAACTTTGTAGGTACATATAATTGCATGTGGAGAAGTGATTACTAATCTCTCCACCCGACAGCCCAATTTAGCCTCCAAAGTTGAAACATCCACAAGGATGGCTGTCTTTGCCACCTTAGACTAGTTAACATTTAGGAACAAAGGACCATATCTTAACAATAAGAAGGACCAGAAGCAAAACCAGGCTGAGGTGCACCTGGAAGGCCACTATGGTTTTCACGTGGCAGGACACTGCGCCGGCTACCAGGTAACAGAAACCCACACACCAGGGAGCACAATGGGTGCGGAGGGCATGCCCAGTGTGACGCGTGCGGGAGCAGGACGCAGACCCCAGCCTGGCCTGGCCTGCGGGGAGTGCTCAAGAGCGCGCAGAGCTGCTGCGGCCCCCTCACCGTGGTGCCGGTCTCCCAGCCTTCACTTCCCTGGATTGCATTCACTACTCAAACAAGGATAAACAATCAGTATCTATTTAATTACAAAGGTGTGCAAAATAGAAAAACAACCTAAATACCAAAATAAGTTAACAAACAATATAATCGTCAACTTGACATAAAATATATAGCGCAAAGAACCATCTCATCCACTGTGAAAACGAACTGGAAACTCCTCACCCAGATGGTAGGGATCTTAAGGAATGAGGGTCACACACTGCAGTTTCCCAGGGAACCGGGTCTCCTGCAGGGGTGTGAGCACACCGTGTCCTGAGCAGCCACTACCCAGGCTGCAGGGTGATGTGCTCCTGGTCCAGGGACACAGCCCACGGGACAGGTCAGCCTCAGTGTCCCAAGAATGATCCTGGAATCTTGACAGCCATCCAACAATAAGAAAAGGGGGCAAACCTGCTCTGGTGCTTCCCCTCTGGAGGGAGAACAGAACCCAGACCAGTGCCTTCAGGAAACGCTCGCAGTGGCGTCAATGAGCCTTCACAAAGCAAAGCTGAGGGTCTGCCTGGGGCCTGCAGCCATGTGCCTTTTTGACCAAACGAAAAAAAACAAAAACACCCACAAAAAACAAAAGAAAACAAAACCTCTTTTCCCTTGTTGGAAAAAAAACATAAAGCGCATTTGACATAAAGATCTTGGCTTCTGTGGCGAGAGGCACTTCACAACAGCAGGTGGCGCCCCCAGCCTGCAGCTCGTTAGCTGTCTAGGCTCTGAGGACTGTGGCATTTTATGGAGTGCACCGAATCTCAATCAGAGTGCTACAAACTGCTTCTTTGAAAAAGATGTTTATTAAACAACTTTAATTGTCATAAAATGACTAAAATGGGTTTTAAAAATTAAGGCTCTTCTTTTTCTGTGGATTGCCAGAACAACGTGAAAAGAGTTATCAATCAACCCTGCTGAACGCTTTGTTCCTAAAGTTAAATTTCATAGATTCCTAAACATTTTATGATTAAGATAAAAAACTGGACTATAAATGACAATTAATGGCCGTCCATAGTGAGCACGCTCTGATCAGGTATACAATATTCTAACTGGGTAGTTAAGCAAAAATATTCCAGTTGAAGCAGAAATTTTAATTTCATTATTTTAAAGTCATTTCCCACACTGTCATGATTCTCCTAAAACTGAAGTTGTCTGATACAGGAACGCTAGCCTTGGGCTCTATATACTCCCAGGAGGGTGACTGACTGGCTGGCAATTAGTTTGATTATATTTTTTTAAATGTTCTAAGGTGAATTATCAAATGATTCAGAATTACATGGCATGCAGTATCCAAAATTATGGCTCTGATGCATTTAGACTTACATTAGGGTAAGAAGTGTCACTCACATTCATCGTACACCCCACCCCTCCCGTAGGAAAGCGTCACTGCCTACTCAGGTTCTGGCGCAGCATCAAGGATTAAAACTTACCACTTTACCAGGCCTTCCCCATGTGCAAATAAATCCCTCCTGACAAGCAGTGACTATACAGTCTTCAAGAAAAATTAACACAGTCAGCCTTTCATGTGCTATCTTTTTACAGATGAGCGGCTCTAACAAGGGAACGTCTTCCATTCGTGGACACAGGGGTGTTCCCAGAGTTTTGGCGGGGTCCGTTCTCGTCTTAGTAACTAGGTTCAGTCTGTCGCTGCTCTTGCTAGAAATGTGCCCCATGCTGTGGTTCCGCTTGTGGTCCTTCTCATGGTGCCTGTCCTTCCGGTCGTGCAGTGAGAGCGTTGCGAATCTGCTGGCCCCAGAAGCAACGGCCCCATCCGCCACACTGCTCTTGCTGCTGGCACTGGACACGGCGGCATGGGGGAGGCTGTTGGACCGTGGCAGCGGAGGGGGCACAGAGTTGCCCGGGCTTGTGACACTGTTCCCAGTGCCCCCAGAAGGAGGACTTGTGGCATTCATGACATTTGTGTGTGTCCTTGCTCTCGAGAGGGGCTGGTGAGGGAAAAGGATGTCTTCCGTTAGGTCCCACAGGCAGAGCTGCGTATCCTGGCCCACGGAGCCGAATCGGTACGTAACACTGACGGGGCGGCTCTCTGTAGAGTTCCGTTTGGAGAGCCTGGATTGTGTGCTATTTGCTCGATCTCTGCCAAAGTGAAGAAGGTCTTGGAAGTCCTCGTCACTGCCACTAAACTCCATAGGGTCATTTTCTTCTACACTAGTGGTATAGGGATCAAATGCCACCACACTGACCCAGGACTTGTGCCCGTGGCCTCTAGCTATCACCCGGCGGTCTACAAAAGACCAGACTGTGACCAGGTCGTCCTCTCCGCCTGTCACAATGTACTTGCCGTCCGGGCTCCAGCACACGCACAGCAAGCCTCCAAAGTAGCTTTTCATGGTGCCGTGCAGCTCCACTGAGTCAAAGTTGAACACCCGCAGAAACCCGTCCTGGCTCACACACGCCAAGAACTTGCCATCTGGGGAGAAAGCAAACTCGTTGAGGGCCCCCTCGCCCACCGTCCACTTAAGGAGAGGGTTCCTTGTGGATTTGCTCTTGCAAGTGTGCACGGCAAAGCTCTCGCCCTGCTTCAGAAGCTGGTAGTGGGGGGCTGTGGTGCCACAAGTGTGCTCCACATTATACAAGTACATGTTCCCACTTGAATGGGCTACTAGGAAAAGGCTTTCCGAACCGGGAACCCATTTGACACAGGTTACTCGTGACTTGTCTATTAGTCTCTGTGAAGACAAAGGAGAACACGTTATCACAATGGAGAAGTTTTAAAGGTCTACTTTTCCAGCAAGAACACTTGTCTGCTTCTCAGAGAGAAGGGACGGATCCATCCAGGCACTCCACATTCTAGCCCGCAGTCAGCCAAGCCAGCGCAGCACATTTGGGCCCCTGTAGAATCACTTTCTAGAATTGCACTTGAGTATTAGGCCACTGGCTTTCAGAGGGAGTCAGTCACTCAACAAACACTGTTGAGAGCCTACTGTGTGCCAGACACTGTCCCAGGCGCTGGAACACACCGGTGAGGGGGACAGCCCTCGGGCACTGGTCGTTTCTCACGCCAGGAGTCTGACTGTGACTCACTGCACACACACACAGCAATCCCTCTCTGAGGCCCCTGAAAACTCTCGCGGTCCACACGGCCAGGAGAGCTACGTGTCCCAGGTTTCTCTGCATTTCCTCGACATGGTCAGTCCTGGGCCTACTGCTCTTGCCCCTCTGCTCTGGCTGCTCCAAGGTGGGGAGCCAGCGTGTAGCCACCGCCAGCAACACGTGGGGTGCCAATCCTCACTTCCTGGGCCCCCCTCAGCCCTGAGTTCACGGCACCTCTGTGCCCATATTCACTGTCCTGTGTACATTTTATAGGCAACGCCTGCAAGTCTTCTTGGGAGTAAGGTGTGTTTAAAGAGAGAAACAGAGGCCCATTCAGGAGTACGTGCCTAGCCCTGCCCCGGTACTCCAAGCGAATTTCTGGTCCACTAGCTGACTGTTTCTTTTAACGGGCAGAGATCAGGAGTCTTGCCTTTAAAACCAAAAGAACAAAAGGCCAGAAATAAAAGCCACCCAAGGGCTCAAGCATGTGTCCCTGCTTGCAGGCCTCCCTGAGGGGCGCTCTCACATGGTGGCTTCCATAAGGGGGCCCCCTTGCCAGGCTGCCTGGTCCCAAAGTCACATCACCAGAAACCATCTAGAGGTTGCCAGGACTCCTAAGTTCTCAGAAACTGCCACCCTCCAGGAACCAGGAGCCTCGGGTGCCCGACAGGCTCTGGGCGAGCGAGCGGTTACCACCTCCCGAACCAGCTGCGTCCCTGACTCAAGCCTCCTAGGGCCCTGCTGCTCATGGCTGCGGACCCACCAAGCAACAGGCACCTTTTGCCTAGTCGACTCCACACAGTGTGTCTGCTCTGGGGGCCTCATCTTTACAGCAAATCACAGAATATGAAAAACCTGTTTTCAGAGATTAATGGGCCATGTGTTACATAAAATTAGACCCCAGGAGGTAGGTGGCTGACAACTGACCCCTGCCAGGGAAGTCGGGAGGCCTGTCCTTGCAAAGCAAGCAGGGCCCAGGGCTCAGGGACTGGACTGCTTATTGCTCTAGCGTCACAGCCATAGGCTGGCACAGCTGACCCTCTTAAAATCAGCAGACGTGGCAAACTAGCCCTGGGAACAAAACCAACACTTCCATCTCAGGCTTCTCCCCTCCCCTGTCACACTTGCCTCTCATAGGCACTGACCCATGCCAGTGTCACGATCAAGGCTGAGCACTACCTGGGCACAGACTTCATTAGACATCGACTTCTTCTACAAGACGACAGTGGTGACTTACAAAGCCAGGTCAGGGCTTTTTGTTCCTGGGGGGCGCCTACTCCCACCCATCAGCTCTTGCTGTACCCACCAGGCCTAGGCTGCCCCAGCACCCCTCATTCCACAGAGGTGACTGGCCTGCTGGCCCAGTGTCTAAGAGTCACCACGGCTCACTCAGTAGTCTTGCCAGGTGGCTCCAAAAGCTAAGCCAGGCTGGGAGCATGTCCTTATCCCGCCAGCACTGCGGCTGTCCATTTCTGCACCTGATGTTTCACCACAAACTGAGCAAGTGTCAATTCTTCTGAGATAGCTCCACTGTCACTCTACCCTGTGGAAAATTTCAAGGATAGTCATAAAAACTTTTAGGGCTATGGTTAAGAGAAATTTTTATTTTTGGCTTAAAGAAACAGAACAAAAATAATTCCTAAAGAATTAAAAATTGTAATATTGTCAAGTAAAAATAGTATTGCTCTACAACTGTGAGGTATGAAGATGAATAACCATAGCACCGTTATTAAAATAAATATTACTGGGTGGCAAAACACATTTGAAGACTTTATCCCACAGTCAGATGGTACACAGAGGCTACTGTTTAAGTACACACGTGGGAGTAACTTACGGATGGAACCTGAGCCCAGCCAGCTGCTGTGTCCCCATGGGGCACCTAGGCAGATGCTGCAGCCACATCCTTGGGCACACAAGTTTAAGCAACTGCAAACCAAAATCAAGGACAGGACCATGACTCCAACTCTGCCGTGGAAAGGGTTTCTCACTCGTTCCACACCACTGGTTCTCCCCACCAGAGCACGTGCTCAAGCGTGGGGAAAGAGCCTGCTGCATCTGGGCGTACCAGGGTCTTCCCATGTTTGGGGCACAAGGCAGGCGCAGCAAGACGGCAGTGCTAACTCCCTACCTGAGGGTCCATCTGCGCGCCAGGCACTGGGCAAAAGGCTCTGCACACATGCTCTTTAATCCTCAGAATCACCCTGCAACATAAGCTTTTGTTTTTTTTAAATAGTGATACATTCCTAGTTCATATAAAAGCATACAGCAGAAAGCCTTCACCCATGTCCCCAACTTTGTTCCAGATCCCTTGTCCCCCGAGTCACTGTTACCAGCTTCTTGTTTGTCTCTCCACCGTGTCTGTGTACAGACAAGGCAATTCGGATACAGATTCATCCACCCTCCTGTTTTTGCCCAACAAAGAGCGAGTGTGCCCTGTTTGCACCCCTGCTTCCTCCTCAAGTAATCCCCTTGTACGTCTGCCTGGACTAGCACAAAGACCGCCTTCTCATTCTTTGCTAACACTGCAGAGTATTCGATTCTACTCATATGTTGTTGTTTATCTGATAAGTCCCCATTGACGGACATTACATATTATGTCCATCATACAATGGACATTCATTTATGCAGCAATGAATAACCTTGTACATATGGAGTTTCCACATGTATGAATAGACCTGCAGGATACATTCCCAGTGGAACAGCTGGATCAAAAGGTATATACATTTATAACCTTCACAGAAATTGCAAAATTACCTCCCATGTAAGATACAGCACTTTATATTCCCATGAGGAATGTACTTAAGATGCCCGTTTCCCCACAGGAAGGTAGATGTGATCGCTGTATTACCCACCAGGAAACAGAGGCTGAGCACCAAGAAACTTGCGTGAAGTCCCAGGCACTCATCCATCGTTCACATACTCGTGGTCTCATTCATTCATTGTTCTTTCACTCTTACTGCATGTGTACCATGTGCATACCAGGCACCAATACAGCCCTGACTAAAACAGACATCCCTTCTCGCACAGAATGTATATTCAGGTGGAATGGGCAGAGCGTGGAACTTGTAAGACTTGACAGTAAGAAGAGCAAAGGAGAAAAAAATGGAACTAGGGAGAGAAGACAAAGTGCTGGGGAAGGGCACTACCGTGACTTGGATCTCAACAGGAGGGCCCAGAAAGGCTTTCCCTGGGTCAGGCCTAGCTGAGCAAAAACTGCCAGCAGCAGACAGCAGGCCAGGAGGATGTGAGGAAGGGCGTCCTCACAGAGGGAATAGCAGCTGCTTGCAAGGGCACTGCGGTGGGAATGAAGCACTGGGCAGCCTGGGGCAGCATCAACCTATGCCAGGGCCGCTCAGCACGCTCTCCACCCAGGCCCGGCCTACCTCGGACCCCAAGGCCAGGGTGAGAGGCATGACTCTAGGGCTAGCTAGTACAAATCACTGCATTTAAACTGCTCTACTTATTATTTGGTTTGGGTTTGAATAAAAGGAAGGTAACAGAAAACATTTTACTTCAGTCTTTCATATTATGAAACAGAAACACCTGGAACATTTTATTCAGTAAATATAAGGAATGTGGCCCAGTGTCCGCACCAGAAGGGTGTATTTCTGTTTTAGAAAATGTCTACAAAAAGTAAAGAATATAGTTAGTGCTCAGTGTTAAGGAATGGGACTTCCCTGTTGGGCCTGAATTCTTCACTCACAGAAGGGCCCCGATTGCTATGAGTATGCTGAGAAAACAACCTCAGCAAGCCCTGGTCCTGCTGAGGAGCTCTGGGGAGAGCTGGGGCCTGGAGGCTGAGAGGCGGGGCATTAAGCACCCATGCTGGGTCGGGGGCAGCCAAACCAAGGCTTTGGAAAGAACAGTCCCGGCAGATCTGAGGACGAGGCAGCACCTGTTTTGGCTGGAGCACCCAAGAAGGGCAAGGGAATTAGGTCTGGAAGTGTGAGCTGGGAATCAGGGCTGTAAAAGCCTAGGTTAAGGGGCTTGGCCTGTGACCTTGAAGCCCTGTGCTGCCCAAACCCACAGACCCGAGAGCTTGAAATGTGACTGGTCTGAAGTGAGACATGCTGTAGTGTAAAATACACAATGGGTTCTGAAGACATGGAAGAGTATGGAAATGATCTCATTCATAATTTCTATATTGCTTATATGTGAAATATTTTGGATATATCAGATAAAACTTAATTTCACCTTTACTTATGTAACATGGCCCTTAGAACATTTGGAATTGCACACATGGCGCTCACTCTATTTCTCTGGCAGTGCTGCTGCAGACAGTGAGGGCACGAAGGTTCCTGAAAAGGGAAGTGAAATCCCCACAGCAGGTACAGATGGGAAGATGGCACGCGCTGGGAAGGAACCAGTCATAAGTAACCAGAGGCTCTGACAGCTGCCCACAGACAAAAAGGTCGTAAGCTTGACCTGCGGCAGCGAGGAAGGATGGACTGCGTCACGATGGATTAGGCTGGGTGGGGAGGCAGTGTGATAAACGGGGCGTGGGGAGACTTCTGGGCTCTGAGCTACAGTGACTGGAAAGGTGGTGACAGAAAATGATGGATGGGGGAGGAACTCAAGGGTCCTCATACAGTGGGCAGCTAGTGACAAGCACCAGGGAAGACAAATCAGGTATGAACAATGAGAGCCAGATGTGTGACATCCTAGGGTATCCAAGGAAGTAGAGCAAGAGGAGGAGAGTGTGAAACTCTGGGAAAACCTACTTAGAGGGAGGATAAAAACCAGGAAAGCAGGGAAAGCAGAGAAAAAGCCCCAGGAGCCCCGTGAGGAGAGGAAGGAGCCGGTGCTCAGTGAGCGGCCCAGCGGGCCTGGAGCTCTGCCTAGGATCCCCTTCTCCCTCCTCGGGGGACAGGGCCTTGGAGGTGGGCTGTTAACAGACCTGGGAGACGAGGCTTAGGGAGGGAGAGGAAGGCTTCTGTAGGAGGATGCAGGGAGCAGATCCGGGGTGCCAGGGAGAGGCATGGGGAGGGGTCACGGGGAAGAAAGGCCCTGTCCCCTTCCTCGCGAGCGGAGAGGAGAGTTGAGAGGAACACTGGCAGGCAGCCGCCTGGACTCTGGTTTGAGAGTGAGTCGCATTCCCAGCAGACAGCACAGCGGGGACAAGGCGGCGGTACCGGCAGGTGTTCGGGAGGAGTCGGGTAGGCAGGGAAGAAGCAGCTCCAACAGTCTGTGAGGCTGTCTGGCACAGCCACTGGGCATTCCATTACAGAGTCCAATTCCAGAATGTTCCAAGGCCTATTTTTATAATCGTTTTCGTAAAAACCAACACCAAAGTCCAGATAGCAATATGCCATTTCTGTGTGCGAAGACACCTGCCTTGGGAGGCGGCTCCCACACTCGGTATCCTTGCCCAGAACTCACCCGCGAAGCCCACATTCCCGTTCTGAATGCCAGAAAAATGGTCTTCTTTCTGATTTTAATCCAAGGACAGTCAAACACCAGAACGACCATCATTAATGGCACCAGCAGACAAGATTTCCTAACTATACTAAATTAGTTAAAAGGAAGCAAGAACAAAAATACATCTGGTAACCACATTACAAAGGCATTGCTAGAATGAAGCTTTCTGAAGCAGTTCTTTTTTTCTTTACTACTGTTGACATAACAAGCAGGAACGTTTATTTTGCATTATTTTACAATGCAGACACTAATTTATAACAAAAACACTAAAACAGTTCTAAAACCACAGCAGCTGCTGGAAAGGCCATAATGCAGCCACAAGCAAAAATGGCAACTAAGGGCTTTGATAATGTAAACACATTTAAAGAGAGCTGCCTCCCTCAGGAAGTATTAGCAAAGGGTATTCCAAAGCCGTGTGAAAGAGGATCAGATGTCATCTTTATCAACGTCAAAACCCAAAGGAGTAGTTCATCATGTACTCACTTCCTTCCTTTGATTAAAAAAAGCAACAAAAACAAAACCACTCTCGCTCCTGAACCAGACGGAACAGGCCAAGGTGAGCCTCCCTCAGCCCGACTTGCGAGCACGGAGCCCAGGAGGAGCCTGTGGCTGGTGGCATGAGTCAAGCTGGGCCTTCTTGCCACCCAGGAGGCAGGGCCAGGCACATGGGCGCCCCAGTGGGGCTTGCCCTGTCCAGCGTGTGGGCCCTGGCCCTGAAGCCTGGGCAGAGCTGAAGGTCAGGCAGAGGATCTCAGTACGTGCCAGTAATAAGAGGCAACGATGACAGCTTCTTGTGGATTTTATATCTTACTCAACAATCAAAACATACTTGAAAATCCTTTCAAGTTACTATTACATGGATACAACCCTGAAATAATTAGGATTTTTACAAAGACGAACAAGGCTGAGTTCATCATCATATAGAAATTGGCCTAGTTCAATTCCTCCTTCCCAGCACACCGTGACCACTGGAAATAAAAAGTGAGTTCCTCGCCCCTTTGGGGTACCTTCCCAGGCTGACCACTGACCGGGGGGACGGTCCTTTCAGGATCTCACATGCAGGCTCCCTGCTCTGGAGCTTATCGGATGTGCCAAAATTCTCTCAGCAGAGGCCCATCAGACACTTAAAGGAATAATATGTGCAGAATGCTACAGAAACCTAAACTCTACATGATCGGAGAAAGCAGAGACCGGGGATGTGAGGCCACCACCCCGCAGGGAGACTAGAAAGGCCCAGGTACTTCCCTTCCTCCTGCGCTGGAGCAGGTGCAGCAGGCAGGGGCCCAGTGGGACTGGGACACCCTGGGAAGCGAGGAGAGAAGTGCTCCCCTCTGCTAACTAACCTCGTGGGATTGAGGCCTACTAGGAGGTGAAGGTTGTTGGCACCTCCAGTGGAAGGTGGGAATCTAACAGTCTCACCTCATTAAAAAAAAATTAAAATTACAAAGACAATAAAGTTGACAGTGAGCACTGGGATTTATAGGTGATGTTTTCCCATTTTTATAATTCTCTATGTTCCAATTTTTCTATAAAGAAGCATTTAAAGTTCTTAAAATTTTTTAATTAATGGGAAAAAAAGCCACCTTCTAAGATACACTTGATTCCCAGATAGAAATTTCCATCTCTTTTTAATCTCAGGTAGATTTCTGGAACTTTTAATTCCATTCTATCCACCCACCCATATAAACATTTAATGTATTTTCAAATACCAGGAACCTCTAGAAAGGAGGTAACGGTTAAAATAGCCAATCCAAGGTGGTGTGCACACGTGCACAGCTGGGAGAAGTGCTCTGGGGACACCGCACTGCCATGATGAGCAGTCCCCTATCCCCTGCCTCACACAGGTCCCCTCTCTGCCTAGGGTGCCCTCTTCCTACTTCTTATCCTGGAAAATAACTTGTTTCTGTCTAAAAACCGCTGGTACTTTTCCTCTCAAGAAGGCTTTCCTTCCAACCCCTGAAGAAAGAAGCCCGCTGGAGTTGCCGTCTCCCCAGACCGTCCTGAGCAGTCACCAGGGCTGGTCCTCCGGGCCTCTGACAAATGCCTCACCCCTACTACACCTGCCAGCGGGCACTGTTCTTACCGCTCTCCAGCTGAGGAAGGAGGGCAAAGGAAGAGACCCACATCCTGCGAGCAGGAGCGGCAGGGCCAGTATCTGAACCCCAGGCACTGGTGTCAAGGATCTGCGTTCTTACCACCTGGCCGAGTCTGTGAATTTCAGGGTAACGAACTCACGCTGCACGGGGTCCTCGGGGCACTAATTCGGACCTGGTCCTTGGCACTCTGCCTGCTCTCACTAGGTTTTCTCCACAGACCTTTCATCTAGTCTCAGGGATGAAACAGGACTGATGACTTCCAAATTTTTACCTCCACTTTTGGGCTCCAGATCCATGTATTCAATCACCTGCTGGCCTGTCGAGCTTACAGGTACAGAGTGGAGCTCTGACCCTTCCCTCTGTTCCCAGCTCTGCTCCTGCTCCGTCTCACCCAGCAGAGTAAGTGACAGCCAGAATCCAAGCTTCATTCAGCCCTCTCTGGGTCTGTCTCCAAGCAGCAGCCGGGCTCTGGTGTGAAGACACCAACCTGCCTGGTGCTGCTCCCTTCCACGGTGTCCCGCAACGCAGGCAAAGAAGCAAACCTGAGCCAGGCCCTCAGTGGCATGGCCTGCAATGTCAAGCCCCCGCTCCATCCTTCCTCCCCAGACACGCCGTCCTCTGGGCCTCCTGTTCCAGGGTCTGCCCAAGGGCCTGTGGCGGCTCTCCCGTGGGAACGCTCTGTCTCCGGGTCCTTACCCAGCCGGCTCCTTCTCCTGCAAGGCTCAGCTTACAGCACACCACTTCTCTGAGCCGTTCTCCCCTCCCCGTTAGAGCCGCCTGGCCTCCGTGTTCCTCTCAGGGCACTGCGCTCTCTTGCGCTCCCTCAGGCCTTGCTGTCTCCTCTTACATCACAAGTCACCATCTGCTGTGAGTGTGAGGGGGTGGTGCTATGGCTTATGCCCACCCCCCCGCCTTTCTCTCTGAGAGGGGTAACGGCAGGGCAGGTGTTACCTGCCGCTGCAGATCCAGTGCAGGGCACGTGGCAGGTAGTCAAGGTCCATCAAATGAATGAAAACATGGGCACAACTCTAATTTAAGCCCTCAGCTCTCACCTGGACAGTTACTAGAGCCTCCTCACTGGTCTTGCTACCTCCATTCTCTCTTCATTCCAATCCACCTTCCACAAGGGCTGACAAGAGTTCTAAAAAAACACATTTGATCTGTCACTCCCTTGATGAAAAGCCCACACATTCCCCCACAGCCTCCAGTGTCACATCCAAATTTATTAGCACGTCATGAAAGGGCTTTTATAATCTGGCTCCAATTATCTGTCCGGCTCTGACTCTTGCCACTCCAAAGGCCACATGCAGTGATTTGACCACCACTGGTTCCTCCACAAGCCATGTTGTTTTTCTCCAGCTCTGAAGACTTTTCTTACCCTCCTCCGACTCCTATGCATCTTTCAAGGCCCAGATCAAATGCCACCTTCTGGAAACCTTCAAAACCTTCTCAAACTTCCTTCACTGAACTTTTGTTGTTACTTCAAGATACTTCACACAAACTAAAGAATGAGGTTAACAGGTATCCCCTAGTACTCTGTCCATAACACTGTGCTAAGACACACACCAGTGGCCTGTGTACCCATCCTACTACACGTGAGCTCCTGGGAAGACAAAGGCCACCCATATGGCAACCATACATATGGGGCTTACAGTCTATGATCAGTAGGGCTTGTGGAATTCATTTCTAGTTCCAATTCAATCATCAACTTGCTAACTGACTGGACAATTCACTTACCTTCTCTTTTACTATTTCCTCATCTGTAAAATGGGAACAGTTGCCTCCCTTCCCATGCAGAAGATACACAAAAAACACCCAGAAACCTCTAAAACTCCTACCAATGCAAAGCATGGTGAGACAACTGCTTCAACGACCATCCCCGGCACTGAGAGGCAAACCTCTGGGGACCCTTGCTCTGAAAGGTCCTGACTGATCTGATGAAAATGGTACCTACACAGCCAAAGAATCCTCACTGGGAAGAGCAACCAATTTCAGCCTCAAGCGTAAATGCCAATTGGTATAAAGCATACACAGTCATAGCCTTTTCAACAGCCATTTTTCAAATAAAATGTAAAAAGAGTGAGATAACTCATGCTCAAATCATTAAGAGTAAGGAGTTGTTTTCTCGCCTCCAGCTCCCAGCTGCCCAGAGTGAGGGATGCGTCCCAGGGCTGTTGGGACCTGCGGTCTCAGACTCCTGCCCTCCCCCAGGGACGACACACAAACCCTTCTTGTTCTCTAAGAGGCATTCTGTGCCATCCTCTGAGCCACAGTAGCCTCCCGATCTTGTTTACCAACAGCCCTTTGCATGGTTCTAATCCCTTCCCCCTCAGTAACACATCCAGCCTCACCTAAACACAAACAAAACTACACAGTGACTCCAAATTCACAATTTCTATTAAAAGTGCAGAGAAGGCTATTTTTTTGCCCCACCCCACCAAATCATCCAGCTACTTAGAAATTACTTTCTCAGGTGATATTAATAAACATTAATAAAACATCTAGGTAAACAGAATACTTTTCTGCTTTAAGATTTTTTTTTAACAGAAAATGGGATTAAATACTTCTCCTCTATAGTTTGTCAATCCGGGTGGCAAGTTTTGTTTCCAGTCCACCCAGGCGAAACTAGAAGAGAAGGCATGGTTCCAAAGACTTGCCCAAGCCCACTGGCAGTGTCAAACAGGCGCACCTTGGATGGCCACTGGACATGAATGGAGAGCATATACTGCAATGAATGCAAAAGGATCAGAACTTTAACAATGATCTGTCAAGTTGAATATACTTGCCCAAACAAAACTATTTCTTAAAAACCAGAATATAAAATGCCCTCTGTTCCAAATTAATGACATGAAAACCATGCAACAATGCAAAACCACTTGTCCTTCCTGAGAGGAGCCCATGTAACCTGACTCTTGTCACAACAGGGTTGAGTTCACAAGCAGAGACTGGAACGCAGGGCTTCTAAGTCAGCCAGCCTATCAAATCTTCCCCATTTGCTAGGAAAGTCATGCTGAAACAAAGAACATTTAATATGAAATGGTGTATTTGGGGCTGAAAGCTATTCCAATAGCTTTAATAAATACAGTCTATTTGGCAACTTCTCTCTGCCATGTCCAACACCTCTGACAAGTTCCTGAACAGCTATCTCAAGCGCCTTTCAGAATGAAACTGAAGATACTAGAAACCCCAGTACATACAAACTGGTGAAAACTGTGTCATGTGACCCAATTTTAAGCGCCAGGATTTCAAACTATGTCAAAGGTTATTTTACAACAAATATTTTCAAGAGAAAGAGAACTACTCCTTATCCAAATGTCTGTCAAACATACACACAAAACTTTAGCTGCAATTTAAGCAGCCTAAGGGACATACCAAGTTTTTTTGATCTGCATGAAATATTCTGGTGATTTGAACAAAGTCAGGAATTCTATATTTTCTTATTTAAGCTATAAATATCAAGCTATAATCTTGTCCCAATCTCCACTATAAAAGAGTTTTTAAGCACCACCTAGAGACACCTGAGCAAGCTCCATAAGAAATGCAAAAAAAACAATTACCCCAAGAAAGAACAGGTAAAAGTCAGTAAGTTAACTCAGCACATTAAACTTGGGTACCGGTAGGACAGCTGAGAGAATGAAAAATGGGCTTAGCTCAAAGTATAAAATAAGGCCCACTACCCTTGGTAGGAAAGGAGAAACTCTTAAAGGGATTCTTAACAGCTAAGACAGGATGCTACTTACTTCCTCATTAAATAGTTTGCTAGTTTCTTTTTTGATTGGGTCTATTAGCTGGACTTGGCCTGCGGAAAAGCCCACTAGGAGAGAGACACTTTCTGCTGTGGCTGTTAGGTGGTTGAAGTCATGACAAGTAGGCTGTGTTCCTTTGTATATCCTTTTATCTATTGGTTTACTCAAGTCAGCAGCCTGGAGGAGAAAGAGAAAAATACACACGGTAAACAGCACATTGAGATGAGAAATCTAAGTCATACTATTTTATACTCCTTTATGATGATGTTCAATCTTAAAAACAAAGGTATTTAAAGTATTCTTTTCAGTTTTTAGCATTTTATAAAAGCACTTTCACATACCTTAGCCAATCTGGTAATATCAGACTACCCATATTAAGTTATTACTGTTACTTTTGCAACATATTCTTCTTCAAATATGTGTAAAAAAGATTCCTGGACTTCAGGAGGGAAAAAATCCTCAAGCTACTAAATTCAGTATTTGCAAAATGTATTCCAAGCATTTTCTAACAGAGTAATTCTAACCACATAAAAGCTCAGCTTCCAAATATATCTACAGCCCCTAAGTTACCTGAAGGGCAGTGACTAAAAATGGGGTCCCCAGACCAGTGGTGGCAGAAGCAGCCCCTGGAAACTCGGGTGTACAAGTCCTCAAGCCCCTCCCCACTGCAGGTGACTCTGATGCCCACTGAGGTTTGGGAGCCACAGCCCACTGTCAGCAGGCGCTCCCTCACCAGCCACAGTCCCTCTGCTGCATAAGCTTTCAGGTAACTTGCACTTACAGTACATGCATTATCTTAATCCTTACAATGTTCCTTCAAAGGAGATAATTCCTCCATTTTGTGGATGAGAATATAAGTTTACAGAAGTTAAATAACTCAGCCAAGATCAACATACCTACCTAGTGAGTGGCAGGACTGGATGTGAAACCCAGGTCTGTTTGACCATAAAGGGGACAGGGAGGACATACACCCACACACCCCAGTGTCAAAAGCAAATGACTTCTGACTTGGGCTAAAAGGTATTTTTCAATGAATGTGCCTCTCCCTTTTAAAACAGGATTCTTTTCTTCATGAGAAATGTTCTGGGAAATCCCTCCCACTGTTGTGTTAAAATCACAGGGGCAGACAACTCTCGGTGCCGAGGATGTCCTTTAAAACAATTGCTGCAGCCCTGTGCGCGGATCCGGGGCTCACAGTTGCAGTCCTCTACTGCCATCCCCTGCAGTAGGTTCTGCCTTCCAAAGAGGACTGTGGAGCTGCACTGAGTACTCCAATGTTTCGTCTTTCAAGTAACAAATACAAATACTGATCAGAAAAGAGGGCTTCAAAATTACAAGCATCTTTGAGCACACCGAGCACCTGAGCATTTGGAAGTCTGCACCTGGTATTGCAGGGAAGCCCCAGGGCAAACGAAGGAAGATACTCCCAGTAGGGACTCTCCCGGCCTCACCTCCACTAAGATCGAAATGAGAATCTGTTCTCTCAACCTCAGGGGACTGTCTGTGGGATGAAATAAGAGAGTATATACATGAAAGAGCCATAAAAAGTGTAATATGAAGTACAATACAAAACAAAAGGAAGTCCCACTTGGAGCAGGCGGGAAAGGGGTCAGTGGAGAGGGAATCACGTGCTGCACAAGGGGGAGCTGTTCAGCGGAGGTCGAAGAGCGAGCCGCTCAGTCTGCAACAAGTGCCCAGCAAGCCGCAGGAGGGAAGTGGCTGCTGGGCTGGGCCCTAAAGGCAGGGAAGGAGAAGCCTAGCTAAGGGACCACAGCAAACTGTATCAGGACAAAGGAAGACATCCACAAAAGAAGACATATCTCAAAATATAAAATAAAATACACTAGCAGCTAGAGACAAAAATAAAATCTGAAATATGAACTACTGAATTATAACGTGATCTCTTTATCAGCATACATTAACTCCAGAGACTTTGTTCTTAAGTTTGCTTAGGGAACTTCCTCTTAAAAGGATATACCTAAAAATATGCACCAAAATATAAAAAGCAATCCAAAGGCAAGCCAAAAACCAGCAGAAAAAAAACATAGTAGTATCAATTAAAAGAGCAAAAAAACACAATGGTTCTATAAACAACAGAAAAGTAAAAGGGCCTATTTTTCCAAGTATTGCTGATAGCTGAGAGTTAAACTTATGGACGGATACCTTACATAAAAACTACACTAGCTGCAGTTCTGGGTATACTTATTGTACATCTTTGCCCCCTAACATGGAACTTGACCGATATATTGTCATCTGTAATTAGACCATACATAAACACACATCTGAAGTATTTTAAATGCCATTTGAAAGACTATTTTCACTCTTAAAGCATATAAATATTTCAAAAACATCTCGTTTACTAACTTGTTTAACAAACTTTCTTCCTAGATCACTGTTAAAGTGTACCAGTCCATGAATAGCTTACTAGTCTGCAGTCAAAATTAAATAGAGACTGGGAATAAGCATTTATAAACTTTTATGGCAATATGACAGAGTAATTTTATATCTTTGAATCTAAAAATAAAAAATTCTGCATGTCATTTTCAGTTTCTTTTTCTAGTAATTTTTTTTTTTTAATCTTACAAAAGTATCAGTCCAGACAGACTGGGCATTTTAAAAATAGGTCCTTCCACACTGGTGGGAAAAGCACTGTCCTAAAAGGCACGAAGCAGACCTTGGTCCAAGGAACACTGAGAATAGCTCTTACGTAGGGTCATTCCCCTCGGTAACCCCCAATGGCTGATGGCACTAGAACACCAAAAGGCTGACCAGGCAACATTTCACCTACACCAAGCAGGAATCCCTGTGAAACCTGAAGTGACCACTCGGTTGTGTACCCACAAGAACTTATGCTTCTGTGAAACTGTGGACTGCATCATAGGTGCCCGAGCTTTCTGGGGCCCACGCCCATCCTGAGGAAAGTCAGGACTACTGATGTCAGCCTTCATTTCAAACAGCATGATCTCCAACTCATCCTGTCCTCTGCTCCACATCCAATTACCAAGTTATGTCTCTCTTTCTCCTATGTTGCTGTCCTATTTCCTCTTCTTCTTCCTTTTGTTTTGGGTGGGGGGTACTAACCTGTACTCTTTGAGTTCACACACCTTTTTAGGAGCAGTAGTAAAACTACCTAAGTCAGCCCCTCTTCCTCCCATGGGGTTATCAGCACCTGCTGGGTGGCCCAGGTAAAGGCAGTCTGGTAGAAGAGCCCAGGCTCTGGCACCGGGCAGGCCTAAGTTCAAACCTTGCCTTGTCTCTTGGTAGCTTGCTGGCCTTGGGCAAAGGTGCTTGTTTCCTCTCCCAGAGCCTCAAAGAACAGAGACCCCTAGCTCCCCTGAAGGGAGTGGTGAGGCTGGCAGATATGGACATATATAGCCTAGAGCACAAAGAGGCCTTCAAATAGTAGCTGCCCATTAATGATTTGTCCCTGTCACATCCCACCTCTGGTCAAATCCACCGGAGGCCTCCTAATATCCACCCCAACTGCGTGTCACACTGTACCCAGCAGTCGTGCCCTCCCTGATCTGCCCTTTCCCTCCTCCCTACCAGCAGCACCAGCTTCTGCCTACTGAACATTTCCTATGCACCAGGACCTTCATGCTCATTTCACTCAATCTCACAGCCACTCCTCAAAACCAGCACTTACATTATCCACATTTTACAGCTGAGGAACCTGAGAAGGCATTAAAGGGTCAAGGGCCTGTGCTCACCGCTCTGCACTGCCTTGCCACTCCATTTGCTTGCGCTCCACAGTGCACATCTTGTGTGTGGTGCAGGCACAAAGCCTTTCCTTCCTGGCTTTATTAGGCCACCCTGTCAGTTGGGATGGTCTCCTCTGCCCACCTCCCAGGAATCTTGGCCATGAGTGTTAAGTCCTGCCACACTCTGGGCTGGCTCCTTTTTCTCAATTTTCAAGTACTTAACTTGCTCCACAAAATTTAGTATTTAATCATTTATACGATTACTGTATTTTGTCACCATCAATTATAATACAAAATTACCCAAAAAAACTTTAGAAGAACTTCTTTACTAAACAGTCATCATTCCATAGTTTCACAAAATTAGATTTTTGTTTTCCAGCTTTCTGATGGATTCTGCATAGATGGGGTTACTGACACTTTGGGAATTTTTCGATGCTCCTGCATCCTAATTATTGCCAATTATCTGAATTCTTAAAGATGAATTTACAGCAGAACCAATTTATTAAAAACCCTTACCTATTTTAAGAATTAGATCATATTTGGTTATTCAGCCCCTACAGAGACTGGTATGTCACAGATGTACAGTATCTGTTGAATGAATGAAACTGCAATTGTTCCAAAGTGTTTCAGTTGCAAGATTACATTTTATGATTGTGTTCATTAGTTTCTGTATAAGGAGATGATTACAAATAATTTTTCAGTGTTTCACTCTCAACAGGAAAATTTTAAATGATGGTCTAAAAAGTCCTACTATTCCTAAACAGCACTGGTTACCAAAATCTTTGACCAGTCAGTACAGTCCTTGACCAAACTAAAATGTCATGTTTCTCTTTCCAGCATTAAAGGTGTGCAAAAGAAACCCTTTGGTTCCAGCTCACACCTTCACCCCAGGTCGCCACCTGGCCTGCAGGGGAATGCTGCTCAGCCAATGGGAATGCAGAGGAGGGACTTGAACCTGTGAGGGTCTAGCCCACCAAAGGAAAGGGGCCCCCTCAGGCTCAGTGGGCCTACTCTACAGGCCAGGGCTTTGGTGCTCTGTCAGTCAGCAGAAGAACTCAAAAAAGGCACACCAGCTTGTGCCAAGCCACGCTCGTGGGAACCTGTGACTGGATACTCCTGAGTGCCTGGGCGCATCTGATGTGGTACGGAAAATAACTCAGAAGGGTCTCCTCTGAAAAATGTACATCAGATTATGATATATCAGGTCATGATATGATATGGGGGAGCAATGTAGGTAATACAGGTGGGCTTTATTTTCCCTGACTGTCACATTCTCCACCCCCCGCCCCCACCATCTGAGAATCACCTCAGAGAGAACCATTCCCCAAGGTCTTTTTCCTGGCATACGAACAGCTGCCAAATACCCAAGGCCAGAGGCTTACCACAGCTACAGCAAAGACTGCTCTCTTCTTCTCAAAGCCTGCTGCTCCCACACTTTCCTAAGTCACTCCCATCCTGAATGGGTTAATCCAGAAGCACCAGAGCAGCCCCAGTGGCACAGAGGGTCTCCATCGTGGCACTGGGGAGTCAGAAGAGAGCTCATGCAGTGCTGCCTCTTAGCATCCTCGTTACAGCATCATGGATGACCCAGTGAAGGGCCAAGAGTGAACACAGACTTACTTCCCAGGACCACAAAGGGTCACCTAGCTGGAAAGAAGAGGAACAACTGGAATCTTAACTGAAGGCTTGGGATCCAAAATAAGCCACATTACAAAGACTGTTTCACAGTTTTTCTTGGGGGAGCCTTTTGCCCACGGACAGGGGCTGGTCCAAACCTAACGGCTCATCTTGGCTGAAACCTGGGGAAACACCCAACCTTCCAAATCACAAGAATGAAGGAAGTGAGACTCTGACCACTCAGAGCTCAGATATATTCACTTTATGAACAAAAGTTAAATGTACTATTTTACCAAAATTTTCCTCAACACAGTGGAGAATAACCTAGCTCTAATGACAAAAATACCAAACAACGATTTTCAAACACCTTCAGTGAGCATACTTCACACGCAGGTAAATGGTTTAGCACTGATGATCAGCTGTACAGCATTGCACAGATGCCAATTCTACAGTCCAACCCACCTGCCCTTGAAGTAGAAACAAAACCAGGCTCATCTTGTGAGACACCCACACAATCCATATTTCTGTTTCTTCAATTCAATAGTTACATGCAAAATATCTACATAATTGGCATTAATGGTATTTAAAGAGTGTAACACTTATTTTTTTAAAAGTGCTAGTAACCATAATGTTGCTCATGTAATTGTAAATTAATGATACCAAAATAAAAAAATAAAAATAAAAAATTTTAAAAAGCAGAGGTGTTAAGTCAGGTTTGGGATCACTTACCACAGGAGGGAAAAAAAATGTCAGTCAATTGTATAGTTTCAGTGTCTCAAACAGGACAGAAACTTATTTGTCTTATTCACTGCTCTATCTCCAACACCCAGCAGACAGTCTGGCACATAGAAGGGATCATTAAAAATGTACTGCAGAAAAGAAACAGTTCTGAAAATGGAGGGAAAGAAAAGTGAAGTGATAGGAACTAGAAAAGACCCACAGTTAGACATATATAGGAGCAAATATACGATCCTTTTGCTGACCAAAATCCTAATGACTAACGTCTTCTTGGGTATCCCTCTGTGAAAGAAAACCACTGCTGTCAGCAAATACCAGTCAGTCACTTTATGGTTTACAAAGCTCCTTCGTGCATCAATTCTTCTGAACCTTGTGACAAACTTGTGCCCTATGTACTATTGCCCATCCCATTTTATAAACATGGAAACAGAGTGAGTGTCAAGAGGAAGCAAATGATGGAATCCAGGCTGCCTGAATTCCAGCCCTGTGCTGCCCCTCCTATGCCACGCTGCTGTGCTGGGAAGCTGACAAGACAGCATCTGAGGTAGCACCGCATTCTAAAATTCTGTCGGTGTGTGACTGCATGCTCCTATGCTTGCTGCAGTGGGAATCAAATATTCCAGCCTTGCTCAGTTTGGCCCAGATTCCAGAACTGACTCCTCAATGCTTTGCATTGCAGGGCTGTTTTATTAAAATGGAGTGATAAACCAAAGTCCCAAGCACTGCCTGACACTTAAGAGGTACTTGGGAAGTTAGTTCCCCTTGTTTAAACTAGAATTACTCCTTCTGCATACATGAAGACTTGCTGCTTATCAAAGGGGCTTTGAAAATTCTCACCATTCTTAATATGGTCAAAGAAATATAAATAAGGAAGAATGGTGGCATTTCTTTCTACCCTGTTTCCTGGAGAAAGACAACAGCAGAAGCCAAGTTTAGGGCATGTTTTTCTTCAGACATGATTTTCCAAAACAAGACGGCACCTTCCCTCTCGTAGCTCCCGTGCCTCCTTCATTCTCAGACATACTGGCCGACGCCCACACTGGCACCGGCCCTCCAGACCTATTCCCGTCACTGACACAAATCGTCGGTGTGCCACCTGGTAGTGTGCTTCTGCTGAGCTCGGACCCTGGAATGAGCATCCGCCACTCAAATTCTAAAGCCCCACTCACGGGCATGGCAGCAGCAAGGCCATGAGAAGTGGGTCAGGGGACTCCATGGAGGGAGAAAGAAGGCAAGGACAGAAAGCCAGACACCACCAGCATACAGGCAAGTGAGATACAAAACATGAGGGGTGTCCCCATTATGCACTCCCAAGACAGGAAGAGATGCAGTCACAAAATGCATAAAATGTGTTCAGTGGAGTTTTCACAGCAATGGTCTGTGGAACTTTTTGCTGTTCCCTGAAAAAAGGCTTCTCACAGGAGCCGGTGAGGCTCCTCCTTTGGAGATCTGCCTTGGGGGTGGGGGTGGCCGCCTGGAAGATGCAGGGCAGAGAGGACATCAAACATCTTCTCCCTGTTCCAGTCAAATATCTGCTGAAATAACAAGCTTCTGTTGTTATCATGTGTCATTTTTTCCCAAGGCAGCCTGGCACTGTTAGCTATGTAAAGTCTTTTCTTTTTCCCTCCAAGTAGTTTTTAAGAATGAGAATGAGCAAGTGGCTAAACTACAACATCTCTGCCATCTCTCATTGTCTTATGTTGCACTCCACGTTCAGGTCAAGTCTCAGCACAACGCGGAACACTACAAATGGCTGTTGTGGCGCATCCTATAGGCTAATGAAATACTGATTTCTTCATTACAGAAAAACTATGAATAAACATTATATAAATTCAATTTGCACACAGTCTAACACCAGGTCTCATCACATCAAAATGCTGACATATTCAAATGACCTATTTTTATTAAATTTTCTGTTTAATATGCATAAAAATATGCATTCCTTTTCCTAAGAGAATACCAACATGTCAAAAGGAAGAAAGGACAAGATGTTTTCATTTCTGCCAAAAATACTCATTTCAAATTCTTAGAATATAATTTTTTAAAGTTCCCTCTGGAAGGGGTCTTTGGGGAGAATTCTATGACCTTGTGAAAGTGTTTTGACAACATTGGTAAACTAAAGATCATGCCAAGGCAGTGAGAGCTCTGTATGTGGCCTACGATGCTACCGCTCTCCTGACACTGAGATTATCCATGAGCTTGCGTCTGACACAGCACATAGATGATTTTTAAGTTTTCCAATTCAAGTTGCTGAGTAACACAAGCAACTATCTGCAGAGGAGCTCCCACTCTAAGCAAAAAAGCCCCAAATCCTCAATTGTGTAGAGGCCCTGAAATTTTCCAACCCTCATTTCCTCCTCCTACACAAAAACTGAGGCCCAGGGGGGGTAGTGACATGCCCAAGGTTTCAGAGCTTAGAACTGTGTTTTTGACCACATGAAGCTACCCTTTCAATCACTCAGCTTCAACTGAAGCAGTGAAATGAACTTAATCTGTAACACATGAAAGTTTTTAGAATGACACTGAAATATACCAATAATTTTACATAAAATGACAGCATTTTGGAGCCAGTACACAGCTGTTTTTGAAGCAAGGGAGCTAGAGAGAATGAAAGAACACTCATCTTACAAAATGAAGGGAGATCAACCAATCTGGTAGCCAAAATACTCGATTTGGCCTCTGTAATTCAAACAGCCTCTGATCCAGCCAGGCCTCAGCTGAAGAAAGCAGCCTCAGATCAGTGAACGTGACAGAGAGCTGACTATTCTAAACACAGTTAACTGTGGGCGCTCCTTCACTGGAAGTTTACAGCGTCACTGGAACTGCTCCGCTTGGCACTAGTATAAGTCATTTCTCATGTGTACCTTATCTCCCAGCTAATCCAAAAATTTTAGGGCATAACTATTTCATAGGTGACCACTCAGACATTTGTGATATTTTAACCCACCACAGTAAAAAGCCCTTTGAAGCACCTACAATGTACCACACACTGGTGTAGGCCTAGTAACACAGTAACGAGTAACACTGCCAGTTTCAAAATGAGGATCAGTACGACTGGCACATCCAGGAATGTGAAGAGGCTGGCCTCTCCTAAATACTGCAGGAGTGTAAGCTGGCACAGCCTTTATGCAGGGCAATTCAGCAACATGTAGCAAAAGCTTCCTTTCCTTTGAACACAAATACAACTCCTAGGAATGTATCCTCAGACAACATTTTTCAAGTGTGTTAGCTATTTGTAATAGCCAAAAACTGGCCCAACACAAAAGTCCATCGACAGCAGGTTAAACGGTGGGCTACACACAGAACACTATTCATGGTATACCTTGCACTGAGAACAAACATGGATAAATCTTGAAAAATTATTCACATGAAGTTCAAAAATAAGGAAAACTAATCTGTGTTGCTGCAAGTGAGGTCAGTATGGGGAAGAGGTCACAGAGGCAGCTCTGGGTGAACAGGAATACTGCTTCATATCTGGGGTTGATTCTACTTTGTGAAAAGTTGACAGAGCTTTACACTTATACATACTCCTGTTTGTATGTTATCCTTAAATTTTAAAAAATTTCAATGAGCAAACACATGTACAAAGATGTTTTGTTTTTAACAAAACATTATTAATATCCTGTGTTGTCCAAAAAGGAAATGGGTATATATATCATGTAGCCATTTAAAATTAAGATATTTACTTATAAATAAATAAGCAAAGAAGGACATTATAGACTTTTCCTTAAGTGAAAATGCAACAATAAAAAAAATAGGATTCTGTGCTCACTTAGGCAGTACATATACTAAAATTGGGGTGATTCAGAGAGTAGCATGGCCCCTGTGCAAGGGTGACACTCAAATTCGTGGAGTTCCATATTAAAAAAAAAAAAAATTCTAAAGACAAATAATAGAGAAATCTTAAAATTGTACATACTGTAGTCATATTGCTCGTAATAATAGTGTATTGTTATTTTGAACTTATAGAAAAGAGCAACAATGTTAACTATACATGAATATCATTAGGAACCGAGATTCTCCACATAAGGGATATAAATGTAAAATCATTAATCTTAAATTTGATTAGGAAAGACCAATATGAATTCATGCGTTTTTTTTTCTTAAAAAAGAAAAGCTGACAGATCCAATAAAGGGTTGACATCCAAAACATATAAAGAGCTCATGCACCTCAAAAAACAAAAAGCAAATAATACAATTAAAATATGGTCAGAGGAGCTGAACAGACAGTTCTCCAAAGAAGAAATTCAGGTGGCCAACAGACACATGAAAAGATGCTCCACATCACTAGTCATCAGAGAAATGCAAATTAAAACCACAATGAGATATCACCTCACACCAGTAAGGATGGCCACCACTGAAAAGAAAAACAACAACAAATGTTGGTGAAGATGTGGAGAAAGGGCACCCTCCTACACTGCTGGTGGGAATGTAAATTAGTTCAACCACTGTGGAAAACAGTATGGAGGTTCCTCAAAAAACTCAAAATAGACATACCATTTGACCCAGGAATTCCACTCCTAGGAATTTACCCTAAGAACGCAGGAGCCCAGTTTCAAAAAGACATATGCACCCCTATGTTTACTGCAGCACTATTTACAATAGCCAAGAAATGAAAGCAACCTGAGTGTCCAAGAGTAGATGAATGGATAAAGAAGATGTGGTACATATACACAATGGAATATTATTCAGCCATAAGAAGAAAACAAATCCTACCATTTGCAACAACATGGATGGAGCTAGAGGGTATTATGCTCAGTGAAATAAGCCAGGCAGAAAAAGACAAGTATCAAATGACTTCACTCATCTGTGGAGCATAAGAACAAAGAAAAAAACTGAAGGAACAAAACAGCAGCAGACTCACAGAACCCAAGAATGGACTAACAGTTACCAAAGGGAAAGGGACTGGGGAGGATGGGTGGGAAGGGAGGGATAAGGGGGAAAAGGGGACATTATGATTAGCAGACATAATGTAGTGGGGGCACAGGGAGGGCTGTACAACACAGAGAAGACAAGTAGTGATTCTACAGCATCTTACTACACTGATGGACAGTGACTGTAATGGGGTATGTTGGGGGGACTTGGTGATGGGGAGAGTCTAGTAAACATAATGTTCCTCATGTAATTGTAGATTAATGATACCAAAATAAAAAAAAATTTAAGAAAAAAAAAAGAAAAGCATGTTTTAGCTCTGTCTAGTAAAAAGTTACAGAAGTGATGACTAAATAGCAATAGGAACTTGTAGAACCCAGACTGTGCCACAAAAACTATGTCACTTAAAAGTTACTAAGTTTCCAGAGCCTTGATACTGGAAGTGGGGCAGGAAACAGACAAGATGAATCTGGAACATGCCTTTATACTTCTGAGCAGGAAAGCTATCAAAGCCTACCAAAGTTGGGTCCAAAAGACTCAGGAGGCAAAGGTGAGGGACTACTAATGGCCAAAAACAGGGCAATTTAAACATCAAAACAATACTATAGAATTTTCCTAGAATAAAATAAGAATCTGAGTTCACACTAATATCAATAAGCAGGGAGAAAAGGAAGCTCTCCCTTACAGTACACCAACACCCAATAAATGTAGAAGGAAAGGGTAATGGATTGAAAACTACCATTTTACAACCATTGCGGTAATACAGTAATAACTGATTCAGCCAAAAATCTCCAATGGAACTAAAACTTGTATACGAAGGTTTGATGAGAAACACAATAGTTGTGTAATGTCTCAAAGAATTCCCTCATAAATTACATATCAATCACAAAGAGAAAACAGAACTTTACAATGGATTCATTTAGCAAACACAACCTTAATCCATGTTAACATCATCAATATGAGAGCAAATCAACACCATGGGCCTCCTGCTCTGTTGCTCTGAGGACGAAACATCGATTGTGTGGTATGCCTCCCAAAATGCAGACCATGACTCTAATCATGAAAAAATATGAGACCAATCCAAATTGAGAGAAACTCTGCAAAATAACTGGTCTGAACTCACAAAAATTGTCAACATCAAGGAAACAAAGACAAGGCTAAGAACAGGTTTTGACTGAACAAGACTAAAGAGCCGGCAGCTAACTGCAGTGTGAACCTGAACTGGATCCCAACCAGGGGAAAATGGCTATTAAAGGGTGGCTCTTGGGAAACAGATAAAATTTTAAAACAGATAAAATTTTAATGTGAACTGTAGATTAGAGAAGAGGAATGCATCAATGTTATATTTCTGATTTTGATAAATGTACTTGTGACTGTTCAAGTGAAAATCCTTGCTGTTGGAAAACAAACAAGTTTATATGGACAAATGGGCTCACGTGATTCCTACAACTTACTCTCCAATGATATGTATTATATACATTCATGTCCACACATGTAGAGAGAAGGGAGAGGGTGCGGGAGTGTAAGGATAGATGATGGGGAGCACACAAATGATAAAACAAACAGGCAAATTTTAAACAATCAATCTGGGTGATGGCCATATGGGAGATCTTTGTACTGTTCTTGTCACTTTTCTGTAAGTGTGATATAAGCAAAACAATTTTTTTAAGAGAGACTTAGAGGATGCATACTAAATACAATGTGCTATACTTGTTTGGAAACAAATTTGAATAAACCAACTATAAAGTAACATTTGTGGTACTGGTTACATGAATCTACACATGGGATAAAACTGCACAGAAGTACATACACACACACAAATGCATGTGAAACTGGTGAAATCTGAAGGAGCTCTGTCAATTTCCTGGTTTTAATACTGTACTACAGTTCTGCAAAATTTATCACTGGGGAAAATTGGGTGAAGGTACATTGGCCCTGTGTGCAAATTTTTTGCAACTTCCTGTGAATCTATAATCATTTCAAATTAAAAGGTTAAAAATAAATTATGTAATTAAAAAGATCCTTACATCAAGAAACTGTAAAGATTTTATGAATATTTATGAATCTGTCAAAGAGCAGACTGTATTCAAATGTAAGTTTTTACATCTGAAAATGTTGTTTTATTTCCCCAAACACTCCATGTACTGAAGCACAGATGCGATGGCTGGGATTTGCTTTAAAATAATGCAGTAAGGGAGGTAACATGAAATGAGACAGCTGCATGTTGACAGCTGGTGAGGCTGGGAGGCAGGTATATGAAGTCCTTTATGCCAGTCTCTACTTTTGAGTAAGCTGGAAATTTTCCACAATTAAAAAAGTATAATTTTGTTTGGAACATGTATTTATTTCTATGCACACAGGTGCAAAGAAACCAATTTGAAAAGATATCCACCAAAATATTAAATATGGTTATTAAAAGAGGAGTAGGTAGCATTTATGTGACAATTTTTTGCCTTCCTTTCAAACTGCATCAAAAATTCTATATTGCTTGTTTAATTTTTTAAATAGAAAAAAAAAAAACAGGCCAAAAAACCAAATTAAACTATTTCAAAATTATTCTAGTATTTTAAAAGTATGTAATGGCCTAGCACAGGGTCGCAGAAAAATACATGCCTTCGTGAACAATAAATTCACCATAAAAGGAAGCTTACTGCAACATCAAGTAAATGCATGAGCCAAATGATAACAGCACCAACAGGTGAAGATACATTTTGCACTAGCAAAACCCTAAGTTTCACATGAATTAGGATGCTGGAGCCTGTTAGTCATGCTTTTGTGGCACCAGTGACATTACTCAAAGAGATGAGAAAGGACAGGAAAATTCTTTAAAGAGGCCAACCGCTCAGAGGGCAGATAAGGATGCCCTGGATGGTTCTATTGTTTCACTCTTCAAATAGTGCTACAATGTTAGAAGGGTTCACTGTGTGTTCCTAATTTGCTACAGTGGCAAATAAAGATATCTGTTCCCAGAGTCCTCTTTGGAAAATCCAATGTGTTCCAAGCTTACCTTCCAATTTTTCCTCTAATGTAGATTTAAAAATTGAACCCCCATCTTTCTCACAAGAACTGAACTGAGAATTATCATTAACCCATGCTTTTCTAGAGATTCTGAGAAAACTCAATCCTACATTATCCTTAATCCAGAAGAAATAGTAAAAGGTTACACAGTGGAATTTGTTTTTCTACAACAGTAATATTTTAGCATTTATAAGTCAAAATCTTGAGGCCTGAAATAAAAATATTAGGCACAATAGGGACAGTATCGTATTCAGTCGCAATGGGAAACAGTACTGTATTTCAAATGTAGGTTAACAGGCCAACAAGCTTGGAACTGAGTAAGTTCCACACTGAAGGCTGAAATCAAGAAGAACAGAAGTTAACATCAGGCAACAACTGCACATGTGCTTCACTCTGAGTACTAATCATTAATTATCTCATGTAATGAATCATAACTAGTCAAAAATTTGCAAACACTAGCTTAAAAAGCTAAAGCTATTCACAGAGAAGTGGACTGAAGAAGCAACTCGTTTCCCAGTGTGAATAATTCTGTAGTACATCTCTATACACAATAGTCTTATATGAGTGTACCTAAGTCTTACATACATGGAATCAGAGGATGAACAAGCTGGAGCAAAGCTTTTTAAAAAGTCACATTTGCTCTCAAGATGCTGTAATTTAAGAGAAAATAATTGCCTAAAATCATACAATCAGTTCACACTGCAGCTAAACTTGGGGCTCTGGTCTCACTCCTCTGGGTGCTCTAGACCTTGTAAACGCAGGAAAAGCACTTGAGTCACCGAGAAATGCAGGAAAAGCTACTTGGAGTCTTCTTGCTTCTACAACAGACAGTAAGAACTAGTTATCAAAACTTGGTATGATATTATTTATAACAGAGAGTAAAGAAATACAGAAGACTACAAAACTCATTAAGTTTAGCATAAGCCAAATGACACTTTTAGTTGGGGCAAAGTTCATAGATATGTTTCAACTCTGCTAGTCTTCTCTAGGCTGAGAAGGGAGTTGCCTAGCTCTTGATGAATCTCAAGCTGGCTGTGCCCTAAGCAACTAAGGCCAAAGCCCACTCCACAGCTCTTTCCAAAGCCCCTGTCTTCCAGAATATCTTCCATCTGCAGCAGAGCCAAATGCCCACTAATCAAATTCTGGCCAGCAGGGATGTATGAAAAATTTGTATGCAAATACAAAAAGAATGCATTAAAAACAGACATCAATTTTAAGCCAGGCAGGATAGATCTTGAAAGCTAAGAAATGCAGGCCAGCAGCTCAGCTGGGTGGTGCATAATGGCTGTGACAAAGGCTGAGACTCCAAATACCAGCAGGATGGCTACAAACCAAAGGAGTCCTCAGAGTGGCACGGAAAGAGCTCTGGCCTCTCCCCACGTGGAGTACTGCACTAGATCTGTCCTTTCGTTTAAGAGACACACAATAGTATAACATCCCCAAATCTCCTTGCTGTCCACAGCAAGTCTGAGCATTTGTGCTGTTCTCACAAAGTTCTCGCATCTCAAGCCCCATACATGAATATCTGGCAGTGAGAAACCATAGCGCACCCAAGGGCCCCAAGGAAAAAGCGCATGGCACAGCACACAGCCAGCCAGGGCCCGTCCTGGTGCAATACAAGGCTGGTGCTCAAGCCCAGGACTGTCCACTCCAGAAGACCACTTTCCTTAGTCACGGATTCACTTCTTCTGCCTGAGTCCCTGGCAAACTCTTTGATTTAACATTTTTACAGGACCAGAATTATTTCTCTACATGACTCCTGTATCAATCCTATCCTCCTAACTTGGGTAACAAAAACACTGAATAGTGCGCCATTTCAAAATTACAGGAAAAGCCCTGGCTGAAAACCTAACTTACACTCTGCGGGGCGGTTAGGACCACAGACGGTATGTATAGGCTTGACTCCAGTTCTGCCATTCCTAGCCCTGTGAGCTCCAACAGCTACTCGCCTTCCACACTACCATTTCTACAGAACAGGAAAATGGGGGTGATACAACAGGTCCTACCATATACAGTATTTGAGGATACAGGAGTTAAAATATGTAAAGTGATTAGAAGAGTACCCACACAAAGTGCTATGAAAGTTATCACTATTACGTATATAATATCAATTTACATGTGCTAATGCATTCAAATTAAGTTAGCACAGTGAACAGGGAAACAAGCATTTGATTCCTCACAGGCATTTAAAAAATAGATCCTTCTATTTAGCTACTTGTCCAAACACATGTGCATAGGGGGGGTGTGTGTGAGGGTGTTGAAAGTGAGAGGGGGGAAGGTCAGTGAGGTAAGAGGGAGCACCCAGCCTAAATAACATGCCCCCCCCTCACCGAGACGGCGCTGTCCCCTGGGTCAAAGCAGTGCTCCACCAGCTGGTACTTGCTCACTTCACTTTCATAACACAACTGGGCTGAAGCAAAGCCAGCGAAGTTACTTTTTCCAACCAATTAAGATTTTACTAAATTCAATGTAGTATAAGTTGTAAAAATAATGTAAGTTCAAAGGCCAGAGCTGTGTAGTATACTGATTTATACCTCAACAAAAGCACAAGTTAATCTCTGAAACACAAATACGGAGTAGCACATGTGATGTGATGGCTAAATACTAAGAATGCCAAGGCTGGACTATAATCTCAAAGCCTCTTCTACCTCTCATTTTTCTGACACCTTTTAAGTAAACGAATATTAAGAAGAGGAAATAAAATACTCTATTTCTATTTTTGAAAAGAAGTTGATAGGTTGTTGCTTAGTATATGGAGTTAAGAACATGATGGGGGAAATCCAAACATATGGGTATTACAACCATTTGTGATATGACCCTGTGACAGCTGCATCATCACATGCCCTCTTTGAGAACAAAGGTTTATGTGAAAGGCAGTGTGGAGGCTAAGAAGGACAGGCTCTGGCACCTGAGAGACCCTGCTGAACTCTCACCCACCACTTACCAGCTGGGTAGCCTTGGCAAGTGACTGCATTCCTCAGAGCCTCCCTTTCTCATTCTATATATATAAAGCAGCAAAACACTACCTACTTCAGTGTTTGTGAGGATGACCCAATACACATAAAAACCTCTTGTTTAGTGCCAGCACAGAGTAGGTGTTCAATAAATCACAGCTGTGATGATACACAAATTAATAACTATTAAACAGCCAGTAACTTACTGTTTACTGTGAGGAGAGCTGAATGAGATCCCAGAAGGCAGTGGTTCTCAAATTTAGCACATCAGAATCCTCAGCTGGTTAAACACAGACTGCTGGGCCCCACCCACAGAGTTTCTGATTCAGTTGGTCAAGAGTAGGGTCTGGAAACCTGTCTTCCCACAAGTTCTAAAGATGCTACAGCTGTTGGTTGAGTACCACACACATGTAAGTAAGAGAACCACTGCTGTAAGGGGAAAGAGAAAGAGGAGTCTGACAGTTTTTGTAAATGTAAGAACTCAAATATTTAGGCAAGGGTATCGTCAAGTAGAAAGGTGAGATGGCACTTGGGTGAAGACAGAGACAAATAGACATAGCACATGTGCAGGAAAGACCCCAAGGCATCATCCTGACTTCAACTATCTGTGTGAGGCACCTCATCATGAAAAGCACACATTTTGAAGGAGCCACTGGCAGAGTAACTTTCTTAGTAGGCTCAGCTTGGATTTGATGGTTTTAGTAAAGTAAACCATTACAAATCTTGGGAAAGAGCCATAAAGTGACAAAGGCAACAGCAAGCAGAGATGGGACAATGGTTGAGTGGTATAGAAACAGGAAGAAAAGACTGGAAGCAGTGAAGGACCATCAGTGATTCCGGCGCAGGGGATCCCATCAGCTCTCTCCCACTGAGAGCACCCACTCTCACTACAGCCAGGACCTTCGGAACCTTCACCCGCTAGATGAATGATGGCCCATAAAGGGAATCTATTAGATATGAGAAAGAGATTTGAGAATCAAGCCCCATTAAACCCTATTATTTATTAGCTTGGCATTATCAGGCATTAATCAAAGGAGCTAAGAGATCTCAAAGGTGATTCACTCAAATGAGAGGAAAATCTCTTCTTGTTTTATATAACTTATCAAAACTTAAGTGTAGGGCATAATATTAATTAGCTTATCACTGCACCTATTGTTAATGATCTTATCAATCTTTATTTACCAACTGAAAATTCTGCAAGATTTGTTTCACAATCATGCTCACAAATAGACTGTACTTTAATCACTAATTTTTGGTCAACATTGTTAAGATAAAGATAACCGTGACTTACAATTAAAAAAAATACACACAGCTCATTGTTCTATACTCCTCAGAGTTCAGCAGAAAACTGCTGACAGATTATTCTCCATATAAGATTAAGAGATCAAGAAATCCTAAAATTGTTCCCCCCAAAGAAGGGGTGGTGGTGGGAGGCTTAAAACCCAATCTCACATCTTACACCAGGATAAATCTCAGCATAGCAAATATCAAATGTAAACAATGAAACCTAAGAAGTACAAGAAGAAACAAATGAGAATTAAAAAAAATAAAATAGGAAGGTTAAGTATGACCCAACCCGTAGCCATAAGAGAAAAGACTAATATGTTTATCTATTAAAAAATAAAATTTCCACCTAGAGAAAACCATAAGCAAAATCAAAAGACAACTGACAACAGAAACCGAATTGTCTGCAACTCAGATCATAGATTAAAGGCTAATTTACATAAAAGAGAGCATTCCCCAGAAAGTCTCTCACCCCCAAAAAAGACCAAAATCCTAGGAGAAAAATGGATACAGGATATGGACAACTCACAGAAAACACAAATGGCTCTTAACTATATGAAATGATGTTTAACTCATAGTACAACAAACACAAAACTACAGTATTACACGATTTTTCACCTGTCAAACTGGCAAAGATCAAATAGTAGTACACTGTGCCAGAAGCATTAATTGGTACTTGTGGAAGGCAATTTGAATATGTCTAACAAAATCACACACACATGCCCTTTGACCAGCAATTCCACACATAGGAATTTATTCCTCAGATATACTAGCACCACGGCAAAATGATATATATGCATAAGGTTATTACTCCACCATATTTTGTAATAGCTAAAGACTGAACACAACTTTACTGTCCATCAAAGGGGGAGGCATGGTACATTGGTAGAAATTGAATAGTGCAGCTATTAAGAAAATAAAGAAGCTCTTTACACACTGACAGAATAAGCTCCAAAACATATTTTATAAAACAAAATAAAAACAAGGGGCAAAACAGTGCAGATGCTAAAATTTGTATTTTTTTTCCTGAATTTTCCAAATTTTCTATCACAAACATACCCTACTTTTAACTACAAGGGTAAAAATATCTTTCCTTTTTACTGCAGCCAATGAAGGGAAAATTCCCATATGCAAACTTATAAATGATTTGAATGATCAACAGACTTTCCTTGTAAGAAAACCTTCAGAACTGAACAGATTTCTGTTTTCTTTCATGCCTCTACTTATTATCAGAACTAAGGTAAGATGTATGTATGGGAGAAGGGGGAGGTGAGGAATAAATTAGGGAGAAATGCGGTACACATAGCAGCGTGCTGTTCTTTACATACACTATCTCACAAAACATAGATGCAAAAGATCAGAGAGAAAGATTGATTTAAAATATTTAACCAAATACCAACTACATATAAGAAAATAGGCTTATAATTGCAGTCTACCTCATCAATAGACAAATGACAAAGTCACTTGCACATTTATCCATTCATTCAAATATCTAGAGTGCCCATAATGCATCAAAGGCACTGAGCTAGACACAGGGATTTCAGCAACAAATTAGATAAAATCAGCCCTCCTGAGGTTTCAATTTAGAGGTGGGGAGAAGAGGGGCAATAAATTTCAAATTGAAACTATTTTATTATCATCATGACTTGACATATGCTAGAGAGATGATCTGGTAGAGTAACAGACCTTACCTACTCTAGGGGTCCGGGTTGGAGGCATTGACAAAAAGAACCTATGAGCTCGGATGTGAAGGAGCAAGAGGAGTGGAAGCATCTTCACAGGTATAGGAAGCAGCACTTGGAAGGATCTGTGGCAGGAAGGGCTTGTCAGAGCTGCTGAAAGGCCAGTGGTCAGAAAGATGCAGAAAAGGGAGAGGATGCTGAGGTAACTAAGGCCAGCACAGGAGCTTATTTACGTCAATCTCTTCATCTGTAATGCTAAAAGCAATGAGAGCCAGTAAAAGATAACCCTGGGAATGACAATCAGATTCATATTTTAAAGATCACTCTGGCTCCTGTATAGAGAATAAATTATAGGGAGTGACAGTAAAACAGGACACCATCAGACGACTGCATGGTGCCCAGCTGAGATGAGTGAGGGCGACAAAAACACAAGTAGATGTATTCAAGATCTACTTCGGATATAAAACCAAGTTACCAGGTGGGGAAGGAAGAGGAGTAGAGGAGAAGAAAGTGTCATGGACAGCAATGAAATAGAAAACACGTAAGAGGGCCAAAAGGCAAAAACAAAACTACATTAAAAAGTTGAAAATAAAGGATAGAAAAGACATTCATGCAAACACTAACAAAATTAAGTTTTTTCCAATTCTCAAAATAGAATTTAGGGCAAAAATAGAGGTTAGAGTAGAGTAGAGTATACAAACACAAAGAACAATCTACAAAAATTAACAATTCTGAATTTAATAAAAAGCAAAAAGCAACAAAGAGAAATTGAAAAATTCAGAACCACAGGGAGATATTTAACATACCTGTCAGAATTTGATAAATATCAGTCATAAAAATTGTAAAGATATGGAAAATATGAACAGGACAATTTAGTCACACACATGCACATGTCACCCTGAGCCTCACAATTAGAGGGGATATACTCTTGGAACACTTTAGGTCACAAAGAAAAAGTCTCATCACATTTCAAGTAACTAATATCAAAAAACATATTCTATGACCATACAATGCAAATAAATTAATAACAAATTAAGCACTATAAATAGAAATTTTTAAATGCCTTCTTAGAAGCTCAACGGTTAAAGAGGGAATAAAAATGGAAAAAACAAAATATCATTTACATCTTACTGACAATATCACCACATATCTAACATATGGAAGACTTTTGTTAAAGCAATACTTAGGGGGAATGCTATAGCCTTGAGCACATCATTAAAAAGAAGGCGTGAAATTTACCCGAAGGAAACAAAATCCCTGATTCAAAAAGACATGTGCACCCCTATGTTTACCGCTGTACTGTTTGCAATAGCCAAGATACGGAAGCAATCTAAGTGTTCATCAGTAGATGAGTGGATTAAAAAAATGTGGTACGTATACACAATCGATATTATTCAGCCATAAAAAGAAAAGAAATCCTCCCATTTGCAACAATACGGATGCAACAACTAGAGGATATTATCCTCAGTGAAATAACCCAGGTGGGGAAAGACAAATACCATATGATTTCACTTATTTGTGGAGTATAAAAACAAAGCAAAACAGAAGGGACAAAATAGCAGTAGATTCAGACACTAAGAAGGGACTAGTGGTTACCAAGAGGGAGGGGTGGGTGGAATAGGGTGAAGGAGGTGAAGGGGATAAAAGGGCACAATAATTTACAATCACGATATAAGTTGGTCACAGGGATGGTAGTACAGCATGGAGAACACAGTTAATGATTCTGTAACATCTTCCTATACTGATGTATAGTAACCACACTAGAGGGGTTAAGGATTTAATAATATGGGTAACCACTGAACCGCTGTGTTGTATATTTGAAATCAACAAAAGATTGTATATCAACAATAATTTTTTTAAAAAGGCTTGAAATCCGTTTTCAATTCAGAAACCTCAAGAAAATAGAAAGGAAATAAAGGTAACATATTAACAAAACAGAAAACAAAGAAACATCTGATTCTTTGAAACAAAATTTTAATTGACAAAATCTTGCAACTCTGTTCAAGACAAAATTAAAAAAAGAATGATGGGGTTGAAGCTCTGCTAGTGATTGAGCCCAGCAGCTGCTTAAAAGCCAGAATCTTTAGTGCCCCAGCCACTCCAGAATAGGTCACAGCTCTACAAAAGGGAGCCACAGTTTCAAATCAGTGATGGCCATGTCCGTGACCACAGAACTGATGGCCTAGAAAGAAAAGGGCAACAGGAGAGAGAAAAGGAGCTGGCAAAAGTGACTATCAAGAAGCAGGATCTACAGCTGACAGTGACAGAGCTGGAACTTTGCTGGAGCACACGTTAGAATGAGGAAGTTAGAATGAGGAAGTTCTAACTTCCGCCTAAAAAATGGATTTGTGCTTTCAAGGGAATACACACTGATTTATTGCAATAAATACTTTTTCCTTTGGGGGGTGGGGTAAACAATTTTAGGAACAAAAGACACAGATACAGTAGACGTAAGATGGGAGTGAGAAAGGAAAAGGGAACAGGGCCATGTCGTAAGAAAATCAGTGAGGGAGTAGGTAGAGTGAAGCACTGAATGGCCAAAGAGAGGTGGGCCAGAAAGGCAGGAAGAGATTAAGTGTCATGACAAAGAGTATTTCAATAAACAGAAGATGATCAGCTGTGTCAAACACTGCTGAGAGGTCAAGGAAGTTGTGGGCAGCCTGGTGTTCCATGGATCTGGCAGCATGAAGCTGAGTGACCAGCATCCTGGAGAATCAGAGCAGTGGGAGCCCAGGTGACATGGGAGTGAAGGACAACCGTTTCTATCTGAAATTAGTAATTTTGGAGCTGACGCCATTCAGCTGATGGTAAGACCCAGCGTGTCACTACGGAAAGGGTGCCAGAAGTAGAGTACAGGAGGTCACTGGGGTGGACTTGGAAGCCAAGAAGCCAAGGTGCTTAATGGGTGTCCTGCAGTGGATAGGAAACCACCCAAGATGAGGGCAGAACTGGGGTGGAGAGGAAGGCTGTGAGGCAGGTACCTAAGTCTTCAGTGAGCACTGGTGGTCAAGAAGCCAGTCTACAGCCTGGAGAAGGAGAGATAGCAGCACGAATCCAAAGGGCAGTCAAAGGGGTTGCCAGGAGGAGCGGCAAACGGACCTATATCTGATCTGGTGCTGCACTTTGCAGTGTGGTAGTCAGGATTCCGCAAAGCTTTTCCAGCTCAACCTGTGCCCTACTCTGAGCTATCGGGAAATGCAAACTGCTAGAGCACCAAGGAAAGCCCTCAGCGTAACCACCACCACTTTTTAATTGGCTGAGCTAATACTGTCCTCCATTCTGCTAGCTACATGTACACCTATTTCAAACTCCTGAGGAAAGAAAAACACCATGTAAGGACCTGTGCAGTTCCTACAGTGAACCCGAGAGAAGACCTGGAAGGCAGCGTGTGAGCACTTTTTCCCACGACAACAGGATAAGGAAGATGTAGCTTCCAAACAAAGCTAGCTCAAGCAATAGACACTGGATGCAGCCTCCTCCAGGGTTAGCCCAGAACAACTCCAACAGCACAAGACTTGAGGCTGTGACTTATTTCTAAAAGTCTCTCAACCAATGCAAAAGGGGCTGGCAAGACTACCTCTGTGTGCCTGGGTAACTAACACTGATCAAATTGACTTGTGCCAAGGATTTTGAAAAGATATCTGATTTACTTAAAGGAAATCCTTAGAGGACTATAATCTCAACCATTTCATTCATCTAAAATTGAACACAATGTGCCTACTATATATAGGCACTGTGATGGACATGGATGAATAAGATGGTTTCTGCCCTCAAGACTCACAGTCTAGTCAGGGAGAGATTCAAACAAAAAATCACAAAATTATGTGAAAAGGTGGGAGGGCATTCATAGTAGTCAAACAGCAAGAGCAAAGGAAAGAGGTTTCTAGACCACGCAAGAGTACAATGCAGCCCAAGCAGTACTCAATGCACTAACTACAGTGTGCTGAATTCCTACTTTACTGATTCAACTCACCACTCGTTCTTCTCAAGAAAATAACTGCATCTATCACATCTGGGTCCCCAGTGTAAGACCCTCAGTGTAGTTTGCATCACTTGGTTGCCTACTCAGTTTGTAGTTACAGGTCTGTTCTCCTGTCTGCTATCCTCTTACACTGCAGCTCTGGAGTGGGCTCCAGAGCAATCAGGGTATTGGATAACCCAATCCCCTTGCTAAAGGTGTGTGTTAGCTAAAACTCAGGTCAACCAGTGCATACCATTTCCCTGGCCACCAGAATGGGCTGGTAATCCTATTTGGAGCAATAAGTCGAAGGAGGTTTGCTGGGGGCTTGTGTGAAATTGTCTTCCTAATTTTTTGAGAAAGTGACTGGAAGAGCTATTCACTCTCATCCTGGATACTGGCTCTTGATCTGGTCCATATGGTACAGAAATGTGAAGCCCAGAACCTCTACCACCACTTTGCCATGTAAGCCAGGCTGCCACACGGTGGAAAGCAGAACCAAGAGCATCTTAGTAAAACAGAGCTAGTACCCCAATCACACCGTGCCTGAAGCCCACCTTACCTCTGGAATTTTCAATTACATAAGCCAAGCAATCCCTTTAAAGTTTAAACTAGTTTCAGTTGGGTTTGCTGTTACTTGCAAACCAAAAGATCACTAACATTATAATATATTCAAGGTATGCTAAAGCCAAAAAACTACTAGTGGTACCAGCTCCTTTTACAGCATATTCCAATGTTCACCTCTTGCTTCCAGAAAAGTCTTAGTTAAATTTAATTCCTGACTAATAAAAGGTAAATCTTTTCCCTCTTATTGAAATGTTGGAGAATGTCATCTGGTTAGCACTTAAATAATAAAACTGTGGCTCAAAATTATCTATACAAATTTATTTTTACAAATTAAACTGCAAAAAATATGAAAATTCTTCATGACAGAAACACACACAAAAAAACACACAACACACCCTTAAGCAAAGTTACAAGACAGATAAACTGGGAAGAAAAAAATCTGTAATTCACATTACAGACAGAGGGCTAATCTCCCTAACACATAAAGAGCACCTTAAAATATATACATATATCAAGATTATCTAACAATTCAATAAAAAAACAGGCAAGGGATATGAAACAGTTCACAGAAAAAGAAATACATTTCACTCATAATATGTAGAAAGATGCTCAAGCTCTTTTATCACAAGTGAAAACAAACAAAAATTACACTAATTTCTCACCTATTAGATCAAATGCAAAAGTTCAACAACATGCCCTGTTGGTGAGCCTGTGGGGAACGAGCTGCTCTCATATGGGAGTAGGAAATAGTACGACCCCTCCCTATGGAGGGCGATTTGATGCCATCTACCAAAAATATATACACATTTACCCTTTTACCCAGCTGTACCTCCTCCGGAAATATTCCTGCCTCCATGCAAAATAACATACATGCAAAGTTATTTACTGCAGCATTATTTGCAATAAAAGTTTTTTAAAGACTATCAAGAGTCATCTTAAATAAATTACAATACATACACAGCATAGAGTATAAAGCAATTATAAGAGTAAAGAAGAATTCAGTGAAATAAGTTAGGCAGAGAAAGACAAATACCAAATAATTTCCCTCATTTGTGGAGTATAACAATGAAGCAAAATTGAAGGAACAAAATAGCAGCAGACTCACAGACTCCAAGAAGGGACTAGTGGTTACCAGAGGGGAGGGGTGGGGAGGCTGGATGGGGAGGGAGGGAGAAGGGGATTGAGGAGTATTATGATTAGTACACATGGTGTGGGGGGGATCATGGGGAGAACAGTGTAGCGCACAGAAGACAAGTAGTGACTCTGGCATCTTACTACACTGATGGACAGTGACTGCAATGGGGTATGGGGGTACTTGATAATATGGGTGAATGTAGTAACCACATTGTTTTTCTTGTGAAACCTTCATAAGAGTGTATGTATAGCATAAGAGTGTATAGTAAAGAAGCTATTTACTAACGTGGAAAGACCTACAATATATATCATAAAGTAGAAAAAAACACAATGCAAAATACCACGCATAGTATGCTCCCTCAATTTCTTCAAATCTCTGCTCAAATGTCATCTCTCTCTTATAACAACAGAAGGATGAGTCAAAAACAAATAAAATGGTTATAGGGAAAAGAAGGGAACTGAGGGGGAGTACAGAAGTGGAAGCTAGACCTCTGAAAAGAACCTTATTTCAGAGTACTGATGTTGGAACCACATAAATGCTTTATATAATTAAAACACAAAATTAAATTCATTTTTAACAGATTTGAGGCATAACTGATTAATGGGGAACTGCACATACTGTGTGCAATTTGATGAGTTTGGACATATGTAATATCCATGATACCATCAACATGTTCAAAGTAAAATACATACCCAACAGCTCCCAAAGTTTCTTTGTTTTTTGTGGTAAGAACACTTACCATGAAATCTACCCCTCTTACCAAATTCTGAAGTGCACAATACCATACTGTTACCTACAGGCACTATGGTATACAACAGATCTAATTTATTCATCTAGCAAAACTGAAATTTATACAAAATTAAATTTGTAAGCAAGCTCTCATGTTTCTAAAACAGGATTATGGTAACAGTTGTGCAATATGGTAAATTTACTAAGAATCACTGAATTGTACACTTAAAATAGATGACAGGAAGGCACAATAATTTGACTGGAATAAGTTTGAAGAGGCAATGAAAGAAGTAGAGAAAGCAAGGAGAGACTGATGTCTCTCCAACTTCAGTTAGCACATGAGCCATCTTGGGACCCTCTTCAAATGCAGATTTGAATCAGTAAGTCTGCACAGGGTCGGAATTCTGTACTTCAGCAATGCACTCCTTCTCATAGTGTTTTTAAATACAAAAAATTACAAATGACATCAATTATATTAAAATACAGTTAAACAAGTTCAGGATTTAAAATTTTTTCTTCATGTTGAATAATAAGCTCTAGTAGCAGATCCACTAACTACTGTAATTTCAAAGTAGTGATGAGTGTAAGTGACATTTGATACATTTATAACAACCATAATGTGATATGCAAACATCTGCGATTTTCACTGGTGATAAAGTCATAGAGCTGTTACTACTGTAATTTGTTGCCTATATTCATAATTGAACACTGTGTTAAAATTCAGTTACAGGTTGTAAAAATAAACATGTAAAATTTTTTTCCTATCTAGATTGACATACCCCTAAATTCTATTCAAATTAAGAACCCCTAACAAGTGAATATTGTCTAAAATAGCAGACACTGCCTGCATATCTCCCCACTAGATTGTAGGCAGTTAGGCCAGGGATTGTGTCTTATTTGTCTTCAAGTCTACAGGTTCAATAAATGTTAGATGAATAAGTAATTTATTATTCTGCTGGACTGTGAACTCAATGGCAGAGATTGTCTCAACGCAATATAGAGCAGGCACTCAATACATTTGTGACAGAATGAATGTAGAAATATCTTGTCTCTTTGATTCGATGAGAGTCCTCTCAAGGTCAGGGATCATATCTCATACTTCTTTAATTTCCCACAGCCTAGTATACTGCTTTTCACACAAAACCACTCGAATATTTATTAGATGAAACATTAAGACAAGACAGAGCCTCTGAAATGAAGGTCAAAGTAAAAAGAAGGAGCACCTGGACCAGATGTGCTGTAGCAGGGGGAAAAAAGCACAGACCAGCAATGAGCTGGCTGTGTACTAACTAAAGGAAAAGCAGCTCCAGGTCACAGACCATCTACAGTTTGGTTACTTGAGAATATGCTGACATACTCCTATTATTACTTTTCAAATATAAAAACTTTACAATTCCTTCCTCATCAACAATTTTTGCTTCTTATAAAATCTACAGTTTCAAGTACATTTTCCTGCTACAAAACAAGATAAAAGTGTAGCACTGATTGATCTGGTATGGTTTTTAGTACAATACACCTAGCTTTAAAAAAAAATCTGTATTACAAAATAGAATCAATGCAAAACATTACTAACTTTACAAAGTACCAACTGGCAGAGAAGCTGTAAAGCTGAGAAAAATGCTAAAAGGTTAAGAGCAACTACCAACTAAAGGTCAATCAGAAGTGAATATAAAGCACTTCTGAAATCAGCAATATAAGGCTACGATTTTTTTAAACTTACAAAAATGTGATCTGTATACTAAATTTCAAGACAAATCATTTGAAATCCAATCCAATATTCTTCTCCTACTAGGCAGAGAAATACTTCTCCACTTCACCTTTAGTCCTCAATTCCACTTGATACTTGTACTGCTTATGCCATGTGCAGAGCACACACCTTCTACTTTATACTACAGTTACTGGTACCAAGATACATGCTCCTTAGAGACAGAAGGTGTCTTAATTCACCTTCACATCACCCACAACAGACAGCAGCACCTTGTACATAACAGCTCTGCAATGAACCCTTGATGAATGAGGGTTATTTATTTTAAAGCTAGACATACTTGTACTCTATTATGAAAAACAGATGCCAAATGTTCACAGGATAAGGTAACTTGTCACTAATATGCTCACTTTAAATTGTCCTGAAAATTAAAACTGAGACTGTCTACCAGTTATGTCTATTTTTGATATCTACTCCTAAATAACCAAATAGGACCACATCTCACATTTCTGCACAAGCTAACCTTAGTGAAATATAAATAAAACTATTCTCTGAAACATCAAACACCAGACTACAAAAATCTTCACATTTATTTTTAAAACAAGGTTCTTTGGGCATATAGCCAAACTAGTGACAAAATCCACCAAGTATGTTTTGATTCTTCCTCAAGTTTCCTACCAAAGTACATTCTTAAATAAAGTCACCAGATTAATTCAACAATACTAAGTATAGGCGAAAAGTTTCTTGGGGGCAGAGACTGTCTACACCCAGCATCCTGAATAGTACCTCATATCTAGTGGGCAACCCCCATAAGTATTTACTTAAAGCATGACATTCATAACCATCTCATGGATTTCACTAACATTCTGGGGGATTCTTATCATTGCTCATGTCTATCCATGGAGTCTTTCAAAATCTCATCACCATCCTCCTCTTCAAGGTCAAGGCAACCAAAGTATCATATGAAAGTTTCTCAAGCCTGCTTTAAGTGATAACTTTAGATGCTTTCCCCTCAGTGCATAAGATTCTACATTCAAATAACTAAGTATCAATGTTTGAGAAATTATTAAGTAGCACTTAATGGGAAAAATACAGGCTTCCATCTCATTCCACATGTGGCATACTAAATTAAATACAAAATTTCTCAAAGTATATTAGATATAAAAAGTTCTAAACTTTTAATCCTCCTTCTAAGCCATAAATGGGGAGCAGAGATGTGTGCAAATTACAAATGGGGAGAAGGGTGTGAAGATGACCCTCTCTGGAGCAGTCCAATATCCAAAATCAGTCTATGGGGAAAAAATATTAAAAGGCATCTATCTAGTTCACCTTCCCACACAAAGCATGAATTCCTCAGTCATCAATAGGTGGTCCTGCAGTCTTTAAGAGACAGAATACTTCCCATATAGAATTCTCGTTCTCTCCAAGTCAACTCATTACCCTCCTAAACAACTACAGATCTAAAAATATTTTAGATGTTATTACCTGAGTTTTGTGGCCCAGGCTTCATCTCATCATGAGTACAAAGCTTTTGCTAGCATAAAGACCTAGAGAATCATGATGTTTTCAACTTGGTTTCACAACACATCCCACTTTTCCCAATTCCCATTCCAGAAGTAGGCAATGAATCCAAGACATGCAGACATCCCAATAGGAAGATGAGTTCATTTCTATTAAAAAAAAATATTGAGCACAGAATCATACAATCTCAACAGCTGAAAAGGGAAGCCACCAATTCTATTTCCCACCTATTGTAGGAATTGCTTCAATATCATCTGTGGGGCAGTACATTTGTCGCTTAGAATCTTAAGATGGGGGAAAAAGTAAGGCTTTTTGACTTGAATGTTAAGTAATTCTGCGTACAGCTTAAAAAGCTGTTTGGTACTACACAGATCTGGCAGGTAATGGTTTGACAGTAGTAGATCAAAAGTAATCTGCACCATTTGGTTACTTTCCATTATTTCATTGTCTTTTACTATACAAGTTCCCAGTTTTCCCAGAAAGCTAAATTTGCTACCTATTAACAGTAATTTTAAATGTCTTTAAAAAGATTTGAACTACTAAAAATACCCATTACTTTTGGGCCCGAAATTGAATTTTTCAGCTCCTAAAGATCTTTTTAAAGTATGACACAGATGGACACAGACGCTTTATTTAGTCATTCACTCAGTAAATATATAGTAAGAGCCTATTCTATGCTGGACACAGTGCTAGACACTAGGAAAGACAGAGAAAGCAGAAAAGATATGGTCCCTATTTTAAGGGAGCTTTGTTTATAGAAGAGGTAAGTCAGACTGTTGCCCAGAGGATTACAAATCAAGAAAAGCACTAGAAAGACAAAGTACAAGATGCTATGAGAAAAACGTAATAGGGAAAACTGACCTAGCCTGGGAATTCAAAGTAGGATTTGCTAAAGAAGTGATGTTTAAACTGAGATCTGAATAGTGACCACTCATACTTTTGTAAAATAGATTTCCATAAAATGAAAGAGTCGGTCCAATAAGCCCAGCTACATTTGGCATGTTTATTGTAAAACATCTTCTTTTTAAAATAGAATAAAGCTACATATGTTAAAAAGAGGTTTGAAAGCTAGTAGCTGAAAGTTCTTTGGGGGGAGTAACAGGTCTTACTCATCTTTGCATATCCTACATCATCTTGCCTCGTATAATTATCATAGCAGTCATTCACAACTTTGCTCAAATAATGAGTGCCGGTATTAAATCAATGTTCATGTATCTTTAGATAAGCAAAATAAATTCACTAAACTACATCTCCTCACACAAGAATCCCACTCCGAACTTTGTGAAGAAAAGATGCTTTCATCTGCCTCACAGGATTGACACTAAGATTCAGTGAGAGAGTATACGGCAAAATGCTAGGGTAAACCCTGAAGAGCTTGGGGTATCTGGTAGCCTGTGACCAAAAAGCTTGGTCAGCCTCTTCTCACTAAAACAGATCTTCAGATTCAGTTGTGCTTCGTTTTCCTCACCAAGAGAAAAAATTGTAATACAGGTGCGCACACCTTCCCTAGCCCTGGTTTTTCTCCACAGCGTAAGGCTGCATAAACTCCAAGGATGTCTCTGGCTCCAGAGACTGACTGGCAGATGTTTAAAAGGGCCAAGATTACACTCCTCAGATTTTAGCTACCTCCTCATCCACTCCATTCCCCAATGACTCCATACTTCTTTTCTTGAATGGCAGGCACAAAGTTCCTGATTTACGTTTTTTATAAGAACCTATTTTCCACTCATTTTACATGCAGATTTAAGTTGCACGTGTTCATCCAAGTTGTATCTCCTGAATAATCTGCATAGTTATTGTAAAGCTTTATATGCCCCAAAGAAAATATGAAGGGGGGGTTAAAATCAGAATGACCAATTGTCAAAACAAGATTTTTAACTCCTAACCCCAAAAAGCAAATTTTGGTTTTCTGATTAAAGAAAATTATCTCCTCTATTTTAAAATCAGAAAAGAGTCTCAAAAACAATCACTTATACTCAGAAATAACAGTAAATAAATGAGAATTCATTCATGGGAAACAAAACTTTTAAAAAATTACAATGGCTAAAAGAGAGCTGAAATGTCTACCACATAATGTGAATGTATCTACAAGATATTACCACATGAAACTGAAATTTTACTAAAAAGCTGAAGTGCTCAAATAAATTGTGCAGCTGAAGGCAAAGTTACGTTTCAGATGTCTTGTTTAAAATAATTTTTTATACAGTTTTGAAAAGCTCTCCTAGTTTTATCCTTCAGTGAGTATCCCACTAAAAGAGAACACTATTACGATACTAACAGGCAAGAGGCCTGTTTTTATGGTGCAAACTGGGGCTGCCACATCCAGGTAAGGTTTGCCACTAGAACGCTTCAGAAATAATATACTAAAAAAAAAAGTTTTTAATGGTAATGCCTATACTAGTAATTACTACTAAATTTAGTTTTTAAGCACTTAATTTTTATGTAAATAACTTTAAATAAAATTCTAAATGTATTTCCAGAGAAAAAGCTGGTCCTTTCAGCCCTAGCATTAATATCAAGATAGCAGCTTCCTATTTGGGTTACTCTTAATACTCATTTTAACTATATTTTACATCTACTGAGTGTTTCAGGGCTTTAAAGTTCATTGCAGTCATTATATTATAAAGTACAACGTGTGCAGTAAAATATTTTTTTAAAGAGGTGCAGATACAAGTTAAATAACTCGTCCAAAGTCACCCAACAAGTCAGTGACAAAGCTGGGCGTAGGACTAAAATTTCAGCTCCTGGACTAACTGCTTCACACTTTCCCAAGTCCAAAAGAGAAAAGATAAAGTCAAGTGATCTACTGAGTAACTTCCAATAGCATACACTTACTAACAAAAAATGTTCACCTTGAACAAATGACACAACGTGCTACATGTAGATACCACTATTAAATCCCAAGTTCACACAACCAAGCAAAAAAGTACTGCTTCTGGAGAGTAAATCCTAGAGAACTTTCACTCTCAAATATGTACAGTTTATTTTCACACTAACCGTGAAGTGTATTCACTTTCTCACTATTCCAAGAGTCAAGTCAAAGACCACGTATCTCAAAAGCAAGCCGTTCTCAGCGAGAACAATGTTAGGTAGCCAATACAAGAAAAGCTCTAATAAGTTGCTTCTTTTTAAAGAGAGATTTTTAAAGCATGATCATGCTTGACAGAATTACTGTTAAGTCGCCCGCCAAGAAGAATGGTGCTTGTAAAGTAGGTTTTAAGGCATATCCCTCCCTGTTTGGGACACAGTCTGACTTGTTGGACAAGAATGATTCGGGCACGCTCACACAGAACCCCTGTGAACCAGCTTAGTTCACATGAAAACATCGTTTCGACCTCCCAACTGTCGTACTCAGCCCTTCCCCAAGCTATACGGGACAAGATGACCCTCTTTAACAATCTCTCAAGAGGTTCCCCCAGCGGAGACGGTGACAGCCGTCCTCCCCCGGGTGTTTTCGGAAATAGAAAGTGTTAACACCAGAGGCAGAGGCTCCTAGGAGGTGTCGGTGCGGAAGCAGGGGGAGTAGCCCTTCGCGCCGAGCAGGTCCTTTCTGAGCTGGTCTCGAGTCCTCCGCTTCCCAGCCCCGGTTCCGCCCCACAGACAGACCTTCCCAGGCCGCTCTGCGCCCCCGTTCTCCAACCCACAAGGGGATTCCCAACCTTCCCGGGAGGCGCGGCAGCCAAGACAGACAAGGCCACCCCACCCCTTCCGGGGAAGCGCAGGCCCGCTGCCTGGCCGTGTCGGGAGCCTGCCGGACCCTGCCGGAGGAGAGGCAGCCAGCCCCTCGTGGGGCCTCCCAGACGGAGCCCCGCGCCCGCGGTCCCTTCCCACCGCCCCCGCCCCGCCGGGACACCACCATCACCGCCCTCCTCACTCCGAGCCCCCTTCCTCGGAGCATCCCAGCGGAGTTACCGGCCCACTCCAAAGTAAGGGCGCCGGCCACCCTCTTCGGTCACCCTGGCCCCCGCCGTCACCGCCCTGCTCCCGGCCTCTCCCCACGCCGCTGGCGGGCCCCGGTGACGCCCGGGTCGGTACCTTGCGGACCCCCTTGTAGATATAGAAGTAGAGCTCCCGGCCCACATTGAAGCAGAGGCGGTCTCCGTTGCCAGACTGGTCGTTGAGGTTTACGAAGGAGACGCGGACAGGGTTGGATCCCTGCGAGTTGAAGGGTACCCGGTTGGGCCGGCTGTACTCCGAGTGCGGCAGCAGCTTGTACAGACCTTCCCGGGTGGTGAACTGGGTCTTAATCTCGTTCATCTCCTTCCCTCCTCCCTCCGTCGCCATCTTGGAAAGCAGCGTTCATCCTGCCCTAAGTGCCCGGATCACGCCCACCGCGCAGGCGCCGTACTGGCCCTCCCCCTCCCCCCGCCTCTTCCTCCTGGCCCCGCCCACCCGCTAGCCGTCCCCGCGGAGGCCGGCCGAAGGGAAGGGGCGGGCTTGTTTACGGCCTGATTGCGCAGGCGTGCTCACCTGGCGCTCTCCACGTGGTGGGGCATGCGCAGGCTCCTCCCCCGGGCGCGGCCTCGGGGCGGCCCCGCCACAGCACAGGTGAACTGGCTGGGCACCGGGGGTGAGCCTGCCTCCTTGCCGCACCCCCGGCTGGGACAGGAGACCTCGGGAGAGGAAGCCGCGGGAACCCTGCGGCGGCCAGCGCTGAAGTGGGCACGGGGCGGCTGCCCCGAGGGCCGCGGGACCCTGAGGGGCTGAGGGCGGGAGCCGAGCGCGGAAGCTCCAGCGTTCAGCCGGCGGGGTGCGGGCGCGCTCCCAGGCTGGAAGGGGCGGTGCCCGTTTCCCGGGCGTCCCCCGGCCGCTGCGCAGACCGCCTGGACGCCCGCGGCCGGAAACCCCCTGCACCTCCCATGTCAGTTTCCCAAAAGGTACCGAAGCACCTCAGTTTAGGCGGGGTCGGGGAGAGGAGCGTGTATGTAAGTACATATACACAGTGCATAATGTATTCGCAAGTCATACATCTGAATACCTAACGAGCAAGCATTGGCTGATTTTAAGGAAAGCAGGTTGTGTTGGCGCTTGTTTACGTTTGTCTTCACCGGGCATTCAGAGAAAAGGGCGCAGGGTCAGTCGGGGGACGGCTGCGGGAACCAGACTGAGCCTAAGCGGATTCACTTCTCTTGCTCGCTAGTTTATTAAGACCTCTCAGAGAAGTTAAGGCCACTGATTAAAAAAAAAAAAAGGCTCAAGTGGAATCTGCGAAACTGTTTCCTAGGCATAGTTGTGTGCATATACTGTGCTGGGTTAGTAGATACTGAGACAGGCACACGTGTTGAAGATTGAGCAATCACAGTTTTGTACCTGAGCTTCTTGGCATATTGCACTAGAATAAGCAAGTTTCTAAAGTGACAGAAACATTCTGATAGAATTCCAGGACGGGGAAAGCCAACATTTGTTACACCAAGGACTATTCCTTTAAATCAGCTGAAGGATCAAAAAAGTGGCTGGAGGTAAGTTCTAAAGTTAAGAGGAGTCTAGAGCATAAACATCTTAATATATTACAAAGCAAGTAGCTGCTGGTGAACACTGTGCCAATGATGTAATAATGCATTTGACACTAACATCCTGTGTCCTTTGTACATGTTGGCAAAAAGGCAGTAGAGTAAAACCCTACTATTTAATAGATCCTTGAAATGCTTAAAATATTTGTTATTGTTTTGATGTTGTCTGCCCTTCCTAAAAGTCAAATAAATAGCAGAAATCTTTTAGAATACCTGAATGTATTCTGTGGTCACCATGGATTTATCCCAATGTCCTATAACTGTTATGTTGCATTGAAAATGAGTATTTATAACGATCACCTTGAAGGATAGTGACATTCTGAATCATCTAAAAATAATTCAGCTGTGTTCTCTAGTTATCAAGTGGAAAAAAAGCATAATACTACTTTTTGGAGGGGAAAAAATACTCAGCAAGCAAAACTTAAAACAAAAATATTTTATTAGTCCCTATTTAACCACAACTTTCAATTACCGGTAATTATCTGTATGCCTTAGGCATTCTATTAAGGTTTTGTTCTATGTAAATTCAACATATTTTAGTGTGATCACAATAATATTTATAATCATAAATATATAATAACTAATACTTTGTCCCATCCAAAGCCTTTGAATAATCTTTATTCTTAATTATATTTCTCTTGTAGTTTTTCCCCAGACAGGGAATCAATAAATAACACCCAAATTTCTATAACTGGGCAAAACCTAAGGAGCATTTCTGATTTTCACTTTAAGGCGATTCTAAATGGATCTGTCCCTCAAATTCATCAGTTTCTAAACCTTGTCAGTCCCTTTCCATTTCTTCAAACAAGAAGCATTATATAATGGCTTTGTGAATGACTTCCTTAATTTCACTTTTTCTCTCAATGTTTCTCCTATAAACAACTACCAAATTAATTTTCTTTTTTTTTTTTTTAAATAATTATTTTTTATTGAAGGGTAGTTGACGCACAGTATTACATTACATTAGTTTCAAGTGTACAACACAGTGGTAGAACATTTATATACATAATTCTAGGTTCCAGCTATCACCCTACCAAGCTGTTACAATATCTTGACTATATTCCTTATGCTATACATTACATCCCGGTTACTTATTTATTTTACCATTGGAAGTCTGTCCTTTTTTTTTTTTTTTTTTTTTTTGTGAGGGCATCTCTCATATTTATTGATCAAATGGTTATTAACGACAATAAAATTCTGTATAGGGGAGTCAATGCTCAATGCACAATCATTAATCCACCCCAAGCCTAATTTTCGTCAGTCTCCAATCTTCTGAGGCATAACAAACAAGTTCTTACATGGAGAACAAATTCTTACATAATGAATAAGTTACATAGTGAACAGTACAAGGGGAGTCATCTCAGAATCTTTCGGTTTTGCTCATGCATTATGAACTCTAAACAGTCAGTTCAAATATGAATACTCATTTGGTTTTTATACTTGATTTATATGTGGATACCACATTTCTCTCTTTATTATTATTATTTTTAATAAAATGCTGAAGTGGTAGGTAGATACAAGATAAAGGTAGAAAACATAGTTTAGTGTTGTAAGAGAGCAGATGTAGATGATCAGGTGTGTGCCTGTAGACTATGTGTTAATCCAAGCTAGACCAGGGCAATAAAACATCCACGTATGCAGAAGATTTCTCTCAGAACAGGGGGGGTGAGGTTCTAAGCCTCACCTCTGTTGATCCCCAATTTCTCACCTGATGGCCCCCCTGCGACTGTGCCTGTCTTAGGTTGTTCCTCCCTTGAGGAATCTTACCCGTCTCTGGCTAACCAGTCATCTTCCGGGGCCATACAGGGAAATGTGAAGTTCGTAAGTGAGAGGGAAGCCTTATTGTTTGAAAAGGTTAGCTTTTTACTTCTTTGCATATTTATGCCCTGTGGCTTCTATGCCCAGCATTTGTCTTGAGGTATCTTTACCACTTGGAGGAGTTATGATACTCGGTAAATTTGATATGAGGCACGAATTCTATTTAAGGGTTGTAATTAGGAAGGAAGAAGAAAAGCTATAGAAGTAGCAGGCGGAAGAAAACATGGGAAGATTGATTATTTCTTTGACATATCTTCTTGTAGAGTAACTTCAGCATATATAGGTTTTAAGCTACTACTTAAATTGCGCACACACATTAACATAATAGGAGTATAGTTACATAACCAAAGCATATCTGTAATTACCAGCCATCTCCAGTGAAACCAAGAAAACCATTAAGGCACCCTAGGCATTTGTGAAAACTTATCTATGATATAGTGGATATTGTCCAACTGAACTTGAACAGTCTGAGAGAAATCAGACAAATTAAAACAACCCATTCCTGGGGACTGTTCACATGCCATATGTTCTTTTAACAGTAAATAGTTTGTAGTTGTAAGACTTTGGAGTGCTACAATTTGCACTTCTCCAAATTCTTGGTTGAGTTCCAACAGTATAGATCCAGTCCAATTTTGTTGTTTTACTGTATGCACAGGCCAGCTTAGATATCTCCTTCCTCATTCCCATGGCAAGTCCAGGAACTGGTGGGATGAGTGCATCTACAGCTGTAGCAGTGCGTGGATCTTTGTTGGGGTTTTTTGATGATCATCTTCTGGCATGAGTCTTCCAGAGCAAATTAATTTTCTTAAAATAATGCTTTAGACATTACATTCTCTGGCCCAAAATCTCAATGACTTGCAACATCCAGGTTGTTTAGGTCATACACAAAGCAATTCTCATTGTGTTCTTACTTACTGTACACATCCTACACTCCAGTCATACTGTTCTGCTATCACCCTTAGCTCCTCTTGCTCAAAAAGACCTCCTATCCTTTATCCTTTATAGCCTATTCTTCAAGAACTAGTTAGTGTCATCTTCCTCAAGCCTTCCCAAGCCCTGAGTAATAAAGACATAATTCATTCTCAATTCAGGGTTCATGGCTGGCTTCAGGGGATGTTGGAACTCCTTGTATTTGTATTCAAAATTTTGTGTACATGTTCTTTATATCATTGGAGTCTGGAGCTTTCATCACATTTTCAAAGAGGCATGACCACCTTTCCCCAGAGTTTAAAAATTACCTCTCTAAACTTATGTGGCACTTCTGTGAGCTTTCATTTGTTGTATGTAACATCCTGAACTATTAATCTCCTTTTGGTATTTATCAGCATATGGTAATTATCTTATATTGATATTTATCTTTGAGTATTTACATGCCACCTATCAACCAGATTGTATGCACACAAGAATATGAGGAACCTTCTTAAAATTCTTTGTATACCCAAATCTGCTTGAATGCCCATATGTGCCACTCTCTTCCAAACAAAAATCCCCCACTCATTGAGTTGATATTCCTGCAAAGAGAAAACAGAATAAACAATAAACACAGATAAGTAATGGTAGGAAAAAGAAGTAGAGCAAGATCAGGGAGATTGGGAGTGTGCTGGATAACTTGCAGTTTAAAATATGGTGGTCAAGGTTAGCCTCATTGAGAAGGTGACATTTCAAGAAAGACTTGGAAGAGGTCTGAGGAAAGCTGACCAAGCAGAGTTTGAAAAAGCCATGGCAGAGCCCCTGAGGCAGCAGTGTGCCCAGCATGTTCAAGGACTAGCACAACGGCCAGTGTGGGCAGAGCAGAGCTAGTAGGGAAGTCATCACGGGGCCTAAGAGTCCGTTTGCTTGCTGGTTTGAGAGTAGACTAAGGAAAGCCCTAGTGGAAGGGGGAGGCCACTTGGGAGGCTAACTGCAGTAATCCAGGCGAGAGATGATGGAGGCTTGGACTAGAGGTGGTAGCAGTTGGGATTAAGAGAGGTTAGAGAATCCTAGATATATTCTGAAGGTTAAGCCGATAGGACTTTCCAGCAGATCAGACGTGACTTGTGGGAGAAATGGGGGAGTCAAGAAACACTCCAACATAGGCGTAATAAGCACCTGAGGATGGAAATGCCATTAACTGAGCCGAGAAGGCTGGAGAGGAGCAGGAAAGGAAGAGCAGGAGTCTGGTTTGAACTTGAGTGTGAGCTGTCTGTCAGGCATTTGGGGGAACTGTCCTGGAGACAGTTGATAATCAAGCGGGGAGAGAAGCCTGAGCCGCCAGCGGGCAGTGGCAGCTGGCAGACTGCATAAAGCCTGGAGTGAGTGTACCCAGGAGTTCGGGGAGAGGAGGAGGGATATTTGCTGATGATCTAAAGCATACCATTGTTTTGTAACTTAATACATATGGAATGTTCACTCTGGGCCAAACTTGTTTTTCATATTCAGAGATTAGTCCATTAAGATACTGAAAAGCATGTGGCGTGTGTGTTTACTTTAAGGAGAATGAGTACCACGGTGATCTTTTAGGAACCACATTTGGAATTTTTACTGACTCACTATGTAACCAATCAGATTTTTCTTGTTGGATGAGCTTATTCTGTTAATACATTTGACTCACTACTTACTTATAAGACCATCATAGGACTTGAAAACAAATTTGGGAAACATCACATAACACAGTGTCCTTAATACAGCACCCCTACTTTTCTGCCTCAGACTTCAGTAATAGTGAAACTGACGCACCATAAGGATGGCTAACTTATGATTTTTTAGGTACAAATTGATCTTGTAGGGACCATCTTACTCTGTTATAGATAACAGTTATTAAGTGGATGCAATACTTAATATTTCACACATATTGAAATGTAAGTGTTTTTAAAACATCTTTTACGGTCTTAGCACATTTTGTGAGTGCCACTGTGAGGTCTTCCCACTCAGTGCTTATTCATGCCGTCATTATGCACAACCTTATAAAGTAGGTACAAGTAATAAGGGGGTAACCCTTTTTACAAAAAAGAAAACTAAGAATGAAATGACTTGTCTGAGTTACTACCCTAGAGCTAGGTATCAGCACATAAAAAATTTGAATTCAGGTCTCAAGAAAGAAACATCCTGAAGTAAAAATAACAAAATACACTCATTTTTAAACTAAACATGACCCAAAGAGGAAGAATAGCAATTCAAGTGAGGCAGGCATGTTTTTAAAGTTCTTTTTTAAACTCAAAACTAGAAAAGACAACCCACATTGGAGAAAATACTTGCAAATCATACATCTAATAAGTACTTGTATGTAGAATATATAAAAAATTGCAACTCAGAAAGCAATAGCCTAGTGTTAAAATGGGCAAAGAATCTGAACAGATGGTCCTTCAGAGAAGGTACACAAGTGGCCAATGAGCATGTGAAAAGATGCTCAACATCAGGGTCATCAGAGACATGCAAATGAAAAGAGGTGCAAAAGCAGGCAGACCTGGAGAGACAGAAATAGTTTACTGGTCACCTAGAGATGGGAGGGGGAGGGAGAACTGACTGCTAATGGGTTTCTAACAGGGTTTCTCTCTGGGTGAAAAAGATGTTCTAACATTGATTGTGATAGTTGCACAAATCTCAGTATACTAAAAACCACTGAATTATACACTTTAAATAGGTGACTCTTATGTGCTGTTAAATCAGAACTAGAGCAAACTGTACAGTGCCCAATTTATTTTTCAAACAGTTACTAAATTTTTAGGAATAAATACTTATTAGGTTATTTAGACCTACTTAATAAACAGAACTGTTAGGGCTCTGAGAACCAAGAAAGTTTGGGAGTCTCCGCATGAGGCTTAAAACTCCCTCGATTTCCAAGTTATACTTGCATTTTTATCTCTGTTTGAACCCATTCTTAATCTTTTCTTTGGTGATCAACTAATTTTCTAAACTTCTTTTCAAAACTAATTTCTCCACTATGATAAGTACCTCTTGTCTCCTCTAGGTTACCATGCTCCTGTCCCCTGGGCACTCCCACACTGCACTGCCTCCACTGCCTCCTTCCATGAAGTATAAACAAGAAATAGCAGCAAAGAGTAAACGGTGGTCAGTCCTGCCTGAGAGTTTGGCAGTAGTGCTGGTCGTTGGCGACAAAATACTCTCCCTATCACCCAATCTCTCCAGTCCCCACCTTAAAGACTCACAGCTGTTTCCCACCCCCTCACTTAAATAGGACTCCTTGTGTCCTGATTTAATTGTCTTAATCTCCAGGGGTAAGACAAAACTGTGGGTTCCAAAACCATAGTAATGAAGGAAAAAAATACAGAAAGAAAATGAGGGAATCAGTTGTCACAAGGCTGTGACATTCCATCACTCACAGACACAGAACCAGTTGAATTATTACTTAGAGTATTAGAGCTACACCCAAATTAGGACATCACTTTCTGTAGATAGAATTTGCATGGCTTTGTTTTCATTGTTAAGTTTCAGTTAGAGGTTCAGTGACAGCCTTTCCAAGCAGCCCAATAAATACTGTGGGTTTTATCTTCTTTAGAGATTAGCATGAGGACGTTCAAATATAACAGCCACAATAACAATTTCTAAGTTTTTTTAAATCTAAAACAGGAAAGAGAAAAGGAAAATGAAAAAAAGAGTTGGTATGCTATATGTAAAGAATAAATTAACATGCTGTTTACTTGATATAGTAACTTGCTTGGTTACTGTCTGGAGAGCCTCATCAACATTATTGAGCTGTTGAGAAGCAGCTAGCAAAGCTGAGTGATTTCTAGCCATTAGCTTCTGCAGAGTAGTGGTTGGAGGCCTGAGACAGGAAGTAAGATGCATTTATTAGTTTAAAAATCTGTGTAAGGAAGAAAATTACAGACCAATATCCCTGATGAACATAGATGCAAAAATACTCAACAAAATATTCACAAACCGAATTCAAAAATACATCAAAAAGATCATCCATCATGATCAAGTGGGATTCATCCCAGGGATGCAAGGATGGTACAACATTCGAAAATCCATCAACATCATCCACCACACCAACAAAAAGGAAAAAAACCACATGATCATCTCCATAGATGCTGAAAATGCATTCGACAAAATTCAACATCCATTCATGATAAAAACTCTCAACAAAATGGGTACAGAGGGCAAGTACCTCAACATAATAAAGGCCATATATGACAAACCCACAGCCAACATCATACTGAACAGTGAGAAGCTGAAAGCTTTTCCTCTGTGATTGGGAACACGACAGGGATGCCCACTCTCCCCACTTTTATTCAACATAGTTCTGGAGGTCCTGGCCACAGCAGTCAGACACAACAAAGAAATACAAGGCATCCAGATTGGTAAGGAAGAGGTCAAACTGTCCGTTTGCAGATGACATGATATTGTACATAAAAACCCTAAAGAATCCACTCCAAAACTACTAGATCTAATTTATGAATTCAGTAAAGTTGCAGGATACAGAATTAATACACAGAAATCTGTTGCATTCCTATACACTCCGATGAACTAGCAGAAAGAGAAATCAGGAAAACAGTTCCATTCACAATTGCATCAAAAAAGAATAAAATACCTAGGAATAAACCTAACCAAGAAAGTGAAAGACCTATACCCTGAAAACTACAAGACACTCTTAAGAGAAAGAGAACACTAATAAATGGAAATTCATCCCATGCTCTTGGGTAGGAAGAATTAATATTGTCAAAATGGCCATCCTGCCTAAAGCAATCTATAGATTGAATGCAGTCCCTATCAAAATACCTACAGCATTCTTCAGTGAACTAGAACAAATAGTTCTAAAATTCATATGGAATGACAAAAGACCCTGAATAGCCAAAACAATCCTGAGTAGGAAAAATAAAGCAGGGGGAATTACACTCCCTAACTTCAAGCTCTACTACAAAGCCACAGTAATCAAGACAATTTGGTACTGGCACAAGAACAGACCCATAGACCAGTGGAACAGAATGGAGACTCCAGATATTAACCCAAGTATATATGGTCAATTAATATATGATAAAGGAGCCATGGATATACAATGGGGAAATGGCAGCCTCTTCAACAGCTAATGTTGGCAAAACTGGACAACTACATGTAAGAGAATGAAGCTGGATTATTGTCTAACCCCATACACAAAAGTAAACTCAAAATGGATCAAAGACCTGAATGTAATTCATGAAACCATAAAACTCTTAGAAAAAAGTATAGCCAAAAATCTCTTGGACATAAACATGAGCAACTTCTTCATGAACATATCTCCCTGGACAAGGGAAACAAAAGCAAAAATGAACAAGTGGGACTATATCAAACTAAAAAGCTTCTGTACAGCAAAGGACACCATCAGTAGAACAAAAAGACATCCTACAGTATGGGAGAATATATTCATAAATGATACATCCGATAAGGGGTTGACATCCAAATTATATAAAGAGCTCACACACCTCAACAAACAAAAAGCAAACAGGCCAATTAAAAAATGGGCAGAGGATCTGAACAGACACTTCTCCAAAGAAAAAACTCAGATGTCCAACAGGCATGTGAAAAGATGCTCCACATCGCTAATCATCAGAGAAATGCAAATTAAAACCACAATGAGATATCACCTCACACCACTTAGGATGACCACCATCCAAAAGACAGACAACAACAAATATTGGCGAGGCTGTGGAGAAAGGGGAACCCTCCTACACTGCTGGTGGGAATGTAAATTAGTTCAACCATTGTGGAAAGCAGTATAGATTCCTCAAAAAACTCAGAAATACCATTTGACCCAGGAATTCCACTCCTAGGAATTTACCCTAAGAATGCAGGAGCCCAGTTTGAAAAAGACATAGGCACCTCTATGTTTATTGCAGCACTATTTACAATAGCCAAGAAATGGAAGCAACCTAGTGTCCATCAGTAGATGAATGGATAAAGAAGATGTGGTACATATACACAATGGAATATTATTCAGCCATAAGAAAAAACAAATTCTACCATTTGCAACAACATGTATGGAGATAGAAGGTATTATACTCAGTGAAATAAGCCAGGCAGAAAAAGACAAGTACCAAATGATTTCACTCATATGTGGAGTATAAGAGCAAAGAAAAACTGAAGTTACACAACAGCAGCAGAATCACAGAACCCAAGAATGAACTAACAGTTACCAAAGGGAAAGGGACTGGGGAGGATGGGTGGGAAGGGAGGGATAAGGGGGAAAGGGCATTACGATTAGCACACATAATGTATCAGGTGATGGAGGAACATGGGAAAGGCAGTATATACAGAGAAGAGAAGTAATGATTCTATAGTGTCTCACAATGCTGATGGACAGTGACTATAAGGGGTATGTGTGGGGGACTTGATAATAGGGGGAGTCTAGTAATCATAATGTTCAAGTAATTGTACATGAACAATATCAAAAATAAATTTTAAAAAGTTTATTACTGGAATTTATTAATTTATAAAAGTTCATTATGAGAGGTTTGTGAAATTTGGGATAGGTAGATACCACAGGTACACGGACAAAAAGAAAGAAAGAAAAATGAAAAAAAAATCCGTGTAAGGAGTTGCTGTTTGGGAAAGTAAGAGTACAGTTTATGTTATTAAAAAGATCTAGTCTAGGACAAGGTAGGGGTCGTATCTGAGAGGTTGTCTTAAAAGGAGAATGCTTCTGTTATCAACCCAGTTAGACTGAGTTTACTGAGTAGAGGAGCCATTCTTCTTACTCTTTAGAATCAGAAGAATCCCTTACTGTATCATGAAGCGCAAAGTAAATGCACATACTGAATTGAATTTCTAGTTTTCTCCTTTTTATCTTCCTTACATTTTTGTTGTGTCTTTCCTTCCTCTTCCTGGTGTTTCCATTTCCACATGCTCCCGCACTGAGCTGTGGTACTTGCAGTTCCTCATACCTGTCATAATGGGCTTTCATGCCTTTGCAGAAGCTAGACTAGATTCTCTTCCCCCTCTTCTCAGGAGGGAATAGAATGCTGCCTCATCCTTTAAACCTTGACTGAAAAATCCCCTCTGCCTGGTATGCTCGTGTGCGTAGAATTGTAATATTTCCAGAATTTCTCCCTTGGCTTTAGTATATCTGTATATCAGTAGGTGTTCAGAGGTGGAAAGAATTATGGCTTTAGTGCATTTGCATCATTCCTCAGGGGTGGAGAGAAGTTCTTCTCCATATCAATGGGTAATTACCTGGGCAACAGAGGGCTTGTCTGTACCTGAGAGGTGAGGAGGAGGGCCGGTTATGCTTCTGCTGGAGCAGGAAAGAGAGAAACAGCCCAAGACTGCAGTTTATTGTACGCAATAAAGATTTTAAACTTTTTTTCTCTCTGTGACTGATTTCGGTTTTTGGAGGTATTTTGCCTTGGGATTTCCTCTCCCTGGATTTAAAGCTCATTACTCTGCCTATTCATCCCTCATGTTTCAACTGAAAGGCTGCTTTCTTTAAGATGTCAGAGAGGTATTCCCTGACACCCCAAATTTAAGTTATGTCTCCTTATTCTTTGCTCAGCATTATTTCCTTTATAGCACTTGACATAATTTTTAATAATGTATACTTTACCCACACTACTTAAGTTACATACAGCCTCCCCCAGTAGATTGTAAGCTCTTTGAGAACATGGATCCAGTCTTTTTTTGTGTCTAACGTGGGGATTGGTGTTCAATAGGTACTCAGTATATATTTGCCGAATGAATGATTCACCTCCTTTGAGAAGTATCTCTAACTTTTAGCACTTTGTGCTAAATTACATACTTAATTATGACATTTGCTACATTGCTGTCTCATCTCACTAGATTGTTAGTACACATGATTACCATTCACATACTTGAAAATATGCTCATTTGTGCTTTCTTTTCTCATACCTTACCCCTGAGGTTAAACTCTGCTTCGGGGGTCACATCACTTGGGCTTTGAGATAGCTCTGCTACTAGTTCTTTCTTGAGGGGGTGGGGTTCAGAGCCATGTTACCTTATGAATTTGGCTTTCAAGTAAATACCTATTTAGCGTGCCCATTGTTTAATCACTGACTTAGTACCTGCTCTAAGTTCAATTCCCTCTCCCCCAAAACAAAAACAACACTGCCCTGTCCTTGGAGAAATATCTTTCTTTAGGGTCACATCTCAATTTAGTAGTATGGAATCCTGGATTTGCTGGAGAGATTTTGACAGCATAAGAATTATCAACTGGATATTTATTAGGGCTCTAAATATGTTTATTGGAATAAGAAAAGAATGTGAACTTGGCCATTGAACAATTTTTTCTTTTTACCTTTTTTTTCTCATTATTGTCTCTTTCTCAAATATAACAGTACCTTATAGGTAATTGGTATTCAGTAACTGTTTAGTGGACTGAATATATACCCAAAAAGAACATTAGATTTCAAGTCAGAAGACTTGATATGAATATGTTCCCATTACTTATGATTATGTTGGAAGTACTGCCAAGTACAGGAGGTAAAAGTTCAAAATGAAATATCATTACTTACCTATGATTACATGTTGGAAAACCTAAGAGGATTGATTGAAAAACTCTTAAGAAACAATAAGATGGTATCATACGGTAGCAGGTTATAAAATTAACATTGAAACATCACTAACTTCCTCATGTAAAAATGGGAACTAATTTACATATAACAAAAGAAAATGCCACACTCACAATAACAAAATAAGATACAGGAATAAACTCATGATTGCTGGTACCCATAGCAGAGCAGTGGCTTTCATCATTGACTGCAGTGTGAATGGCACCCCCTGGGGTTAAGCTGCACAGTGTCTCTGAATATACTTAGAAAGTTTTCAGAAACTACTGGAAAATACTATAAAACTATGAAACTCAATAAATGATTAAAACACCTCATTCTTGAGTAAGAAGACAACACTGTAAAAATAACAGTTCTTTCTGAATTACTGTATAGCTTGGATGCAATCCAAATCCAAATCAACAGAATTGTCTTTAGAACTTGTCAAAACGATTCTAAATTTCATTTGGAAGAATAAATATTTAAGAATCGTTACAGAAAATTCTGAAAAAGAAGAGTAATGTTGTACTTGCCTTTCAAATATTTGCATGTATTATAAAACCTGTTAATTAAAATGTCAGTGGAATAGATTGACTACAGATTAGATCCCAATAAAAATGGACATGATAAATATAGGAATAATTTAATAAAAGGTGTTGGAACAGCCAACTAGTCATTTATAATAAATACAGATTCCTACTTACGTCATTCCAAAATAAACTCCAGATGAATCAAAGATTTAAATATAAAAATTAACCATAAGAGTCCAAAAAAACTTACTTGAACAAATTTATTTATAATCTTAAACTGCGGAAGGCTTTTCTAAACATAGCCCAAAACAAAGAAGGCATGGGGTATTTTAATTCTATATCTTGCATGGCACAAAATATCATTTCAAAAGACAACTTGGGGAAAAAATATTTCCTATATATGTAGCAAAGGGATAACATTTCTAAAAGTAAAAACGCTTCTTGAAATCAATTAGAAAAGAATACTAACCCAATATTTTTAAAAAAGGCAAAGGACATAAACAGTTCACAAAAGTTACATTTCAGTCTTTTTGTTTTTGACTACTGAGTTTCCTATCATGCCTAGAAAGAACTTCCCTACTCCAAGATGTTTAACTTTTCTAACATTTAAAGAAATGCAAAATAAAACATTTTATCATATTGGAAAATATCAGTAATCAATATAAAATTGGTGATAATGTGGCCACAGATTTTTTGTGTTGGTAAAAGTATTAAAAAACAGGCACTTTTATTCCCCATTGGTAGGAATGTAAATTACTATTTGGAGGGTGTTTTGATAACCTTTGTCAAAATATTTATTGTAATTATGTGATTTGACTCAACAACTCCAATTCTAGGAATTTACCCTCACAAATGTACAAAGTTTATGTACATAAGGATTTTCATTGAAGCTTTGTTCTTAAGTGAAAATTTGGAAATAACCTAAATACCCATCAGTAAAGAATTAGATAAATTATGGAAATGCCATACATTGCAGCTGCTAAAATATAAATATATAAACCCAAATGTACCGACATGGAAAGATGTCCAAAATATATTAAGTTAAAAAAAAAGCTGCAGATGAGTATGTACAATAAGACCCCATTTCTGAAAAGTTACAACATATACTACATATAGGGTTTTTTAAGCCTTCAGTTTGAAAACTGACTTCGTTATGTACTTTTTCACTTAAGAGAGTAACCTCTCAGAATCTATTTTCTTGTGCCTAAAGCTAGGGTATTATTATATACCTAATATATGGGAAAACGCTCAAAAGACAAAATATACAAAAACTCTTTGTAAACAGTAATACACTATATAAATATATGGTAATCAAATAATAGTCATTAAATCCCTCCACTATGTTTCATTTCAGATACGGAATTTCTTATTGAATCTCTGTCCTAAATTCGTCCCTGAGTTCTTGAATATTTTCTGTACCTCCATGAGCATGTTTATGATTTTTATTTTGAACTCTTTCAGGAAGATTGGTGAGTTCAGTTTCACTTGGTCCTTTTCTGGTGTTTGTGAGATTTTGGTTTGAAGCAGGTTCCTTTGAAGTTTCATATTTGTATGTGGCGCCCTCTAGTGCCCAGAAGCTCTAGTCCCTGCAGCTGCTCAGCCCCTGGAGTGATGTCGGGGGTTGCAGGGGAGTGGCGCTGGGGCCTCGGGGGAGGAAAGAGCTGTTTCCTCCTTCCCAGCTGCAGCGCCTGTCTCCAGTGTCAGAACCCATGGGCCGAGCACACAGGTGTAAGCCTCTGTGCTTTGTGTCTGTAGTTGCCATATATGGGGCCTCCCTCTGGCTGGCCTGATGCCAGGGCAGGGACTGCCGGTTTGCAAGCCAGTGTTCGCAGGCCAGGAGGAAGGTGCAGCAGGCTGCGTATCACAGTCAGGGGTCTCAGAGCTGGGTAGCCAGCCAGGGAGATGGAGCGCCTGAAGCTCCTGAAAGTTCCCAACCTGCTGGGCAGAGCCCACCCAGTCGACCTTGTCCACCTATCCCTTCTTCCGAGCAGCAAGCTCCGTGCAGATCCCGCCCCTTCAGCAGCCCTCTCGCTGCTAAGAAGCCTCTTAGACCGCCGACCTTTCCTTTGTCCCAGAGCAGCCGGATGTGGATCCCTGTCCTCCACAAACAGCTGGAATCTCAGTCTCTCCAAGTATTCCGCCTGTCTTAGCTTTCCAACCCCACTAGTCTCCAGAGCAGCATGCAATGTAGGTTTGTGCTCCCAAAGCAGGTCTGTAGGACTGGGTGTTCAGCAGTCCTAGGCCTCCACCCCCTCTCCACTGTTTCTCTTCCTCCCGCTGTGAGCTGAGGTGGGGGAAGGGCTTGGGTCCCAACGGATCAAGGCTTGGGCACGTTACCCTGTGTGGTGAGGTCTGCTCTGTTCTCCAGGTGTGTGCAGTCTGGCACAGCCTTCTTTCCTGTTGCTCTTTTTGGATTAGTTGTGTTAACTATGTTTTTGTATTATATGTGATTTTGGGAGAAGTTCTCTTTTTCACCTCTCATGCTGCCATCTTGAGTCCTCTTCCCTGCTTTGTTTTTTTTAGAAAAAACTTTCCTTTCTGATAACTGCTATGAGAAAAACCAACAAACAATAAACTGGAAATAGTAAAGAGCTCCTAGAAATCAAAGAAAGACTAATAACTCAATGGGCAAAGGATGTGAATAAATACTGAAGAGGAAAAAAACAGAAATATCTCTCAACCATGAAAAGATTATCAATCTTAAAAATTAAAATAACATTGATAAAATATTTTCCACCTTTTTTCAAAGTCAAAAATTTGGTAATTTTATAAGGCATGAGGAAACATACTCTCATGTATTGCTGCTGGTTGTATAAGTTGATACAAGCAGTAACTAATACAAATCTAAAATGTATGTTCTCTTCAACCTGGCAGTTCCACTTCTTAGAGGTTATCCTACATATATCCTTGCAAATCAAAATACCGCATTCTAGCAGAAATCTGGAAGTTTATTCTCTGGAAAAGCCAAAACTAAGAGTTTCTATGCAGAGAATACTAAGCCAATTAAGGTCACAAGTAGTGTCTTGAAAACGAAGGTTAGGTGAGCATGTGATTACTGAAATATTAGGATCTTCATCCTTTATTCTCCATGCAGAAATTTCAGAAGGTTCTTTTCTGGAGAATCTGACAATTGCCAAGATAAGGTGTAGGAGTTTCCCAACAGTTGGCCCATGCAGATAACCCTACAGTGAATTCTGAAATCTGAAAGTCCTAAAACCACGTGCTGAGATCTTTCAGACAGCTTTTTAGTGCCAGGCTCTTAATCATAAACAGATAACCAAGGATTATCCATACATCTGAGAAAAGCTTTCATATGTTCTACAGATCAAAACAAATGAGTAGTAAAAAAGCAGTGTTGGAGAAAACAGGTTATGCAAGGAGATGAAAACTTTAAAATAAATGTTAAAATTCTCTGTAAGTAGATATTGATCCATGAAATAAAAGCAGGATGACATTTTTATTAAAAGACTTCAGAAAATTTTTTAAAAGACCTCTTGGATATTAAAAAACATGATAGCAGGAATAAAAACACTAGAAGGGTTGGAAAAGAAGAGAACATCTCCCAGGAAGGGCAACAAGACAAAGAGGAGTCAGAAGAAGAGGTAAGTCATCCTTGAAAACTGGAGGGGAAATCACCTACAAATATTCAAGAAAAATGTCCAGGACTTAAGGACATGAGTTTACATAGTAAATGAGCCCACCAACTACCCAACAAGATGGATAAAAATAAATGTATATGAGGCACAATATTGTGAAATTTTAGAAAGCTTGAAATAAAGAGAAGATCCTGCAAGCTTGCACAGAGAGAAAAAGTCACATAAAGGATCGGAAATCAGAGTGGCTTCTCAGCAGCTATACCAAAAGCCAGAACACAAACTGAGGTATAAAGCTCTTGACTTTGGCTCTGTGTGTCTTAGTCTGTGTTGTTCACTGATGTATTCCAAGTGCTTAGAGGCAGTGCCAGGTGTGTATCAGGTTCTCTGTAAGTATTTGTTGAATGAAGGAGAGCAGCAAAGAAATACTTAGAAAATTCTGAAGAAGAGTTACTTCCAGCCTGTAACAAAGCTCATGCAAAATATCAATAATGGGGTACAATAAAGACACTTTGGAAAAGTCTCAAACAGTTTACCCTCTATGTACTCTTTCTCAGGAAGTTATCAGAGGTTAAGCTGCACAAAAACAAGAGCATAACCAAAGTCAAGCAAAACAGGAAACAGTCTAATTCTAGGGAAGACACGTAGGGAACCCTGAGGAAGATCGTGAAAAGAAATCTCAGGGTAATAGTTCTGCGTTAGATGTACAGCACAGGAGTGGCCACTAGTGCCCACAGCCATCATAATGCCATTTTGCCTAAGAACAGAGTGATCTGGTTATCCTGGCCCAGACTCTTACCTCTACCTAGTCTGTCTGCATTGTGTACTCATCAGTGTCCTGCCCTGCATTCCATCCCTTGCCACCTGAATTAACAGCGATCATTTCATTCCATAGAAACATTCTGCTCTTACCTACTCCTGAGAGTAAGAGGTAGGGCAAGATTAAGAGGCAGAAGATACAGCAAATCCCACTCATCTTGACACCATTCCTGAGAGACACGCTGAACCTGACCCACGCTATACTAAGCCAACTGCTCCACCTGTGGTGACCCCATGCTTCCTAGCAGACTTGCATAACCTTGCTATATAGTTTCCCCAAACCACCCCCAGGTTCAGTTTTTCACTAGGAGGACTCACAGAACCCAGCGTATAGTTGTACTCAAGGCTTTGCTTTATTACAGCAAAAGGACACAAGCAAAATCAGCGAGTAAAATGTGATGAGCAAAGCCTAGAGGAAATCGGGCATGAAGCAGTTGTCCTCTCCAAGTGGAGTCACACAGGACACACAATTCCTCCAGCATCAAATCTGTGACAGTGCATGTGAAGTGTATCAACCAGGGAACCTCATCAAAGACTCAGCACCCAGGATTTTTATTGGAGGCTGGTCCTGTAGGCACTCTGCCTAGCATATACGAAACTTCCGGAGTCCCAGAGGGAAAGCAGATGTCCAACATAAACCATGTTGTTTGCACAGTTCATGCACAAAGGGCCACACTTTGTTATCATTCAGGGAACGGTAGGAACACTCTTGAAATCCAAGTTCCCACAAACCAGCCAGAGGCCACCCTTGTGAGCAGACTTTCTAAGGAGAGCAGCCTTGAGCCTGCTGTGGGATCTCTCTTCTGCACATTTGCCCACAGATCTTACTCAGAAGAGGCTCCCATAAACAATTAGGGAAGCTGAAGCCAGACTATTCTGTACAGCCTCTATTTAGTTTATATTTCCCTGGAAACCTTCAATCAGATAGTGATGATATTGCTCTGACACAGTATGTGCTTGCTATTTAGTTTTTGTTTTTATTTGCTGAAAGATGTTGAGAGGCACACACCAAAGTGGTAAAACCACAAAGGAAAGCAAGGGAATGTGTGGTGGGTTTTGTCTTCCAAAACCCATTTACCCCTTCTCCTATGATAACAGGGTTGTACTTGAACACATGGATGTCCAGATGGACTGCATTTCTCACCCACCCACATCCGCCCAGGTTAAGTACAGCCATGTGACTGAGGTCTTGCTTACAGAGCCTAAGTAGAAGTGATGTGCTTCTTCTGGGTCTGGAGCTAAGACTTTAGGGTGTCTTTCCCATCATTTCTTCCCCATTCCTGCTGGCTGGCACCCTTCAACCACACATAATAAATGCCCTAGTGACAGTGGGAAACAAAGATGTAATGAATCTCATTCCCTGAATGACCACGTAGAGCAACAGCTGCCCTACCAACCTGGACTGTTCATGTTGGGCGAGTATATAAAGGAGAAATACTTTTACATTTCTGAATGCAATGTTGAATATCTTTGTTATGGCACTTCATCCCCACACACACACAACTAATAAAAAATGATAACACAAAAGACAGGATGGTAGCTGCCTTAGGGAAAAGCACACAGGAAACTTCTAAGTTTTGACAATGTTGTTTCTTAACCTGAGTGATAAGTACACTGGTATTGGCTTTATTCATCTTCTAATCAATGCATACATTTCACACAGTCTTTTGTATGTTTACATGTGTGTATGAATTCCACAGTTTTAAAAGAAAATTAAAAATACAGTAATAATGAAATACCATTTGACCCTTGCCATATTGGCAAACATTAAAAAGTTTGATAATATTCAACATAGGAGAGTGTTTGGCAAAACTAGCATCTTCATAGATTTTTCTAGGAATGTTAATTGATGTAAACTTTCTGGCGTTTTACATTATGAGAAACTTAAATGCACAAAGCAAATGAAGAAAAAGACAACGCAATTTTTTAAATGGGCAGTAGACTTGACATTTGAATGGCTAATAATCATGAAATGGTGCTTAAAGTCATGACTTACCAGAGAAATACAAAATAAAAGCACAGTAAAGTCCTTACACTCCCACCAGAGTTGCTAAAATTAAAAGGACCAAAACCAAGTGTTGATGAGGAAATGAAGCTACTGAAAGTATATATTGGTACAACCACTTTGGAAAATGATTCTGCAGTATCTAAAAAAACACACAAATGAGCTAAAACACATATACCCTGTGACCTAGCAGTTCCACTCTTGGGTCTATATCTAACTGAAATTCATACTCCATTCATCAAAAAATCAATACAAAAATGTTCTTAATAGCTTTATTTGTAATACAAAAAACTGGAAACAACACAAAAGTCTCTCAGTGGTAGAATGGTTATTTAAATAGGCTGTGGTATAGTCATATTTCTGTAGAATACTACATAGCAATGAAAAATAACTACTGCTACTCACAACAACATGCATGAATCCCACATACATAATATTGAGTGTAAGTAGCCAGACAGAAAGTATATAATTCCATTTATGTGAAGTTAAAACCATAAAACTAATCAGTGATGTCAGACTAGTGGTTATCTGTGCGGGAAATAATGACGGGGACGTAGGGGCCCTTCTGGAGTGCTGGAAATTCTTTAGTTTGATCTGCGTCTTTACAAATGTAAAACTTTTTCAAGTTCTCCACTTAGGATTTTTGCACTTTATGTGAGTTATACCTCAATAAAAAATGTTTAAAAAATAAACCCAATTGTCTAATAAAAACTAAATGTAATTCCCATAGCCCTACTAAAGTCAGGACAACACAAGAACGTCCATTGTCTCTGCTTCCATGTAACATTGTACTGAAGTTATTAACCAAAGCAATCAGACAAGAGGATGAAAGTAGAACTATAAAAATCAGACAAAAGCAAGTGAAACTTTTATTTGTTGAAGATCTGATCAAATACGCAGAAAACCCAAGAGAATCAACTAAAAAACTATTAAGAGCATTCAGTGAAGTTGGTAGGGTATAAAATTATCTACAGAAATCAGAAGGCTTTGTGCACACAAATACACAAACAGCATTACAGTGAACATTCTCACACGTGTCTTCTTATGCACCATATGAGCAGTTCCCTAGGACCTGTGCTCAAGAGCAAGACTGCTGGGTCAGAGGGTTCATGTATTTTTCATTTGATGAAAACTGCCAGGTGGCTATCCAGAACAGCTGCCCAGCAGACACATTGACCAGCATCCTTGCTAGTGTTTGCCATGTCTCCTAAAGAAGGGGGCGTCTACAAAACTAGGGGCTAAAGCAAGAAAGAGGAAGACCTGGGATCTAGGAAACGAGGATTCTAATCAAGGAAAATGGCCAAAGGAATCCCCAGGATGTGCAGCAGGTGTAGATTGGAGCAGGAGCAGAAGGATGCAAGGCTGTGGAAAGAAAGATTCCAGGAAATCAATACATGATCCACTGTATTTAAGTGTTTTGAAAATATTATATGGACAGATATTTGAGAGATCTGTTGGAGACTTTAGGGGAAAATTGTATAAAACAAAAAATGAGAATGTAAGCACAAGGCAATTATTAACAATAACTAAAAGTTCCTAGGCAGTGAGGCATGTGATGGCAGCTTTCCTGGCTCGTCACTAAGTGGTTCTTACATATCCTTGTGAATGTAAACACTGATTATTGATTTAACCAAAATTTATTGTAAACTTTAATAGAATAGGGAAGCAGAAACAGGTGTTGGTGGTAAAAAGAGCTAAATCTTTATTGCAACAGAAACCCAGTAGTGCCTATTGGTAATTTTTTAAATAGCTGTATAGTCCTGTTACTTGGAAACTGTTAAAAGAGCTTAAAGAAGTTGCCTCTGTGTAGCAGGTAGAGGAAAGGGAAGTGGTAGGGCAGGGGGCTGCTACTTTTCATTATAAGCCTTTTAGAACAATTTTATTCTTAAACTGTTTACATATTACTTAGAAAAAATAATTTTAGGTTGTGATAAGAATTTTAAAAGCAATCACAAGATCTGAAAATTATGCTATATTCTAATCATTCTGTTCAGGATAGGTGTGCGTGATCCATGCAGCAGATCAGATTCAGGGACATGAGAAGATGAGAGCTGAGAGGTCCCCATTTTCACACTGACAGTAAATCAAGCCTCCCATTAGAAAAATGTCTGTCAGTATACCCTGAAACAAACTCTCCAAGTTGTGTACATTAAATAAGAATAGCATTCTGTATGCAAACTTACCTCAATGAAGTGCTTTAAGTGTATATCCTGAAACAGCAACTTAACAGCGGTACAGATTCACAGTAGGTATTCCACCAAAAATGTGAATCAAATTTCAAGGAACTAAGCATTCTAGTCTTTACATGACATTGGTAATAGAAGAACATTAGATTTTGCCTTTGCATACCCAGAAAACATTTTAATCTGAACAAGCTTCAGGACTCCCCCAGAAATCTTCAGTTATCTGTTATCTTCCGTCCAAATATCCCTAAATGTACCTTAAACCCAGAGAAAACCCTGTACCTAAGCATTAACAGTCTTCCAGAAGTGTGAGCAGACCATTTATGGTCTTGTCAAGTCTTAGAACAACTGATAAGCTCTTACTGGTGGTAGGGAATTACTGTGCCCTGTAGAGGTGGCACACGTCCAAATCCTCTGCTGTGGCCTCGGTTTTTCTTTACCCCTTCTTTGCAGATTTGGCCACGTGACTTGCTTTGGTCAGTAGTAGTGAACATGGTGTGAGCAGAGGCTTGAAATGTGCTTGTACATGGGCATTTGGCCTTGCTCTCTTTCATAATCTGCCATGAAAAGAGCTTCTCTCTGGTAACTTCAGCCCAGGTCCCAGAACGAGACACATGGAACAGAGCTGCCCCATAGACCTGCAGCCTGAAGCAGAGTGGCCCCTGATAACTCATATGCGTGGGCAAGAAATGTGCTTACTGTTGTGTTCTGAGCTCCGGTGCTGCCGTTACCCAGCAGGGGGCCAGTACATGCTCCAAGTTAATCTTCCCTGTGATCTTACTAATAGATGGCAGAGAGTCGAAAACTGAGATGTTTCGTCACTAGCGGTGTCCCAGGTCGGGTTCTCCATTGAGCAGAATTTGAGGTGGAGGTGGGAACACAGAAGGCTTCCTGGAGAATACCACCTGTGAAGCAAGAAGGAAAGGTGAGTGCTGACCTGGCAAAGTCGGCCCGCTCCAAAGAGGGCTGGTAGAGCAGTCCTGCGTCGGGGGAATGGCTGGACCCTCGTACTGCTGTCCGGCTCAGTCCCTGACGAGGGACCGAACCCAGAGAAGACAGTGCCCTTGGCTACCACGCCTTGTCAGTCATCGGCTGGGAGAGGCCCTGAAGAGAGTGTGACCCCAGTATGATAGCTGAGATGGAAGGAGGAAGGAGAGAACAGCTGGAGCCTGTCAGCCAACCACACTCCTTGCCTCTGGGCAACTAGCCTTTTTTTTGAAGGGGGATCTGAGGGGCGCATCTCCATGTCTTCTGCAGATGGCGACGAGAGAGCAGGCAGGCCCAGAAAGCAGGAGCACTGTGTGACAACCTAGTAGCATACAGATGGCCTGTAATTCATGAGTGCTCTGGTGTGAAACAATACAGAGCTCCCGTTCTTCCCCAGTTCTCTGCATCTCCATAAACGATAGCACTACCACCCACATAATTGCCCAGGTCAAAAGCCTAGGTAAGGAAGAGCTTTTGGAAATTAAAAAGTATCATTGCCAAATTTTAAAAATATGATTGCTCATTGTAACGGGCCATGAGGAAAGATTATGGTATTGAAGTCAACAAATTCATCAAAAGGAGGCTGCTGCTGACGTGCATGTATGTTCTGCTGGACATACAAACTTTTATGATTTCATCTTCCTTGTGCCTTTTTGTTCCCTCCCTGGGAATGTTCTGATTCTTAATCTTTATCTCTGTCCTTTTAAGTTTCATTATCTGGTTTTCTTGGCTGTCATGATTCTTTTCCTTATCTTCATTATTCTGACCATATGAATGTTTAGTGTCTGATGTGATATAATGATAATTTAATGCTTTAATCTTTCTGTTTACTTTCTTTCACTTTATATGTCTTGCCTCCACTAGGTTATCTCCTCATGATACTTGGATTTTGGTGTGACCAGTAATTCAGAAAAGATATACCAAATTAATATGAAATTAAGACACACAAATAACAAACATGTTTCAGCCACTATGTTTTATTGTGCCACATTATTGTAATCAAATTATTCATATGATTCATACATTGACTTATTGATGAGAATATGTGAGAGCTTTGTCATAGGCACACTTGTTTCTGAGGATGTTGTGCTGCTTCTGGGACAGTTTTGCTTTCGTCAGGATAAGGTGCGTCAAATAGGCAAATTTGCACTCCACTAGACTGGGGTATAGAAAACACATGCCTTCATACACAGATGTCCTTGACTCTCTGCAGTATTGCTGCTGGTTCTTGCATAGGACACAGGAATTCTGATCAAATCTATTTAAAGTAATTCCTAGCAAAAAAGAAAAAATATGCAATGTGTTTCTAATTGTGATCAGTGCATTATTGAGTATATTCCTAACAGAGGAGACCTGTTTAAATTAGGCACTGATGAGAGCTGAATCCTTCATTTACATCTCACATCTCTGGTAACTGGAAGAATTTTCCACCAGCTAACTCTGGCTTCATGTATTTCAAACTTGCTTCCCCCACACTTCTGTGACCAGGCACATGGGACACATGCACATCTCCTTGAACCCTCTGGACCTGCACCCTCAGTTACACAGAGAAGTGATTGAACCACATCAACAGCAGCCCATTAGACCCAAACTGAACATAGTCGTTGTAAGTCCGGGGAGAGGAAATCCCAGGGCAAAATACCTCTAAAAACCGAAATCAGTGAAAGGGAGAAATAAAGTTTAAAACCCATTTATTGTTTACAAACTGCAGTCCACGGCTGTCTCTCTCCTCTGCTCCTGAAGAAGCAAGCAAGCAAGCAAGCCCCTCCCTTTAAACTCTCTGAGGTTCAGACCCGCCCTCGGTTGCCCAGGTAATTACCCATTGCCGTGGAGATGAACTCTCCGCCCCTGAGGATATGCAGATGCACTAAAGCCAGGCAAGATACTCTGGAAGTGTTACAGTTTTACCCACAGGCCACCCCTCCAGAAATCTCACCTTACAATCTACTTGTTCCCCTTCTCCCAGCACTGGTCCCTGGGCGAGAAAACGAGTATTGTGACCAGACTGATGACATACAGTAACAACAGCAATTAGATCATGACCATCCTCAAGCCGGAGGATTCAGCTAGGTCCAAAGTCCCATGCAGACTAGGTCCATAGCCCGTCCATTCCCCAGGCAGGCATTAGCCGAGGGTTCAGAGCAATCATCACGCGGCAGCTGCAGCCCTGGGGTGCATTCAGGCCACAAGGACTGTAGGAGAAAATAACCTTAAGGGCAATAAGATACATGGTTTAATGACACCAGCGTAGGCAAATCTTGTCCATCAGGTAGGATAGATGCAAGAGAGTGGCCTTGTGATAAAACAGTGGCAGGGATGGGATCTCGTCCTGGTCTAGTTACCAGACTTTCACCCCCTCCCTGTGGGAGTTACAGATGAGTCGATATACAGGGCTACATGCACTGGCCATAAAGAAAAAACAAAACTTCCCCACAAGATGCTCTTACCTTCTGGACGTTTTGGGTACACTACCGTGACCTTTGGGGGCCATTCAGCTGTTACTCCAGGAATACACAGGAGGCCAGCTTCCAGGCCTTTCCCCCAAGGTGCCAGAAGGGCCAGCCATCGCGGGTCCATGTGTCGAAACGTCCAGGGCCAGGTCCACTCAGCAGTGTCCCCAGGGCTTAATGCAGCAGGGGCTGGCGGCAGTTTGTTGCTCTGCTGGCTGTATCCTGGCTTCAATAGCTCCTCTTTGGTTTGGACGTACAGTTGTATAGGAGAGGCAGCAAGGTGTGTGAGCACGTCCACAGGGCTCAAAGCTCCTTTACGTGGCCTCTCATTCAAACGCCGCAGCACCGTCCATAGGCGAACTGACCAATCCTGTAGACTGTTGTTGTCTGACCTCAGGCCAGATTTCAGCAAACATTGTACCTCTCTATCATGCCTGCCCTAGCAGGGTTATATGGTACATGAAACTTCCACTTTATTCCTAATTGCTGCACCCAGTAAAGTGGGTGCCTTGGTCACTCTCCATCACCTGCGGCCAGCCATAGGCTGCACAGAGACGCTCCAGGCCCTTCTTGGCGGTTTGTTGATCTGCATGACATGCAGAGAAAGCAACCAATAGTTCAGTAGCTGTGTCCACACAAGTCATGGCATACCGATATCCTTCTGATATGGGCAGAGGCCCAGTATAGTCTATTTGCCACCTGACAAGGGGTATTGGCCCCCTTACTATTGTCCCATTGAGACAGGGACAGTGGGTGTAGTCAGAGTAGGGTGAGGGCCTCCAGGAAAAGCAGGGTGGAATATTTACAGTCAGAGCAATGTAACAATGGGCAAAGAAGTCCCTATTGAAAGTCTGTGCTAAGCATTATGCAAAGTCAAGGTCACACTAATTCTCTAGGGTAAAGATATAGACATCTTCAGTGAGATCAGTTAAGGTCAAAAGGCCAGGAGCAACTTGGCCTGGAATGTTTAAGTGTTCTGCAAGGGTATCGGCATAACACGTAACTCCACTGTCAGCCCTGGCAATCAGACTATGACCCAGCCCACCTTCAGGGCAGGACAGGTGATACAAGTCCCCACCCCTAAGTTTTTTCATGTTCTTGAAAAATCCTCAACTGCCTAAAAAACCCCTTAGACAACACACCACTCTGGACTCTCTTGTCCCCTCCTGGCGTGAGCCGGGAGCTCTGTCCTTTCACTTTATCTCTAAATAAAAGCCTCTACCCTGGCTCTCCTACTTGACTGTTTGTGAAGCTCATTCTTCGTTTTCATGAACAAGAACCCCAGCACCACCATGTTGCCATGGGACTCGGTGTAAGTCCCTCTTAGAGCACACAAGGCACTCCTTCCAGGTTCTGCTGATTTCTTCAGAGGTCAGTGGCAAGCCCCACCGAGGGGTTACAGCCCACACTGTCTTTTGCCCCGTGTGCAACAGACGCTGGTGTAGCCATTGGGCCACATCAGACACAGGCTTTCCTTGTAGCCAGTGCACCTGGGCCAGAGTGTCTGCTTCATCATTCCCTGGGGAAGCCAAAGGCAAATGGCCAGTCACATGATATTCGGTAACAGTCTTAGTCTGACCAGAGGCCCATAGGTCTTGCCACAACTCTTGCCCCCAAAGGGGCCAGTGACCAACCAGCCAGTTGGCATGGTACTATGTGGGTAGCCACAGGGTCAAGCCCCGATAGATGGCCCAGCTGTCAGGGCAGACATATATGGGGGAGGGCTCCTGGCTGATCACGAGCCACATTGCCCACAGCTCAGCCCACTGGCTGCTCTTCCCCTCTCCATCCTCCATCCATACTGTCTCAGTCTTAGGATGGAAAGCCACAGCCCTCCACTTTGGGGGCTGCCCATGACTGGAGCCACCTGTGTACCAAGCATCTTCAGGTATAGGGGCTTTTCCCTCCTGATAAGGAGTCTCAGCTACCAAGGGCTGAAAAGCAAGTTCTTCCCGCTTTCCACTGGTATAGGTCACTGGCCCCAAAAAGCGTTGGAGTTCTCCACTTAAGGGGCTAGTAGAGAGGGTGCTGCGCTGCTGTAAATATGTGCCCCATTTGGCCAGTGCAGGTGTCTGTGCCACGCCACTCCGTGGCCTTTGGGTCCAGTTTCACACCCACTTCACCATGGGATAGGTGGTTATTACCTTGTTTGGAGCTATTCCGGCAATGGGCTCCGTAGCCAGCAAGGCATGGTACACAGCAGCCAGTTGCTTCTCTATCAAGGTGTACTCTGCTCCTTTCCATAGTTGTGACCAGAATCCAATAGGTTGGCATGTCCATTCAAGCCGCTGCCAAAAACCCCATCCATAACCATGTTCAGTTACATGAACGTCTAGTTCACAGGGCCTTGATGAGTCCATTACATTCAAGACTTGTACAGCCTTGACTGGCCACTTGGCAGCAGTAAAAGCAGTTGCCCATGTCTCATCCCAGTCCCACCTGATGCCCTTTCATACCAACCAGTATAAGGGCTTCAGAATTTGTGCCAAATGTGGTAAACACTCTCCAGTAGCCCAAAAGACCCAAAAACTCTTGTAATACTGCCACAGTGGTAGGGGTGGGGAAAGCCTGCACCTTGTCTATGGCTGCTTTAGGAACAACATTAGTTTTACCCAACCAGACAACCCCCAAGAATTCCAGACAAACCGGGTCCCTGAACCTTGGTGCTGTTCACAGCCCATCCTTTTTCCTGTAGATGTTGCAGCAGTCTAGGAACTGCCCCTTCTAAACATGAAAGATAATCAGACGTGAGTATATCATCTATGTAGTGATACAACCTCACTGTTTGTGGTTCTTCCATGTGGCCGAGTCCTGGGCTACAAGCCCATGACAGATGGTGGGACTGTGGAGATGTCCCTGTGGAAGGACAGTGAATGTCCACTGCCGGCCTTCCCACGTGAAGGCAAACTGTTCCTGGCTTCCTGTGCTATGTCAGTAGAGAAGAAAGCATCAGCAAGGTCTACTACATAATGATACCTTCCCAGTTCATGGCTGAGGGTGTCCAGAATGTCTGCGATAGAGGGGACAGCAGCATGCAAAGGGGGTGGGACTTTATTCAATTCCCTGTAGTCCACGGTCATATGCCAGGAGCTGTCTGGCTTTCTCATGGCCACACTGGGGAATTAAAAGGACTATGAGTGGGCTTTATGATGCCCACCCTCTCCAACTCCTGTAGAGCTTCTCCAATTTCCTTGTGCCCCCCAGGCAATTTATACTGCTTAATATTTGCCACCCACCGAGGTACAGGCAGAGCTACAGGTGGGTGCTTAGCATGTCCCCTCAGAACTGCCTTTACCACACATACCCTCAGTCTGAACTCCCCTGCAATGGTCTGTAACCACAGGCCCTGCAGGATGTCTACCCCCAAAATAGATTCAGGGATGGGAGAAATTAACACAGTATACTCTGGGGGTAAACGCCCTATCCCCAATGAGATTTGGGCTTTCTTCACTCTAATTGCCTTCCCCCCATAGCCACCTATCACAGCAGGGGTCCCAGGAAAACGCTCAGGGTTGCCATGAATCAGGGAACACTCAGCTCCTGTGCCCACCGGCACCAGGACACGTACATTCACAGGAGAACAATGAACTGCTAATTCTACATGTGGCCTCTGGTCCCCACCATGTCCCCCAAGGTGGGGACTTTGACCCCCTCAATTGAACCACAATGCCCAGTCATCCTCCTGTGGGGCTGAGGGCCCAGGTGAATCCTGAGTACTGTCCCCCAGGAAGTTTCGCAGGGACACAGGCCAGGCATGTGGCCTTGACTCTGGTTTCCGTGTCCTGGACCTCAGCGGCTGGAGCTGCTGCTCTGGCTTTAATTGGTGCCACGGTTCTAACAATATTCTGTTGGGCTGCCCATCGAGTTTTTCTCTCACTACCCTGGCCTTTATCAAATCAACCACACCTGGGTCCTCGAGACCTTCATGGGGCCTTTTGCACGTCTTTCAGTTGTGGCCCATACTTCCCTCCATGCCCTTATTGTTTCAGCCTCCCCCAGATCTGCTAAAGCACGAGTAGCCTCACTTATGGGGTGCCCTAGGTGGGGGGCAAGAGTATTCACTAGGGACCCAAAGAGAGATGTGGGAGCTGTAGGGAGCACCAGGTTTCTCATTCCTACAGTGAACACCTCCTCATCAGGGCCCTGGAGGTCCATATTATAGATGATATTTTTCATACCCAATTCCCACAGTACCTGTTGGAGCTCTGCATACATTTTCGAACTGTTGGGAAAATATGATAAATCACCCTGATTAGGCCAGACTATCCTGATGGCAGCCATTCCAGGAGTGTCTGATTCCCTGAGGCATGACGGGCATTTTGCAACTGCTGCTGGAGGAAAGGGTGAGTCGTCAGGGAAGCAGTTCTACTCATCTCAGTACCCCACACAATAATGTTTTCCACCCCCATATCCTGGAGACTTAAAAGCCACGTAGGCAGCCTCTGCCTATACCGGACGCTCATGTCCACCAGCTCCTCCTGGGCATGGGGCGGAGCATGGAGTGCTCCCCAACCTGGGAGGAGGGCTGCTCCTCCCCCTGAGGAGCCTGCAGTTGTTTTGTTTTTATTTTCTTAATTACAGCTGGGTGGGCCTTTAAAACAGGAGAAGATGGTACCTCTGGGGGTGGCCTGGGTAGCAGACCTGCCAACGGCCCTGCCTCCTCTGCCTCGGGCTCCTGCACCAACGGCTCCTCCTCCACCACTTCAGGGGTTGAAGGCTCTACTCTTTCCTCCCCCTCCCCTATGGCCTCCTGCAACACGGCTCTTCCTGCCATCTCCCCCTCGCTGCTGCCAGGGAGTCTTCTAGGAGCATGACCTGCCTTTTCAGTAACTGTCTCCCTTCTTTAACAGCATCCCATAGATTATCGCCCAGCTCCTCCAAGCGATGCTGAAGTGTGTCCCTCTCTCCTCACTAACCCTCTATATAATCCTATTTCTCCTGTATAACATTTTCCACTGTTTCGATGAAAAGAGACCCTACAGTGCCAGCCGCTACACGGCCCCCTAAGGTCTCCATGCAGTCTTCCAACTCACAGAGGGCTAATTCGGCAGTTTCTGGTGTTGCCACCCCAGTTCTGGGGAAGGCCCCACCCTCTAGGAGGTACTCTACCCTAGACCAATTCCCCACCAGGGGTTCCCAAATTGGAAGCCCCACAGCTGGGGGGATAATAACAGGTGACGCGGCACCCTCTGCCGCTGCACCTGCTGTGGCCTCCGCACCGCCCACAGGAGCAGCCCTCCCAAAGGTCGCACCTGTTATGACAGATTTCAGGTTCAGAGGAACCCTGCTGGCTTCTGCCAGGTGTAAGTCCAGGGAGAGGAAATTGTGAGGCAAAATACCTCTAAAAACTGAAGTCAGTCAAAGGGAGAAATAAAGTTTAAAACCCATTGATTGCTTACAACCTGCAGTCCAGCACCATCTCTCTCCCCTGGTCAGGAAGAAGCAAACCCCTCCCCTTATCCTCTCAGGTTCAGACACGCCCTCGGTTGCCCAGGTAATTACCCATTGACATGGAGATGAACTTCTCTCCACTTCTGAGGATATGCAGATGAACCAAAGCCAGGTGAGATGTTCTGGAAATGTTACAATTTTACCCACAGCGGACTAAAATGAGAGGGGGGTTCAGTGAAAATGGAACAGCAAGTGGTCTTAAACACTGGTGAGATAGCTTAATTTTTAAAAATTTACAAAAACATGAGCCGCGTTAGGACTTGCCAAAGGGCCTGTGCAAGTGGGGGTTGCTCCATGGTAGATCCCCCGCTGCTTGGTTCTCTGCCCATGAGTGGCAGTTGCCTCCCAAAACATGCCAGACCCCACTCAACTACCATCACGAATGCACTGCCACGTCTGGCCCTGGGACTTCTCTCTCAGCCCCTCCCCTTCTCTCCACTCGATTCCCCACAAGTGCCTCTTGGTCCTCCCCCACGCAGCCTTCGCCTCCCCAAGACCACTCCTCTCCACGTGCCCGACCGGCCTCCTCATCCAAGCTGGCAGTGCAGCGGCAGCAGTGAAGGCTCTCGGCACTTAAGATTAATAATTCTTGTTACCATTACATTATTTTGAGTCAAATATTGCCTCTTTATAACAACGCTCATTGTCCCGTCCTCCGTTTCAGATGAGAGCCCTTCGGATAGCTCCCACCTATCTCACTGGGCTCTGGGTCCGACCGACCGTCCGGGGCTGTCAACATTGCCTAGGTCAAGTGCTGCAAGGAGATAAGCTTCCACCAGAACGTAAATCATCTCCGCTGCTGCGCATACTGTTGCGTTCAGCGAACCTTTTCTTCGTAGCAGGCTTTATCGATGAAAGCGCTGGTGTGCTGATTATGTCCCGGGGCAGCAGTCAAATCACCATGTGCGAACTGCCAGCCATCCACAGAGCACACTTTGAGTAGCTCTGTCTTTTACCAGATGATTTGGGGGTCTTAGGAGGCTTGTAAGCATCCTCTTACCTCCCTGCCTGAGTTCAGAACTTCTTGGGAGAAACAAGAGTTAGACAGATGGAGATTAACTCTTAGCTTTATTAGTGAAAGGCTGATTAGGAGTTACACATCTGTGGCCAAAGGGATTTCCCTTAGAATTCATCTCAGCTGCCCTGTTACGATCAGATGGGACAGCAGGTGTTGTGGATGACCTGACCAGATCCCTTTAAACGTGCCCCCCACCCCAGGCTGCTGTGTGTGCTGGCTGATGACCCACAGCCGCCCCCCTTTGATGAGCTTTCCTTGGCCAAACCGGAGCTCCTGGCCAGAGAGGCTATACCTGCCCCTTACCAGGGGACACTGACTGACATGGGGTACAAAGGCCGCCCCCCTTGCCTTGAGGTGGGAACAACTGCCTGGTACAGTCCATGCTCCAGGGCCTCCCGTGAGACAGGCTGAGGCTAGTGTGCTGAGACCACTTCTTGGCTTAGCTTTCCTCCCCTACCCTCACCTGCTTCCCTCATCCTTTCCTCCTTGGAGCACTTCCTCCATAAGTCACTTGTACAGAGACCCCTGCCTCAGGCTCTGCTTCCAGGAGTGTGACCTAATTGAAGGTTCATTAACTCTGATCAGATTCTGAAAGTGGTTTATGATCCTGTAGTGGGTTGAATGGTAGCCCTAGAAAAGATGTACCTGTGGGGAAGTTGGGGTTCCTATGGCCAGGATCCTCACTGAACTTAAACCACCTGATGATGTAACTGGCCTGTTGCTGGGCTACTGCTTCCACACCTGTGGGCAATAAGCTATTACTGCGCTATACAGAGAGCTCGGCCCAGTGCTCTGGGCAGAGGCAGAGATACTAGTGCTTGACCTCCGCTCGGAGAACAAGCCGGGTAATAAACCCTTTCACCCCAAGAACTTTCTACTGTCATTTCTTTGGTCACACTGAATCCATAGTGAACTTGCCCAGGTTTGAAACCCATTGGCAAGACCGTGTCCTTGTCCTAATCTCTGAAACCTATGAACATCGCCATATCTGGGAAAAAGGGTCTTTGCAGATGTAATTAAGGATCTTGAGGTCATCCTGATGATCCAGGTGGGACCTAAATCCAATGACAAATGTCCTTCAAGAGGCACAGAGGAGGACGCCTGTGAAGATGGAGGCAGAGGTTGGAAAAATGCAGCCACAAGCCGGGAAGGCCTGGAGCCCCTGGAAGCTGGAAGAAGCCAGGAAGGATCCTCCGCTCCAGCCCTGCCAGCTCCTCAGTGGTGGACTCCGGCCTCCAGAACTGTGAGACAATAGGTTTCTGTTATTTTAAGCCCCCCAGTTTGTGATAATTTGTTTCAGCAGCCACAGGAAACTAATACGTCCAAAAGGTTAAGAATTCCTTATAGTTCTTGAGGCTGAAGTCCTTCCACATAGAAACGAGCGTGTGCCATGACTGCCAGTCCTCTCCCCGACCTGTGTTACTCCAGTTTCCAGAGTCACACCCCCAGGCGCTCAGAAAGGCTGAGCTTATCAGGAACAGGGTGTGGCCTTGGCAGGTATCGCTGCATGAGAGCCACTCTCTCCCCCTTCCCGGGGACACTTTCTGCCTCCCCTTGGTGCCACTCTGCTTTGTATGGCCCCCTAGGCAGTGGACCTGCCCCTTTGTTCTTACTTTAAAATAACTTTAAAGACCGTTTTTGTTTACCTTAGGATTCTGGCAAACCACAGCCCCAGCTTCCTGGTGGTATTCTCCAGGAACGCCTCTATGGTTTCCTCCATTGATATTCTGTCCCCCATCAAGGAATCAGCTCAGCAGTGAGCTCGGCTGGCATGCCAGTCCCCGTCCCCGAGTTACCTCCCCTTCTCATCTTCATCATGATCGTTCCTCATTGTAGAATCAGTACTTTTTAAAGAAGCTCTCTGATAGCAGAACAAAAGGTTCTTGATGAAATGGTGGCTCTTTTCTGCTCACTGAAAGTCAAAAGCTAGTAAAGTACTTTGATCAAAACGAATTTTTATATCCATTGCTATGAAAACAGCAAAAAACTCCCAGGGGTGATTGCGCAGTTGTGCACACAGCTGCTCTCTGGTCAAGAATCACTGACAGGGAGGCCTGTTTCTGAACAAAGAACTGGAGAGGCGGGTTCCCCGCACACCAGTGCACAGATGTGATGTTCATGACTCCCTGCCATGCACTAATGCATGGAACTCCCCCCTTCTCCACCTGGACTCTTGCAACTCTTCCAGTTGTCTCCCTGTGCTCAGGCTTGTGACCTTCAAACCCAAATTCCACCAGGCCACCAAACCTACTAGAACACCAGTCTCCAAGTGGCCTGCCCTGTTCCCCTCTGTCTCCTACAGGAGAGAGACCACGCTCCCCGCATGCAGCCCCAGGCCCTCTTCCAGCACACATTGCTTCTCACCACTACACCTCTGGCGCAGTCCCCTCCGTCTGGCTCATCTTCCCTCCTCCCTGCCCAGCTTTTGCTTTTGACTGGACTCAGCTGTCATTTGGCATCGGGACTCTTTCTGTGACCCTCACTGTGCTCCCATAACACCCAGGGCCTATTTTTATCATTACACTTAGGTCAGGGTGTAAAAGTACCTATTCTTGTGTCTGTCTGCCCACCGGTGAGCTCCCGAGACCAGCAGCTGGGTCTTGTGGATCTCCGGATCCCCAGACCTAGATCAGTGTGTTTTGAACTAAGGTTGAATGAAATCTCTTGCCTCATAGAAGGAACCAGACTTAGGGCGTCAACAGCTCCAGGCTCACATCCTGTAACGTTGAATAGGAAAGGGAAAGTAAGCTCCAATTCTAGTTAGAAAAACCTCAGGGAAATACTCTTGATGGATCCAATTCAGTCTGCTCCTGTCCTGGACTGACGTCCACAGCCGTCAGACAGTCACTGGCCCACCGGGACAGGTGCCCACCCTGTGGGCGCTGAGATCGCTCACCCCACTAGAGCCAGGTAGAATGGGTAAGGGGGTGTCCCAGAGAAGCAAAGTGACAACAAGTGAGAACAGGAGGGAGTGAGCACAGGGTGAGCAGCAGCTGTCCACCAGCCGGCAGGGGCTCCACAGCCTCATCACCCTGCTGACTCACCACTGCCGCTGGAACCCCTGCCTCCCCATGTACAAAGCCATTGCAGGAGAGGGACCACGTCTTGCCAGTGGGTTTCAGCCCCAGGCAAGTTCACTACAGATTCAGTGAGACCGAGGAATGACAATGGAATATTCTTGGGATAAAAGGGTTTATTACCCAGCTCGTTCTCCCGGCAATTGGTCGCCTGCTAGAATTACATCTGCGTCCAACAATCTGCAGGTCTGCAATCCTCCTTCATCTCTGCCTCTTCTCAGAGCCCCGGGCAGAGCTCTTTATATAATGACTCAGTCAGTAATATAGCCTATTGTCTACCTACGGGTGTGGAAGCAGTAGCCTAGCAGCAGGCCAGTTACATCGTCAAGTAGTTTAGGTTCAGAGGAGGATCCTGGCCACAGGAAATTCAGTTTTCTCCACATTCCACCCCTCCAGGATTTTCACCTCATAATCTACACGCTCTCAATCCTCTGCAATGGTCCCTGTGTGAGAAAGCTGGAGCTTTGTAACCAGATTCCACAGAAGCAACAGAGGAGAACAACATAGAGATAATAACAAAAATTAAGATACAGCAAAATTTTGATACAGGTAACAAAGATTATAATAATCCTTAAGCCTGAGGAGGTTATTTCAGCTATATTCAAAACAGTTCTACTCAGATCAGCTCATGACTCACGCTTAGTAGTGGTACAGATAGGGAGCTCTATGCACCCCAGTGAGTAGCAGTTTATTTGCTAGAGTGTGTGCCCAATCCACAGAGACCTTAAGGGCAATAAGACATGTTTTAATGACACCAACATAGGCAAATCTTGTCCATCAGGTAGGATGCATGCAAGAGAGTGGTCCTGTGATAGGGCAGTAGTAGGAAGGGGGTCCCTTCCAGGTCTAGTATACCATACTTTTACTCCTTTCCCCGTGGGGGTTACTGAAGGGTCTATTTACAGTGCTACTGGAGGTGCATGCACTGGCCGTAATGATAAAACAAAACTCCCTGATAAGATGCTCCTACCTTCTGGCCATTTAAGATATGCTACTGTGATCTTTGGGGGCCACTCTGCTGTTACTCCAGGAATACACAGGAGGCCAGCTTCCCCACCTCTGATCCAGACAGAACAATTCTATCCACCTCTAAATCCCACAGACGCAGGATCCAAGCTGATACTGACTCCAAGGGCTTCTGCCTAAGCCAGGAGCCCAAATCCACCAGCTCAGCCTGAGTGTGGGGCGGAGCATAGAGTGCTCCACGACCTGGGGAGGGGGCTGCTCCTCTCCCAGAGGAACCCTCAGTTGCTGTGTCTTTATGTTCTTTACGACCACTGGGCGTGCTTTCAACAGAGGGGGCACCACCCCTTTGTCCTTCCCCAGCTCCTCCGCTCCCGGGGCTGATGGCACCTTTCTCTCCCCTCCCCCGAGTGCCTCCTCTGCTACACCCTTTACCTTTTCTACTGGGCCTCGCAGCTGGCATTCTCGTGCTGCCTCTTCCTGTGCTTGCCTTAGGAGTATGTCCTTCTCCTCGGTGGCCTTTTCCTCCTTCAGAGCACCTGGCAGCGCTGCTCTCATTCTGTAAGGAATCTTTTACCTCCTCCACTGGACCTCGCAGCCCACGTTCATGCACTGCCTCTTCCTGTGCTTTTTGCAGGGGTCCATCCTTCTCCTTCATGGCCTTTACCTCTTCCACAGTACCTCACAGCAACACCATTTCATTTTTTAACAAATCTTTTACTTCCTCCACAGCACCTCGCAGCCGGCGTTCCTGTGCTGCCTCCTCTCGCACCAATGCCATTTCAGTCAGTATTCAGGGAATCCACAGCAGTTCACGGCTCTCGTTCTCGTGCCGCCATTTCTTGCGTCTCTTTCAGGAGCATGTTCTTCTCATCTGTAGACTTTTTAATACTGTGAGAAACAGCTGACCCACAGTTCTCACTGCCTTACGGCACTCTGCTTCTCAAAGGACCTCCTTACTATACCAAGGGCCACCCCTCCTGCCTCAGGTGTCCCCTCCACCTGCGTCTGGTCCTGGGGTGGGGCCCAGCCCTCTAGGAGACAAGCCTCATCAGACCACAGACCCACTGGGGGACACTCACTTGTCTCCCCATGCATAGGGGCAGCCCTCTGAAACGCCCCTCCCACAAGGGCAGCCTCTTCTGTTTCTCGGTCACCAATGAATCCTGCTGGTATCACCAATTGTCTTGCCTATAGGTTTCAGCTCTGGGCAAGTTCACTATAGATTCAGTGAGACTGAAGAATGACAATGGAATGTTCTTGGGGTAAAAGGGTTGATACCCGGCTTATTCTCCCTGCAATAGGTCGAGCACTAGAATTACATCTGCATCCAACAGTCTGCAGGCCTATGATCCTCCTCCATCTCTGCGTCCACCCAGAGCACTGGGCAGAGCTCTCTGCATAGTGACTCAGTCAGTAATAGCTTATTGCCTTCAGGCGTGGAAGCGGTAGCCTAGCAGTACACCAGTTACATCATCAAGTGGTTTAGGTGCAGGGGAGGGTCCTGGTCAGAGGAACTTCCATTTTCCCCACAGAGGATGTGCTGCAGACTCTTCGGGCTGCACATGAGACTCTGTCCTCACCGCTCTCCGTGAGCAGTGACTCCTCAGGATGTGGCAAAGGCACCACTCCAGAGGGTCTACACTCACCCTGGGGTCCCAACAAACAGTTCTTTGGGCCCAGGCACACGCCATCCTTCCCCCGAGGTGTGTCCCATGGCCACTTGCTGTGCCAAGAGCAGCCCCTTCCCGGGATTCCCTCTCCAGATCCTCGGAGCAGGGGACATCCTCCCTCTCCTGGTCCCTAGCTCGGCCCTATTTCCTAATATAGGTTTTTCCTTCTGGGAAAACCCCAACTTATTACAGTGGCTTGTTCAGGAGAAGAGCTTCTTTGCAATAAGTGTTGCCCCTTTGCAAACCCAAGAGGTTGTTTGTAATCGTGCTATTTCTGAGACCAAATCCACTCCCACTTCTTGAGCATTTACTTGTAGCAGGCATTTTCCCATCCATCTTTTTAATCCCCAAAATAACAACAGTATTATTATTTTATATCAACTGATGAGGAGAAACTCTCCCAAGGCAAGTATGTGCCAACCTGAACTCTCAGGACCAGGTGTTTTGGTTCCAGGGTCCTTCAGTACAGAGTGGAAATCTGACCTACAGGGAACTCTTGTCACTGATGTGATTACTTAACTGAAGTATATGCAGCACCTGGTGCAGGAGCCACACCACCTCTGTGACCCTGGGTCCTGATTATCATGGCCACAACCTCATGTGATTCTGATGAACTAGGAGCCTTGTTTCTTCATACATGCTGGCCTCTAAAGTCAATTTAACCACCTGTCCAATGCTCAGAGAAGAACCATTGCCAGTCCCAGGCTGGAGGCAAAGCCATTGCTCATACCCATCTGCAAAGAGGCAACATTATCAGGCCAGTGAGACGCTGTGGATAAAATGAGAGTTCCTGTGGCCAGGATTCTCACCTGGCCCTGATTGACTACCTCTCTGCACACCTGTGGGCAATACATGGCTGTTGACTATATATAAAGAGCTCTGCCCAGTGCTCTGGGTGCTACACGGTGGCATGGCTGCAAGGCTGCCGGAGAGCAGAGCAGAGGCTGGAGTGGTGGCAGCACTGAGGACAGAGGCCTAGAGGACGACTGTATGGGATGGCTGTGTGGGCAGAGGGGCCCCGAGGATGGCTGTGAGGGACAACTGTGCAGAGAGGCCCAGAGGACGGCTGTGCAGACAGAGGGGCCCAGAGACAGATTGGCCTGCTGCATGCAGACTCACTCTGAGTGAACAGGATTTTAGTGACTGATCTGCCACCTGGAAATAAAGTTGGGTATAACCCTTTCACCCCAAGAATGTTTTGCTCTCAATTTCTTTGGTCACATTGAATCCATAGCGAACTTCCCCGGGGCTGAAGCCCATTGGTCAGACGACACCTTCCTAAGGGGCATTCGGGGGAGTTGCCTGGCCTACTAACTCTGGAACCAACCAGAACTCAAGGCCCTTTGGTGCGGCTCACCTGTACCATCCACAGTTCTGCGTGGAGCCTGGGAAAAAAAAGCCACAGGCTCCAGTTTTTGCTGTGGGCCTTCTCACCCAGACCGAGAGAGCACCCTGACCGAGTCCAGAAGTGCCACCTTCCTCAGAGCTCAGAAGTCAGTCGGGAATGAGTCGAACATTCTGAAGTCCCCCAGCTCCCTTGACTCTGACTCTGGCTGCCTTTTCAGTCCCTCATGGGGATTCCCACGCAGGAAGAGAATATGCCACACACTTTAATCCCCTGGACAGTTATGGGGAAAGTCTAAGGAAGAGCAGGCCCCCATTCACCCCGGGCCCCCAAGGTGCTGGCTTAGCAGGTGCTCAGTACCTGTGTTAGACCTGTTTCTGCCTAATTCAGGAGGGTTCCCTTCCTTTGAGCCAGCGTTTGTTCTGTTGCCAGCTGTGTCTAGGCGACTTGCTGGCCATCGTCCCAGGGAGGCTCCCATTTGTTGCTGTCCTTTGAGCTTGAACACTTTTCTTACCAACACCTGGAGAAATCCTGGCACCCCCATCACTGGGCGCTGCCTTAAGTTTACCAACAGATTATTGCTTGGTTCTATTGTTTAGCTTGGGAGGCCAAAAGATTGTGTTTGTGCGCCTGCAGGGCGCTTGTTCACTAGTAGCCAAAGCACACGTTCCCCAGTGTCAGACATGTCTAGATCCATGGCATCAGTCTGTCTCTGGAAACAGCTCCTCCAGGTCTCTGTGCTCCATGTCACTGTGTCATTGGGCTTCAGCTGGAGCCACAGCACAGGGAAAGGTCTGTGAGGATCTGTGACCATTTGTATTGCTTCTATTGCTAACAGTACATTGGCTAAGGTACAAATTACTATCCTAAACATTTCTAGCTAAAGCCATCCCACCACCCTCAGTGAGGGCTACAGAATGGCAGGACAGTGTCATTACCTTGTCACCCCCTCATCTGCCCATTCTTCCATTGCATCAGCATCTCCTCCGGGCCCCCTACCAGCCCAAGCAATGCCCACAAGGGTCCCAGGTCCCTGCCTGGAGTACATGTGACAAGCAGTAACAATACAGGGCTAGAGTGCATGCATGCAGAAGCGCTGTGGGAGAGAAGAGGAGAAAGACAGCACAACTCCTGGGGCTCCCAGGAGAGGTGGCTCCTGAGACAGGCACAGGTGGGGGTGGTCCGGTGATCTTGGGAGGGCGCAGTGGCAGAAGATGAGCGGGGAAATGGAGGCAGGGTCTAGGCAGGCTGCGTGGAGGACTTCGGAGCTGACCCTAAGGTCAGAATGAACCCCTGAAGGGGGTGAGCCGTGGAGGGACAATCACAATGGTGCCTTGGAACGTCCCCCCGGCCTGGAAGTACATACTGGGTGGGACATTTGTGCTCACCTCTGCTCCTTTCAGAGCCCCTCACATGTGACAGTAAAGATTCTACGTGTGCATCTCAGGCAGCCACACAACGAGAGAGGAGAATGCAGCAGGAGGGCGAAGCAGATTCCGGGTGGTGGGAAGCAGATGAACGGGCATTTGCTGGCCGTAGTCACCTCTAGCCCCAGTCCCGGCCAGTGCGGTATCCAGCATGCAGAAATTTGAACAGCAGAGGCAGGTACTCAAATACTGATGGAAGTTCTGTGACTTGTGGGTAAGGACCAGTGGTTTCTTGGAGGACCACACTCCCCATGTCAGGATCTGTACATCTCTGGAGCTGCTTTCTCTAGAGGAAATCTTTAGTGATGAAACTGAGGCACACAGAAGTTAAGTCTCCCCAGGTCACATAGCCTGGCAGTGGAACAGGGGTTCCAACCTGCGACCAGTAAAGACAGGATTATCAAGTAAATGTGAATTCAAATCACCATGAGATTCCATTTCACACCCATCAGATTAGAAACCATTTTTCATGTGGCATACCAAGTGTTAGGAGCAAGACTCATTCTGTGCTGGGAGAGTCAGCTGAGAATATCATTTTGAGAACAATTCAGCTATATCTGCTAAAATTAAAGGGGATAATACCCAGTGGAACCAGGAAACATTACTAGAACATCCGAAGCAGCATTCCAGCAAAAGTCTGGAAACAACCCAAATGTTTACCAACAAAACGGACACCAACTGTAGTATAGTCCCATCGTAGAATATTACACAGCAGGGAAAAGGAACCGACCACACCTATACAAGTCCAAAGGAATAAATTTCAGTGTTGAGAAAAAGTCACAGAATACATGTAATGACCATTTATTTTAAGTTCAAACACATCCATCATTTAAGGATACACACACATACATGGTCAAACAGTACCACAATATTACTGGTAATGTGGCCAGTACTTAGCTGCTAACATCACCCCTCTTCAAAGGGTCATGTATGATGGACCCGCATCCTGAGGGGAGTTGCTGTGAGGATGTCTCCCCTCACTGCTACCGTGCTTCCTCAAAAGGGAAAACACAGTTGAGAGGCTGGCCAACTCTTCTTTTTAAAGGGGGTAATTTTTTAATAATGTTTTGTTGTTTCTGTTCTCTTACGACAGAGACTGTTTCATTCGAACTCACTGAAAGCCTAGAAGCTTTGTCACAAGGTGAGACATTAATGATGGTGATCTAAACTGGATTCACATAATTCTCTTTAACTCCGGTCTGTGAGAAAATGTGAAATCCCGTAACACCAAAAGCCATTTCCAATCGAAGGCCACAAACAGCCAATCAACTGGCCAGTAGATGGCACCAAAGGCTAACTGCACTGGGGCAAAGGGCTCCAATCCGGTGCCTCCAAACGTGCTCCTGGGTGCACGGCTGCCTGCCAAGGGCTGGGTCCTGGGTTTCGGGGATAAAGAGGTGATAAAGACAGAGGCTAACTGCAGTTCACCCAGGGGGTTCAGAGCTGTGGAGGAGGCAACTAGAGAGAATTTAGCCTGAGGGAGGTGATTTCCCAGCTAAGCTTGGTAGACAAAAGTGGGCCTGGAGAAGAGAAGGGTCTCCTGGGAGGAAACTGCCTGAGGTTCCAGGCACCTTGGGAACAGCTGAGTGGACAGAGGAGGTCTGGGAAGAAGATCAGGGCCAGGCAAAGTCCTTGAGCTGCTGCCGTCATCTTTGTTCAGTGAATGAACGAAAGCGCTGATATTTCCTCTGACGTGCATTCAGCGAGGCAGCCCTGCTGCCTGTGGGGGCTGGGCGGGGGCCGGGACAGAACCTGGAAACAGCGCCGCCGCAAATGCTTGGTGCGCCCCCTCCAGGCCACCGGCAGCACCCGGGCCTGCGCACCCCTGCGCTGGGAGGTGGGCCGATGGGGACAGGAATGCAGAACCGATAAACCCAGAGAGGGCCAGATAACAGCAGCCAGGGTGTGGGGGCTGAGGGCCCGGGTCAGGGTGGGCCCCTGAGCCTGGAGAGAAAGGACATTTTAAAGGAAAAATCCACCAGACTTGGCAGCTGTCAGAATGTGGGGGCTGAGGGATGAGTCAAAGATGACTCAGAAGGTTTGAAGGTGAGTTCAAGGGAAAGTGGTGGTGCTTCCGGGAAGAAGTTCGAGTCTGTCCAGGACTGCTGGTTCTTCGGGCCCGGACCCACCCGCCTCCTTGTTCTCTGTTTATGGTCTGCCCCTCCCGACCTGAATGCAAGCTCCTGAGGGGGTGCCGACATTCGTCCAGCTCTGTGTGTCTCCTGGGGGGGTTAACGCACACCCGTCCACTGCCCGACTCCGACTGGGGCTTCTGCCAGTGAGGCTAAGGTGGCCTAGGGGATGGTGAGAGGAGGCCACCAGAGCCCCAGTGCAACCCCTTCCCAGGCAGCCAGTTCACAGCGCCCTCCCCTGGAGCTCCCACAGCGACTGCAGTGCCCCCCCCCAGGATCCTGCGGACTCCTTCACCTCACTGGCCTGTCACCTGGTCCTTGGTCTCTCCCAAGCCTGCCCCTCCCTGCCCACCAGCTCTGGGCACAGGGCCTCACTGGTCCCCACCTTGACCCACACCACAGTCAGAGTGGGTGGAGGCAGGGCTAACCGGGGCCCCAGGATGGCCTCTGATGCCTCCAGCGACCCTTGGGCCACATTCCGAGGCCCCTGGCCCAGCACACTGCAGGACCTGGCACCTGGCCCCCTCTCACTCTTCCCTGCCACCCACAGGCAGGCTGTGTCCCTCCACCTGCCCGTCTCACAGATGGGATTTCCCAGCCTCCTTTCCTTTCCAGCCCTGCCTTCTCACACTTTCCTGTGACTCCCAGCATTCCTTCTACATTTACCTTTGCAGACACTGTTCCGTCTCTGGGATGCCCTTCCTGTGCCCCCAGCAGCTAACACTGGTTTTCCTCAGCTCTCAGGCCTCCAGGAGACCCAAGCTGAGTTGTGCCCCCACGCCTCCCAGCACTCCTCAGGGTATAAATCCGTGTATGTACGTGGGGTGGCTTCACAGCTGTCTCCACCATGAGGCAGCAGCCCAATTTTACACTGACTGTGTCCCAAGGCCTGGACGTGGGCTTTGAGTCAATAGGCATCAAATGAATGGCTGCTCACTAACCAACAGGACACTGCTTGACGTATCAAAATGGCCAAACGTTTTTCAGCCTCACTAGGTGCTGACAACAGCCGGAGAGGAGTGGGAAGGGAGTGTTTGCTGTGCCCCCATCTGCTGACAGCATGTGTTGACAGGGAAGTGAGCAGTACCATTCCAGACTCCAGGTGTGGCTACCCGCTGGGCCTTGAAGGATGGCTTAAAACTTTCAAATGAAGAACACTTTTGGTAGTGTTTATAGCCAATGGGGAAAGTGGTTCACTTTGTGGAATCCCACTTTAGGGACAACTCTAAAACACACATGGCCAGAAAAGAGTACGGCCACATCACATCACCTTCCCTAGCTTGCACAGTTCATCCCTTCCTTTGGCACCTTTATTTTTATTTATTTATTTTGAGAGGGCATCTCTTATATTTATTGATCAAATGGTTGTTAACAACAATAAAATTCTGTATAGGGGACTCAATGCACAATCATTAATCAACCCCAAGCCTAATTCTCAACAGTCTCCAATCTTCTGAAGCATAACGAACAAGTTCTTACATGGTCTGGCACCTTTACTTTCAGTGGGTAAACCCAGTGGGTGGCCACAAGCACAGGACAGCATCACGGTGGTTGGATGGCTGCCAGCACGGGTCACCCTGTCTCCCCGTTCTCTATGAAGAGACCAGCACATCCATCGTCTGAGCACACACTGCACGCCAGGCACTAGGAGCTTCCCTGGGATCAGCTCGCAGCAGCACCTTTCCATATCCTTAGGATCATGCCTAGTTGAGAGTCTGAAGGACAGACAGGTTGAGCAGCTTGCCCAAAGTCACAGTCAGTGCACAGCAGGGACAAGGCTCACAGTCCAGCTGCAGACCTGTGCTTTGACACCATCCTCCCCCAATCGACTGCCTCTTTCTAAAGTATGAATCACTGAATTTTCCTATGTAATTGTAACTTGACTCTGAACATTTCTTTTAGGCTTTGCTAAACAGTATTAATTTAAACAACTTTATGAGGTATCATTGACATGTAATAAACTGCACGTTTGAAGTGGAGAGTGAACACCTCCTCTCAGCACCACCCTAATCAGCTTTTGGTCATTATAATTTGTTTTCTAAAATTGTATAAATGACTGGCATCTTTCCCTCAGTGTAATTATTTTGCATACGGAACATCTACCAAGACAGACTGTGTTCTGGGCCAAAACCAAGTCTCAATACCTTTGAAAGGATTCAAATCATGCAAAGTATGTTGTCTGGCCACAGGGAATTAGGTGTCTTAGAAATCAGACCTCCAAATATTTGGAAACTAATGCATTTGTAAGTGACCCAGGGGTCAAAGAAGAAATCAAAAGGGAAATTGGAGTTACTTACATTAATAAATATGTATATAATGGTTACTGTGCATCAGGCCCTGATCTGGGCCATTTCCAAAAACAGACTGCTTATTTGTGGATAATCTGAAAGTTCCTATGGCCAGGATTCTCATCTGGCCCTAGTTGGCTAGCTCACTACACACGTGTGGGCAGTATCATTATTGACTCTACATAAAAGAGCTCCACCTGGTGCTCTGGGCAACACGGCACAGCTGCAAGGCTGCAGGAGCGCAGAGCAGAGGACAGAGGCCCAGGGGCAGAGCCCGGCTTGCTGCCTGCAGACTCGCTCTGAGTGGATGGGATTTTAGTGATTGACCTGCCACCATGGAAATAAAGTTAGGTATAACCCTTTCACCCCAAGAACGTTCTACTGTCATTTCTTTGGTCACACTGAATCCATAGTGAACTGGCCAGGGATTGAAACCCATTGGCAGTACATCATTTAATCCTAATAACGACCCTGTGAAGATTTTTTTAATGCCCATTTTAGATGTTTCCTGGAAGCAGAAAGTGATGTGCCCAGATCACACAGGTAGGCAGTGGAAGGGCTGGGATTTGAATCCAAGGCGCCTGGATCCAGTGTCCATGCCTAGTGTCCCAGCTTAGTGGAGCGACCCAGAGATTTCAAATGGAGAAGGGAAGTGGTCAGGTTTCCCAAACAGCAAGACTACTTTGGAACAAGTTCAGCAAGGGTTTAAGAGCTCAATCTGCAGGACTTGGAGATACGTTAGAGCTGAGGGAGCAGGTGGGCGAAGCTGGATGGAGAAAACGAGCCGGTGTGAAACAGCTGAGGTGGGACGGCCCACTGAAAGGGTGAGCAGGGACCGTTCATGCTGGGGGCCCCACATTCTGAGAACCTATTTACCGGGATTGGGCCTGGCAGGAAGGCCAGTGGGGGTAAGAGGGGGCCCTAAGGAAATATGTGAGAGGGAATGGTGTCCAGGTGGGAGAAACAGCAGGTTTCTTAGTAACTGAGGCAGGCAGCGGTGAGCTGGAAGCACAGGAGTTGTGGAAGGAGGGAGAGATATTAAAGCTGGACCTTGCTGAGAAGCAACGGTTGGAGCGGCCTTGGTGCAAGTTTTCTAAAGGAGAGGGGAGGTGAAGAACCAGAAACAGGGAAATTCACAGGGGGAGCTTTGAATGACTTATCTACATTTTAAACCTCGTGGGGCATGGCAGAGTGGGGTAGGAAGGAGGGGGCCAGGCTTTCCAGGCAGGAGGGGAGTGCGGCGGGCAGCCACAGGTGCAGGAGGTCCCAGGGCTGCAGGCAGAGCTTCCGCACGGCTAGGCGGTCCATCCCACAAAGAACCAACTACGCGCACCACGTGGCCGACCCCTCCCATGTGCCTGGGAGTTTCCTTGATTTTCCTGCCTTAACGCTAGTCGGACGCCCTGCTTGATTTCACACAATCCTAACGGGTCTCGAGCCCGAGCTTGAAAACCCGGTTCCTGGAAAAGCAGGGTCTCCCTGGAGACGAGAAGGTGGAGGGAGCCGAGCTCAGTCACGTTTGTTTACCTCGGGAGGGGCTTCCGGCTGGTTCCGGAGCGCCGCGCCCTGGGGAGGCGGCCCCTGCTGGGGGGGGATGCGGGCGGAGTCGCCGGGAAGGGGCTTCTCCCAGGAAAGGCCCTGCGGGCCCTGGGCCTCAGTTCCCGGACCCAAAAGCACGCGGCCACCGAGCCGGGCGACTTACCAGGACTCCCCTGGACACCCGGAGCCTTACAACTCTGACCTGGAAGCGTTCAAAACGCTTTTAGAATTCCCATTTAGAATTTGGTTTTTGAGGCAAGTTTAATCACCTAAACCATGAATTGGAGCGTTCATATAAATACCTCAAGTTACCTAAAATAATAAAAAAAAATGGGCTTTACAAAAAATCATGATGGGTGTAGCTGGGTGAGCCCGGGCTCCAGACCAAGGGGCCCTCGGCGAGGGAAGGCCGTGGTTTCAGTGCGAACCGGACTTCTCGGGGAGGCGTCTCCAGGGGCCGGCGCGGGGCTGGGGAACCCGGGGCTGACGCAGCCCCAGCTGTGCGGCGGGGCGGGGCCCTCGGAATTACGCGCGGCGGTCCGCGCCCCGGGCAACTCCGTCTCAGACCCGGCCGCGCGGGGCCGCCGGAGGCCCGGGGGCCCCCTCGTCCAGACACTACCCCCGCCTCCCGGGGCTCCTTCCCATGGAGGCAGGAAGCCGGGGTCGCCCCCGCTCGCCTGCACCCCGTTCTGGGCCGCGAGGCCCTGGGAGATGCCTGGGGCCCAAATCCCAGGGCCCTAACCCACCGTCACTGTCCAGGGCAGAAAGGCGCGGCCCCGGGCCCCCAAACCCTCAACAGAGCCCCGAACGTGTAGTCACAGCCTCAGGCGTGGACACGCGGCACCGCGCCCCTGAACCTGGGCTCGGCCTCTAGTGAGGGCAGCTTCCACAGAAGGGAGACACGCCAAGAACTAAGTTTACTTTCGCGGACTTCGCAGGGACACGAGCGCGCGCTCGGGCGCGGTTCCCGTCCTCCGGCCGCTGCTGGCAGGGGTACGTTAGGAAGGGGGAGGCGGGGACGCGCACGGGGCGCGAGGCCCGTTGGAGGGAGGAGGCTCGGGAAGGCGCGACACCTTCCCGAGCTTTCCGGGCCGCGCAGGCGCACTAGGGCGGGCGCAGGGCGCGCGCGGCGGCCGTTGGGGGAGGGGCGCCCCGGCCGTTCCCTGCGTGGGTCCACGCGCCCGGGGGAGGGGCGGGCCAGGGCGCAGGCGCAGGCGCGCCGCCGCCGCGGCGGTTAGGGAGGGTTCTTCCGGAAGGTTCGGGAGGCTTCTGGAAAAGGCGCCGCGCGCCGGGCGGGCCCGCGTCTATATAAGGGAGGCGCGGGGGCGGAGCGCCAGTTGCTTCTGCGTCCTGGTGTGGTGTCGTTGTAGAGCTCGCGCGGCCCCTTAACCAAGGTGAGGGGGTCCGTCGGGGACCCTTAGGGCCGGGGGCGGGCGCAGGGCGACCAGCGGTGGGTCTTGGGCGGCCGGGAAAGGTCCCGGCCCGCTGCGGAGGGGCGCTGCGCACTTAGGGCGCCCTGGGCCTGCCGCGGCCGCCGCCCCGGGAGGGCCTGGCCCGGGCTTCTGAGGTGCGGGGGGCCCGCGTGGTCTGCCCGGCCGCAGGGATGCTCCGCCGCAGCCCTTGCGCGCCGGACCGGCCGGGGGCGTCCTGGCGGGCCTGCGCCCCCGCCCCGGAGCGCGGCCTCCGCGGCGGGCACATGCGCGTCGCACCGCCGCGGCCCCGAATGAGGTCATCCCTTTGTCGGCGGCCTCCCGCTTTGGGTCAGCTTCGGTTTGGCGTGTTTCTCCCGTGGGCGCCCAGGCGTGCCTGGGGGAGGCGGCTGGACGGCGCGGCGCGGTGTCGGGGCCTGCGGTGTTCAAGCTGGCGGCGTGTCTTTGCAGATGCCTGAGGAGACCCTGACCCAAGACCAGCCGATGGAGGAGGAGGAGGTGGAGACGTTTGCCTTTCAGGCAGAAATTGCCCAGTTGATGTCCTTGATCATCAACACTTTCTACTCGAATAAAGAGATCTTTCTGAGGGAGCTTATTTCAAATTCGTCAGATGTACGTTTATTAGTGGAGGGCAGTGGGTTTGGGTTTCAGTGTAAATTTCACCATTTTGGGATTCTGTGTTTAATGACTATGTGTATGTCTTTTATAACAGGCTCTGGATAAAATCAGATATGAAAGCCTGACAGATCCCAGTAAACTAGACTCTGGGAAAGAGCTGCACATCAATCTCATTCCAAACAAACAGGATCGAACTCTCACTATTGTGGATACTGGAATTGGGATGACCAAGGCCGATTTGATCAATAACCTTGGTACTATCGCCAAGTCTGGGACCAAGGCGTTCATGGAAGCACTGCAGGCTGGTGCAGACATCTCTATGATTGGCCAGTTTGGTGTCGGGTTTTATTCTGCCTACTTGGTTGCTGAGAAAGTGACGGTGATCACCAAACATAATGACGATGAGCAGTATGCCTGGGAGTCTTCCGCGGGAGGATCTTTCACAGTTAGGACTGACACAGGTAGGCACCTGATAGGCAGTTACATCACGGGGTTAGTCGTTTGGAGGTTCGGGGGTTGTGGAATTTGCTCAGGCTGTTCGCTGACATTCAGGAGCAAGCTAAGCTAGTAAGCCAGTAGTGCGACAGCGTGACCTTGTATTACTAATTTTAGCAAGGCAGGTAACTGCTGTGGGACTCTGTTATCTGAAGTAACGATAACCCTGCTCTATGTACTTCAAAATCTGGGAATGGCGTGGGGTGGGTAACTGGGTTTTTTTTTTTAAGCTTGACACTGATGTTGAGACTGAAATTGAGTTCCATTTCCTTCAGGCGAACCCATGGGTCGTGGAACGAAGGTGATCCTGCACCTGAAAGAAGATCAAACCGAGTACCTGGAGGAAAGAAGAATAAAGGAGATAGTGAAGAAGCATTCTCAGTTTATTGGCTATCCCATCACTCTCTTTGTGAGTTTCTATGCATCCTATATGTAGAACAATAAGGAAGAGGCCTCAAACTCATATTTACTGAGCTGTTACTTACTGTCTTGGTGGCAGGGTACTTAAGATTTGGCTAATCAGATTGTGCTGAAAGGCTTGGCTGCATTAATGGTTCTCAGCTTGGCTTGACTGATGGAGGCTTCGGTGTATAAGTACAGCCACTCCAGTTAGCCTGGTTTTTAGTTCAAGAATGCAGAGGTGATGTGACTTCATGTCCTCTTTTGAAGGTGGAGAAGGAACGTGATAAAGAAGTCAGCGATGATGAGGCCGAGGAAAAAGAAGACAAAGAGGAGGAAAAAGAAAAAGAGGAAAAGGAAAAGGAGTCTGATGACAAACCTGAAATAGAAGATGTTGGTTCTGATGAAGAGGAGGAAGAAAAGAAAGATGGCGACAAGAAGAAGAAGAAGAAGATCAAAGAGAAGTACATTGATCAGGAAGAACTGAACAAAACAAAGCCAATTTGGACCCGAAATCCTGACGACATAACTAACGAGGAATACGGAGAATTCTATAAGAGTTTGACCAATGACTGGGAGGACCACTTGGCAGTGAAGGTGAGTGACGAAGGGCTTCAAAGCTGGTGTTAAATGGAGGCTGGTTGCGGCAGCTTTCTAATCCCCTCTCCTAGTGTGTTTCCCTGTCGGTTAAGTAGCTGAGTTTTTTGTGTATCAGTTGACTATCATTTAGCGTGTATTATTTTGTTACAGCATTTTTCAGTTGAGGGACAGTTGGAATTCAGAGCCCTACTATTTGTTCCAAGACGTGCTCCTTTTGACCTGTTTGAAAACAGAAAGAAAAAGAACAACATTAAGTTGTATGTCCGCAGAGTGTTCATCATGGATAACTGCGAGGAGCTGATCCCTGAATATCTGAGTGAGTGTGGTGGGTTATAAAGAACTCGCTGGTTATAACGTTTGACCCTGTGAACTCCAGAGGGAGCCTGTTGAGTAGCTGAGTTTGGAGGATCTCCCTCTAAATATTTCCCGTGAGATGTTGCAGGGAATCCTGAATCTTTGGTGTTACTCTGGGGGTTGGGGGAGGGGGAGGTCACATATACTTACTTGCCTTGGAATGACTGCATTTGGTGTTTATTTTAGATTTCATTAGAGGTGTGGTGGACTCGGAGGATCTCCCTCTAAATATTTCCCGTGAGATGTTGCAGCAGAGCAAAATTTTGAAAGTTATAAGAAAGAATTTGGTCAAAAAATGCTTAGAACTCTTCACTGAACTGGCTGAAGATAAAGAGAACTATAAAAAGTTTTATGAGCAATTCTCCAAAAATATTAAGGTTGGTATTTCATTGACCTTCAGCAGTGATCAAACAGGCTTTTCAGGCTTTTCAAGCTTTATATGCCTTTCTAATGCAGAAGGTGTCTTTCTAAAGCAAATGTTGTTTTTCAGCTTGGAATACATGAAGACTCTCAAAACCGGAAGAAGCTTTCAGAGCTGTTAAGATATTACACATCTGCTTCTGGTGATGAGATGGTTTCCCTCAAGGACTACTGCACAAGAATGAAGGAAAACCAGAAACACATCTATTACATCACAGGTAGTGGATGATTTTTATGCTCCTGGTGTTTTCGGTGACCTAGGAACTGTGGGTGTTTTATGCCCCCATGATCTTACAGTGAGCCCAGCCTTGGGTTAGGGCTGACTAGGTGGAAGAAGGAAGGAACCAGGTCTAACGCTGCCTGTGTTAACAGGGGAGACCAAGGACCAAGTGGCAAACTCTGCCTTTGTGGAGCGTCTGCGGAAGCATGGCTTAGAAGTGATCTACATGATCGAGCCTATTGACGAGTACTGTGTCCAACAGCTGAAGGAGTTTGAGGGCAAGACTTTGGTGTCAGTCACCAAAGAGGGCTTGGAGCTTCCAGAAGATGAAGAGGAGAAAAAGAAACAAGAAGAGAAAAAAACTAAGTTTGAAAACCTCTGCAAAATCATGAAGGACATCTTGGAGAAAAAAGTAGAAAAGGTACGTGAATACAATGTCCTTTTTCATCTACATTACCAATTACCAATCACTTCCTATAGGCAGTGTTACGGGTCTCAAACTTGAGTTACAAGTAGCCCCTTTCTCCTTAGTTCTTTCCACTCAGCCCTTGCATTTAGTGATGGCTGTCTCTTAAGATTCTCAAAGACCTGAAACGTGTGGGATGTACAGGGAAAGCTTTGGGTACTTCAGTTTGCACATAGTATTTGATTCATCAGTACTTCAGTTCCTTAGATTCAGTCTCAGAATAAAGTTAGACGGAGGTAATGAAAAGTTAGATTGTCTTTTTAGGCCCAGGCATCACTTAATGCTTTGAATTGCAGGTGGTGGTGTCAAACCGATTGGTGACATCTCCGTGCTGCATTGTTACAAGCACATACGGCTGGACAGCAAACATGGAGAGAATCATGAAGGCTCAAGCCCTACGAGACAACTCAACAATGGGCTACATGGCAGCAAAGAAACACCTGGAGATCAACCCTGACCATTCCATCATTGAGACCCTGCGGCAAAAGGCAGAGGCTGACAAGAACGACAAGTCTGTGAAGGATCTGGTCATCTTGCTATACGAAACCGCACTCCTGTCGTCCGGCTTCAGTCTGGAAGATCCCCAGACGCATGCCAACAGGATCTACAGGATGATCAAACTTGGTCTTGGTAAGCCTTGTACACTGCCACTGTACCAGGGAAGGGAAAACGGGACTGTTAAAAGGGCTTAGTTTTTCATCCCACAAAATCGGATTAACAAATGTTTTCCTAAACTGGATGAAGTTGTATGTGTTAAAGGCTTGCAAGGGGGTTTTAAGCAGTATTAAGTCTCTGCCTTGAAAGTGAGCATTGATGAGTAGCATTGGGCTAAGTATAAGGAGCTGGCTTCAAGAAATCTAATAGATTTTTACTTCCAAAAGGTATTGATGAAGATGACCCCACTGCTGATGACGGCAGTGCCGCTGTGACCGAGGAGATGCCGCCCCTCGAGGGTGACGACGACACGTCCCGCATGGAAGAAGTCGACTAAGTCTGCCTGGAGCATTGATCTGTTTCCAAGGATTATGTTCTTTTGTGTTAATGTTTCAAACCTATACAGCATGACAGTAAGTTCAGGGGAGGATTAGACTTCTAAGTGTGATACTGTGATACTTTAGGCACTAAAGCAGAGCTAGTTTTTTTTTCTTGGTTTCACCTTGGCTTTTAACTGATTAAGGTAGCGTTTGTTGTGAGATGTACGTGACCTGTTAACTTTGTTTAAAAGCGTTGAGCTGACCCCTTAGACCAAATATCCTGTCACTGAAGTGTTTGGAAGTATAACTTGTTTAAAAGAAAAATACTGGTTAAAAGAACTTTCATCTTCTAAGACCTACTTTTTAAATCTTTAATCCTCAGTAGTGACCAACTGCATGTACCAGGCCTTTAGAAGTTAGTATGTTTACTGAACCAACTTGATGGAAGTATTCATAGGGCTTGTATCCAAAGAAAAGTATTTAGAGTAGCAAAATTACAAGCCTACTTACGTGTTTGTTGTAAAGCTGTTTAAAAAGTAAGTTTTGTGAATGGAAATGTAGTGCTCAAGTTATGTTTGCTTTAAAAGGTAACAAATACAATTAAATTAAAAAATTTGGTGGAAATGGTCTTATTTGGGGAAGGGCGGTTACACACAGATGTCGGGGAGGTCCCATACTATAAAAACCTTGCCTACTAAAAGATTGGAGGAAAGGTGTACATGGTGGGGTTTTTTTCTTCCCAGTTTTCGTGTGACTTCTTCAGGACACCCTCCACAGATAACAAGGTGAAAGTCTATTGCAGAAGAGGCTGTGACCGACAACATGTAATCTCTGTAAATCCATGTGTATTTTCTAACAACCTTCTTTCCCCTTAGGATTTCAGGTCCGTGCTTTTCGGCAGTATTTGTAAACCTTTATGCTTTAAATAATGGTCCTCAGCAACTTGGCCTTTGAGCTTTGGCTAAGATGCCTGTGGTGGGTGATTACGGCTGTGAACAGTTGGGCTTGGTGGATGATAGAGGGTTGGCTGAATTGGTTACGTTCATGGGTAGGAGTGGTAACAGCTACATTAGAGTCTTCTGTCCCCAGTCTGGGCGATTTTTGGAAAAGTTGGGAAGCACACCTTTATGGAGTGGATCTTTTGAGTCTTAAGGTTGCTTGGCAAATGTGAGGGGGAAGGGCGTACATATAGCACACGGCTGCTCTAGGGCTCAGGAGGAGCTAACTGCCCAGGAAGTGGTCCCATTTAGTCCTTAAAGTTGTAGGAGGCAGAACCTCTAGGACAAACAGGCAGCATTCGAGTCTGAATTTAACTCGAAGGTCCTTGTGTGGTTATGCTTGCCTTGTCACAGCGTGGAAGAGCAGGAATTGAAGGGCAGAGGAGATGATTTTCCCAGGTCTAGTAAGAATGCTGAAGCTTCCATTCATATCAAAAGCAGCAAACAAACCTGAGGGAATCAACAGATTTCTGGTAAGTGGTCTTCCAAGAGAGCACATCCTCAATGCGGGTGGGGAAAGGATTTACAGCCACCTGGCAGGCACGTGGCAGGAGGGTGAGAAGTTGGGCCCGGGGAGGCTTGAAACACCCTGCTGGCTGTGTCATTCCACCTCCCACAGGGAGCCCAGTGTTACTCACGTTTTTGTATTTAGCTCTCATCCACCACAGGGTGTGGGACTAAAAAGCAGCTGTGTACAGATGGAAAAGTAAAAGCTTACTTTGTTCACAGGGGGCACGTGCTTGTCTGTAGACAACCGGTAAGAAATTCACAAAAACAGATTAACATGAATTTAGCGAAGTCCAAGAACAGAAAACCAACTGGACTTACGTTAGCAACAAATAGTTAAATATAAAAATTTCATTCACAATAGCATGCTTTAAGTAGAAGATTTTACAAAAAGTTTTGCGAAACATTGCAAAACCTGTATGCAGAGCTCAAGAAAATTGAGAAATTTAGAGACCTGGATACATGGACATGTCATTTAATGTTGGAAAGCTCAGTATTACTGAGAAGTGGATCTTCTCAAAAGCATTATGCTCAGTGAAAAGACACAAAAAGCTACATATTACTATGCAATTTCATTCTCACGTTATGAGATGAAAGCCAGCTGGGTGGCCTGGGGCCAGGAGTGCCAGTGAGGTCTGACTACGAGGGACAAAAGGGAACTTGGGGAATGGAAGTGGTGAGGTGGTGACTACACCACTGTACATAGTTATTAAAATCCACTGGCTTGAAATGTACTGAAGACAGGTGAATTTGAATGATGTGTTGAATAGCAAACGGAAGTTACAGAAAGCAGCCTACTGGTGTTCAAAAGTGACCTGCAATTTGCTAGATAGACCTGTGCTTTGTCATCCCAGTTCTAAACCAGATGAATACCTTAAAGGGCTGCTCTGGCACTTTCCTAGGTAGAGGGCTTAGCAGGTGTCTGATGAAAAGTGCTGAATAACCGACAACTTTTACTTTGAGGACTGTCTCCTCAGGTGGGACCTTCTGTCCCAGTACTCTGAGGTTACTGAGGCTCACTTCTACCACATGAGTTGTTCAGGAGTGTGATCTGCATGCCCCAGCCTAGGCCTCACCCCCTCCAGGAAGTTTTCCTAGACTACTTGTGCCCTCTCTGTCTCATCTGAACTTTCAGTAATTCCTACCAGGCAGTCATCTAGTTTTTATTGAGCACCTACAAAGAACCAGCCCCTACAGTTGAGTGAGCCATGTAGATAACAAATGGTACGATGGGGAAGGCTGGTGGAGCAAAGCTGAACTCCGGAAACTACAGCAAGGCCCTAGCTGAGAAGCACAGAGCAAGGGGGGGTCATTGCTGGCAGGGTAGGGTTTGGGGAAGCTCTTGGAAGCTGACCCCTTCTCAGCAAAGGGGGAAGTGGAGGCTTCCCAGGGGGAGAGACTGCATCAGCAGGCTTGGGAGACCACACTCGGCGGGAGAAAGCTGGAGGCTAACAATCATTACTGTGTGCCTGGAGCACCGGCCGTCAGCCTCATGCTCAGACCTGGACTGGAGACTGCTCAGCACCTCGCCTGGTGGTCTGCTTGGACGGCCTCTTGAAGAGCAGGGCCTGGGCTCACCCTCTGAAAATTGTCCCCAACACCAGGAAGACTGGCGATTTGGTAGGTCATTTCCACCACCCTGTTCCATGAGACTGTCCCCCCTTCTTGCCAGGTGGCCCCTCATTTCCTTCCAGCCCACTGCATCTCATCTACAGATGGAGAAACACAGGGCCATGTGGGCTGAGCGGGCAGGACCAGGGCACAAGCTTGCTGACTTCCACTCGGCCGTGGCCCCTGCTCCCAGCACTTTCTAGGTAGTGGGTCTGGAGTCAGGACTGGGGCGAACATCCTAGGCTCCACTCTGCCCACAAAGACGGGTTTAGGAAGAGCCAATATGGCCAGTCCTGAGTTCTGAGACTGGGGGTGTTTGTTTTGTCCTCTTAGGTAACCCAAGTCCCTATTACAGGGTCAGGCATGTGTCAGGCACTCAAACAGGCATGAAGAAATTAGCCTATGCACTTCGGTTTACAAGTATTTTCACTTACAGTTCCAAATTGCTCCTTTACTTACTTATTTTGACTTAGAGATTTCTGAAACCATGCATAAGTAGAAGGAGACAGATAATAGTTGGCAAGCATGTGAAGGACCTGGAATTCTCTGTGGCAGCACGCCAAGTGGGGTGATTTTGGAGAACAGTCTGGCAGTTCCCCCAAAAGTTAAACATAAAAGAGTTACTCTAGGATCCAGCAATCCCACGCCTAGGCATCTACCCAGGAGAAATGAAGACGTGTTCACGTGTTCATACAAACGTACCCACATCTTCATAGCAGCATGATTCTCAGTAGCCAAAAGGTGGAAACAAACCAAATGTCTCTCAACAGATGAACGGATAAAATGTGGTAATCCGTACAATGGAATATTATTTGAAATACTGTATTATTGCTGTAAGAAGGAATATGTACTAATTCATACTACAATATGAAGAACCTTGAAAATATTACGCCAAGTGAAAGTAGCCAGTGATGAAAGCCACCCATGTATTGTATGTTCCCATTTATATAAAATGTCCAGAGTAGGCAGATCCACAGAAACAAAAAGCAGTATGGGGCGCTGGGGCTGGGAGTTAGTGTTGAGTGTGGACAGGTTCAGTTCTGCAAGACGAAAATGTTCTGGAGACGAATGGGGGTGGCTGCACAGCAGTGTGAATGCACTTAATACCACTGACCTGCACACTTAAACTTGAATTTAAGATTGTACATTTATGTTATATATATTTCAACACACACAGCAGAGGGAATTATTTTATGAACCACCAGATACCCACCAGCCAGTTTCAACCACCATTGTTAGGGGATCTCATTTGAGTTTGGAATCTTACAAAGATGGTGTCACTACCGATCCCTTTTGGCGGCTGAGGAAACAAGCTCAGAGTGGTCATATGGCAAGCAAGGGTGGAACCATGGACCGACTGTTCTTCCAATACCCACTTCCCGAATAGGCTGCCCACAGTTGTCAGCCTTCCCCACACCAGCTTCCCCACTCAGAGACCCCCACTCAAAGCATGTGCCTAGCCACGCCTGCGTCCCGGCTGCAAGGGAGGCTGGGAAAACAAGTGTCTGGCCCTCTCACGCCCTTCTGCCTCCCCTCCGGCCTCCTGAGGTAATGGTGTCCCCAGAACACACGTGGGTGACTCAAAACTGACAAGAGTCCCCTGTCAAGGTCTCACCAGCCAGAGCCACTGCACCTGGGGTGGTCTCTCTTGTTTTTTAAGTGGTGGTAAAAAACACATAAAATTTACTATTTTGAGTGTACAATTCAGTGGCTTTAACTACATTCAGAGTGTTGTCCAACCATCACCACTTGATTTCTGAAACTTTGTCATAACCCAGACAGAAACCTGTCTGCATCAGGTGGTAACTTACCCACGATGTTCCCTGTGCATCTCTGTGCAGGCGAAGCCTCTCCGTCTGGCCTCGGGTTCCTCGTTGCTTTCTTCAGAAAAGCCCCTGCCAGGCCCACCTTCGTCCCTGCCCCCGCTCCGAGAAGCATTTCTCACAACTGTCCTGCAGTGGTTATTTGTGGCCTGTCTTCCTGACTCTCTGCCGCCTGCCTGATACATGTTTGTGGATTGAATGAATAACTACACACCATTGACACTTTCCCCTTCCTGTGGGCACACAGTTTGTTTAAATAATTTTGTATCACTTAGGAAGCTTTTGTTCCCTTTTCTAAGGGATTGGCTGTCCTCTAAATCTGCTCAAACCTGTGAAAGTGTGATTACAGATTATCTTCTGTACGAAGGAACATCACTTCACCTCCTGGGGAAGGACATTCCAGGAAGTGGGACTTTGTTCAGGTTTTGATGTGCTCTTAATTCACCCAAAGACTCTGTTACTGCAGAGCCAACGAGCTGAGCATATTGTCCGCCGAGTGTATCTGTCTGCTTGAAGCCACATCATCTTCCTGTGGAAGTACTTCAGGGGCTCAACACTTGACCAGTGAAACGATTAGAGTTTGAAATGGTGTCCAAAAAGCAGCACCGTTTTGTTTTGTTTATTTAATTCAAGATTAGAAACAAAACAAACTCTAACAAATCAGAATGTAAAAAATTGATAAATCAGCTAGCCACTTTTTAAAGTTGAATGGATGAAACCAATAAAACGTTTAACACTTGGATACCATTCATTGTGGATGTAACAAATTAGGCTATTTTGCACTTCCCCTTTCAGTAAAACTGATTGGTACCATCTCTGTGTGGATTCCTTTCTTCGCCTGAAAGGTCAGTGGACCTGTGAGAAGATGCCTGTCCTCACTGTGATCACAAGAAGGAAAGCACACACACAGGGAGACACACCCCTCTGGAGGGCAGGAATTCATGTCTGATGACGCCACAGTGACTCCGGAGAGCAGCTGGGCACATCTCCTGGAGAACGTCCCCTTCCTGCTTTGTCCCAGAGAGAATCTTGCCCTCTTGCCCAAGGAGGAAGGTACAAGAATGTTCTTTGCAAGACTGAAAATGTGGAAATAGCTTAGGTGTCCAAAACAGGAGAATATCCTGGTAATTCTAGTCCATAGGAAATACAGGACAGGAATATAGGGACAACCTGAACAACACTTGGAGGAAACAGCCAGACAAATCCAGAAGATTCTGCAGAATATTTAACTTGGTCTCTTCCACAAATCAGTCCATGGAAGCAAAACAGTTCTAGATTAAGAAACACGTGAGGGGCCCCACAGCTAGTTTTAGCCTGAAGGCCTGTTGGCACCCTGCGGGGAGGGATCGGGCGTGGGCGTGGCCCCGCGGGAGGAAGGCGTTCCCACTTGGTGGTGGCGGCTGCAGGTGGGTCCCAGGGCTCCAGTTCCTCAATGGACCTTTTGCTTCCCTTAATATCCTGCTCTTCGTTTCCTTAGTTCTTTTGTTTTTGGCTCTAAATATTCCTTACTTTGATTCTTTCCTTTTCAGTTATGTGAATTTCAAAGATACACACAAGCAGACAAAAGACTTTATGGAAGCCCTTATTCTCATAATTTTCTTTAACCGACCAACTGGTCATGGCCGGTGCGGCCCATCCACAGCCCACATACCCTCCTCCTTCCTTCAGGGTTTCTGAAGCAGTTTCTGGGTTTCATCCCATCATTTCATCTGTGAGTATTTCATCTTTTACTTTACATGCCTTTGTAACTCAAGCACAGTCAGGGTGCTTGGTGCTATAATTAAATGCACAGGTAAAACAAGACAGGATGCTCATTCTTACAACTTCTCTTCAACACTACTGGAGGCTTCAGCCAGGGCAGTTAGTCAAGATGATCGGATGGGAAAGAGCGAAAATTATCTCTATTTGTACATGACATGATCTTGTATATAGAAAATCCTAAGGAGAATAAACACCCTTCCCCTGCTATTAGGACCAATTCAGCAGGGGTTCAGCATATAGGACCAATATATGAAAGTCTGCTGTGCATCTGTACTAACAATGAAACAAGCAGTTTTCAATACTATCAAGAATAATAAAATACTTAGCAATTAATTTCACAAAAGTGCAAGACTTACACACTGAAACCTACAAAACTTGTTGGAAGAAATTAGAGGAGACCTAATAAATGAAAAGACAGTCTGCTCACGCACTGGAAGACTTAATATTGCTAAGTCGGTAATATTACCCAACAATTTGGATTCAACACAATCCTTATCAAAATCTAAGCTGGCATTTTTGCAGAAATTGACAAATTAATCCTAAAAATCACATGGAAATGCAAGGGACCTCGAAGGGCTAAACAATCTTGAAAAAATAAAGTTGGAGGATCCACACTTCCTGACTTGAAAAATTACTAAAAATTTAGTGACTGCACAGCTAACATGATTTGTGCCAGATTCAATTCTGTTAATTTCATTCATTAAAAATTTGTTTTTGAGCAGTTACTGTGCTGTGCGCCGAGGGGGGCTTAGGAGTGACAGTCCCTAGGTTCAAGGGTGAGAGTCTGGGGAGCCACACAGGCTGGTCGGCGTCGGAGCGGAGAGGGGCGGCTCCTGTCCAAGGCCTGGGCGGTCAGGGAAGGCTTCCTGGAGGAGGCGCCAAACCAAGCCGCAAAGGTTAAGCAAGCCGCTGGTGGGGGAGGGCTGGAGGGAGCATTTCCGGCCGCGGGCCGAGCGGAGGGGCGGGCTCGGAGCCTTCCGGGACCCGGCTGAGCGGCGGGAGGCCCGCAGCCCGTGGCGGGGCCGCTCCCGGGTGGGCCGGAGAGGTTCCGCAGCTCCGAGGGGAGGCAGGCGGCCCCGCTGAAGGCTTTGGACGTCCCCTCGGGGACGGGAGAGTCAAGGGTCAGTGGCAAAATCACGTCCTTACACAGCCCCAGGCCGGGGTGCCGCGTGGCCGGGGGGACGCCTGTGACGGGCGCAGTGGGCTCGCCGCGCCCGCCTTGGGGCCGGTGGCCGCCCGGGAGTGCGGCGGACACGCCCGTCGGAAGGGGGTCCGCGGCGGCCGTCCCCGCGCGCGGCCCTCGGCTCCGACCTTGGCGGCGCTGATGGGCACCCCTGGGCCCGCCTCGCCCGAGCCCGCGCCCCGGCGGCCCGGCTCCAGCCGCAGCGCCCTCCTCGGCCACCCGCGGGGACCAGCTGCACCGGGGGCCGCTTTCTGGGAGCCGGAGGCCGCGGGCAGCGCGGTCTCCGGGCGGTGGGCGCAGGTGCGCCGCCCGCCGCCCAGGGGCTGCCCGCGGCGGCCGTCCCGCGGGGTGCGCCCCTTCCAGCCAGCGGCCCGGCGCGCCCGGAGGGCCCCGCCCGAGCCCCGGGGACCCTGCGGCGAGCGAGTGAGGACGTCGCCCCCGAGAGGGTGGGGTTTCTGCCCCTGGGGAGTGAAGAGCCCCCGCTTGAGTGAGGACACGGCCCCTCCTCTGGGGGCGCCCCGCCGTTGGGAGTGAGGGTGATGTCCCACCGCCTGGGTCTGGGTCTCTGCCTCAGAGACCCCCCTTCCCTGTCCCCTTGTGGAGGAACATCGCTGCTCCAGAGGCCGACCTGCGGACCTGCGGGGCGGTGTGCAGTGGGGGCTGATTGGGGTCTCTCACTCCCCAGGTATGGGGATTGGGGAGAGGAAGAGGTGCCCTGCACCCCGAAGCTGTCTTCCAAAGTGGGGTGACCTGGGCCAGCTCTGCCCAGGTGAGGGTGCGAGGGTGGCCCTGGGCTGCCCCTGCTTTGCCCTCAGACAGTAAACAGCCTCAGCTTGACAAGTGTGGACACCCGCCTCCCCTTCAAACCCGCAAGAGAATTCCAGAGCACCTGGGTTAATTAGTGTCTGCCAGCAAAGCTACACAGTATTTCTCCAAAATAAATACAACTTTGACTTGTAGTTTCCTCTAAAACAAACTGATCTAAAATAAGAAACAAAATCCCAGCGGTCCTGTGGCCTGGCTTTGCTGTGGATTCCTTCAGCATGAATGATTGTTCTCTTTCGGTTGTAGAACTTTGTGATCGGATGGATTTTGGTAGGAGCTCAGGCACTTGGGAGAGACTGGCTTACAGACAGGAGGTAAAAGCAAGAAGGGGCTTCATCTGAAATTTTTTTTCCCTTTAAACTCCATCAACATTGTCTTGAACTGGAGTTACAAGTTTTGACCTTTTTTTTCAGGTGGCATAAGGGACAGGAGATTGCAAAATGGGAAAAAAATCCACTGCCTTTTAAAATTTATTACATCTCAGAATAACTGTACAAGTAAAAGCGTCTGGTTAAAATAATACCAAGTATGGCATGAAGTTGTCCATCTTAAAAACTAACACTGGGGAGAAAAGAAAGAAGGAAAAATACCTTTTCTGTGATTTGTGCACCAAAGTCCCCGGAGACCCTTTCCATATAAGGGGTGAACATCCTTATTTGGAGCAGTCCATTCTTGTTCCATCTGCGGTTAGGGAAGGGGGCAATTTTCAGCCTCCTGACTTCACCTGAGACTATAGCACTTGGATAAACGTTTCCTGAGCACCCATCCTGGCTGTAGGGCTGGGGAACGGGAAAGAGGAGGGTGTCCCCAGAGGTGAGGTGTTCCTATCAGGTCATTTCTAGTTAGGAGTGTGTCAAAGGACATTGTATGTGTGTGTGAGGTAGGTGGTGGGGTGGAAATCCTCAGAAATGGGCCCCTTAAAGGCCTCCTGCTCTCCCAGGTTCCTGGCTGGGGAAGGTGCCCGGATACTTGAAGCCTGAACCAGGTGTTGGTGTCCAGCGGGTAGAGCATCCTGTGGGCAACACGCCATTTCCATGCTGCCTGTCTGCCCTCGAGTGAGGCCGGTGCTCTGAGAACTCACTCCCAAGGCAGACGAGTCTGAGACAAACTTTACTGCAAGGAAAGGATGCCTGTTCTCGAACTGGAACCATTGATTAATTATTGAATGTTGTTGAGAGAACTTTTTAAAAGAAGTTTTTTTTTGTTTTTTTTTTGTAGCCACCATTTATTAAGTGCATACTGTATGTCAGGCAGTTTACATACATTTCCCAAATAAGCTTAAAAAAACAAACACAAAACACCTCTTTAAAGCAAGCTGTTTTCTCTACTTTGCAGGTTAAAAAAAAAAAGCGTTTCGATCATACAGCTAACAACATGGCAGAGCCAGGATTCAAGCACTTGCCTGTTTCATTCCAAACCTGCTCTCTTCAGCACTATCCTGGTTTTATACATCAATCTTTCGTTAGTTGTGGTGACATGAGTCTAGCCCTCAGAAGTGGATACCGTTTTGTCATGGCATCAAAATCAAGTTTAAAAGAAGTTTTTTTTAAAGCAGAAATACAGAATTGAGTTAAGCACTGAACTTAACTTCAAGGGCACCTGTTCCAACATCCCTGCCATGCTTTTGGGGAGATGGGGGGCTGGGCAGTTTTCGATCTTGTGGGGGACGAGGTGGCTCACGATATATATATATATTTTTTTCAGATCTTCGGGTAGATTTGCTAAGTTCCTCTGTCAGAAGACCATTTTGCATCTGTTCTATGCCTCCCTCCTTTCTCCACACCAGCGTCTCCCTCCCAACTCCTCCTCTCCTGGAGGCCGGCTCTCTGGACTTCACCTCTGCCTCGTCAGCAGCCTCTGCCCCAGGAGGCACCTGGGCTCCAGGTCGGGCCCTCAGGAGGCGGCTCCGGCTGGGGAACTGGCTTGTCCCCCAGGGCCTCTGCTTCTGGGCACGTCTCCACGGGCAGTGACAAGCGCAGGGCCGGCTGGGCGAGGGACCAAGGCTTGACCTGGGCTTCTCCCTCTCTCCCTTGGGGATGGGAGCTGCCCCTAGGGCTTTGGCTGCCTGGGTGAGGTCCTGGCCCATTATCTCTTTCTTCTTCCTGCTTTGTTTGAGAGGCATTTTTTATTATCATAAAAGCTTTTTTTGCTAATATCCAGTGTTTTACTAAAGGATTAAAACATATTTACAAAGTGCATTTTTTAAAGCTTTGTTAGGAAAATTTGCCAAGGGTTCAGCTTTAACAAATGTCAAATTACCACACTGACCATTTACCATCTGGCCGTCGGTACACGTGACCAGCAGAGACCCCAGAAGACTGTGGGTGCAGGTGCACCCTGCGGCTTCCAGGTCGGTTCTGCTCTGAGGCTTTTCATGCTCCTGATTAATGACCGCAGCGGTGTGAAGTCGGGGGGCGGCGGGGCACTGGCCAGAGGCTGGCTTGCTGCTCCCTAACTTTAACATTTTAAAACCCCAGGGTTCCAGAGTATGACTTCTTGACCCCTGTGAGGTCGGTCTATGAAAATGATTTTTTCCCGGGTGGGGTCTCGGACTTTTTTAGCGTAACGATACACTCTATATATGTCCTTTTATGTTTGAAATCTTTAATGTTGCATTTTGAAACTCAAATAAAAGTCGGTCCCCTTTCTGACCACCTTCTTCCCTGGGTGTTTCAAATCTCTCTGTTTTCTTATAAGGACACCTGTCACTGGATTTAGGGTCCACCTCAATCCAGGAAGACTTCATCTGAGATCCTTGACTCAGTTACATCTGCAAACCCCGGTGACACTCATAGGTCCCGGGGTTCAGGGTGTGTGGGTGAGGACATATTTGGGGGGCCTCCATTCAACCCACTGCACAGGGCCTCCCGGGAAAGTTTTGATGGCAACCCTCCATTAAATAAGAAAATACTGTGTCACATGCCAACTTCCACTGACCCGGAGGACAGGGGACACTGAATTAAAATGTCACTTTTCCAGTGGCAGGGTGCCCTTTGAGCCTTGTGATTCCTTTGGGCTGCGATCTGTGCAGAGTGGGAAGTTCATCTTGGTGTCATGCACCCTTGTGTCTCCCAGTTCTGATGAATCATAAATCAGTACGGAGAGCAGCGGGCAGCCCTCCCCTGGGTTCTGGCTTCCTGCACCAGTTGCCCATTTTGCCAGTGGGGAAACAGACTGAGACACCTTTAGGCATCTCACCTTGCAGCCAGATGGGCAGCTGACCTGGAGTTTGGCCCGGAAAGTCTGGGTGTGAACCTCTTAGCTATTCGGCCTCCAGTGGAATCCGTGGTTTCCAGCTTGGGGAGCTCAGAGGGTGGTGGAGCTAGTTTAGCTACAATGGAGACTTCAAAAGGCAGGCAGATTTGGGAAGCGTGGCGCTTAGGACGTACTGGGTGAGAGGTCGCTGTGAAATTGTTGCCGGGCAGCTGTGTCTGACAAGGCCTCTCCCTGCGCATTAGGTGAAACCTCAGCCCAGATGGGGAAGGGTTCCTGACTGGGAAAGAATTCTTGATCAGGTCAAACAAGTGCCAGCAAGAAAGGAATTCATTCAAGTGAGAGTAGAAGCCAGTGTCAGCAGCCATGCAGCCGGTAGAAAGCAAGCAAGAGCAGGGGGAGGAGAGGGAAGTTAACTGAACTGGTCGGCGTAGTGCGAAGCCCGTGCCGACTCCTGATGCCAGGGTCACCTGGCATCCAGTGCCCACTTGGTCTGCACGGCGTGCGAATTATATCCCTACCACCCCAGGGTTTGGGGGAGCCGTGGAGCACTGGGGCGGTGAGTTCATGTTCTGAGAGCTTCCACTTCCTCACTGGTCTGAAGTAAAACAGGGAGAGAGAAAAGGATTGCGTTGAGACTAGAAAGCTGCAAGAAATAGCAAAGTGACAGAGACATTTACCCCCAGAGGCGGAGGCTGGAGAGTTCCTGTCTTTATCATGGAAAGGAGTTCAGAGGCGACTGCAATGGGCTTATGCAACGGAAAGTTTGTTTGGTATAAGACAGTAGGTGTGGGCAACCCCAGGGAGCAGGGGTCAGCATAAGGCATGCTATGCACAGCTGATTCATAATTCCTTTGAAGTTTTGTTGTAAGAATGGAGTTACTTGGGTGACTGTGTTGATCCCATCTCGGCCTTTATCCACATAGGTTCATTTACACTCCGGAGGTCTGTCTCTCGCCCTGGTTACAAAGTTAATTGATTAAGGGGCTGGAAGAACAGCGTGTACGTTAAGTTAAAGAATAAGCTGGGCCTTTTTTGCAGGCCAAGTAGATTTCACAGTGGCGGGACTCCTGTCCCATTTCCCTGCTCTGTCTCAGAATATGCACGCATGCATTTATCCAGGAAGTACTCATTGAGCGCCGGCTGTGTGCTCAGTTGGGTGCCAGGCTTTTGGGACACAGCTGTGGGCACAAGCAAAAGGTCCGGGCAATGGCTGGCGAGTCATTTGAAGGGGTTGATGATCCCAGAGACAGAGACAGAAAAGGAGGAACCAGAAAATGTTCGATAAGCGCCAGCAAGGAAAGTGCAGCACGTGGGGGTGTCTCGCAAGTAGAGATTCGGAGGCTCTCAGGACAGAGGTGGTGACTTCCAAACTTGCAGTCGAACAATGTCACACATACAACAGAGGAGAATGCTCTACTATTCTCCAACTTCAAGGCAGGAAGACCTTTGCAGAAACAATGTGCCCGCATCAGGCCTGGAGTGCTCACCCAAGTCACCAGCTGCGGGGAGGGCTGGGATCAGGCGGACAGTCAGTGGAGGGCAGGGGGCGGTGGTTATAAAGAAGCCAAAGGAGGTAAAGGCATGGTCACCTGGTCACCCGAAGTGACTGAGCCCAGTGGGCAGGTGGCATTCTGGGGGCAGAAAGCCAAGTTCCGGGGTGGGGTCGGGGAGAGGGCAGGAATGCAGACAGGGGAGGGCTGGGGGCTTCCCCATGGCCCACTTTGATCTTGGCCAGGAGGAAGGGTCCAGGAGTGGCCAGGAAGAATTGCAAGGGTTTGTGTATCAAGGTGACTTGATTTCTAAGAATTCTGCAGTGAATCTCTGTGACTGGAGCTTTTTCTTGTAACTTTTGAGGCTGGGGGGGAGGGGCAGTGGGGGAGAGGATGGCTGAGTTCTGTCTCTTTGCTCAGCTAGAGAGGCTGCCAGGCAGGGAGCCCAAGAGGCTGACACTTGGGCACCTGGGGAGGTGCAAGGGTCGGGGGGAGGTGGGGTGCACGCAGGGGGAGCTGAGCAGCCACGTGGCAGGAGTGGGACCAGCCTCCGGCCTTGGCCCCCATGAGCCTGATGAGGCTGCTGGCTTGACTCATGCTCAGGGTGAATCCCAAGTGGGTGCTGCCCTTCCGGCCTCGAATTCCAAATGGGAAGTTTACAAAGTAGGTTTCTGCCTCTCCAGTTGTAGATGCTGTGGGTGAGCGTGAAGGCTGCATGTGGAGAAGCCTCTCAGCAGCTCCCCGGGGACACACGGGGGCCACCGTAGGAGTCCGGGACCTTGTTTACTTACTGTGTGTCATTTAATAGTTGTTTTTTTAAAACAATGTGCATGAAATGCCTTTTTATTAAAAAGTGTATAGGAAGTCTTTCAGCCTGGTGCCAGCCAGCTGATCTAGAGCAGGTGAGGTTGGCAGCAGCCCCACTCCGTGCTTGGCGGGAGGAGGAATCAGGTTCCTCTCCGTGTTCTAATTTCACCTCTTTGGTACTTTTGTCTAAACTCAGCCTAGAGAGTCCTGAGTAACTCCCAGGATGTGTGCTTGTGGGGATCAGAATCAAAGTTGGGTTGGGTTGCAAAGGACAGGAGACACCCCTCCAGTCTCAGCCCAGCCCGGGGCAGAGCAAGGCCTGGTGTTTATCAGGCTCGGGCGCAGTCACGGCGAGTGCGTGCTGCTGTGAGCGAGTGGTGGAACCACACGGGGCGGGCTGCCTCCCGCGGGCACGGACGTGCAGACACCTGCTCCGGCGGTCAGCACGGTGTGCACTGCTGTGCGGGCTGCAGGGTGACCCCCTAGGAGGACGGGGAAGGGGGCAGAAAGGTGACTTTCAGAGAACCTGGCGGGCTCCCCCTCGGCCAGCTGGTGCTGGCCCGGCCCCTGCTGCCTTGCGGCAAGAGAGTTGCCCTCCCAAGTGCACAACCTCAGAATCATAAGGAAACGCCAGCAAGCGGATTGCACGGGCACAGCTCACCGAACGCGCTCCTCACAGCCTCCCCAGAGCAGGGGAAGCCTGAGTGGCCACCACAGCCACGGGCCTACAGAAATCGAGCGCCCTCGTGTGACCGGGTGTCCTGGGGGTGGTCCCAGGGCAGAGCGGATGGCAGGTGAAGATGGAAGGGACCCAGGTAAGGTGTGGATGTCAGTTAATACTAAAAAAAAAGAGAAGAGAAAATGCAGATTTAGCCTTTAAAATGCTGGCGAGTGGTGTGCTTGAGGGTCTGGTTTGGAGCATTGCCCGTTTCTCTGGACTTCTGCCTCAGAACTGGTGTTCCCAGGAGCCCAGTTTGGGAAAGCCTGGGTGGGTCACAAGGAGCGCGTGGTGAGCCTGTGACTCTACGCTTCCCGGCAGGGCCTGGTGGTGCTGCCGCCTGGATTCCGAGGAAGGCGAGTGACCCAAGGCTCCGGGCCTCAGGGCAGATGCCGCCTCCTGGTCTGGGCTGCGCGGTCTTTAAATGAGACTGTCACGTTCTTAACGGCAGGCCCCTCTCTCGCCTCAGCTCCTGCATCTGTAAAACGGTGGGGCTGGGATGGACGGTCTGGTGTCTTCCACGGTCTTCTGGCTTTGGGGCAGAAAGGGCCGGGGTGCCGTGTAGAATCGATGGGCTGTTTCCGCCCTTTCCCGGTGTGATACGATCGAATCTAGCTGCCGAGTCTTTCTCCTTGAGCGTTTCTGGCTCTACTATTCTGTTTCGAGCATTTTAGACCCTCAAACCAAGGCCTCGCAGGGGTCCTCTGCCTCTGCTCAGGCTCCTGGGAGACCTTGTCACCCACCCACCTGGGGCCACCATCCTGCAAGTGACTGATGGGACAGCGGGTACTCGGTCCTTTGCCTGTGGACACTAAGCTGCCCTCTTTCGCTTTTCACAGTATTCAAGCTTTGTTGTCTTTTTCCCCCAGGCCAGTCACAGGAAGAGTCATACGGACTTTGCCACCGGCATCTGGAGAGACGTATGTCGCGGCGCGAGCCAGCGGCCCCTCGGTCGCCTGGGGGCGGTGGCTGCCCTCTCAGTGAGTTCCCAGGCGGCAGCCAGACGCCTCCTTCCAAGGGGAGCAGTCTCAGGCCTGCTGTGTGAACTCTTTTCTGCCTGGTGGCATTACTGTATTTCAGAAAAAACTGATATATAAGTTGGTTGTTTTTCCCTCTCTCAGATTTTTCAAGGAGGAAAAAAAGACTCAAAGTCATTTGCCTGGAAGATTGACAAGACCATGGGTTTGCAATCAGTCGATCTCAAAATCAACATCAATCAAAATGAAAATTGATCTCAGTAATGTGTTCGGGTGAGTCAACACCTGGTGTCCCAGTGTTTTAAGACACCAGGTCATGTTGAAGAGCAGCCGTGTGCCTGCTGTTCAGTCACCCACCCAAACGTTCTAACCTGCGGTCATCGCAGCCGGCTGAAGAGCCAACTGGCTTTGTTGAGCGACTGAACCGGGCAGCTTCCCCTCTAGAGCGAGGACAGCGGGCTCTGAGGGCGGGAGCAAAACGTTAGGTTTTACTAGAGGGCAGGGGTGGGGCGAGTGTTCAGCAGAAGAACAGGGCTGCTCGGGGCAGGGCCGCGTCCTCAGAGGGCTGAGCCGGGGGCTCCGCAGTGCGGCCGCCTTGTCTTCTCGTAGGGGAGGCGGGGCCGACTCCATGACAGACTGTTTCATCGGTGCTGACCATGCAATCCCCATTCCGTTCCTGGGGGGGGCTGAAACTGCAGTCAAGTTCCAGGTTGAGCCCCGGTGTGGTGACTCGGCCCAGCAGAGGTGACCCGTGTCGGGCCTCTAATGCAGGGAGTGATCGTCCTCGCCTGGCCTCTTGCTTTGCAGGAACTGATACTGTTGGCGTATTTGTGGCGTGAGGCCCTTAGCCTCCCAGCCTCACACCGCCCCCCAGGCTGGGCCTTGGGGCCCTGCAGGGGCGCTAACTGCTCTGTGCTGTGCCCACAAGATGCAGGCTTCATGGAATCCAACAATTCTGGCCACTTTCTGAATCTGGAATGATTAGTTGCCTATGGACTGGGGAGCTGAGGGATTTTCATTTTTACCTTCTTTTGGAATAAATGACAGCGTCAACTTTCAGAGAGGCAGTGAGCCCTCGGGGGGTTCTCACTGCCTAAGGGCAGGGACCTGGGTCCCTGCACGGACTTCGTGCTGGCTCCTGTGTGCACCCGAAGCCCCGCTGCTGGGAGGGGAGGAGCCGGAGGTGTGCGCGCGCTTGGTCCTTGATCGGCCTGTGATGTCCGGGCCCCACGGGGTCCTTGGTGTGTCTAGGGTGGACGTCTCCACGCAGCACTGAACTCATGGACATGACTCGGCCGCCACTAGCGCGGGGGACGGAGCGTTGCTGCAGGGGACTGAGACGTGCCGGGGAGCCTTCACTGCCCCGCGCCGCTCGGTCCAGGGCCCTGACACGGGCAGGGAAGGAAACAAGTAGGAAGCAGGGGATTCTGGAGCCAGGGCCGGGTGAGAGTGGCACTAGGTGTCCGGAAACTCCACAGCCCCTCAGCTGGCGGCCGCGGAGGGCACGTCATGGGGAGCAGAGGCGGCTGGCTGCCCCGGGGTTGGGCCGGTCACCTGCAGCCACTGCTCAGACACGCCTTTGGAACGCCCGTGGGCACCTGTGCAAACAGTGAGCTTCTGGGCCTGGGTGGCAGGCAGGGACGGCATGTTTACACCCGCCTGGGCGGGGCCTGGTGGCCAGGTTGGCTTCACGAGGAACATGCGCCTTGCTCTTTGGAGGGGATGTTTCAAGGAAACGGGCTCAGAACCCCAGTGACAGGCTTGCTGTGTGGACCGTGCCCAGCATGGACGAGGGCTTCATATGACAGAGCCAGGCTGAGCCCCCAGCAAGGTGAATCCTCAGGATTTGGTGGCAATGTGGGATATTTGTGTGATTTGTTTTTAAAGATTTATTTGCAAGGGAGATGGATCATGCAAAATCTGCCAACATCAGCAATGGAGGAAATGATATATACAGATCAGGTGGTTATACTTTAGCCCACTGCCAGAAATTGCTAACTGGCTGAGAAATACTCTGTCATCAGTTTTTAGATTGTAATGGTGACAATTCAGAAGACACCCTCAGCCATCCTGCCCGCAACTTCAACTGGTCTCTGGGTGATGTGGACTGTAATGAGCCTGCACCTGCCTGCACTCAGGCCCACGAGTCCAGAGGTTAACTTAGACCCTCTCCCCAGGGTTCCAGACCTCGTCATGAGGGTGCCGGCTGGGCCCCGTGGTGTGGACGTGCGGCCTGTGGAGGCCCGTGGCGTGGACGTGCGGCCTGTGGAGGCCTGCAGTCCTGAGGCCTGCTGCTGGGCAGCCAGGCTTGCTGGGTCTTCCGAGGACTCAGAGGGACAGAGGAGGACCAGGGGCCCGGGGCAGCCGGCCCCACACCCTTCACCGTGGAGCCCCCCGAGACTGGAAGAACACGGGGCAGAGCCAGAGGGCACGGCCACCACTCAGACTCAGAAACGAGGGGGCACTCACTCTCCAAGAGGAAACTGGAACCTTTACTTGCAGAGCCTGAAAAAAATAAGAGAAAGCAGCACTGTGTGGCTTAGGCCATGGCGAGTGGTTGGTGCGGGAGGCGTCCCACGCAGGGCCTGGGGGGCCAGGCTCGCGCTGATGCACAGTTGCTTCAGTGGAACACTTGGCCCTTTTATGTCTTAAATAGGGAATCCCTGGGTGCCCACCCCTTCCTTTAAAAGTGGGTTTCCAATTCAGCAAAGGCCCTGCATGGCTCTCATACAACCTGCCTCCCCTCAGTCCGAGAATGTCGTTACCTTTACTATTAATATTTACGCACCTGTAGGACCTCGGCTCTGGGGCCCTTCGTTCTCCAGTGGCCTGAATCTGTCCTGGGGCTCTCGCCCCCGCCCCGCCCCCAGCTCACACGCAGCCGCCTCCGGGCGGGGGTGCCAGCCGAGGGAAGGGGCGCCCCGGTCCCCCTGCAGGACAGTCTGCATTTACCTTGGTGTGCCCGCTGGGCCCTGCCGCGGGTCCTCATCGCTGCTCCTGGTCTTCCTGCTTACGAGCCAGGGTCTTCTGAGCGGCGGTGGCTCCTCCTGCAGGCCCGAGCACGGTCCCCACCTCAAAGATTGAGGGGTGGCGGGCCTCCAACCTTTCCCCAACCTCGGGGCTTTGCTGACCGAGCTCTCTGCTTCCTAGCAGGCACGAACCAATCACGAGTCTGGTGCTAGCGTGACAGCTGAGCCTCTTGTCTGTGTGGCCGCCCGCCTCCCTCAGGACCACGCTGTTCCTGCCAATAAAAGGGACGCGCACCCCGGGGAGCTGCTTCCTCCTCCTGTGGGGGGGGGAGCATGGGCCGGGCACTGGGGGGCTGGCCCCTGGCCCCTTTCTGCCAGCTCCACACTCCCTCCTGGCGGGCTTTTCGGGTCTGTAGGACTGCGCTCCTTCCCCTTGCGCTGCGTCTTCGCCTGGTGCTCCTGAGCCTCTGCCTGGGACCCTCGCTGTGGAGTGGGTGGGCAGGTGTGCAGGCCGGGGTCCCGTGGGCTCCTCAGGTGGAGCCTGCAGCACCGGTCAGCATGCCCTGCAGAGAAGCTGACTCCTTATTTACTGGGTCAGGGAAAAAGATTTAAAAAGGGCCCCAATTTTTAATTGCAGCTTTGGATTGCAGTCAAACCACCTAGGGATCCTTGATGGAATGTTCCAGAAATGGGTGGGGAGGGGGTTCTCTGGCTGTGGCTGTCCGTCCCAGGGAAGCCTGTAGCCTGGTAGCGCCCCTGGAGCCCATGGGGGCAGGGGCCCGCGTGTCCGGCCAGGCCTTCACTGCTGGTGGCCCAGCAGTCACGGGCAGGTGGGTCGTGGGTGGCCAACAGGCAGGATAAACAGGTTTCTATCACAGGGCCTGTGCTAAGGCCTAGGCGGGTCGCTGATCCGCCCTGGGAGTGTCACAAGGCCGGAAAGGCTGGAGACCTGTTTCACGGGAGGCCACGCCCTTCACTCCCATCAGAACGTGAACAGGGCCAGTCTGCTAGTCGCCTCTACTTGCTGCCTCCCCAGGACCCATGGGAATGGGTGTCAGGCAGGAGGTGGGACAGTGGCACCTTTGTCTGAGACAGAGACCCCGAGGGGCTGCACGGGCTCTGGCCAACAGCACGAGCCGCGGGGTCAGGCCTGCCGGGATGTTGGCACTTTTCTGGGCACATCGGCAGTTATGGTGCTGTGGGCCCCCCAGGTTCTTAATGTCCACACCGCAGCCCTGCTGAAGGGCCGAGGCAGAGCTCACGGGTGCCTCGGGTGCTCAGGGCAGAGCAGGTGATGGCCCAGGGCTCCGTGACTAGAGCCGAGACAGAAGAGGCAGAAGCCAGGTCATGCTTAGTGTTTTATTTCACAAACAAGTCATGCTGTTGACCGTCTGAACACACGTACATACGCAGACCCTTCTGAGTTCCTGTCCCCAACCGTCAGTCTTCGTTCTGTCCCCAACCTCACGCCAGCGACTTCCTTCTGACAAGTCCATCCTTCCAAACACTTTCATAACGAATAAATGTTAAATATTGAGATTTACTCTTACAGGAGGGGGGCTAGAAAAGGGGGTTCACTCTGTGCACAGGACCGCGACACCGCGCTCGTAGAAACTGCGGGGGTCCTCCTTGGTAGCGATTTCAAAGTCTACTGTGAAGATGAGGTCTGCGCGGGTGAAGTTCAGGTACACGGGTAGGGTCACCTACAAGAAGGCGGGCAGCTTACTGCTGAGCAGGCAGAGGCACAGAAACCCCAGAGAAGGGACAGGTGGTCCTGCGGAGCTGCTGGCCTGCAGTTAGGGGCAGGACTCCCCGGTAGAATCGGCAGGGCTCAGCGCGCTGAAGAACTATACACACCATCTCCCCGGCCAGAGGCTGGGAAGGAGCCACTTACCATGTTAGCCTTTCTCTCTGCGTTTGTCTGTTTGACCCAGCGCAGCTGCGTCAGGGGGAGGACTGTGGAGATGGCGCTGGACAGTGACAGCTTGTTGTTACTGCACGTGGCCCCCTGGAGCTTCAGCCCTGAGGGGAGGCAGGACATGGGGTGGGTGTGGCCACGAGTATGGCCCGGCGGCGGGGAGGGGACCCTCAGAGAGCAGCTGTGGCCCCCACTCACCAGTCACGCCAAAGCTGCAGGCATCGAGGGTGGCACTCTGGGAGGTGGTGACATTGACTTCCAGGCAGAGCTCCTCCAGGGACCAGCTGTTGGCCTGGGCCACGTACTGCCTGGTGGCCGTGATGTAGGCCTCGGGCACAAAGAGGCCACCCAGGCACACGTGGATGTTCTGGGGAGGAGCGGCCCAGGTGAGAAGTGCGCAGCACCCCTTCTGTCGGTCAGACCTGTGCCCGTGCTCGCCGCCCCAAGCTGCCGGGACAGCCACCACCCACCTGCAGGCCTCCTTCCTCACCTTCAGCTCCTTGGCACCGCCAGACGCCGCCGCCAGGGAGATGTCCTGCAGCTGTTTGACCCTGTCACTGAAGTCGGACACCCACTGGATGACGGTCATGCCTGCGGGTACTGTGTAGTGTGACCAGCTCCGAGGCAAGATCCCTGCAAGCCCGAGACCACAGACTGGTGTCGCCTCTGGCAGCCTCGTGCGGAGGGGCCAGGGCCGCGCCTCCCTCTCCACCCAGCTGCTGTCTCTCCTCCGGGCGCCTGCTCCCAAACGCCACCCCAGCTCCAGAGCCCAGCATACGGTGCTGCCCCCACTGCAATTCTGGGGCCTTGGGGCTCCCTGCACCTGGGACTTGAGCCCTCCTAAAAACTGCAGAGGTCATGTAACGACCACACAAACGGGCATGTAAGAAAAAATGGGTTCTTGGGTTTTTCTCAGCCTGCCCCCCAGGCAAGGGCACCAAGCTGCTCTCAGACGGAAGCTTGCGCGCACGGCGCTCATGTGAGGCCGGGCCCTGTGCTGAGCTCCGGGCGCACACGGCCAGCACCCCCACGACCACACACCTTTCACCAGCTCATTGATGAGCGTGCGCAAGTAGTTGGTCTGCTTCTTCCTCCCCTCACACACTTGCACGACGTCGGCAAGGTCCTGGCGGACGTCCTGAAGCAGCTTCGCTCCCATCTTCACTTCTCTCTCAAAGAATCTGAACAAGGGATCCTAAGATGGTCAAGAACAAGAGGAGGTGGGAGTGAAGAGGGAGCGAGGACGTGGTGCTTCTTGCAGAGGGAGCCCGCCAGTCAGACGGCCAGCACTTTGGAGCCCCGAGACCCCCCACCCGGGGGTGGCTCACAGCCTCGCTCGAGTGCCCTCCGGGACCAGCCCTTGTATGAAGCTGGTCCCCAGCTGCTCCAGACAAGCCTCCGAAGAGGAAGAACGGCTGGGCCACCTCCCTCCAGGGGCTCCTGCCTTGCCCGCGAAAGACAGACATCCTCTAGGGTCCTTCTGGCCGGTTAACAAGGGTCTGGCCCTTCTGAGCCTGACCTGCGGTGGGCCGGGACGCGTGCCTGCTCTGGACACCACCACGCGTGGCCCTTCCAAGCTTGCTAGGCCCTCCCCCCAGCCCACGGGCACTGAGGGGCAGCCCTGCCCGGCCCTGGCCCAGCCACCTTGATGTTCTCCACTGTGCGTTTGAGGTGGCTCAGTGTCTGGGGGATGAGGTGCAGCCAGTTGGAGGCCGTGGTGTGCAGGGTCCTCATCCAGGCGGGGCGCCCATCAGACGTGGAGTCCACCCTCGTCTTCTTCTCCGTCTCTGCGTAGGCCAGGTCGTCCTCGTCCTCGAGCACCTGCATCTTCAGCATCTTACTGATCATGTCCACCCCTGGGCCGTGGTCCCGCCACCACCAGCAAGATTGCAGGAAAAAGAGATTTGAACGTAAGGCCACATCATGCATTTGTGGGAGTGACTGTGTCACCCGGAGGTGCCAAGTGGGTATGTTCCTAAAGAAATCGACACAGAAAATGGTGTGGCCAGAAAAATGGAGGCAAGTACAGACGAAAACCTGCCACCAGATGTCACGAGCTGGCAGCCCAAGAGTGGGCTAGAGGGGGGCTCCTTCAGGACACAGGGTGCGTGCAGTGCCCAGCAACAGCCTGAGCGTGGCTCTGGGCTCTGGAGCGCTGGGCGCCAGCCGGGGGCCATCTGTGCAGTCAGCTCATGACTTCTTCCAGTGGGAACTACGTGGCGGCCCTCCATGTGTTCTGGACTCCGCCCACATCTACCTGCTCCCCCTCACAGGCCCGTCTTGGCCTGGTGTGGTCACCCGGAAGCAGGTGCTGGAAGGCCAACCCAGGGGCAGAACTGCCACCTGAAGGCTGGCCTGGGAAGTCAGGGCTCCGCTTTCTCGCCACGGCCCTCGTGGGCTCAAACCTCGCCCCGGCTGTCGGTGCGGCCCTAACAGCAGGTGCTGGTGTGGCAAGGGCTCAGGTAAGTCACTACAGAAGAGAGGGGGTGTTCACAGGGACTCAGCTGCTACCACAATAGCAAGTGACGTTCCTGCAAAGCACCTGGTCATGGGTGGGGGGCAAGCTGGGTCGTGGCAGGTGACACCCAGGGCTGACAGGACCCCCCCGACCCCAGCACATGCTCCTCTAGGAGAGAGCACGCCTACGAGCCCTGCAAAGCGCCTTAGCATCCAGGTCTCAAACTCAACTGCCAGCCAGCCCGGACTTCCCATTCTGGTCGCCCAGGGGGCCGTGGTTGCCTCCGTGGGAGGCACGATCTGGCCTGAATAAGCCTCGTAAGGCGGGAGCGACGCCTGAGGTGAAGGGCCTGATTCCATCCTATCAAGCAGCTGCGTGACTCTGGGCCTGTTTCTCAGCCACCGGGAGGGCTTGTTGGGACGGAGGCTGGGCCCCGGCACCCCCGCTCTCATTCAGGAGGATGGCAGCGTGCCTGGGACCCTGCATTTCTACTCAGGCGAGGCCGATAGCACTGTTCTGGGCCCATACTTTGAGAATCACTGGAGTGGACGAGTTCTTAGTCTTCCTCGTTCACATGAACGTGAGCCTCTTGCCCAGACCTGAGCCTGAACTGCAGCGACGACTGACCGGAGCCACGGTCCCTGCCTCCCCGAGGAGCCGAGTGAGGAGCAGCTCAGCGGGACAGGCAGGCTGGTGGTCTGACCGATGGGACGTCGAGGCCACGGAGCCACAGAGGGGGGTGGCGAGGGGCCCTGGGGCACCCACCCTGCGTGGTGAGGAGGACTCTCTCCGCGTTGTTGGGCAGGCCCAGCCAGGAGGGCGTCTGCGTGTCCGGGAGCAGCTCCACCCACTGCACAAACTCCTCTCGCCTGGAAAACCAGCAAAGGTGGAGACGCTGAGAAAAGGCGCCGCCTGAGACTGCCCGGTGTCCCGACCGCCCGGGGCACGGGGCGGGCTCGTACCTGATGCCGTCGGGCATTTGAATGTCTTTATGCCCGTCGACCTTGCAAGCCAGCTTGAACTCACTATCGAAGCTCTTCGTCGTGAACAGGCGCTCCAGGAAAGTGCTGAGCAGCCGCTGGTCAAACTCATTGTCCACCCGCCCACCGTAGATGGACTGCGCCATCAGGGTCTTCAGTGCTGACCACGGGATCTTATCTGGAGAGATGTTCTGCCTCCCCTGGGGAGAAAAGACCGGGTCACCTGTGCGTGGGGGGAGAGGGGGTGCCCGCACAGCCCAGCTCCCCAGCAGGCAGCAGGCGCGTTTCCCTCCCCCCACTCACAGACGGCCCCCCGTCTCTGCTGGGAAGCCGCCGCTCTCCCGCCACACCGTCATCGTTCCCAGCATTTCCCTTCTGTCTCGGACATGGCCCAGCCCACACTCGCCTTGGCTGTGTCGTCCAGCCACGTGTCCACTGTGTCGCAGGCTGACCGCAGGTCAGACTCCCCGAACTCGTACTTCTTGGACCATCCCAGGGGTGCGTATCGTAAGCGCTCCTGGATGATGGCGTGGAACCAGGCCAGCAGGAAGTACAAGCGTGCACGCTCGTTGGGAGACTGGATGAGGAAAGTCACCAAGGACAAAGTCAGCAGGAGGCAGCGCCCCTGCCATCTAGGGGATGGCGTGGATCCCCGTCAGAATCGGAGCTTCAGAAGGAGGCTTCTACACACGAACGCCGGCACCACCGACCCTCGGGCTGACCATGCAGCACGTTAACACGGATGTTGTTGCAAAGAGAAAAGTACTGATGAAGGCAAATTATTTGGCTAACAATGATAAAGACCAGTTTTCTAAAGATGTCACAAAAAGTGGATTATGGCACCAAATAAACTGGTACTGGAGAACCCCCTGCTCCTGCCTACAGCCTTCGCTGGGTGTCCAGCAGGGGCACTGCTGGCCTTGGGTGGCCTGTGTGCTTGAGCACAGGACTCCAACATCGGCTCCGGGATACGAACCGGGGCCCTGGCTAGAGCACAGTCTGCTCACCTGGGAGCCTAACCCTCACACCCCTGCAACCGATTGCTCTGCATGTACCTTTCAACCTGTTCACAGGAGGGAGATCTTGCCTGCAGTAGAATCAGCCGTACAACTGGCCGTTCTGGGGTCACTGGGAAGGCACGGAGCCCGCTTCGGCATTTCGTGGTGGGACGCCGTCTCTCGGGCTCACGCGAGAGGCGCCCTAGGAGGAAGCACTCTCACCTTGCATATTCGCGAGACGGGGATGCTGCTGAACGTCCTCAGCATGTTGGCCTTCACCCCTGGGGGGGGCTCGAACACGAAGATGCGGCCCGCCCGGAGCAGATTCACCGGCACCTGAGGAAGACGAGCCCCCGGCACCGCTGTGGTTTGCAGTGCGCATCTGCTCAACCACATGCATGCTGACGACAGATGCCATGCCAACCCTCCCAGGCAATGCGTCTCCCTGCTGCCCTGCACCTTGGGGTTGATCTCCATGGTGAGGAAGAGCCTGAAGCAGGCGTGCGGCTGCAGGGAGTGCAGCTTCTTCTCCAGCTGCATCAGCCACCCCGGCGCCAGGTGAACGTTCTTCAGCATCACCCACCTGCCCAGGCAAAGCAGAAGCCACGCTTCAGGTTCCCGACTGAATTCTTGGGGACCCAGGCTTTCTGCAAACAAACCTGACTCACCTGCCTGACTTCACAGCTGTATTTATTGCCTTATCTGCTTGGTTGAAGCCTTCTGCTGAGCCTGATGTCAGAAAGCTTAGTTAGTGTCAGCACAGCAGATTTGGACTTCAGTGCCCACCATGCACTCTGGGCGCCAGCCCATGAAACCCATCAGCTCTTACCAATTGCAATGGACGTGATCTGTGTGTTCTGTTCAGCAGCCAGGTCTTCAACATGCCCACTGGCATCATAACCAGGCACAGAGCACATCAGGACTGGAGTATTCGGCTTTACCTGCAGGCGAGGAAGTCAGAATGAAGTCAGAGATCATCCTGCCAGACAGTGTGTACCCTTCCCAAGAGGAGAGCCCTGCGCACGGGGCTTGTGGAGACACCTGGGCCCACGGTGCGGGTGCCTGGAGCCAGGCAGTCCGGGATCTACAGCAGGCACATGGCCTTTGGAGGAGGTTCTGCTGGGAGTCAGGGCCCAGGAGGTGCATGCAAGGCTGCGGTACCTCTGTGTCCACGATGTGGGTCAGGTCCAGCGGCTGCTCCATGATGGACATGAAGGACTCCCCAAGATTGGTGGAAACAAATATGTGGGCCATGGCCAGCAGGCGGTCAGGGCGGAAGGCCTGGATCAACAGCAGGCGGTGGATGGCTTGCCCAATGGGCGCTGAAGCGAGGTGGGGAAGGGCTGGTGAAGCACAGGCCCTGAGCTGTCCCCCTGCCCGAAGCCTGTGCTTGGCAGACACTCACACCTAAGGATCGGCTCCAAAATCACGTTCCTGCCTCTGGTCCTCTCTGGCCCAAGGAAAATCAACACCACTTCCTACCTCAGGGAACCCCCTGGACACACCGAGGGCAAAGCCGCTCAGGTCTCTGAAGGCACGGTGGCCGTGACTGACTGTGAACAATCCCACCCACACCTGTCTGCAGTGGGGGGCGCACCTGACGGCCCTTGAGACTCTGCAGACCATGGTCACCGCCGGCCCTGCCACCGACCTGCAGCTGTGCCAGACATGGTCCCTCCCTCTTCCTCCTGGAGCCCAGCTGGCCCAGGGCCTCAGCACATGCCCTCTATCGGCCCATTTCCCCCTAATGCTGGGCAAGCGCCTCCCCATCTGTGTCTTGGTCTTTCAGCAAGAGTTGCCACAAGAATCAGGCATCTCCTGCCCTCACGCTTCTGCACCAAGTCCTGAGGTTCCAGTGCTGAAATGCTTCTCTTGGGAGTCAGAGCACTGTGTCTGGGAGGCGTCCCTTCCCTCAGAAGCACAGCCCAGTCTCACAGCTGGGGCCAGAACGCACACGCCAGGGGTCTTGACGCAGGCTTACTTGCAGGGCTGTCTTCACTCCACAGATACGGCACTGTCTGCTCAGGGGAGCTGCTATCCAACCACATGCCGAACTGCTGTGGAGACAACACCAGGAGCGTCAGCACGGGGCAGACCCACCCCTGGCACTGCCGAGGCCGAGGCATCGGCCGTTGGACATGACAGTGCACACCACCTCGTCTGGCCTTTACACAACATGCAACTCCTCATTGCCCTCTTCCTGGGAAAAGGCCAGGTGGGGTTCAGAACACTTACCTCATCGGCCTGAACCTTTGCAATCAGGTCTTTAAAGGCAGGGAGACAGCTGAGCCTCACCGCCGCTTCGGCCTGCTCTACAGTCAGGCCCGGGACCTTGGGCGTCGAGCCAGCACTCAGGACGATCTCCTTCCCTCTCAGGAAGTGCTGGAACTCGGCATCGTAGGTGGGCTCCCTGGGGAGGGGCGACGGGTTAGCTAGGGTCCCTTAGATCCATTTTCGTCATCACTATGAGATAGTAATGGCTTAAAGAAAAAAAAATTTATCCCATAACCAAACACTAGCAGGCAACCCAAACACGCCGCTGTTCTGCGGCGGCACGGGAAGCAGGGCAGCTGGCCTCACCCGACGGCACCCTTCAGTTTGATCCTGGCCAGAAGCATGGCGAAGGTGATGTGGTCCTGATGCGGCATGCCTCGGGCCACGCGGTTAAATGCCACCTGGAGACAAAAGCAGGAGCTCTGCGCCTCCCGAAGCTCCGCCTCCCGGCCCTCCCTCCAGGTGGAGCCGGCGCCGGGCCGCTACCTGGAAGAGGTCCTTGGTTATGAGGCTGAGGCGCTGCGTGTGGTCGGTGATGCCCTTCAGGTTCGGGTTCTCGTACAGGACGTTGTGGTAGATGTCCAGGAAGAACTGGAGGGAGTACTGGTACAAGAAGTGTATCTGAAAGGACACGGCCGGTGGCACCCGTGAGGCACTCATGGCATCAGGGCGCAGCCAGCCCGGTGTGGCGCGGCCCCGAGGGTCACCTGCTTCAGGGACTCCATGGTGAAGTAGATGCTGCTGCAGGCCGTGGAGAGTGGCAGGTACTGCTGGGACACCGTCTCCACCTCCTGCATGACGAGGTCGGTCTCCTCTACCTTCCTCGTCACCTCGGCCGCTTCCCTCTTGAGGTTCTCCAGAGTGGTGATGATGGTGTCGTCATCCAAGATGCGCCCTTTCACTTCATTCAGGGCTTGTAGCAGAGATTTTTCTAGCTGACGGAGCCGTAGCTGAAACTCCCCTGAAATGGTTAAAACATCCAGTTTGCTTTCATGCTTAGGTTCTTCCAGAAGGAACACTCTGGGGTGCCGGCCGTAAACCTGGCTGTCCTGGTCCCTTAAATGCTCAGCCTCCTAACCTGCCCCAAACCTCAAAGCTGTAGATCCAGGCACACACCTTGAAGTTTAAGAAGATCAGACCGTTTCTCGTCCACATCAGGTCTCTCTGCTTTAAGCACTTCGTTCAGACACTGGCTCTGTAAGCTGCTGCGGGTGACTGTGAAGTTGACAAAAGTAACCCGGGAGCAGAGGTCTGGGGGGAACTCCACCTGCCAGGGGGGACAGAAGGGCCTGCTTGTTACTTGGGCTGTAACACCAAAAGATGCTGCATTCTCACGTATGAAGGGCCCTGCTCCTTACGGTCGGGTCTCGGGTGGACAGGAAGATGACAAACGATGGCGACAGGTCTATATCCTGGTCCCCAAGGGTAATCAGCACTCTCCCCCCTGTTCGCCGAACTTCACGGTTCAGGACCGGATTCAGAACTGGGTCGTAGCTCTCCACGTCCTGTATGTGCACACGTGAAGCTCAACGGTCAGGACTTTGCGGCACTTCGATGGTGTGCTGACTTCCTACTCCAGGTGAACACACCTTCTCAGAAGCCACCCAGCCATTTAGCCCTGACTGTCCTATGTGGCAATCACTAGCCATATGTGGCCACGTAATTAAAATGAAAATTTTAGCTCCTCAGTCACTGGTCACATGAACTGCCCAAAAGCCACGTATGTGGCCAACATCCCAGACAGCACAAATTAGAGAACGTTTCCATCATGGAAGGATGATGTTCCAATGGATAGAGATAATCTAGACCCAGGTGCAATTTTAAGAGGAAACAGTGCTGTTTACATTTTTTTATAGAATAATCTCAAAGCTTTATCCTTGTTCTGGTATCAAATGAGATGCTACACAGTTAAAAAATGATCACTGTTTGTACTATGTGATTGAGTTCTATTTCACAACTGTGTTGGGAAAACCCGGCAGGAAGCAGGGTCCAGAGAGCAGACCCACCTGGACCAGCAGGGGGTTGCCGAATCTCAGGGCGCTCTCCAGGTTCTTCCTGAAGGCGTCGTCCAGGAAGCTGGTCCGCGTGATCTTGCGGTCTTTGTACTCATTCATGATGAACTCGGTGGCCTGCCCAGAGGGGTCAATGATCAGCGGGTACCTGAGGACGAGGCAATGGAGGGCAGTTAGAGGCTGCGGGGTACACAACAGGTGGCAGAGCCCCCAACAAGATGACAGAAAGGCTGTCCCTACCACTCGTGTGGTTTTGGTTTACCCGTAGGGATGAGTGTGACTAGTGCACAACACTACAACTGTCTTTTTGCAGAACTTCCATGATAATGAGGTAAGAGTCCCAGGCCCTGCTGAGCAGGGCCATGGTTAAACCCGTCCTTTCTGGGCCACAGATTTGCTCTCAGCACTTGCACATGTCATTCTCTGCACACCAAGTATGAGATGCTAGGACTGCTGTTCTGTGTATTACTCCTGTTCTTTTAGAAGGTGAATTCCTAGCAGGCTATATTAACACCACCAGGAATATAGGCGATTAGACATGACTTCACTTAATCCTCCAAATAGCCTATCAGATGGGTATTGGTATCACATTTGTTTATACATGAGCAAAATGAGGCAGAGAGGCTAAGGTGATCCGTCCAGGGTCACACAGCCAATTAAAAAACAATTTTAAACAAGTACTATATACACACATGCCTGTACAAAATCCAGAAGCTATGAGAGGGCACGTGGTGAGAAGACCTGCCGCTGCCCCTGTTCTGTGGTCACCAGTTTCTGGTCCATCTGTCCAGAGAAGGTCTAGGTGTTTGCAGACACATGCTTGTCCATGGGGTGCACTCCCACCCTCACTTGGCATGAGCAGCCCTCCACACATGGGCACTGGGTGAACAGCAGGGTCTGCGAGCCTGCCCTGGCCTCCCAAGGTGGGGACACATGGTGGTCTGTTAACTGGCCAAAGCATGTGAGTATTTCTGGTCTTCTACTAGTAACACTCCATCCTCATAAACACTTAGATTTGTCCTTATTCTCGTGTGCCAGGCTACTGCTGAATAAATACCTAAGTGGGTGTGGTTTCCACTTAAATGACTCTAGTTCTGCACGGAGACTGTGCGGACGGATCAGTGTCCTTGCCAGCCCCGTCTGGTGAGCCACTGAACCACTCATGGGACTGAGGGTTTGCTCATAAAGTCAAAGGACACCTGGAAGGGTCTGCACTGCCTTCATGTCCCTGGGACAGTGGCATACAGTGAGGGTTCAAAGGTTTAGAAGAGGTTAAAAAGAAACCTGGATGTGTGAACCTGGAAAAAAAGGAAACCTGGGAATATGTTTTTAAAGACACCAAGGGTGTCTGGGTTTAAGGGGAGGGGAAGCCTCGGAGAGACAGGCGGCCTTCATGTGGGGCCAGTGGCGAGGACTCCGCTACAAGAGCACTGTCCAGCCGACTTGCACTGCTGTTACATTCCATCTCTTACTCTGGCCTTAAGCCAGAAAACAGGTAGCAATTTCCCCATTACCGCTACTTCTAGCTAAATATTTTCAGTTCTTACACTATTTTAAGAAAAGGTCTGTTTTAATGTCCACTCCAGCACCCAATCCTGCCAGTCAGTTTCAGAGGTTACACAAGACACACTCCCTACAGAAGAATGCAGGCAGCAGGGTGCGAGAATCACAGCACACGCCGCCCTCAGGCGGGCACAGAGCCGGCGGCACGGCACACCTCCCCCACCCCTCGACTTCCTCCTCAGCTCTTCAGAGGCTCCGGGTAAGTCTTAGTAAAAATGGATCACAGCACATAAGAACGTCTGACCCGCCCTCTGTCGAGGAGAGGCCCACACCTGTTGAAGCGTTTGAGCATGATGGCGTTCTCTGTGCACAGGTCGTCGGCAGGTAAGGAGCTGGCCTGCCAGCGGAGACGCTCATCAGCATTGGAGAGGTATTCCGTCCTGGCAATGTCTGTACGAAACTGAACGGCAAGGAAAGTTACTTTTCCTTTTCTTCAGAACTACATACAGTAGAGCTTTCAACTTAGACTGAGTTTACTGAGCATCGAATGGGCTCACAGATGTACCATCTCTTTGAAAGTCCCAAGGACTGTTACCTGGACATTGGCTTGCTGTAGGTGGTGGGACCAGGTGGTGAACAAATTTTGACGCATCTGCTGGTCAAAATAACCTGCGTAAGCAATGAACGCGGCCGACAGGAGACAGTCCCCAGCGATGGTGGACATCTGGTTCTTGAAAGTCTCACTTGTTTTTTCCCATCGCTCACGTTCAGCAGATAAACTCTTCAGAAGAGCCGTGCTCCGGTTTACCTAAAGGGAAAGCCCAACAGGATTCACACCGAGAAGTGCAGATCTGTCCCTCCACATTGGGCGCAGGGTTTGGGTGGGCTAGAAATAGAGACTGGCTCCAGTTGTTCATCATCTCAGACCACCTATGACAAATGGCGACACAAGTCAGACCCTACACCGGGTGTGAGACGGGTGGGTAGGAGTGTCGGCCCAAAACGTGTGTGCGCAGGAACGGGGGCTTGGAGAGGGGTCCTCCCAGTGAAAGGAGCAGCTCGGGGAGGTCTGGCCTGGAGGGAAGAGGCACTGGCGGCAGGAGATCACAGCGTACTGAGGGTTCAGGAGGAGCACGGGCAGCAGTGGTGGGCAGGAGGTCCCAACAAGGAGGCCTCAGCAATGCCACTTAGAAAGCTGCAGGTGGGAGGGCAAACAGGGCTGGAGCTGACCACGGGAAGAGGGCCCGCTGGCTGTACCTTGCCCCACTGGTACCCATCTATCCTGATTGATGCCACTCAGTAAGCAGGCAGGAGAGTCACCAGGGCCCTCTCAGTCACTACAGAACCAATCAGCTGAGACACACACGGTGCAGGCAGCACCTATTCACATGCGTTAGGCTCTGCCTCCACCAGATGAGGCCGTGAACATCTCATGGTAACCACCACGAAAACACAGAATTTCAGGGAAGCTGGCAGGAAGACTACAGACTCCTCACAGCCTTACTTTGGCCTCAACAGCAGCCAGGTCTGCTTTGATGGCCTGGGCCTCTGAGATGAGGACGGCGTACTCCTCCTTGTAGCGGGCGATGCTGGCTTCCAGGTCCCGGATCATCTGCTCCACCTCGTTGGCCTTCTGCTGGTTGTCCTTGGCGTCGTCCTCCAGCTTCTGCAGCTCGTTCCGCAGGGGCTCCACGCGCTTCAGCATGTCGGCATAGTTAAGCTGAGGGGGGCAAGTGGTGGTTACTTTTGTAAAGTGACTAGACAAGCGGTCCCCTTCCACATGGGAGCTCCCGGCCAAGCTAGCTACCTGTGCGATGGCCCATTTGACCATAGGGCCACAGGCCAGGGAAGCGCGATTCACAATTTCATAATTGTAGCTTGGATTGGACATGTAGTTTTTCTTCATCTTCTCCCTTATGGCATCACTGCAGGAGAGGAATTGTATTTCTTAGTACATGTAGGGACAAGTAGGGATTTTAGGAAATTCAAAGGTGAAGGCCAGTTCCCATCTGTCACCCACCCATGGCTGCTGCAGATGGGCCAGACTGACCTTCTTCCCAGAGAGTGGGCGCTGCTGCTGAGGACTCTGACCCTCCCCTGCCCTCCCCTGGCAGGAGGTGGACTCCAGGGCCCGCCCAGCTGCAGCAGGGGGGCGGCCCTTGCTCTGAGGGCAGTACGGGGCCCAGAGCTATTCGTGGGGATGGAACAGAATTTGGCTCACGGGGTTAAAGGACAGAAAACTACTGCCAGGAACAAGGGCAAGAAATCGGACTACTTCTTTGAGTAGAAATGGCCTACAAAGGCATTTGTGCAATTTTGCCTTCTAGCATTTTTTTTTGCCAGAACACCAAGCCGTGAGAAAACCTCTCAACACCTCAATGACTTCTTGCTCCTGGGTGCCGTTCACCTGATCTCCTCTGCGGAGAAGTTCACAATGGTGGGGATGAAGTTCTCGCGCATGATGATGGAGCGAATCTGCTTCCAGTCGGTTGTGCTCTCCCCCAGCAGCAGGCAGATGGACTCGAGCGCCAGCTTCACAGCCGCGGGCGGGTTGGCCATGGAGCGCACCTCCACCAGGTGCTGCTTCTTGATGGACTTCACAGCTGGGTGCAGCAACAGAGGAGGCGGGGTGGGCGTGAGGGCAGCAGCAAGCGCAGGAGAGGGCGCCCAACGGCAGCCGGGCCTGGGCCCGTTCAGAGAAGCGACAGCTCCTCGGGGGATCTGAGCGAACCTGAAAGTCTCTGTCTGAAAACGCTCTGTGATAATAATGAGTTGTGAGAAATACGTATTTGGTCACTCATATGACAAAATAATATTTCCCAGGTCTATCTGGTCTTCATCCACAGTCACGAAAAGGCTTAATGGTAAAATGGGTGCCTTGTCACGTTAATGGAAGCTCTCGGACCCCGACCCAAGGGGCTGGAGGCTGAATCAGCTAATGGCCAATGATCTCGTCAATCATGCCTATGCAGGGAAGTCCTCCGAAACCTCCCAAGAGCTCATCACTCCCTCGCTCTGCTCTGCTGGGCACGATCTGACCTCTCAGGTGGAAAGAACTTCCATGCTTGGGGAACCAGAATGCCTCTACGTGCCAGCACGCCGGGCCCCGAGCTCCACGAGAGAAGCTGCTGTATTTGGGACCCTGCCCTGTGTCTCTCGCATCGGGCTGTTAACCTGCATCCTTTACGGTATCCTGCATTAAACTGGTGAACGCTAAGTGCTTTCCTGAGCTCCGTGAGCTGCTCCAGCAAGTTAATCAACCTTTAAGGGGGAGGTCGTGGGAGCCTCCAGTCTGTAGCCGGCAGGTCAGAAGCACCGGGAACTGTCTGGGCTTGCGACCAGCGTCTGGAGTGGGGGCGCAGGGCAGTCTTGCAGGACGGAGCCCTTAACCTGGGCATCTGCTGCTGTGTCCGGCAGACACTGTCAGGACTGAGTTGCGTTCCCGGACACCCTGCTGGCGTGTGAGAACTGCTTGGTGTTAGTATGTGTGGGAAGACCGCCTCCCACACGCTTACACACTCTGGGATCGGGAGGTACACTGCTCTCACTGCTGGGTATAATAGTTACTGTTAGACACACATGTGGGGAAAACGTGCACCACCGGATTAGGGGTTGGATGAGTGGGAGGAACACCGCCGGAACAGTTTACATAGCAGATCTGAAATAATCACGAAGACCTTACTAGAGTGTGCCCGATCTGCACTACTCTGGCAACAGCAGGATATTACCTTTAAAAACATCTCACAAGTCCTCATTAATGCCTCTACCTCCATAAAGACTGAAAATTTTAAATTTAATTGTCCATCTATTTTATATAATTTAAACAACAATGTTTTCAATATGCCACAACTTAGAAGTTGTCTGGCCAGGTGAGTGTGTAGAATTAACAGTTCTAAAAAAATGGACATTTCCTTCCACAAACTGAAATGTAGTTTCCCAGCCTTAACTTTTAGTAAAACACTTTTTTTTTTAAAAGTAATCAGTCAGCAGGTGAGAATTAAATTAAATTCCCATCTAAATCCAACTTTGAAGGAAAATCTATAGTTTGGATAGTGCATTTTAATTCACCTTGTGGTACAATATAAAAAGCTTCATAATTAATAGGCGGAAAGGGAGCACAGGTCTCGGCTACTCTAACTGCTGTGTGAACTGCAGACTAAGGTAGGGTGACCGGTTCCGGCCCCACTTCCGGGGCGCTGCACAGGCACTCGTGTGTAATGAGAAGAGGCCGTCACCAACGCTCACAGCAGCAAGTGCCGGGCAGGCCAGAACGCTGAGAAGTTCACTGTGAGACAGCAATGCTGAATACTTCACGGTGTTTCTGGGTAAAATTCAAGCTAAGGGTCAGAGACTCTCAGCTTAAATACATAATACCAAATTTTAAAAAAAGTATATAGACATAAAGCTTATTTTATCAACTTCCTCTTATGAGAAGGCTTTTACTCTGGTGAAAGCAGACTAGCTTTAGAGGAACCTTGCTTTAGCGGATGAGGACAGTCCTAGGTATTCAGAAAGGCCTTCAGATGTTCACCAGTGATGCTCTGGACACGTGCACCCCTAGAACCTCAGAGGGAAGCTTGTGTTCAGTCCCCTCAAGTCTACAGTAGTGGAGGGCAAGCACCCTTCCTGGAAAGGCGGGCGCTGACCGCGCGCACATACCATTCTGGGCCTCGATGACAGCGGGCTCCACCTTGTCAAGGTCTTCCTTGACGCTCATCTGCTTGTCTGCAATCACTTCCTGCTGCTTGTGCAGCTGCTCCTGAATTTCTTGGCTCATGACCTAGAAAGGTCGGATGGCTCAGCTTTGGGTTAAGCATTGGGTGATTTGCTGAATGAATCCTAAAATAACCTGCCTCACCCCTCCCTAACCTGTCCAACCCCTAAAGCCCCTCTTGGACCCCACATCCCACCCTCACCAGAGACTGAGGTGCTCAGGGCACACAGGCCACAGCTCCTGGAACACAGGAAGTACCTTTTTCTTCTCAGCCTCTTGTTGGTCTTTCACCATCTTTTTGAGCTTGTCGTTGGCTGCTGCGTTCTTCACCTCCAGCTCCTGGCTCTTTATCCTCAGGTCACGACGTAGCTCTTCTACCTAAGAAGCAAAAACCACGTCAGAAAAACAAACAGGAAATTTCCTCAAAAGGGGTCCTCACTGCAGCCCTCTTGGTAAGTGAGGTACCTGGTCGACGGTTTCTTTGATTTTTCGGAGCCCGACGTTCAAGTGCATCTGTTGCTCCTCCAGCTCGCTTCGCTTCTCATGGAAGAGGTTGGCATAGTGGTTGATGAAGTCCAGGTAGTGGCGAGGCGTGATGGCCATTGTCCTGCCCCCTCGCTTTGCCAGCCGAGCATTAGCCTTTTAAAAGATACAGGTCAATCTGGGCTGGTAACTCTGTTATGGAGGGCTGCCCTGGGCACTGTACGGTCTCTAGCAGCATCCCTGGCTGCCTCCCACTAGATTCCAGGAACAACCCCCAGCTGGGTCAACCAAAGCCCTCAGGTGTCGCCAAGTGTCCCCTCATAGCAAAATCACCATATAATGAAAGTGAACCCTGAATGGTATATTCTGTCTGGGCCAGAACAATGATAAATCAAATAGAAAGCTGTAGCTAAACTTCCCTGAACATGACTCTTATAACTGGGCAGCTCTATGGCGAACCCTGAGCACTGTACTCAGAGTCAGAAGAGATTGGCTTTCTAGTCAAGATGCTTTCTGCACAACCTATGTGGGTGTCTTGACTTCAGCTGTATGTATTCTGTGAGGGCTCCCACAAAACAGAAATGCCAGTTACTCTGCTAGCAAGCCATCTTTTCTGCAATAGACTTCTCAATAAACTGATGCCAAATATGAAAAAAAGAGATAAAGATCAATATTTTCACTCTTCAGGACGTTCTCTGCAACTTAACCCCAAAGAACTCTAATTGTTCTGCCTGGTGGACTGCTGTGTGACATGGTGGCACAGACCCAGCCTCAGGGGCCGTTAACACCTGGGCTGGGATTTTGGCTCAGCCTCTAAGATCTCAAGAAGCCTCTAAACCTCTGATTTCTCCTCAGACTTGTTGGAGATGAGGAAGGTGATCCTGGCAACCTCAGAGATGCACTTCCCACAAGAAGGACCCCACAGCTGGCGTCACCATGTAAGTGTTAGTGAGGCTCCCCCACCTCCTCCAGCTCATTTTCAAGGGTACCAAAACGAGAAGCAGTGCCGGCAGGAGGAGCAAGCGGCACAGGAGCCGTGGCATCAGCTACTCTAAGGCAGATTCTGAGGCAGGGCAGCCAGGGTGATGGCACGAGGTGGCCTGCGTACGGTACGGATGGAAAGGCAGTGACTGAGCAGACGCCCACAGCTCAGAGCGGTTTTTACAAAGCTTTTCGGATGGTAGCAGACTGGTCTCTTCTATTACAGGGTGTAAAGCAAAGCCAGTCCACTACGGCCAGCAGACCAGACCCCATAACCGCGTATTTCCGTAAACGAAACTTCAGTGGCACAGAGCCACACCCACTGGTGCACAGAGACTACGGAGGCTTTGGCTACAAGGGCAGAACCAGTGAGATAAAAGACCCTTCTGGCCCGAAAGGCCTGAAGCATTTACATCTGGCCTTGTGCAGAGAAAGTGTGCTGACCCATGGTCTAGGGGCAGAAACAAGGGCCTGAGCGTGCAGCAGCAGTGAAAGAGCGACACAGAGAATGCTTTACAAAGGAAGGACACCCAGTGGCAGCAGCAAGGTCGGATGACGCCTGGTAACGAGGAGGTGAGAGAACAGGAGACAACAGGTCCCCTTCATAGGCGCTGGGGCAGCATCCACCGTGAAGCACTCCAGGGTCTACTCCACCTCAGTTTAGTTTTACATTGTATGACAGCTGGTCTTCCTTTCCAATGATCTCAAAACTGAACCCACCTGGTGAAGCGTCTGATGAACAAATACACAGCTGTTCACAATAGCTTCCCGATGTGAAGGTGGCTGTGGCAGTTTGTCATACACAACGGGCATGTAGTCAGGTACAATGTAATTCGGCTTCTCCAGGTCCATTTTACTTGTGAATTCTTTGCCAACCTGATAAAGGGCTTCAGTGGACCAGTCCCCAAACCAGTTCAACACACACCTGAAAAAGATGCCCACATCTCAAACAGCTGGCGGGAGCAGGCTTGCCCCCTGGGAGGACTGTTCTGACCCAGAGCTGAGCGAAGAGCTGTGTACCTGTTGAAGAGGGCTGGGGAGGTGGCCGCGCGGTCCTTGAGCCCCTCTGAGGACGGGTTCATGGTGAAGACGACATGGAGGTTGCGGATAACTTGGCTGGTGAACCATTTGTACAGCTCCTCGTGTGAGTCCAGCATCAAGCCCTCCTTTTGGGCCCCCTCTTTACACTGGGTCATCAAGGTGGCGTACTCATCTCCTTCAAAGAGGCCAGGAACCTAGAATAACATGGCACAATGGCGGACTGGGCCTCAGAACCTGATGCCAGGTAACATGCAACACCAGGCACTGTGGCACTCAATTACCTCTCCGTTGGCCAGGAGCGTGTTCATCCGCTCCAGGAATCCAGAATCTAACACATTGGATTCGTCCATGATGAACGCTATCTTTTCATTTTTACAGCCGGAACGTCTCAACACTGTCCGAAGGTCTTCGTCAAAGTCTTCCCCTGTGTACTTCCTGTGGACCTACAGAGGCAGGCGGCGGGTTAGGTCCTTCTCATTCAAGGCACCGTGTGCACAAACCACGGATCTGCCGCTGGGATCAGGCACTGCGCCGACCCACCTTGATCTGGTACACACTCAGACCGTTCATCCAGGCCACAAAACGGGACAGGGTGGTTTTTCCTGCTCCACTGACACCAATTAGAAGCAAGTGGCCTTGAGGCTGGCGGAATATTCTGAAACGTTACCAGAAAGGATAAACTGTGAAGCTTTCATGCTTTATTCCCCCTTTAATGCTCATGTCCTAAACTATTCAGGATTTAGCCTACATTTTTGATGTTCTAACTTGAATTTATACATAAAATACTTGTTGAGCGATTAGTATCTGCCAGGCCTAGTGGGGATGCAAAGATCGTAAGACATGGTCCCATCTTCCAGATGCTCAGATGACACGAGGGGGCAGACCCTACTCCAGGAGGAGGCTGAGAGAGGGTCATGGGAGAAGCAGAAAGAGGTTCCGCTGAGAAGGAGGGTTAGACAGTTGGGTGGCCTCAGAAAGGAAGAAGAGATGGGGGTTCTCGGCAGGGAAGACTGAGGTGGAGGATGGGGAGTCCGTCAGAACAGTGTGAGGCCTGGCACGAGCCCCCGCCACTAACTCAAGAGCAGCTTAGCCGAGGGGCGGGGTGTTCGCAACAGAAAGCCCACCGGTCAATCCTGAGCACGTGGTCCAGCACTTCATTGAACAGGACGAGGGGGACATCAAGTTCTTCTTCATAGAAGACTTTCAGCCTAGCTTTAACGTAATCTCTCAGCTCTTCTTGATCTACTGGGATGTAATCCTACAGAAAAAAAGGGAAGACCCAAATTACTGAGAAGATATCATCTTAGTTATTACACCAAAGTCAATTCTATTTCCATTTACTAACTATCTGTTAAGAAATTCAACAAAAGATGGTATCATTTATAATACAGCAATAAAAATGTAAGTTAACTAGGACTGGATCTAGTTATCTTTACATGGAAAATCCTTTTACAGAAAACTGAAGTCCACTGAAAGGCACCATAGAAGATCTAACGAGATCACCACAACCACAGAGGGAAGCACACATGTGTAAAAACGCCTGTACCGTCCAAACAGAGAGACGCAGTGTGACCCTAGTCACGGTCCCGATGGGGGTGGTGGGGGTGGTCTTGGTGCAACGTGATGAGACAAGTCTACTTTCCATTTGGAAGAGAAAAGGGCCAAGGATGGTCGAAATTGCCCTCAGGAAGGTCTGGGCGTGAGGGCCTAGCCTGTCGCTGATTATCGCTGTAATTAGGACCATGTGGTTTTAGCATAGGAGGCAACGAAGGTTGATGGAACAGGACAGTCCCGGAAGCAGACCCTGCACACAAGGGACCCACTACGGCCGAGTGACACTCAAGGGCAGGTTTTCAACAAGCAGTGAGGGGACCATGGACGGCCACAGGAAAACGCTGGGAACAGACACACAGCTCCCTTCATACACAAAGTTGCTCGTGGATTATGGGTTTATGTGACCTAACTTTAAGAACATTTGTTCTTCAAAAGACACTACAAAGAATGAAAAGACAAGCTACTGGGGGAAGATGCTGCCTGTATAAATGAAGAGGACTAGTACTTAGAGTCTAGAAATAGAGAGGAAATGCCCGCAATCCTGAACAAAGCCACCTTGCTATTTCTTGCTTCTGCACCTCTGCTTCTGTCAGGCCCTGTTCCTGGGATGCCCTTCAAGACGGCCTACAAACCCCGCCAGGGCCCGAGGCCAGGGGCAGCTCCAGCGAGCTCTGCCCCAGACCCAGCCTCCCGGCTGCCGCTCTCCTGGCATCCAGCATCCAGCGTGCAGCCTGAGGACTGCGGCCGCCCGCTTCAGCAGTGCCGGCGGAGTGGAAGGTGGCGTGCTAATCCCAAAGGACAGGCAGCTCAGCTACTCTGGAGACGGCAGCTCTGCCTAGTGTTTCAGGATATGAAACACTTTCACACACATTATCCAGTCAGCTGTCCTTAGTGTGAGGAAAGTGGAAGCCTAGGTTTCAGGCAAATGTGCCAAAGCCATGGACTCTCTGGGGTGGAGACCTGTCACCCTTGCAGCCACAGCCACACCCCGTGAGATTTTCTGCCCTAAATTATGGAGGGGCAAATGCATGCTGCATTGTGCCTGTAACCACAGCTTCACTTAAGGTGTGGTTCCGGACAAAGGTATTACTAAAAGCAGCAGAAAAGAAGTATTTCTAAAATGATGTAAACTCGTTACCTTTGACAACCAGTTACTATACAAGATGGGCCGGCTCATTGCTTTCTCTTTGTCTATGTTGGGAAAGTGCTTCAGGGCAACCATGTCGATGTTCTCGTCCGTCCAGCGCCTCTCCTCGTCTTCTACAAGCCTGTTGGAGGAAGAGCAGCACGTCTGAGTCTGAACACAGGCCATGGTGAGGAGACACCAGGCATTACAGTTGCGGGCCATGCCAAGGGGCTGGAATTGGTCTGCACCAGAAATTTCTTTCATTTCTTACAAATGGAAGACCCTAAGAATCTGGACTCAAGATGGCTCCAGCAATCTACAATTTTGATGAGAAATATAAAACCCTCAGAACTACGACACCTACTACATTAAAAAAATTCCTCTGAAGTTGTTTAATCATTTTAAAAAGTGAAAATTTAATTGTAGTTTCTAAACCTGCTTAAAATAAGCATTCCAAATATCATGGGAACATTAAAGGAACAGGTATCAGGAACTGCAGTGTATATACTTTTGGAGCACAGGGCTTAAAAGGAAATGGCAACAATGGACATACAATGGGGAAACGACCATAAAACTCTTAGAAAAAAACATAGGCAAAAATCTCTTGGACATAAACGTGAGCGACTTCTTCATGAACATATCTCCCCAGGCAAGGGAAACAAAAGCAAAAATGAACAAGTGGGACTATATCAAGCTGAAAAGCTTCTGTACAGCAAAGGACACCACCAATAGAACAAAAAGGTACCCTACAGTATGGGAGAATATATTCATAAATGACAGATCCGATAAAGGGTTGACATCCAAAATATATAAAGAGCTCATGCACCTCAACAAACAAAAAGCAAATAATCCAATTAAAAAATGGGCAGAGGAGGTGAACAGACAGTTCTCCAAAGAAGAAATTTAGATGGCCAACAGACACATGGAAAGATGCTCCACATCACTAGTCATCAGAGATATGCAAATTAAAACCACAATGAGGTATCACCTCACACCAGTAAGGATGGCCACCATCCAAAAGACAAACAACAACACGTTGGTGAGGTTGTGGAGAAGGGGAACCCTCCTACACTGCTGGTGAGAATGTAAATTAGTTCAACCATTGTGGAAAGCAGTATGGAGGTTCCTCAAAATGCTCAAAAAAGACTTACCATTTGACCCAGAAATTCCATTTCTAGGAATTTACCCTAAGAATGCAGCAGCCCAGTTTGAAAAAGACAGATGCACCCCTATGTTTATCGCAGCACTATTTACAATAGCCAAGAAATGGATGCAACCTAAGTGTCCATTAGTAGATGAATGGATAAAGAAGATGTGGTATGTATACACAATGGAATATTATTCAGCCATAAGAAGAAAACAAATCCTACCATCTGCAAAAACATGGATGGAGCTAGAGGGTATTATGCTCAGTGAATTAAGCCAGGTGGAGAAAGACAAGTATCAAATGATTTCACTCATGTGTGAAGTATAAGAACAAAGAAAGACTGAAGGAACAAAACAGCAGCAGAATCACAGAACCCAAGAATGGACTAACAGTTACCAAAGGGAAAGGGACTGGGGAGGATGGGTGGGAAGAGAGGGATAAGGGCGGGGAAAAAGAAAGGGGGCCTTACGATTAGCATGTATAATGTGGGGAGCACAGGGAGGGCTGTGCAACACAGACAGACAAGTAGTGATTCTACAGCATCTCACTATGCTGATGGACAGTGACTGTAATGGGGTGTGTCGGGGGGACTTGGTGATGGGGGGAGTCTAGTAAACATAAAAAAAAAAAAAAAAAAGGAAACGGCAACAAGGCAGGCAGGTGAGACGGTACCTGTCACTGTGGGAGTGGGGGGATACCTGTGAGAGGCTGATATAGGATGTACCTAGCAGGCTGCCAGGTGAAGGTCTAGGGAAGGCATGTCAGGCAGTCATGTACTTACTGCATGTAGCCACTCAATTTAGAAACCCAATTGCTATTGCTACCTAAACAGAATTTCATCTCTGCTGTTATGGGAAATCTGTGTAAACTATATTGTAGCTAATTTTTTTAAATTAAAAAAGAGGCAGAGATTTTTTTCTTTTAAATAAAAAAGCTAACCCGTTGCTTACTCTGCCTTGCTTCCCTGCTCTCTGTAAGGAGCCCGGCTTGAATACCAGTGATCTATAACGAAGAATATGCTGAGACCCTTGAGGGCATGGATGGGAAAAGCTGCCCGGATGCAGGAGTAACTGGTCTAGAGGTAAAATCGCCAACCGCTCAGCACTTCTAGTCTGGAGGGAACCTCCTGCCCTGGGCTCTCCTGGGGGAATAACTACTGAGCACTGCCCACTACCTGCCCCGGAGCCTGCAAGCGGCCAGAGAGGACCCTGTCCTGCTGGGACCGCATCCTGTGCGGACGGGACACCTCGGGAAAGCTCGTACTTCCCTGGGAGCAAGGGGCCCTGCCCTGCCGCCAGAGCCCGTCCTGCTCTCACTCTGCAGCCCCTCTTGCTCTGTTGAGTGACCTGATGCACATTTCCTCAAATGATTTGCATCAGGAAATTGTGGTGCTGCATTAAATAGTAAATCAGTTAAGGTGTATTATGTATTAGAAGTTTAGAGTAAAAGCAACACAAGTACATTTTTCCTCACTAACCTAAAATAAGCCTGAAAGACTATGGAGGACAGCACTGCTAAAATATGTAAAGTCAAAAATACATGATGACTAAAAAAAAATACACGATGAATCTATAGCATCTTATTAAGCTGATGGACAGCGACTGTAATGGGGTATGTGGTGGGGACTTGATAGCGGGGGAACTCTAGTAACTATAGTGTTTCTCATGTGATTGTATATTAAGGAAACCAAAAAAAAAAAAAAAAAAAGAAAGAAATAACAGTATTGGCAAGAATGTAGAGAAAAGGGAATCCTGTGTACCACTTATGGGAATACAAATCGATGCAGCTATTTTGGAAAACAATATACATTTCCTCAAGAAATTACAAATAGAACTATAATATGATTCAGTAATTCCTTCTGGATATTAATCCAAAGGAAATGAAAACATTAACTCTAAAAGACACATTCCCACATTCACTGTAGCATTATTCACAATAACCAAGACATGAAGACAACCTAACTGTCCACCAGCAGATGAATGACTAAAGATGTGGCACACACAGGCAACGGAGCATTACTGAGCCGCAGAGGAAAATCCTGCCAGCTGTGACGATCCGATGGACCCTGACGGCACTATGCTAAGTGAACTAAGTCAGACAGAGAAAGACATCACATGATTTCACATGTGGAATTTAAAAAACTGAAAAAAAAAAGAAAAAGAAAAAGAAAAAGAAAAACAATAGGGCAGAAGCTAGAAAAACTAAGAATTTGTTGTAAACAAAGATTGTACTTAACTATATAAAGAATTCAAGAAAAAGGTCCTGATAAAAAAGGCCAGTAATTTTTGAGATTCCTTGAAAGGTAAGAAGTTTTAACTGAGACACTTACTCTGACTCAAACCCCAAAACCTTCTATGATCGAAGCTGATCACTCCAGCCATTGGTAATTCTTTCCCTTAAGTACTGGACTCTTAACCAGAACAACCACATCTTCTGAGGCAAGACTGGATACAAGTGGCCAACAGTAAGCGAGAAGGTGAAGCTCCAGAGACACAGCTTCATGCACACCCCGACGAGAATAAAGGCTGAGGGGCAGGAGTGGTGGTTATGGAAACCAGGTGGTTGTTAGAAGGCATGTAAACTCACCGTGAGCATCATGTTTCGACAAGCTCATCACAGGTAATCAGTTAGTTAATTAAAGAGCCTTGCCCGAGGTCACATGGTAACCAGTGTGGGCAGTCATGATGCACAGAGACCCTGTTACACTGGGGGTGGTCACGATCAGCTCCCAGAGGCAAGGCCACCCTCGCTGCCTTCCGTCACCAGCACAGCTGGGCTCAAGCCTGGACAGGCCAGCCCTTAATTGGAGACCCTAACTTGGAGGGTTGTTACTCAAAAGCAGGGAGGCACGGGTGTTAGCCAGATCCTTGGCTTTACCTGTCCTGGAAGAGACGGAGGGCTTCGTGCGCCCAAATCCGAATGAGGCCTTCCACAGGCAGGGTCTCCAGAGGTCTCAGAGCCTCAAAGATGCCTCGCACCCACCTGGTCATTTCACGGGGTGAATAGATATAGTGCGGTTGTGTGTCCTGAGTGAATCTCTCCTGCAGGATTCAGAAAAACAGAAGGTACTAGTAAATATCTTGACACAAGACAAACGCTGTATAACACTTTATATTAGAAAGAATCTAGACTTTAGAATCTTTAAGGCTGAATTAATGTTGGAACTAGAAAACTGTCCAGAACGTGTTAGAACCATGTCACTCACTTTACGTTGAAATTAATTATATTTAAAGATTTAGATGTTTAAACAAAGGAAACTACAAAAAAATTCTTCTGAAAATACTTCTAAAAATGTAATTCCTAAGTTGAGGCAAAGCCTTTCTAAGCATGATTTCAAAAGCAGAAACAAAGAAAAAGACATGCATTCGATGACATATATAATTCTGTAGGAAAAACGTGCAATTACACAAGTTAAAAGCAAACTGAACACTGGGAAAAATAATTGCAATGTACAACAGGCAAGCACTCCTAAAGACTGAACAGATGGAGGCATCCCAGTGGTGAATGGGTGGTTCCCTCATTGCCTACTGTTAAAAGGACTGGGATGGGAAAGCTCCACACAGAGATGCAAATCCAAACTCTGAGAACCATTTCTATCCATGGGCTGAGGGGGAAGGTCTTAAATATTTGACTGTCGTATGGGAAGAAAAGCAGTGCTGGTGGGAGGGTAACTGGTCCAGCCTGGGGAGCAGGTGGCCACACCCAGTCACGACACACTTTGTAGAAGAATCACACACACTTAACATGATCATACCGCTAAAAGTGTACATATCCTTTTGGGGACTGCACAGTATAGCCCCAATTTCCCAAAGGAAATTAACATATGTGACATGTGTAACACGTAACAGGATAGCAGGAATGGGCATGAAAATGCTCGCAGTCATGGTACCTGGGTGGAGTGACCTGGTGACAGGCTTTGGAGACAGCCTCAGGCGCAGTGAGAGCTCTGAAGAGACCTGTGTCAACAGTCATTCAATTCCTAGAGGAGCAGAGGAAGGACTGTACCTGAGACATGGTATAGAATTCCACCATCGCGGCGGTGAGCGGCTCGGCGTATGTGCGCAGCGAAGGAATAAGCCTCAGCATGGCCCGGTTAAAAGTGCCGTAGATCTGCGTCAGGGAGGCAGGTCCTGGGTAATCCACGTACACGACGGGCACGTGACGCAAGAATCTGCGCAAAGACAGCCCAGCTGAGCCAGTCCAGGGGAGGCACAGGATGCCTGAATGGAGAGCCACCCTGTCCTGGGCCCAGGCTGTTCCTAGTCCACCCACTCAGGCTGTGCGTCACAGTTAACAGAGATCAGACACAGCTGCTCAGGCCTGCGTCTGATGTATGATGGTAGATTCAGAAAATCTGACAAAGAACGAAGCAAAGACGGGAAGAAGATGCAGGCTTTCTTGGGCTCATCTTGGCAGTGCAGACCGGGCTGGGGCAGTGGGTTCGTCACCACCACCGGGTGGTGCTGTATCTTTAAGTGTGTCTCCCGGGTATGACACAGTGCAAGCGACCGGGAGGAACCCTTGGTGAGCATTTTTATAATTAAAGCCAGATTTTTGTCATGCTACATTTAAAGCAATCATGGAACTGGTGTGTGTGAGGCCAAGAAGTATTCAGAGCTCATGTTACCTGTGAGAGAGGGGCTTTCTGCCAGGATCAGTGGGCGGGTTACAGGCCCCGACAAACTGGATTCTCTCCAGCTTCACCCACGTCTGGTCTGAGGTACGGTAGAAGCCTCCATGCTCCACCATCTGGGGGAAGGCAGGAGGGTTAGCACATCAGGAGCACACTCGAACAAGAAATGCAGTGGAGAAGAGGAGATTGCTGGGCAAAAACAGACCTGTCTGATGAAGGAGATGACCCTCTGTGTCCCGTATTTATCCATGTCTGGCAAGTTGATTTCATCACAGAATAACACCAGCCACTTTCCAAGCTGGACGGGAGCCAAGACCACCCCGTTGGGTGTGCGTCTGTACTCGCAGTAGTGGTCGAAGGTCTTCAGCAGGAGCTCGGGCGTGGTAGCGCTCGAGAAGTTAAGACCCACGACCTGTAGAAGGGAAGAAACAAGCGATGCACTGTTAAGATCCAGTGCGTACCTGAACACCAGAAAGCCTGCTGCCCACTTCCCGGCCGCTGTACCTCCATGTCAGGCAAGGCCCGGAGGGCGCTGAAGAGTGTCATGGTCTTGCCGGATCCGGGAGGGCCACATAAGACCAGTGGCTTGTGCTCAGCCAGCCAGGTGTACAAGAGGGCTTCGTGGCGGACTGTGTCTAGGGTCGGCACGACAACGTCAGGGGCTGCCACCTTGTGCGTCTCCACTTCGATCTGAGGCACCTTGGCCTGCCATGGTGACCACTCTCCACTGATGGACACCTAGACAGAAACAGGTCACCCTGGAACTCATGTCTCCCTGCTTACAAGACTTGCTCACTTTCACACAAATCAGATCTTTCAAGTTAACCTGCATTGCTTCTACCACATAAAACTAAAAGGGTGAGATCCTTCTACGAAATGCAAAGCCCATGGTGAGGCTTCTCCAGGATGAACTGAACCGAGTGGGCGAGAATCAAGGGAGGAGGGCTGTGCCCCTCGCACGTACTTCATAATCAATGATCGGTATGTTGGGTGCAGCGGGCAGTGGCACTGTCGTGATTCTTCTGATGTATTCACCCAGCTCTGCTCTCATCTTCAGCCGGCTGTCTCCAGACAAGGACCAGAGTATGGCATAAACCAAATACCGCTAGGAAAGGAAGTAAATCCCACACTGATAAAACTTCAACAGTACGAGAAAGACATTCACAGCCAAGTTAACCCTGAAGAGTGGTTCCTAGCACTCCTGGGTCACAGTGCCACCTGCACCTTTCCGAGCCCCTGGGAGAGCCTGACGGTCTCTTCCCAGGAAGGAGATAGTGTAGTTCAGAGGCTACACCCAAGGCTCAGACGCTGGGGCCACCCAGGGCCAGCCCCCGTCAAGCCCACCTCCTGCGGTGTGGCCCCCCCAACCTGAATGTAGCGCTCCAGCTGCTCGGTCTGCATGGGGAAGTCAGGGTGGTTGGCGTTGTACTGGGCCACGTTCCGGCAGGCCTGGTGCAGCATGGAGAAGAGTGAGCCCAGGCAGCGGAGGCGGGTCAGGTCCATGATGTGCTCCAGCTTGAAGGCGTGCTCCAGGGCCTTGGTGACCAGGCCATTGCACGTGAAGTATGGCTGCATGATCGTGGCGGCGTCCCGCTGGATCTACGAGAGGGAGTACATGACGCCTCACTGCCACTTCAAAGAGCCAGGAGATTTTCCTGCCTTCTAACCTAGGCCCAGGAGAGGGTCACATGACCTCCAAAAATAATTTTTTGGATTGAAAAAACGATAAAATGAAGCGTCCATGACCAATCCTTACTCTTCCATCCTGATGGGTCTCAAAACCACACTGCATGGGGACACTAGTTTTCACCCCTGAAATAGAAAGGGTGGTCCTTTACCAGGTTGCAGAGAAAGCAAGATGGCTGGAAGGATTCTTTCAGCTTTCCTGTGTATGTTTTAGTTTGGCAGCTGCGACTGCCGGGCTTCCTCCAGAGCTGGTGTAAGACAACACTGATTGTGCAAACCTCTGGGAGTGCCCAGCTTCAACACGAGTAGGGACCGTCTGTGGGCAGGACCCTGACTCTGGGCGCTCGGGGGTGGAAGGCCGACTTTCCGGCCGAGGCACGCCGCCCTCGTACCTGCAGCATCGGGGAGGCGGCCTCCTCCCCCTCGTCCTCCTTGCCCTTGCGCCGGCGCTGGGCCTCATCCTCCCCTTCATCCAGGGGGATGCTGCGCAGCCTGGCCAGGAAGTTGTTGAAGATCATGTCTGTGCTGAGCACATCCTCGCTGAACCAGACCATGCCACAGCGTGACACTGTGGCCAGGGTGGCATACTTTAAGTCCTGTACTTCGAACATTATTCGCACCTTGAGAGAAAAATATTAAGCAGATTTAATGATGTGGGCTCAACTGAGTGGTACACAAACTGAAACGGTGATGTAAATCTAACTTTTCTATACTTAATTTTAAAAGTAAAAATATCTATGGTTCAAATCACTACCCTGTCTCCCCAAGAACTTGGGCAGAAATCTGTGTGGGCAGAAATCTCTGTGGTGGGGGGCGAATGGGTCAGACTACAGGGACAAGCTCTGGGCGGGACAGGAGGAACAGCACCCTGGAGGGGCGGGGGGGTGGTATGCCGCAGTGAACGTGCACGGGCTGCACCCTGGGCCCCGGCTCAAACCCACGCAGTCCTCACTGTCATGTGAGGCAGGCATGCCAGAGTCCCATTTTACAGACAGGGCTGGGTGCCTGCCCAGGCCCCCCTGCTGGTGAACAGCGGGCTGCGATGCCAACCAGGTGGTCCGACTCCACAGCCTCGCCCTCGGTGCTAACACGCTGCACACGGTCTGTCTCTTTCTGACAACAGAACCTAATGAGCCACCGGAGAGGACCTGACAAGTCGGCCGCAGGCTCGAGTCTGAGACTGGAGAGGGGGCTCATTCTCAGACCAACTCTAAGCAGCCATGCCTTTTTCTGAGGTGGTGACAACCGCCAACGCTGACCCGTCACGGTCCGGACTCGCGACTGCCAGCTGCTCAGGCCGGGACCCTGGAGTCGCACCCGGCCCCTTTCTCACACCGCGTCAGGCCCACCGGCAAATCCCACTGGCACGAGTGTGAAACTATTCTCACAGTTCAGCCACTTCTCGGCACCTCCCCGCTGCCGACTGGGCAGCCCACCCCAACGCAGCCTGCAGATGGCCCCTTGCTTCCACCTGCCCCCTTCAGCCATGCTCCAAACAGCAGCCGGGGGTCCCCTGTAAGCAAACAGGCTCCCTTGCCCCTGACCCAGACTCGCCCATGGCTCCTGACCCAAGTGGGCAGGCCCCAGCCCTCACAGTGACCTGGGCGCTGCTCTGGCTGCCAGGCTGTCCTCCCTGGTTGCACCTCGACTTTCCTCTCCTACTTCTCTCCCTGTTGGCCAACCGTGCCCTTGCCGTTCTCGCACACCCTGGCACAGACTGCTCCCCCTGCCGTCCCTGTGCCCAGGGCGCCTGCGGCCCAGGACTCACTCCCGCACCCCTCAGTCGCTACTGAAAGCAGCGCCGTCTCAGGGAAGCCCGTGCCACCCTTTCTGGCATGGCGACCTCCACCTGTCCCCTACGTGAGCGCTGTCTTGGGTGTTTTCTCCTTGGCACTGTCACCCTGTCTGTCTTTCCTGTCAGACTCTAAGCCCAGGGAGTATGGGTTCTGTCTATTTTGCTTACTGCTGTATCTTCACCCAGAACAGGGCCTGGCACACAATGACACTCCAGAATCGTTGAGTCAAAGTGTGAATGTAGAGCCATGCCAGGCTGGCCCACGTTCCCTGGCGGTGTGTTCAGGACTGGGGTCCAGTCACTCCCTAGCGACAGCCTTGAAAGCTTCCATGTCTAAGTTCCTTACTTTGCCACTTCCCAGATACATAACAACTTCAGAAATCCTAACTCCCACCCCACATTGCAGGGCTGTAGAGAGGGTTAAGTGACAATTACAGAGTGTACTTAATATGCAATGAACAGTGGAGAGATCAATAAATCCTAGGACAGGATTTGCCAGCTTCAGGAATAGAAAACCCTAGTACGGAGACTCTGACTGACGCTGAAAACTGTTTCACAGCTGGTTGCTACTGTGCAGAACCCAGACCCTCATCTGCAGGGCTGTACCTGGCTAGCAAGTGGGTGTGAGAATAGACTCATTAGCCCAGGACACATAAAGGCAGGCTACGCACGTTGGGTGGAAGGCTGAGGCGCTCTCCATTCGGCAGAGTCAGGAGCTTGTTGTCATCCAGCACCGAGTTCAAGTTCTCCACCCACTCGGGGTCCACGTCTCCATCAAAGATGATCCACTGGCGCTTCTGCAGCTCGCCTCTCACGTTGTCTATGATCCTGGTGTGGAAGGGTTTCAAAACAGCTACTGGCTAACTCAAGACTTTAAAATTAAAAATGCTCACCCTATAATGGTGTCTTCAGCGGCTTTTTAATCTCTTCAGACTTTGGTTGGAAAAATACCATATGCTGTTATTCCAGAACGGGACCGAGGACCCAGGCCTTACATCCATCGGGATGCAAACACCATCAAAGTGGACTTACTTTCTCAGAACATGCGTGAACAGCCCATCTGTCCATTCCCTGGTGTTGGGGTCCAGGGTCCCGTAGAGGTGATCTTTGCTGATGGCCTTGGGGTCGATGATGTGGGCCACACCTTCCACACCCTCAAGTCTCTCCAAAGCCTTCAGGAGCACGCGCCAGGCCATGCTCTTCCCGCTTCCTGAGGGCCCCACCATCATCAAGCCGTGGTTGATCTGGGTGATCTGGTAGAGCTGGAGAACCTGCCGGCCGAGCAGAGCAGCAGGGTCGCCATTCCAGAGAAAGAGCAAGCGAGGCTCCCCAGCCACTTCCCGTGACCACGGGAGATGCGTGCTGTGGATTCCCAGGGGCAGGCACTTAAGAGTTTACCAGGCAGACACTGCACAGGACACATCTACAACTATCTGAAGTAGTAAAGTCCTTCTCACTCAGCTGTGGGAGTCATTCGACAAACCAGGAAGGCTAGGAGCTGGCAGAACGTGAGATCCCCACCAAGCTGCCTCAGAAAGGCACATAACATCGCCTCCAAGGAGGGAAGATGTGAGCCGTTTACTTAACCCAGGGCGGCCCCTCTCAGGCTCAGCACACGGCCTGTATAAATAACAGACTTTTTCTCATCCTTAGGGGAAGGAAAGAAGCCAGTGCAGAATGTAAATCATGTATCAATGAGCAGACTTGTGTTGTGAATCTACGGTACTGGAAAGTCTTTTAAACAAGCCTTTCGCTGGCATGAACATCTTCCATTATCATCACTCCTTAGTCGGTGTTTTCAGGGAATGACTATTTCATGTAAAGTGAAATTTTTAGGTAAGTTTTGTTATCTCTACATTTAAGTTAAGAAAAAACCTAGACAGGCCTTGAGGCAAATCTCATAAACCGGATGATGAGCCTCCCTGGCCTCTGCAATCCAGTTACCTTTTCAACCCACATCCCGCCGACTTCCTCTCCGTCCCCGTAGGTCAGATACATCTCCTGACACACTTTCTTCAGCTCCTCGCGGAGTGCAGTCATCTCCCCGCGGTGGTACTGGACTCCGGGGAACACGTCTGACAGGAGGCTGAAGAGCAGCGGGATGTCTTCTGCCACGAGCTTCGGCACCATCGTCTCACAGACGCTCTGTATCAGAATCTACACGGGAGAAAAGGGCTGAGCCTCCCGTGCAGCAGGGAACCCAGCTCGCGTGTTCCTGCTGCGTCACCCAAAGGTGCGGAGGACACAGCTGCCGGAGACCCAGCACACCCCACCCACTCAGGTCCACCCAGGCCAGGACATGCAGATCACACTGAGAGCCCCGAGTGGGCCTCACACATTGAGAAGATGAGTTCATATAGTGGTTAAGGTTTGAGGGATTAACAGAGCATCTGAACACACCTCTTGTTCGGGCAGATTCTCTGCAATTTCGCCTTCATCAACTGCTTCACCTCGTTCTTCTTTCTCCCTCTTTATCTTCTGAATTCTCTCCCTCTTCACATTCCCTGCACTTACCAGCACGCTCTTCAAAGCCCGGAGACCAAAGTCATAATGGCTCTGAGAAGAGAGCTGCTCATCACACAGTCTGAAAAAGGAAGGGTTTTCGTTAACGACAGTTCATGAAGCAACAGCGGGGTCAGATGTCAAGAATCAAAGGTGGAAACTCTGAAAGAAGTGCCATAATGACCGAGATAAACTTAAGATGGGCACATTTAAAATACGCTGAGACATGATTGTGAATAACCCTAAGTTACTCACTTGAAGAAGGGAACGATCTTGTTGGCAAGAACTTCGGCAGTGCGGAAGCCCTGAGAATACAGCATGACCTGGGCGATCAGCTGCCGGTCGGGTTTGGTCATGGCCAGGCTCCGGAACAGCTTCTTCAAATTGTCTGGAAGGTTCGACCTGCCCGCATAGCCAGGGTTCATGGTGATGAAGACGGCCATGTCTGGGCTCACCTTGACTTGTTTATTCAGCAGCTCACAAGTGATGGGGGCAGAGGCTGAAAACCAGGTGATGGCATTAAGACTCATGTTAAAAAACATTCCCAAATTCCCCAAACTACAGACAAAGCATCCATTTCCCAGGTAGCCGATCACTGGACTTTCTGCAGGCATGTCCGCCCTGCCCGGGAAGCCCATTCTCACACACCTCACTGACACAGGAGCCACGTGCTATCAGCAGAAGCAGAAGCCCACGATCTACCCGGGCATTGCTGTGGGTCACAGGGCCAGTGCAAGACTAAAGTGCAGTCCACCCGCAGTCGCAGAACAGAAATCAGTCACTGCAGCCCGGCCCACCGGCTCAGCTCCCGAGAACTGTGCTTTCCCAGCACTGGCACAAAGCCCCGTCACACTGAACTAAGTGTCGGGGACAAAGTGCATTTACTCCCCACAGGACAGTGTCGGGCTCCCAGCTACTGCTTTCCTAGATACTCCTTTTATTCTACTTAGGTGGTCTGGCCAGTTGTTCAGTTAGACAAGGGCCTATTACTATGGAATAAAAGAAAACACGAGAAGTTACACCACACGCATAAACCTCAGCATCGATGCGCTCACTTCCCTCAGCACCCCTGCCACCTCCACACCACACGCCTGGGCTTCAACTGGCGTGAACCTCTCAGAACAGCTTCTCCTTGTGACGGAGGGCTCATTCCCAAGGCTCCATGGCGGAGCACAGGGAGCTGGCTCTGCAGGGACTCAGGGAGCAAGGGGGAGCACAGAGGCCCACACTGGCCACACTCGCCACGGGCAGATGCCGTGGAGGGAGCACAGGCCTCCCGCCCGCCAGAGGAAGGCCTGCTCTGGGACGAAGGGTGCACACTGCCAGCGCAGGGTTACCCTGGGTCTCACTCACCTTCCCGCGTCACCAGGACTAACCACCCTGCCTGCCACAGTGAGTCCCGGGGACCAAATTATAAACTCCCACTATTTCTCATCAAAGAGGTGGCAGCTCATCCACTGTTTTCTCCCTCTACTTAAGTGTCTGTGGAAGAAAAAGAGAAGGCTCACGCTTGTCGCAGCTGGGGTTGGAGTGCTCGCGCAGCGCCTCCTGGATGCACTGCACCTGCTGGGACACGGCCGAGAGCATGCGCTCCTCCAGGCGGTTGAACTCGTCAAAGCAGCCCCACGCGCCCACTTGGCAAAGCCCCACAAAGATGCGGCCCATTGCCTGAAACCCAAAGAAAGAAGCTAAAACCATCTGCTCTGGCGCCGGCTCAAAGGGGCCCAAATCCTGGCCCATCTATCCGACTTGGGAAAATCCCACCTGGAAACTGACACTGCCTGCCCCGTGGACATGAAGGTGAAATCAGATGTATACCAGTGAGGGGCTGTGTCACAGTGAGTTATAAGAAATACATATTTGCTCATAAAAATGACCAAACTACATTTCCAAGCTATATTTGGTCTTCGTCCACAGTTCCTGAAAACACTGCAGAGTCTTAAAGGTGAACTGGGTGTTCTGTCACATGAATGAGCTTTTGGACTCCCAACCAAGGCCAGGGCTGGAGGCTGATCAGCCAATGACTGATAATTTAGTCAGTCATGACTGTGCAACGAAGCCCTCACAAAACCCCCGACCCAGAGGCTCGCTCTCTCGCGCTCTCTCTCTCTCTCTCTCTGCCTGCTCTCTGCCACTGGGTCGGAGAGCTTCTATGCTTGGGAAGCACAACGCCTCCATGTGCCAGGCCCCGAGCTCCACGAGGACAGACGCTCCTTTACTTGGGACCTTGCCCTGTGTCTCTCGCATCGGGCTGTTAACCTGTGTCCTTTACGGTATCCTGCATTAAACTGGTGAACGTTAAGTGTTTTCCTGAGCTCCGTGAGCTGCTCTAGCACATTAACAGAACCTAAGGGGGAGGTCGTGGGAGCCTCCAGTCTGTAGCCAGCAGATCAGAAGCACCGGGAACTGCCTGGGCTTGTGACCAGCGTCTGGAGTGGGGGCGGAGGGCAGTCTTGCAGGACGGAGCCCTTAACCTGGGCATCTGCTGCTGTCTCTGGGCAGATAGCATAGGATTGAGTTGAGTTCTCGGACACCCTGCTGGCGTTCGAGAACTGCTTGGTGTCAGTATGTGTGGGAAGACCCCCTCCCACACACTGGAATCGGGTCCGGGACCCCGAATGGAGTTACACTGCTCTCACTGCTGGGTATAATATTGTTACTATTATACACATACATGGAGAAAATCACACCATCTCATTTGGTGTCAGAGATGTGGCAGGGGCCGATGCCTACTCGTACTTCATGAAAAATAGTGAGGGCCAGCACACACATGTAGCGCATCATACCTTTTTCCTTTTGGGCCAATAACATCTTAATGACAAGGCTGTTATTTTTGTTCTGTCACTTTTGTTCATTAAGGAAAGCTTTTCCATAATATTTGTTTATTCCAAGACAAATGCACTAACCATTTCATGAAGAAATTGCCCTTTCATAAAAACGGCAAGTTACACCAGAGTTAACTTGGAAAACATGAAGCTAAAGTCAAAGCTCGTATGTCTGATACCTCAGGGAGTTCAAGACCCCTGTCCCCAGGACTCCGAGGGCCAGATGAGCCGTGTGGAGCTATAAGGCAGTGGCTTCATGAGAGGAACAAGCCTGGTATGAACTGACCTCTCAAGCCATAGATTTCAGGTGGATCCACAAAGTTTCTCACCTGGAAATCAAAGGTTTCGTCACAGTTGAAAACCAAAACGAAGCGTCCAAGCTGGTGGCCAAGAGCTTTGACGGACTCGGTCTTCCCAGTTCCCGCAGGCCCTGTTATTTGAAGAAAAGTAATATAGTATCTGAGTCCATTACTCAACAGAATATATCTTAGCTTCAAAAGAAGTGTAAAAAGCAATTCACTTAAAAAAATCAATGTACATGTACTAACAGCAAATGAATTTAAGTTTTTAGAATGTACATGTACAATATAAGAAATATATTTAAACCCTTCTCTTAATCTTTAGAAACCATGATAACTCCCTGCTCCACCTGCCCGGGCCTGTGGAGTGACTCACCGAATGGGGACCCCCCCAGCCTGGCCTCCAATGCTTGTGTCATGGTCAAATAGCAGCGGTCGGTGAGGGGGGTCTGCACCAGTTTGTCCTGAACACCCAGGTACTCGAAGCCGTAGTTAAATTTGGCATTTGCCATTTGGATTGACAACTGCTGCAGCACATCCGTTTGCTTAGGGTCAAAGTAAAATCGCATCTGGCTGAGCCATTCAAAAGACTTGGCGTTGTCCACCTTGCTTTTGATTAAGGACCTGGTGACATCTCTCTGGTGGACCAGCTCTGTGATCTGAAAAGAGAATCACTTTTAGGGTCTATCACAGAGTGAAGTGATGCAGTGCACTCCCTGGGTGTGTGGGAGATTTAGTGGGCTTTTCAACTGAGACTGGAAACTGAGTACAGCGTCTTCTGGCAAATATTCCAAGACACAAACTCACTTACAGAAACAACAAAGCTGTCATTCACGCAGAGGAATTAAGAGCTGCAGCACAAACACACAACAATGAAAGCACCTCACTCCAAGTAAAAACTGCAGCTCGCATCAAAGGGGACGAGAGCCACCCCATCCCGTCTGCCCCCTGCACTGTGTGTGCAGGCCCGGCTCGCAGGCACTCCTTGCAGAGGAGATGAGGAGAGAGTGAGGCGGCTCTGACCAGAGCTCATCCCTTCCTTTCTACAGGATGCCATGTAGGTAACACCTGTGCTCCACTGAGACTGTTTCAACAGGAACAGAGAGCCAAATGCCCACCCACCATACAGCAATATGCCATCTTTTTCCCTAATGCCAATTGGAATATTTTTCAAGCATGATTTCCTTTAACTGCTTGAGTTGAAGGCACAAGAGCCTAATGGCAAGGAATGAGCCAGGATGGGACCAACCAAGTGCTCCAGCTTCCGTCTTCGGAGCGGGGGTTGCTCCATGAGGACCGAGTCGGCCAACACATTGAGCGTGACCTCCACGTTGCTCAGCACAGAGGGCAAGGGTGCCGCGTCGCCACTACCGCCACTGCTGCTCAGAGCCATCTCCATGTTTTCAGACCAGGCTATCTGCGCTGACAAAACCACGAGCTGGGCCTGAAAGACACAAGACGCAGATCCCAAGGGGCTGTTCTAAAGACCAGCCAGTGCAGCCACTTTTAGACCGTCTCATTTCTACTGTGTGTTACCTGGTATTTATCAATCCAAGTGATGTAGGTATTTGGGTCAATTGAAGTTGCTTTACCAAAAATCTCAACTTCTGTAACCGACTCAGCAAGAAGCTTAGCCAGGGTGACCCTCATCTCCTTTTCCACCAGTGTGAGCCACTCATTGATTTTGGGATGTTCAGTAATGGACACTGGAGTTTTAAACATAACCTGAAATACATAAAAGTCAAGAATTAAGATACGCAAGAAGAGGAGAGAAGCTCCCGGGGGCAGTCATGAACCTGAGTACCTCCTCTCCTTCACGGGACGAGATGCCCAGGACGACGGAGTTATCCTCGTTCAGGATGATGCTCGAGACTCCGGCAAACATTTTCTTGAAATGTTTCTGTAACTTGGCTACATTCTTGCTGTTTCCAATGATTTCAAGCAAATCTTCATCACCCACAAAATAGAACCTAAGATTAAAATAGCACTCAAGTTGCTAAAATGTTATATATACACAAGGTGAACCACAGCAAAAATCCAAATTAGGGAAAGTGGTGTGGATGACGGTGGGCTGTCTGCAACCTGACTCCAGCCCACGTCCAGACTTCCTCCAGGCCTCGGCAAACACACACGCTTACTCCCTAGCAGGCCACCAAAGACAAAGGCAATGGATTTCATATCATTCAACTCACTTCATGAATTTATTTTTTTTAAGCCTGTTTGATTTACACCATGCAGACTAAACAGAAAGGAAGAGATGCCACACAGAAGACAATCAGAGCTACATGTTAAGAAAGATAAGCTGTTTAGGAGAGTGGGTGACAGTTTAAATGAAGTTTAATGAACAAATCCAAGTTAGAAAATCAAGGATTATTTGCTGTAATTAGGAATCACTGCACGAAAGGGAAATAGCATTTATTAAATGGATTACTGGTAACAAAACCCTTGGTATCAAGTGATCAACAAAGAGGCCAGGGCAGAGAAGAGGGCTAGAAGGAAGCATAACTGAAACTGAATTTCACTGCTATACAAGTCAAATGCTGTCTTACCTGGGAAAAGATGATCGCTCTCTTTCCAGGTACTCTCCCAGTGCTTTCTGGATCTTTCCTAGCAGGTCGGCCAATCTCTCTAGAGATCTCTGTACCCCCTGGATGTTCAGAACATCCATAACAAGGGGAGATTTGGATACTTTTTTCATTAGAGCCAAAAACTCTGTGCTGATACTACAAATCAAAACAGAACCATTGTTAGCCTTTAAGTAAACAGTGGTTCTAGCCACAACACCTTCAGCTCTGCTGTTCCAGGGCTAGAGGCCATACCTCTGGAACCGCTGGGTTTCCACCGGCAGCAGGTGCTTGATATCTGCACTGCCTGTGAAGATGCCTTCCAGGTAGACCCACCGCCTCTGCACGTCGATCCACACGTCAAAGAGAGCCATGATGCGGTTCAGTTTGTCTTCCCAGCTCAGGGCATCCTCTTCGAAGACCTAGAGGGTAGATGGAAGGCAGAGCCCAACTGCTGAACTTTTCATGGATATGCAAAAACTTGCTAACAAATGCAGATTAAGAGCCAGTCTACTTGTGTATTTACCAGGCATCTGGTAACCCAGTCAAAAGGCATTACAGGGGAGTGAGGGGCTCTCTGGTCAGGGAGGGAGTCCCGACTGGTACCTTGTAATACGGAGAGAGCTTCATGGCAGACACGCTGTTGATGTGCTCTTTGACCTTGTTGAAGAGGTCATCCCAGCCACGGATCAAGCGGCACTTGTTCTGATAGTTGACCAGGTCTAATTCGTAGGCGTTCCACACTTCCCTTATCTGAATCGACACCAGAAAGAAGCACACTTTCAACACATGGCCATGCACGCTGTTCTATAACTAAATGTGACGGGGACAAGGGCCACAGATGAAGCTCCGTTTCCATACAGCCCAGATCCACGTCATGGCCCAGGATGACACGGAAGGAGCCGCTGGTCCAGGCTCACCTGCTTCAGGAACTCCTCCAAAGCCATCTCTCCTTGTGCCACAAGCAGCACATCCTTGACGACAGCTTCATTCCTCTGCAGGTCAACGTCCCAGATCTGGCCAAGGGTCAGCTCGGAAACAACCCAGTTCACATGGAGCCGCTTCATCAGCTGCTTCCAGTGGCGATCTTTCAGCGCCTCGGACTTCAGCTCGATCACCAGCATGTTTATCTGTGGCAAGAGGACGCAAAGTCACCTGAGCAGCTGTTCTGGGCAGACGGCCCCGGCTGCAGCCCCAGCCCACCTACCTTCAGGTGACCTTTCAGAAGCCTCTGGACGAACTCATAGGATGCATACTGCCGTAGTCGTGCAGGGAAGTTTTTCAGCTGATTCAAGAGGCCATCTAAATTTTGCCGAAGCTGTCAAGAGAAACACAAGATGGTATTTAATTTGTACACATTTCTTTAAATGTTGAAATACTTTAAAAAATGATTTAAAAGAATTTCATGTTATTTTGGATGAATACTGTAAATGACCATTAAGCGACATTCTGTGCACTCACAATATACAGTTCCTAAGCTAAGTCTATACCTCACATATATAAAGGTATACAGAAACACCTATTTTACTGTATACCTTGCGGGGCTGTACTGAAACCCACGGCTGTTCCTTCATCTGGTCAATCTGCTCCCAGACCTTGGAGAGTTCTGACCAAACACCTTTGAGGTCCTGTAATTCTTCCAAGGCCACCTGTGATTCAGAATAAGGCACTTAACTTTGGAAACAGAATCACCTCGGCACCCGGCGGGGCTCTCCGGTGGCCCCGGTCAGGGGCAGAGTCCAGGCAAGGGGCCATGCTCCTCCCTCCCCAAGGGAGCAGCTCCTACCTGGACGCGCTCCTCACTGCCGCCGAGAAGTCCCGTATCTGTCAGCTCCAGCGCCTCCTTGGCCTTCGCACACTTCTCCCGGTCATCCTTCAGCCGGCCGAACTTCCCTTCATATATGGTAAGAGCTTGAAGGGCCTCCTCCGGGCGAAGATTGCCCTGAAAGCAGGCAGAGTGCAGACTGTCGCGGTGCCAGGCCTCGGGGCAGGTGAAGGCTCTGGCTCTGGGAGGGCGAAGGGGCCTACGGGGACGCCGGGGTGATGATCCCTGAGCGTGTCTACATACAGAACACTCCACAAAGTGTGCGCTAATGATTTGTGCGCAATGCTGGATGCACCTTCTACTTCCGTTATTTGCCATGAATAGAAGTTTAAGAAAGGCGGAGCACCTCTCCATTCAGCCACTGTCTCACTAAGTGCTTTGGGAGGTGGGAAGAAAGGGGTCAGGACAGATTTGGGCCTGGAGCAGGACACCCCTGATCTGAGCAGACATGGCTCCTGGGGACTGCCAGGCACACCCTCCCTGAGGTTCACGGCTATTCCATCAGTTACCGAGAGCAGAGCAAGACATCGAGGCACCGATCTTGCTGGAAATGGCCTCTACTTCAGCATTCACACACTATTTACACACCTCCTTTCCATTTAGTAACTTTTGAGAATGACTATAAAGTATCAATTAGAATTATACCATATTACTAACAAGGTGATACAATAAGAGATATTCAAACTGTACTGAAACCCACGGCTGTTCCTTCATCTGGTCAATCTGCCTACTGATCAAGACTCACTGCCCTGCTAGACTAGCATTCTGCATGACCTACAGTACTGGCATTAGTAAAAGCAGAGGTCTTAAAACAGGGGCCCTTGAACCAAAACTAAACACAAAGTAGGACATTTGGGCCCAGCAGCACAGACAGGGCTGAGAGCAGGACAAAGCCTGACAGTGGATGGCGTGAAGCGTCTGCCAGCAGGGCTATCGTGGAAAACCTATATCCCAAACTAGAAAGCCAGATGGACATTCAAAGTATTTCTGCATCCTTCCCCTTTTCTTTCCTATATTTGTATGCATGTCCGAGCAGACGAGGGTCACTCCAAGCCAGCTTACCTGCCTGCCGCTCCCTAGCGCTCGTGTTCTCGCTCCCTGCCCCCTCTGCCGGGACCGACACAGCAGCACACCAACAGGCCCTCCCCCCTCCGTGTGTGCACGTCACCACCTTGCTCAAAACACACATTTTCCTTGTTCGTTTTCTATCATGTCTCTCCCACTGCAGCCTGACTCCACGAGGGTAGGGGCTCCTGTCTCTTCTGCTCACCGCATACCCCCACTGCCTAGAACACAGCTGGGCTCATGAACGGCTGAGCAGACCGAGAGAGCTGGGTGTGTGTGGGTACAGAGAGGCTGACACCTAGGGGCCCAGGACAGTAGCAGCTGCTCCGCCACAGCCCAGAGCTCGGCCTGTGTCCACCACACAGTAAACTCTCACTCTTGAGAATGCCAAGGTAACACAAAGTGTGTAAGAATAGAAAAACTTTAATCTGTGAAACCATCTCCTGACTTCAGTGACTGTCAAAAGGGGCTCTGGGTAAAAGAGGTCCAAGGCGGCTTTTGTATTTCCAAACCTACCATCTGCTGATTACAGAAGAAAAGCTCTCATCACTGCACGGCTAAGCCATGGCAAGGCCCTCCAAGTCTGGGAGGAAAGACACCTGATCACACTTTGGTTCGGGAGAAACTGAGCACGGCGGGCGAGACTCACCGTGACAGGCTTGGTTTTCTCCCAGTCTGTCAGCAGGTCAGTGGTGCGACTTTCCACGGCCCGGTCCTCCTGGACGATCTTCATTTGCAGGTTGGCCACCTGCTGCTGAATGGCAGAGTCCTTCCGCCGCATGATGTCGTTGAAGGCCCCCCACTCCCCCTCGATGTTGTCAATATAGAGCCAGGACGGAGGGAACTGGAACCTCTGCTTCTCCAGCAAGCGCTGACCATTCCGATAGAGCTTTCGGAGTTAAAAAGAAAAAATAAAATGAGTGGTTTTTCTTGTAGTACAATGACATAAATCAATGTCAGATTCCCAGGCAGAGAAGATCCTCTGCTGTCAACATGCCTACTCTTCTCCACCCCGAGGGCCTGCCTGGCCCCGTTACTACACACAGCTGCAGGGCTCTAAATCAGGGGAGCTGCGCTTCACCCCACTGCCCAGGCTCTAAAATGGAGATCCCGGTTTGATGATTTGAAGATCAACAACTAAAAGATTTTAAAAGACAAAAAATATTTCTCAAACCTTGATGTTTTTAGTACATCAAGCTTTTCAAAATGCAAATTCCCAGGGTGCCAGTATCTGTATTTAACGAGTACGTCAGGTGGTTCCAGCGGAGAGGGTCTCTGCGGACTGTCCTGAAGAAGCAGTGCCTGCAGGGCTGCTGGTGGGAACCTAACCAAAGAGCTCACCTCGACTTGTTTCTCAAACTGCTTGATCTTCCGTTTCAACGACTGCACGTAGGTGATGAAGGTCACGGCATCAGAGGTGCTGGCCGTGTCCACCGAGTGCTGCTCCAGCTCCTGGCGAGACTGTCCGGGGAGAGCACAGAATTGGGACACGGAGCCCAGGCTACGGCAGGCACATCACGCTGGCAGAACCCTGCCTCCTCACCTTTGAGATCTGGGAATGGAATTCGGTCATGTTTGACCCAAGCATCTGCCCAAATTTGCTGAGAACCTCTTTATGCCAAGAGTCATACTTCAAGTTCACCTTGGACTGGACCTGCAGGGGAACGAGCACGTGATGGTCAGCTCTTCCACGCCGGAGCGCTTACACTTCGGCTTCATTTCAGCCACACCGAGACGCTGCCTCGGCAGCTACCTCAACACCTCCCAGCAAGAGGGCAGAGCGCACCTTGCCGTAATCGATGACTACAGGTCCAAACTCTTTCTTGGTTTCCGCATTATCAAAAGTTCCTCTGGCCTTCCTTATTTGAACCAAGAGAGCTTGCCATTTGTTGAGATCTTCCCCAAGTCTGTTATAGATGTTTTCAGCTTGCATGTCCCATAAGCACTGATACTGGAGCCACACCTACAGGTAAAGAAACACAGTTAAACATCACAGCTCGATCTCATATCCCACTAAAAGGAGTCAGGTTCTTTCATCACTGTTAGAAAAATCTCCCTTCAAATTCTCAGAATTTTCACATTAAAAAATAAAATTCATTTTCTCCAAAGTGATAACTAATATCCCAAAAGATTTGTCCCACTGTCCATTCTTTGCTTTAAAATAAGCAAATCACATATGTAGTCAAAATCTTTTAGCTCCACATTCATCATATCTCATACGCATAAGCATTTAAAAGAGGCTATACAATATATTTAAATGAAATCAGGGGCTTCTCACCTTGACATACTGCTCGACTTCAGTTACGATGCCCATGACTGCAGAATAGGACTCTTCCAGGGCAACTGGGCCATCAGGCATCCGTGTAAGAGCATTCCGATAGAATTTCTCTTCTTCAGTCAGTTCGTAATGTACACCCACCTAGTCAAACAAAGCCAGAAATGAACACAGGTAGTTAAACTCAGAGCCACTTTTTACTTAATTAAAGTGAACTGAAAAGACTAGCTTGTGATAAAGATGGCATTTAAGGGGTAACATCCACTTACCCCAGCCACAAGTGACCAAAGCCTACTCATATTTAACTCACGAAGCCAGTAAGAACATCAGACCAACCACAGGTTAGAAAACGTGGCGCCACTAATAGACAAGAGGAGAACAGAGTGCGCAGGGGCCTGAGAAGCGGGGGTGTGGTGCTGGGTGGGGCCTGGAGATCTGAACCCTGCAGCGGCTGCGAGCAGGGTGCTGAGGGTGGAGCCTAAGAGAATGTGAGATAACCAGGACCAAATACTTTCATGAGTGGAGGCTGGAACTGACGACAGTCACTCGTTGAGTGCTTACTACATGCCTGGCTCTACTGCAGGTACAATACACAAGAGGCAAAAATCTCTGTTCACCCAGATTTACATTCTGTGGGAGGAAAGGGTCAATTCAGGGAAAAGGAAAACAGAAATTTAGACGGTGAGAAGTACTGGGGAGAAAAAGCAGCAAAGGCAGCAGGGAGTGTGGGGTGGGGGCAGGTTGTATTTTAAATAGAGAGGCCAGGGAGGCCTCACTGGGGAGGTGACATTTAAGCAGAGAACAGGAGGAGGGGAGTGAGCCTCGTGAATGATTCCCTACAGGGACTGGGATTCGGAGCAGGGAGATCAGCAAGTGCCACGGCCCAGGGGCAGGTCGGCCGGGCGTATCTGAGGAGAGCAAGATCGGTGTGGCCAGAGCAGGGCCAGTGTGGGGAGCAGCTGCACATGACGTGGGGTCCAGCAGCACTGTGGGGCGTGGGCGTTCATGCTGAGTGAGACAGGGAGCCATGACGAGCTCCGGAAGGAGCAGTGTCAGCATCAACACACAATTACAGATTTACGTGGGCTGCCATGTTGAAAAAAGATTTTAGGGGAGCAAAGCCAGATGCAGAGACAGGTCAGGAGGGAACTTTAATAATCTAAGCAGGGATGCTGGTACCTTGGACAGCTGGTAGCAGTGGAAGAAAGATATGGCTGGAGGGGAACAGGGGCAAGTTTATTTGCTGACAGGAAGAGGGAATTGCTGGGCGACAGGCGAGAGGAAATGGGATCCGGTGCACAAGAGGAGAGGCTGGTCAGCTCATTAAATTTGGAGAGAAACAAGATAACCACACAAGCAGCAACGACTCCTGTTAAAAGCACAACTATGACAAGAAACACCACGAAGACCGCAGACTTCTTGAGGTGCAGGGACCGGGCCTCAGCTCGGCTCGGATCTGCCGGCAGGGCGGGCCTGGGGTCCGGCGCCACCATGACCCCAAGTCCATGAGTGGCTGCTGCCTCCAGAACCCTGGTAAAGAACTGAGCTTATGTTCACAGTGTAGAAGAGCCTTTCTTCTACACTTTCTAGAAGAGCCTGTTACAACAGAGGTTGTGGGAATCTGTTTATCTGAAAGCCACTGGTCCTGTTTATAATATTGCCCAGAGGTCAGGGACCAAACAATCTTGAGTTTTCCTTTGGTGTTAGAAGCATATTAATAAGAGTATGTTATATCTGGGATTTGCTTTAAAATAATCTGGTGGTAAAAAGTGGGGAATGGAATATAAATTAAACAAAATCGACCACATGATGATAAACAAAGCTGGGTGGTGTGAGCTCATGGGAGTCCCTCTACTTTGGTGTGTGTTTGCAAGCTTCCATAATAAAGACTGGCGGGGGGTGGGGGGGAAGTAGGAATTAAAACTCCCAAAGAAATTCATGGAGGGGATTTCCAAGACATTATTGAGACCAGAGTGCAACTGTAACCATTTGAAAAGGTAACTATTGGAAGGAAGTGCCAGGTCACACAAAGCTTCCTCCAGCTTTCCCTCCGAATGCCCAGCCTGCAGCCTGGAGTTGGAAAAGGCCCGTCAAGGGCTATATGTAAAGAGGCCCGGTGGAGAGGTGGTGTCACGGAGCCCTGGGAGAAGCCGGGCCGGAGGGCTCACCTGGTACCTCTGGCTCTGGATCCTGGGGAGAGAGAGCACGACCATCTTCCAGGCGAACATTTCCTGGTACAGCTTGTACCTGCACTCCTCAATGGGAGGGTTCAAATAGATGACCTGATTGGTTATTCTTAGCTCATGAACGACATTCTGTAAAAGAAAGATTGCAGCTGTCAATCAGCAATCTATTTCAATAAGAGTCCTGATACAAAATGGTTTTGGGGCCTAACACTTGTTCTCTCTACATGACTAAACTACTTCAGTCTGAACCACAAGGTCTGCTACTTTACTATTAGACACAGCCTTTTTCAATTCCATGTCTGTGGTCTGTGGCCGCCCACCAGAGGACTCTAAGAGCCGAGCCAGGCACTGCTCAGGCTTCCCCTGGGTTCCCTGTGCCTGAGTGTTGAACACAGAACAGGTGCTCAACAGAGCCTGACTTGAAGCACAGGACAACCTTTCAGCATAGTGGCTGTGAGCAGAGAAGCCAGTGCCACTAATGCAGTGACATGAGGCTGGCAGTAGCTGTCGGGCACATGCTGGCTGACGCACGTTAATCAAGAATTTCAACTCAATCTCCGCCAGATAATTATATCAACTTAGATACTCACTTACTTTCTGCACCTCAGTATTGTAAAAAGTATGCTCTGGGAATAAATAGCTTTCTATTGAAAAATGAAAACATATTTCAAGCACTAAGAGAAAAAAATGACATGGTAAAATCTGGGTAGAAAAAAACAAGCCAATTATTTCTCTCAGATCAAAGTTTTTACCTGCAGTTCTTTTAGGCTTCTGTCCTGTGAAAACATTTTATTGACAGTAACACGAATATAGTGAGCTACACAAAACAAATGCATGGCTTAGTGAATTTCTGTAAAGTGGACACCACTGTAACCTCCACCCACATCAGGAGACAGAATGTGTTTGCAGTTAATAGAAATTTCTAGAAAGCTTGCAAGGCTCCTGCTGAGCACTCCTTCACACAAATGGGAAACAGGTGGCTTAGAAACAAGGACCAATGTGGGGACCACTGTGCCACTGCACTCTTCCACGAGACTCTGATTTAGATTTCTGTGAAACATGATGTTTTAGGGTCACGGTCCAAACTTTCACGAGTAGCAGATTATACTCAGTTCCTGAAATGACCTCTTGCGTGTATGCTTGGAAAACAAGATATTTTTAGTGTAGATTTTTACTAAAAATTCTTTTCCATTTTTAAAGACTTCTATGTTTGAAATTACTTTATACTTACAGGAGAGTGGCAAAGAAAGTAAGAAGAGTTTTCATATACTCTTCTTCCAACATTAACATTTAATGTGCTACAATTACTGACACTAAGAAATTCCCATTTCTTAACTAACCAAACACTGACTTTAGTCTATGACACTCATGCAACATCACTGGTGATGAGGACTTTAATCATCTGGGGCGGCAGGTGGTGTCTCTTAGGTCTCCTTCTCATGGTACTATTTAAGGGGAGGAACTTGCTTTGTTTACAAGCAAATCAGATGCCATGGGAAATACTCACTTTGATCTTTGGCTCTCCACCAGGCTTGTGACTAACTTGCGGCGCATCTGTATCCATATCAACTTCTGCCTTATCTTCAGCTTGCCCAAGAAGCACCTGGGTCCAAGCTCTCAGGCCAGCTTGAAGGCGAACACCCAGTATTCTTTCAATCTACAGAGAAAGTGTCAAGGAACAGTGTTTCTTTCAAAGTCAGCTCCCAGGACCCATTAAATAGAAAGCCAGTAGTTTTTGGTGAAAGGTAAATCGCTTCTAATTACAACCTTCATCTCACTGACCCTGAGCCTCACTCCCGACACTCTCCCAGCCACACACAACTTGTCCGTCTCGGGACTAAGTGAATCCCCAACTTCCTGACCTTTAAGTGATAAGGAGACTAACAAATCAGCAGATTCAGTTAATGTCTCAGTATCTGTTCAATGTAATAGAAACTCTACAAAAGCATTTTCCTGGCAGCCTCAGAGATAAAACTAGAAACACTATAATCTGGAGGTGAAACTGTTCTCTTCTTTTTAACTGAAGTATAATCGACATATAACATAATAATAGTTCAGGTGTACAATATACTGATTCAAGGTATGTATGTTGCAAAATGGCCACCACAGTAAGTCTACTTAACATCTGTCACCAGAGTTTTTGACATTCCCTAACAGGAAGAAAATCTCTCTGATCTAGAATGAGGCAAGGAGATTTCCTACAAATAGGGTATCTGTGCGCGTTTGTGAAGAGCCTGCCTTGTGCCACACAACCACCCTGGGAATGCACAGATGTGAGAAAAACCAGGGGCTTTCAGTAGAGTCAGCAGAATGAGGCTGTTAACATCCCCTTTGTTAGGGCCCCACTGTGTGGGTACCCTGCAACTTACGTATCCAACTTAAAAGAGAAAGAAAAAGAAAACCTATGAACCGTAAACTACTCAGAACTGACCGGCCACCACCTGTCCACTGAGTGACTTCTGCCCTAACACACACCCCTTCTCCAGACTCTTCACTGACGTATTCTCTGATGCTCACCAGAGAAAGCCATACGGGTGGTGACCGGTCTCCCAACACACATGTGCTGGGGCACAGGCGCGTGCGCCTCCCCTCGCCCCAGCCCTCTACAGGGATGAGCCCCGAATCTCTACAGCAGAAGTGGGAGGTAGTTTGCTGCTGGGTATGTCTTTTTAATTTGGCTGGTGGAGAGGGGCAGGGTGGTCAGAGAAGGGCCTGGGGGAAGGGCCAGGAGGGAAAACAGGAGTTACTAGAGGAGCAGGGAGGGGCAAGGAGGCTGTCAAGCATCCAGAAAATAGAGCCCTCACTCTCCTTCCTCACAGACCCCTGCCGCCAGGCTGGTGCTAGCATCATGCAGTCCATGTCTACCATTAATCACATGGAATTTGGAAGGAGCCACTGGTAATTTCCGTGGAAAACCGCCTTTCAGTGACACACTGATAAATGTATGCAGCAGGGTCCACTCCCATGTAGACAGTAGAAAAATGAAAACACTGAAACAAACCCCATTCCTTACCTCCATATCAAGCTTGTTGACCCAGATGGGCAGGTTGGAATAGGAGTGCAGATTTAAGTCATCCACGGCTTTCTGGACTCTGTTCAAGATCTCTGAGAAAGTTTTATGATCATACATACATGTTTCCAGGGAACGGACTTCAAGGTCTATCTTTTCTTCAATGGTCAGCAGATCATCCACCTAAAGGAAGGTATATTCAATACTTTAAACACCCACTCACTCCATCCCATTACTTTTTATATACATTCTTCTCAATTAACAAATGTTCAAGGCAGGGAAGTACTTCCAGAAGCAGCTAAGCCTACTGTTGGTGTGAGAACACTTACCCCACTCTTGGGTTGTCATGGAGGGAAGGGTAACGTATGGACACTATCAGCTTCTCCCCGCTCCCCAGCACAGCTCCCCGCAGAAGGGCAGCCTCTGGCTTGTAAGTTGGGAGCAGGAGATAAGCGTGCTCTGCTCACTGCCCTCTGTCCTGTGCACCAGACACGCCCCTTCAGGCTGCTCGTGGTGGCCGGCTCAGGGCCAGGAGGCTCACGAGTGTCTGGCTGCACTAGCACGAGGGGTGAATCGACCACCTGTGCCACGACTGCAGATCTAGAGCCCATCTCCAGGCAGCTCTGGCAGTCTAACAAAGCTCTCATGGGCCCTTCGTTTCTCCACTGGTTCTAAATTTGGGGTGTTACTCGACAGCCTCCCTAGAGTACCGACACGACTGAACAGCCCAGCAGGAAAAGCGGCTCCTCTGCTCAGCGCCCGTGGCCTCACACTGTATCATGCCCGCCAGCCTTCTCAGGGGACTGACGTGTCAACTGGACTATTACTATGTGTAGTTCATTCCTGGGACACGGGTTGTTGAAATGGGACACACCTTTTCTTGGAAGTTGAAGACAGTCTCTGCCAAGCGCTGTACATAAGGGTCGAGCTTATAGGATTCCCACACCAGCGCGATGCCCTCAGCAATCAGGGCCTGCACCTCCTTTTTCAGGCCAGCTACCAGAAGGGAGATGGTGTTCCGCTCTTCTACTTTCTCGCAGGTGCGTTCATAGGTACGGACGCTTTCGATCAGTGAGATGGCAAACGGGTAAAGCTGGTTTGCTTGGTGGGCCTTGTTCACAATTGCCAACGGGACCCGGAAACCGAGCCACTTCAGGTTTCGAACTTCTTTTGAAAGTGTAATAATCTCAGGGAGGAAGTTAACTTTTAGCTTAAGGACATTCCCAGTGCGACCCCGAACCCGAGTACTTTCAATGGTGAAGATGCGCCCCGAGACGCCGAGGTTCCGCTGCTGCACCTTCCTTGCCCAGTCATCAAATATTTCTTGAGTGTTGAGCTTCATGCGGAAACTGTCTCCATCCTGCTTCAGCTTCTGCCCTTCCACATGGTTCTCCCAACCCTTGCCAAGGACGTCTTCCACACGCTTCATGTAGGCGGTGAGCTGCCGGTCAATCTGTTTTGCCCAGATAATAGACCCCGACACAGGCGGCAGGTCACGCACATGGCTCATCTTACAGGCCTGACTCTGTGGGTACTGGACCTTGAACTTGTCGTGAAGAGACTCAATGTCGTCCTTCACACGCTGGATTAGCTGGGTCTGGTATTCACGGATAGCGCCACGGATGTGAGGCCTGACGAACAGTGCGTTGAACCTGGAGAAAATCCTGAACATCTCGTTAGCGTTCTTGGCCGTGCCGAGCTGATCCCGAAGGCGAGCCGTTATCCGGGTCTCCACCCTGTCAATCCTCTCATCATATCTCTTCATGGCGGCCTCCCAAGCCTCTGTGCCTTCTTTGGAAACGTCCAGCCCATCCACTTCCTTGACATTCTCGTACGCAAGGTTTACCTCCTCAATAGCGTTCGCGTCAGCAGCATCAAAGAGGACCTCGGCTACCTTCATGTCCTGGGGTTCAGGCACCTCTCCCTGATTCTGCTGTGCAACTGCTGTGACCTGAAAGAGGGGGACGCACGAGGGAGATTCACCTAATGAATGACTACCAAGCCCAAGCACACGGCACACAAAATCACTGGTCCACTCCATGGCTTCGTAACTTTTAGTCAAATAGAACTGCAGAACTTAACAAAGCCATGTCATATACCACACAGCATATTTTAACTATGTATATAAAGATATTCTGACAATGTAGTTTCATTGCTCAAGAAGCTAAAATAACATATTAAAAACCTGGGTTTGGGGTACTTCCCGCTTCAACGTTTAGTTTATGATGAAAACTGCATTCGACAGCTCAATCACCCACAGGAGTGCTATGTACACACTCTGTCTCCAACATAAGTAGTCTTCCTTTTTGATTTTTAAAACTTCAAACTATAATGTGTGGGTAAGTACCACAGGACAGAGACAGATAAACTGTTACCAGAGTAGAAGCCTCCATCCAGTTCGGTACACACACTGGAGAGAGCAGGGAGCTAACACAGAGCCGTCACCTCTGCAAGCACACGTGTCTCATGCCCACTCACCCCCAGAGTCATAACATGAGGCAGGGGTCTTGATCTGGGGTCCAGATGCCTTGGATGAAGTTCAGATGGTCTATGAATTTGTTTGGGGAAATTATAATCATTACTTTCACTAGCCCTTAACTAAAACTGAGCACTTCTTAAATTACAAATGTGTGCAGGTCACGGTCATTTGCAGTTCCACGAGTTATCATAGATAAACACTTCCCCATCACCTTACAGTTGTACCTATCTTGAGAGCTTGTTTATGCTCATCACTACTTCGGAACTACGGTATGAGGCCTGTCACTAGTTTGCTATTCTGTGTCTTCATGGAGAAGCACACAGATGAACAGATCACAATTGCAAAACTGTTGATAACTGTTCTTCGTAAATCTGCATTTTATTTTGCATTTAAAACATTTGAGGACTCCTGGTAATGGCAGTATGTGGTCAGAAACTGGATAAAATTATTAAAAACAGCTACTTTGGACAATGAAAAACACCAAAGGGAGCCAACAACCTGAGGCATGTTTTCTCACAACATCAGGTGAGAATGGTGAGTTAGTGGCCTTCCTGCCTGGAGGCACTCCCACCATTCCCCAGTTCAGGTGGTGAAAATCCACAGCTTTGATGCTGGGAGCAGGACAGCAATCATGTAAAGGGGAGATTTCAGAAATCAGAGTCTGAGAAGGGCCGCAGTAATAAATTACATACAACTATAGGAGACCCTTGGGAGTTTGACAAGAATTTAAAGTCTGGGGAGATTTACAACTTGCTGTCAACCAAGAAATCCATACCCAGTGAAACTATCCTTCAAATCCTTCAAATATAAAAGTGAAATATTTTCCCTGATAAACAAAAAAAGAGGGAATCTGTCACCAGCAGACCTAAAGAACAAGAAATACTAACAGAAATCCATTAGGTTAAAAGGAAAAGACACCAGACAGTAACTCGGACTTAGGAAAGCATGAAGAGAACTGGGAAATGTAAACGTGGACAAACATAAAAGTTCACATATTTTTCTCTTCCTAATTTTTCTGAAATGTATATGGCTGTTTGAAACAAACTTGTAACACTGTACTGTTGGGTTTATAATGCACAGATGTAATATATATGACAAAAAAAGCATTTCCCCCTGCTGTACATGTGACAAGCAGGAGGAAACAGCTGTATACTGGCAGGAGGTTTTCATATTTTAATGGAAGTCCATATTGAGTATATCATGATAAAGATGCATGCTGTAATCCCTAGGGGAATCACTACAAATGAAAATCCAAAGAAATACAGCTACATGTCTATAGAGGAATCAAATGATATACTAAAAGTAACACAAAAGAAAGCTGCAGAGGAATACAGGAAAAACAAAAATGACACAAGTGGAAAACAAGTAGCAAATGGCACATCTGAACCCACAGCCATTATCAATAATTATTAACTGTGAACAGACTAACCATTCTGATAAAGACATTCAGAGAATGTATGCATTTGTAAACAGAAAGAAAACACACAATACTATTTTTAGAAAAATGATGTATGAGGCATTAAACAAGATGTAGGCATGAGAAGTGAGGCAGAAAACTCCTCCCAAAACTACATATGACATGAAAATACAGCAAATACAACTAATCCTGAAAAAGTGCCAGGAAAGATGACTGCAACAGATGGCCTACATCTGGGGAAGGGAGAAGACCTCACAGGAAAGGATAAAGTAGCAAAGCTGCAATCCGGTGGGACCCAAGTCCTCCCCTCACCCCAGCTCACCAGTTGGGAGGAAGAGAAACGGAGCAGGGAGGGAGTAGAAGCCCAAGACTGCTAAATTCCCACCCCTGGAGATCTGCTCTGGGAGCACAAACCTACATTGCATGGTGCTCTGGAGATTAGTGGGCTTGGAAAGCAAAGATAGGCAGAATACTCGGAGAGACTGAGATTCCAGCTGTTTGTGGAGGACAGGTACTCACAACTAGCTGTTCTGGGACAGAAGAAAGGCGGGCACTTTGAAAGACTTCCCAACAGCGAGAGGGCTGCTAAAGGGGCAAGGATTGCACAGAGCTTGCTGCTCAGGAGAAAGGACAGGTGGACAAAATCGTCCTGGTGCACTCATCCCGGCAGGCTGGGAACTTCCAGGAGCTTCAGGCATTCCATCCCCCTGGCTGACAAGACAACTCCAAGGCCCGCCACCACAATATGCAGACTGCTGCTCCTTCCTCCCGGCCAGCACTGGCTCGCAAACCTGTTGCACCCACTATTGCGCCAGGCCAGCCAGAGGGCAGCCCAGCCTACAACAGCTACAAGGGGGTAGCATAGAGGCTCCTCCCTGCACATTCGGCCCACTGGCCCTGGCAGTGGAGGCAGGCACTGCCCGCCAGGAAGCAGGAAAGGACTCTTTCCTCCCAGCAGACACTGGTGCCATGCACCTGCGACCCCTACCATCACTCCAGGGACCGAGCAGCTCCAGAGAGTAGAGCTTCTGGGCACTAGAGGGCACCGCCTACACAGAGTTATTATTCCATAGTAATCATTAGGAATATGAAAGACCAAAAGAACATGGTACAAACCAAAATCCCTCAAACATGAGAAAGATGTCTAAGTGAAACTGAAATCACCAGTCTTCTTGATAAAGATTTCAAAATAAAAACCATAAACATGCTCATGTAGTTATAGAAAAATATTCAGGACCTCAGGAAGGACTTCAAGAAAGAGAGAAGCTTTGAAAAAAAATACAGTATCTGAAATGAAACATACAATGGAGAAATTTAAAAGCAGATTAGATGAGGTAGAGGAGATGGTAAATGAAATAGAAATTACAGAATTCCTTTGTATTAGGAATACAAAGAAGCTGAGGCACAGAGAGAAAAATAAAGATCTCTAAAAATGAAAGAATATTAAGAGAACTGTGTGACCAAACCAAATGGGACAATATTCACATTATAGGGGCACTAGAAGAAGAAGAGAGAGAAAAAGGAATAGAAAGTGTCTTTGAGGAAATAATTGCTGAAAACTTTCCCAATCTGGGTTAGGAAATAGTCTCTCAGGCCATGGAAGTGCACAGATCTCCCAACACAAGGGACCCAAGGAAGACAACACAGAGACATACAATAACTAAAATGGCAAACATCAAGGACAAGGACAGAGTATTAAAAGCAGCCAGAGAGAGAAAAAATATCACATACAAAGGAAAACCAATCAGGCTATCATCAGATTTCTCAGCAGAAACCTTACAGGCCAGAAAGGAGTGGCACGATGTATTTAATGCAATGAAACAGAAGGGCCTCCAACCAAGAATACTCTACCTGGCAAGATTATCATTTAAATTTGAAGGAGGGATCAAACAATTTCCAGAAAAGCAGAAGCTGAGGGAATTTACTCCCACAAACTGTCTCTACAGTGTATTCTGGAGGGACTGCTATAGATGGAAGTGCTTCTAAGGCTAAATAGCTGTCACCAGAGAAAAATAAAACCACAGTAAAGGAAGTAGACCAATTAATTACTAAGCAAATACAAAATTAAATCAACTACCTACAATATCAGTCAAGGGATAAACAAAGAGTACAGAATAAGACACCTAATATATAGAGTGGAGGAGAAAGAAAAAGAAGGGAAGTAAAAAAAAAAGAACCTTTAGATTGTATTTGAAATAGCATAATAAGTTGAGTTAAGTTAGATTGGTAGACAGTAAAGAAGTTGCCCTTGAACCTTTGGTAACCACAAATCTAAAGCCTGCAATGGCAATAAGTACACATCTTTTGATAATCACTCTAAATATAAATGGACTGAATGCACCAATTAAAAGACACAGTTACAGAATGGTTAAAAAAAAAAAGACCCATCTATATGCTGCCTACACGAGACTCATTTTAAACCCAAAGACAGATACAGACTAAAAGTGAAGGGATGGAAAAAGATATTTCATGCAAATAACAAGGAGAAAAAAGCAGGAGTTGCAGTACTATATCAGACAAAACAGATTTCAAAACAAAGAAAGTAATAAGAGACAAGGACTTTACATAATAATAAAGGGGTCAGTCCAATAAGAGGATATAACCATTATAAGTATCTACGCACCCAACACAGGAGCTCCTACATATGTGGAACAAATACTAACAGAATTAAAGGGTGAAATAGAATGCAATGCATTCATTTTAGGAGACTTCAACACACCACTCACTCCAAAGGACAGATCAACCAGACAGAAAATAAGTAAGGAGACAGAGGCACTAGAACAGATGGACCTAATAGACATCTACAGAACACTCCACCCAAAAGCAACAATATACACATTTTCTCAAGTGCACATGGAACATCTTCCAGAATAGACCACATACTAGGCCACAAAAAGAGCCTCAGTAAATTCAGAAGAATTGAAATTGTACCAACCAGCTTCTCAGACCACAAAGGTATGAACTAGAAATAAATTATGCAAAGAACACAAAAATCCCACAAACACATGGAGGCTTAACAACATGCTCCTAAATAATCAACATATCAATGACCAAATAAAAACAGAAATGAAGAAATAAATGGAGATAAATGAAAACAACTGAACAACACAAAATCTGTGGGACACAGTGAAGGCCATGCTAAAAGGAAAGTATATTGCAATACAGGCCTACCTCAAGAAAGAAGAACAATCCCAAATAAACAGACTAAACTCACAATTAATGAAATTAGAAAAAGAAGGCTCAAAGTCAGTAGAAGGAGGGACATAAAAAAGATCAGAGCAGAAATAAAATTAAGAAGACAAAAACAGTAGGAAAAAAAAAATCAATGAAACCAGGAGTTGTTTCTTCGAGAAAATTAACAAAATAGATAAATCCTTAGCCACACTTATCAAGGAAAAAAGAGAGTGTACAAACATAAAATCAGAATTGAAAAAGGAAAAATCACTAAGGAAACCACAGAAATACGAAGAATTATTAGAGAATACTATGAAAAATTATATGCTAACTGGATAACTTAGAGGAAATGGACAACTTTCTAGAAAAATACAACCTTCCAAGACTGACCAGGAAGAAACAAAAAATCTGAACAGATCAATTACCAGCAATGACATTGAACTGGTAATAAAAAAACTACCTAAGAACAAAAACTCTGGACCAGATGGCTTAACTGCTGAATTTTACTGAACATTTGGTGAAGACCTAATACCCATCCTCTTTAAAGTTTTCCAAAAAGTAGAAGAGGAGGGAATATTTCCAAACTCATTCTATGAAGCCAGCATCACCCTAATACCAAAACCAGGCAAAGACACCACAAAAAAAGAAAATTACAGGCCAATATCCCTAATGAACACAGATGCAAAAATACTCAACAAAATATTAGCAAACTGAATTCAAAAATATATAAAAAAGATCATCTATCATGATCAAGTGGGATATATTCCAGGGATGCAAGGATGGTACAATATTTGAAAATCCATCAACATCATACAACACATCAACAAAAAGGACAAAAAGCACGTGATCATCTCAATAGATGCTGAAAAAGCACTTGACAAAATTCAACATCCATTCATGATAAAAACTCTCAACAAAATGGGTATAGAGGGCAAGTCCCTCAACATAATAAAGGCCATATATGACAAACCTACAGCCAACATCATACTTAACAACGAAAAGCTGAAAGCTTGTCTTTTAATATTGGGAACAAGACAAGGATGCCCACTCTCTGCATTTTTATTCAACATAGTACTGGAGGTCCTAGCCACAGCAATCAGACAACCCAAAAAAATAAAAGGCATCCAGACTGGTAAGGAAGAAGTTAAACTGTCACTGTTTGCAGATGACATAATGTGGTACATAAAAAACCCTAAAGAATCCACTCCTAAACTACTAGAACTAATAACTGAATTCAGCAAAGTTGCAGGATACAAATTCAATACACAGAATTCTGTTGTATTCCTATATACTAATGATGAACTAGAAGAGAAATCAGGAAAAAATTCCATTCACAATTGCATCAAAAAGAATCAAATACCTAGGAATAAACCTAATCAAGGAAGTGAAAGACCTATACTCTGAAAACTACAAGACACTCATGAGAGAAATTAAGGAAGACACCAATAAATGGAAATACATCCTGTGCTCATGGGTAGAAAGAATTAGTATTTTCAAAATGGCCATCCTACCTAAAGCAGTCTACAGATTCAATGCAATCCCTACCAAATTCCAACAGCATTCTTCAACGAACTAGAGCAAATAGTTCTAAAATTCATATGGAACCACAAAAGACCCCAAATAGCCAAAGCAATCCTGAAAAGGAAGAACAAAGCTGGGGGAATTATGCTCCTCTACTTCAAGCTCTACTATAAAGCCTCAGTAATCAAGACAATTTGGTACTGGCACAAGAACAGACCCATAGACCAGTGGAACAGAATAGAGAGCCCAGACATAAACCCAAGCATATATGATCAATTAATATACAATAAAAGAGCCATGGTTACACAATGGGGAAATAACAGCCTCTTCAACAACTGGTCTTGGCAAATTAAACAGCTACATGTAAGAGAATGAAACTGGATTACTGTCTAACTTTGTACACAAAAGTAAACTCGAAATGGATCAAAGACCTGAATGTAAGTAATGAAACCATAAAAGTCTTATTAGAAAACATAGACAAAAATATCTTGAATATAAACATGACCAACTTTTTCCTAAATAATCTCCTTGGGCAAGGGAAACAGAAGCAAAAATGAACACATGGGACTACATCAAGCTAAAAAGTTTCTGTACAGCAAAGGACAGCATCAGTAGAACAAAAAGGCATCCCACAGTATAGGAGAATATATTTGTAAACGACATATCCGACAAGGAGTTAACATCCAAAATAAAGAACCACATGCCTCAACATCCAAAAAGCAAATAACCCAATTAAAAAATGGGTGGAGGATATGAACAGACACTTCTGTAAGGAAGAAATTCTGATGGCCAACAGGCACATGAAAAGCCCCACAATGCTAATTATCAGGGAAAAGCAAATTAAAACCATAATGAGATATCATCTTACTCTAGTTAGGATGGCCAACATCCAAAAGTCAAGGAACAACAAATGCTGGTGAGGACATGGAGAAAGGGGAACCCTCCTACACTGCTGGTAGGAATGTAAATTATTTCAACCACTGTGGAAAGTATAATGGAGGTTCCTCAAAAAATTAAAAATATAAATACCATTTGACCTAGGAATTCCACTCCTAGGAATTTACCCACAGAACACAAGAACCCAGATTCAAAAAGACATAGGCACCTCTATGTTTATCGCAGCACTATTTAAAATAGCCAAGATATGGAAGCAACCCAAGTGTCCATCAGTAGATGAATGGATAAAGAAGATGTGGTACATACACACAATGGAATATTATTCAGCCATAAGAAGAAAACAAATCTTACCATTTGCAACAAATGGATGGAGCTAGAGGGTATTATGCTCAGTGAAATAAGCCAGGCGGAGAAAGACAAGTACCAAAGGATTTCACTTATTTGTGAAGTATAACAACAAGCAAAACTGCAGAAACAAAACAACAGCAGACTCACAGACTCCAAGAAGGGACTAGAGGTTATCAAAGGGAAGGGGGTCGGGGGGTCGGTGGGAAGGGACGGAGAAATGGATTAAGCGGCATTACAATTCGCACACATAATGTAGGGAGTGGGACAGGGAAGGCAGTGCAGCACAGAGAAGTAGTGACTCTATGGCATCTTACTACGCTGACAGACAGTGACTACAATGGGATGTTGGGGGAGGGACTTGATAATATGGGTGAATGTAGTAACCACAATGTTGCTCATGTGAAACCTTTGTAACACTGTGTATCAATGATACCTTAATAAAAAGTAAAAAAAAAAAAAAAAATGACGTATGATGAGAACAGGTACATGGCAAAGAGAGAAACCTCATGCCAAAAGGAATCAGCACTAGTTTCCAACTGCTGGTGTATAAAGGGTTAACATTTAAAACCAACAGACACACATGCATATAAATCAGTATGACACTGAGTAAAAAGATGCTGAGGGTTCATTATTAACAATTTACCCCAAATAGTAGGCACTCCCAATCAGTAGCTAGAGCTTCCTCAGTGGCACAATTTTTAGACTGAATCCCTGTAACATTTTATTACAAAAATTTTCAAACTACAGGAGGGCTAGAACAACTACAGAATTACAGACTGAACACCTATGTACCCCCATCCAGAGTCGATAATTAGCATTCAGCCAATTAATAATTGCTATACATTGGCTTTACCATACATCTACCCATTTATCAGTTTCTCTACGTCATCTATCAATCCACATTCTACTTCTGGACTGGATTGTTTAAAGGAAGAAAAGAAGTGGTGAATTGAGCGTAGAAAAAAAGTATGTACAAAGAAAGGAGTCATCTGATTCTTTTAATAAATCTCAGGCATATGCAGTTATTATTTACATTTGTAGATGAGGATTCTGGGGAGGTTACGTAATGTGCCTGAATCACATAGTTATTTAAATGGTGAAATTAGGTCTTCAAACCCAGGAAGTCTGGCCCTAGGGCCCATGCAATTTGGGGGCAGGAATAATTGGATGGAGAATACTACAGGCTTGGGTTGAAATGATGTAATGCAGTATCACTAGACCTTAAACATGACAGTGACAAGATGAAAACAGTACAAAAAAGAAGTAAGTAGTTAATTCTAAATTCTGAAAAAAAAGGGGGGTCTGGGGGGAAGGGCATTAAAACAATGCCTGCATAAATGTTTAGAATTTGATTCATACCTGCGGCCTCAGGACCCTGACAATGACAGCTCTCAGCTGCTCATGTTGGCGTCTGAATTTTCTCATCTGGTCCAGGCGAGCCTGGAGCTTCCTGTGAGCAGGGTTGATTCGCCATACCATCTTCAGATTTTCTTCCCTTTTTCTTTTGACGATGTCTCTTAACAACACCTGAAGTTTCTCATATTCATCATCCCAAGTCTGAAAAACTTCAAAGCATGCGACCATAACCTAGGGTATAATTTAAGAAAGGAAGCTTATTATTAAACATAGTTTCTTCTCAATACCCTGAGGTTGGTTTTCTGATATATTAACACATACTTTTTCAAATTCTTCATAAGCAACATGCATCAATTTTCTAGTGCCCAACACTTTGAGTAATTGAGAGCTCAAGTCTCTTGAAATTGCCTCCACCAAACGCAGCGCCCTCTGAATGGGATATTTTGTGTTTCGGATCTTTCTCAAATGGGTGAAAATTGCAACAAGCGCCTGTCTTATTTTGTCCAGCTCAGTGGCAGACAGTAAATCATTCAGAGGAAAATCTTTCATCAGAGGATTGTAGTCATTCACAGTTTCCAAAGCCTGTTTTAGACCTAGATTAACAGAGAAACAGTTAACGGTTTTCATGTAAAGTAACATAACTATACTCTGTCCATTATTCCTCAATTAAAAAAAAGTAATACACCTAAAAGGATATTCCTTACAGGCATAATACTGGATGAATAAACTGAAATATATCCTTGCAATGGAATGTTTTGATGCTGCAAAAGATTAAGTGACACAGATACTATAATATTTGAAAAACGAACATGTTATTAATATAATGATCCTAGTGTGGTCTCATTATTGCTATTTTAAGAACATGCATACTCTAAAGGCCCTTGGATTTCATCTTTTTTGCTTTATTACCTAAAGGTTCTACTAATAACAACAAAGTTTCAAAAAACTAGTATTTTACCATCTTTAAAAACACTAAAATTAAAATTTTATATCCATGGCTCAAGTTAGGTCAGTGTGTTAAAGGCTTGGAATCACAGATGTACCTGAGTCCTAATCTGTTTTTTGGCTTCCTCTGGCATAAGATTAAAAAAAAAAAAAAAAGTACTAGGAAAGAAATTAAGATTTCAGAGGTATTAAAAAAAAATCCACTCAAGACAAATACTGGGCATAAAAGCCACAGGGCATAAATCTGCAAAGAAGTAAAAAGCTAACCTTTTCAAACAATACTGCCTCTCTCTCACTTACCAACTTTACATTTCCCTGTATGGCCCCAAAAGATGACTGGTTAGCCAGAGACGGGTAAGATTCCTCAAGGGAGGAACAACCTAAGACAGGCACAGTCGCAGGGGGGCCATCAGGTGAGAAATTGGGGATCAAGAGAGGTGAGGCTTAGAACCTCACCCCCCGTTTTGAGAGAAATCTTCTGCATCCGTGGATGTTTTATTGCCCTTGTCTAGCTTGGATTAACACTTAGTCTACAGGCACACACCTGATCATCTACATTTGCTCTCTTACAGCACTAAACTATGTTTTCTACCTTTATCTTGCATCTACCTACCACTTCAGCATTTTATTTAAAAAAAAAATAATAATAATAATAATAAGGGAGAAATGTGGGATTCACATATAAATCAAGTATAAAAATCAAACGAATATTCATATTTGACCTGTTTATAAATCATAATGTGTGGTCAAAACCAAAAGTTTCTGTGATGACTGCCCTTGCACTGTTCACCATGTAAGAACTTATTCACTATGTAAGAATTTGTTCACCATGTAAGAACTTGTTCGTTATGCTTCAGAAGATTGGAGACTGATGAGAATTAGGCTTGGGGTGGATTAATGATTGTGCATTGAGTCCCCTATACAGAATTTTATTGTTGTTAACAACCATATGATCAATAAATATGAGAGATGCCCTCTCAAAAAAAAAAAAAAAAAAAAATCCAAGGTGTACATTTCACCATTATTGAGGGCCAGCTAATGTGTGCAGTGTGATCAAAGTAACTGGAAGGTTCCCATCTGGAGTTTCTTTTAACATTTAAAATGTGGCACCGCACCTTATTTGGAGGGGAAGAAAGAGAACTCAATGACTGCAGTCCTAATTACTTATTCTAATGGTCTCTTGAGGGCACAGAGTTATAGAGAAATTCCTAACCACACCTGGTCACTCAAACGTGTGTGCCGAGTGTGTGCTAATGAAGCGCCACCCACACTGTTGCCCATTCAGAAACTAAATTTCTCTTGACCACTTCTCAGAACGGAAAGTGGCAATTAAAAAGGGGAAGAGAATCTACTGACCAGCTCTCCTTCCACAGCCCTGTGGGCAAGTAACTTCCGCTTAATGTAAACCATTTTCCCACCTGGACTGTCAAAAGCACACTTGACTTTATACTGAAGAAGTATAAAAAAACCTACTCTTGGAATCAAGTAACTGAGAAATAGGAGGGAAACTCCCAGGATGCTCGATACTCAGGCCTAGAAACTGGTGTATGTTCTCAAAACCCTGAAGGGACAGAGAGGCATGTGGGAAGGTCACTTTCATTACACAGAACTGGGGGAAAGAGGAGATGAGATGCAAGAGAGGAAACAGGGAAGCCGCTGCATCTATTACTTCTCATCTATATTATCTGAAATATCTCACAAAAGGCCAGATCAATAACTTCTTGATAAGATCAGTAATTCTAGCTTGTACCTGTGTCAGTGTCAAAACTGACGGTGGCATGAAAACGCTTGCCGTGTTTCAAGATGTCCAGAGTAAGGAGAACTTCTGGGCTCTCTCGTTTCTCTTGTATGCGGTATAACGCACGTTCCAAGTTAAGCCAAAAGCTAATTTCCTGTAAGGCAGTTCCTGAGGCAGGATCTCGATCAAGTTTGGTCACCTTTAAAGGTAAAACAGCATTCAAGAGCAGTCACTATTTAAGCAAAGGTAGAAAAATTGTCATGAACTCTACACATGAACTCCAACTTAACTTTCACATTTCAAGTCGATTTCTTTCCCTACAAAGTGGTTTAATTTGAACTCAAAGGTATAAGGCAGTTGAGATTAATGCTCTCTCAGGGTGAGTATCTGCACAGGCTCACACTGCACTGACGTCCCACCCAGGCCACAGCCAGCCCTCTGGGGAGCAGCGCTGGGACCAAGCAGAGGCACTGCTAACAGCCATCACGGGATTTACCTCACTGACAAAAGCTCACATCAGTTTTCTCACAGAGATTAAATAAAGAGTAAAACATTTTACACGACAGTTTCTACAGTCTTACTTTTTGAATTTCTCGGATCCAGCGGTTAACTCCAGATTGCAATTGATTGAGAAAAGTTGGGTCCTCAACCTTATCCCCAAAGTCTGTAACTTTGGGCTTTTCTCCACGTTCATAACACTGTTTTGCAACATTTGTAATAATTGGGTGGATTGGCAGGCTGATCTCTGGAATTTCAATATTTTGCTGCAAGTGAAGAAGTCCCATTTCAAGTTCTGCAATCTTTTTTTCAACTGAAGGAGCCATTTTATCACCATCCCTAAGAAGACAGGAAACACCTCAACCTTTAGAGTGCTGTTGGTCTCCAAAGAGAGTTTATTATTTCAGGTCCATCAAATATTAATAATATACATTTTATTAATGCAATGGATTTATATCCTCTTGGTTTACTAGCATCCTCCTCCCAATTCCCAAATTCTACACCATCATTCACTCCCAACTTATAATCACTAAGTGAAATAAGACATTCAAACCAATGAAGGAAAATGGCCTTTACCGGTCTGCTTTGCCAGACTCTCTGATATAGGACTTAAAAAAAGGAGCCACGGCATTGCTAATGAAAGAATGCAAGGTTTCGTATGGCGAGTCTTCACTGAGCGTGAGGACTCGGAGCTGAGAAGACACTGGTTTGTCAGCATCAATCACTGGAGCACGTTTGATGAACGCCAAGCTAAAAGAAAGCAGAGCAAGAAATCAACAGCAGGCTCATTCCCAATCAGTCTTTGTAACTGCAGCCATCTTTGTGTTGGATACAAATTAAAAATTCATTGAAATGTTGTAATTTAAAAATCGTATTAAGAACAGACTAAACGGTTGCTTTTCTAATAGTAAAATATATTGCTTATCTTTTACTCACTCATATAACTATCACATACATCAGGGTTAAGGCTATAATAGCATGTGACCACAGAAACAGGCAGGTAATTGTCTCATTTATGGGTTGAGTTCATAATCTTGGCCTCACTAAAACTAACCTGCCTAGCAACTGCTAGTCACAAGCCATGATATACTTAAATTTGATCTTAAACTAATTTGGACCATTTCACTTACGGCACTAAGTCACATATCAGCTTGAATAAATCAAAGTCACCCATAGGTTCAAGTGACAAGAGGGCACTGCAGGCTTGCCCTGCCTGGCCTAAACCAACTCTTCCAGTTACATCTCCTGCTACACAATCCCTTCACCACCCTGAAACACCACTTGAACTAGATGTCCCGTTTTCTAAACATTATGTGCTTCTGTATCTTTGCTTAAGAAATCTATATTCATCTGCTGCAACTCCAAGGAACCCTCAAAACCCAGGTCAGCATTACTTCTTCTTTGGGGCCTTCCCTAACCAGAAGCAATCTGGGTTCTGTTCTCATGATATTCTGCACCTCTAAGTTCTGCCAAATATTACACTTAGTTGTGTCATCTACCAATCTTCCTTCCATAAGATTACAGGATTCTTGGCAACACGAACCCACCAGTTTTATTTCTTTGGGTACCTACTGCCATGTCTTACACCTAACAGGTGCTCAAAGGTGGCTGAATTAATAGCTTCAAGAAAATTAATGATTAAATTTTCTAGTTCCCAGGCCAGTACTTTATGTAACACTTCCTATTGCTCTAAGAGGTCAAGGAAGCTTCCTGATGTGACACATGGAGAGGGAACAGTCACAACAGTTCTGCTGCCAAGAATGAACCTGAATCTAAATGGAGAAACACCAGGCAAACCCAACTAAGGGATCTTCCATAAAACCACTGGAATTTATAAAAAATATCAATGTCACAAAACACAGAAAGGCTGACACAGAAGGAAATACACGGAACTAGGTTCTGGATACTGAAGAATTACTCCAAGGGGCAATTTAAATATGTATCATACATAGAAAGTACTACTGTACCAAAATTTCCTGAATTGAAAGCTGTATGGGGCTGTGAATGAGAATGTCCTTGTTCTTAGGAAATACACTGAAGTGTTTGGGGATAAGGGACAGGTTGTCTATATATAACTAACTATCAAATGGCTCAGGAAAAATATGAAAACGCCAATGTGGCTAATGTTAATGGGAATCTGGGAGTTCTCCATACTACCCAAGCAACTCTTCTGTAAGCTTGAAATTATTTAAAATAAAGTTTTAAAAGGCCAATGCAGAAGAAGTTTAACATTTACATATTTAAGTTTGGATATGTCTACTGGTTGTCAACTGGCACTAACTGGCACCACCTTTCTAGAGGTTGGGAAATCTGGCAACATGCACTGAAGACTTTAATGACATGCTGCCTCGGAACCAGTACCGCTCTCTTTAGGGATTTATACTAAAAAGCATCAGGCCCATATCTAAGAACATTTACTGGTTATTTGTAATAATGAAAATTTGATATAATCTGAGAGTACTATTAGATACGTTAAGTACATTATGGCTCAAACCTAAAATGGATGTTATAATACAGCAATTAAAATATTTCAGAACTTATATTGACATGGAAAACTTCTTAATTTGAATACTTGAAATCAAAGATAAGATACTGAATTTAAAGAGCAGAGTGTTTTCTCAATGACTTCATCTAAGTCAATTAAGATTTACATTTAATTCTCACACGTTTATAACCTGGGATAATAGTGTACCACGCTACTCACCTATTGGACTTCACTCCATAATGAATGTCTATGTTGATGTTATAAGAAATGAATTCTTTTTCTTCTTCTCCTTCATCACCAACATCCTCTACAAATCATAATAAATACTACATCAAATTCATACCAACATTTCCAACTTTTAACTTATCAAATTCTTAGAGAACGTTAGCCTCAACTCACCTCAAACTAACACTTAAACCCCGTGACTTGGCTTTACCTATTTTTCCTTACTATTTATTTTTTTTGACTCCTGACCTGGGCACTTATTTGCCGTGTGATCTTGGGCAAGGTGGTTAACTTTTCCGCACCTGTGTTTGGTTGTCTGTAGATCCAACACACTGATGTGTCTGGGTTGTTGGAAGGATGAACAGAACTGACAACTACGAAGCCTTTAGAGCAGGGCCTGGCCCTGGTCAGTGTGAGGTGGTGTTCCTATAGGGGGTTCTCACCACCCCTCCTAGCAGTTTCATCCACTGTGTCCCAAACACAGCAGTCACTCCCCACTCCCCACCCAGCGTCATAGGTATATGGTATATATAGGTTGTTTATTCAACACTTACTACATGACAGGCATTTTACTACGTACTTCAAATACGCCATACATTAAACCTTCACAACAACCCTGTGGGGGTTGGCGTGACTATTATTATCCTTGTTTTCCAGGTAAGGAATGTAAGTAAATTGCCCTCGGATACATGGCTGGAAGGGGACAAACTGAGAATTCAGACATCTGTGATTCCAAAGCTGGGTCCTCACCAGTACACAGACTACCCGCCTCCCTTGCCAAGGCCACCCCCAGAGCAAACCCCCATCAAGAAAACTGCTATCAAGAAACATCCTCAGGGTCATCGAGACCTAGCCTACCCCTCTGTTCCCACGGCACTTGGAAAGCCTGCTCAGGGGATTTATGAATGCCTCTTCCTTTCCAATATGACCTCTTGCAGGACAGGGACCATGCTGGGTCCCACACAGCAACGAACAAGCACAGTAGTCATTGTAAAAAGCTTACTGGAATTTAACAGTAAGACAGCTCAAGAAGCACGTGAACAAAATTTCTAAATAGTAAAAAATCAAAATTGAAAAATTAAAATGAAAAATTTGTCAAGACTGGGAAAGAATCCAAACCTTCTAGATCTAGTACTAACCCACTAGATGCCTAAGCACGCCAGCTGATTTACCTTTGCAATGACATATATGAAATACCTGCACTAACAAAAATTACTACCCAAGGATTAATTTAACACAATATGCACAGCACACCTTTACTTTTAGCTGTGATGTAATAGCAAAGGTAACACTTATCCAAGTGATCCTGGGAAAGCCATTTTTCATCTTTCTGCCTCCAATTCATGAAATATAAAACAGACAGCAGAGGAGGAATGAGGCATTAAATTAGGTAATTAGGTGGTATAAAATATTACTTCAAGTACAAGAAACTATGAAATCTGGCTGTATAGGATCCGAGCAAAAGCTGTCTGGTTCAGAAACTTAAAGCTGAGACAAACAGAAAATTCATAATAAAGGAGTATAAAATGTTAGTTTATCTATCACAAGGACAAAACTCTTCCAAAATATTGTTTTTAGTATGATTTTAGGAAGGGGAGGAGGAATTGGCAGCACTTCTTATTTGTTTTCAAAAAGTGACTAACAAAAAACAAGACAAACAAAAATCACACACACAAAAACCAACTAAACAAACACATCAATTGAGCATTGTAACTATGGAAACGTGGATGGGACACAAGATAAAGCCTAAAGCCTGACACCAACCACACGTTATGATTACAACATGTAAATGCAAGAACATGAACAAATAATGTAAGGAAATACCCCCAAATTAAAAATAGTTGTCAGAGTTGGGATCATGAAAATATTTTCTCCCTCAATTTTCTGAACTTTCCATAATATTCTATGATTTACATAAAATGTCATTAACATAACACCCAAACAATATACAGAAAATAAAATAATCACCAAAGGAACTTACTGACATAGCTAAAAATATGGTATGTTAACTCTAAATCATTTCTTCCTCCTAAAGATTCATTACCTAACAAAAATAAAAAATCACACAGGAAACATGCTGACTAGACGCAGCATGTGACCACGCTGCCCGCACCCCCCCGCAGACAGGGCTAAGGGACCCGGCGCTGCGCTGAGTCCGGCTGCCGGGGTGCGGCTGTGAACGCCCAGCGCTGGGAGCACTGCAATGCAGCAGGACGCTGCAGGGCTCGGGCGCACACGCCAGAGACGGGATCCGCAGACAGGCAGGCGCAGACAGGCATCCTCTGCGGCTTTGAAGAATTCTAACGTCTTTTGGTGACAGTTATTTACGGAAGTCATTACTGATCAGTTATAGAATACATTTTGGATTAGCTTCTTAATGCTTATTCCCCATAAAAACAGAGAGCAAATGAAGTCTGAGTATGTCTGATTTCCTTTATAAAGAACCTATGACATTGTTTTATAAACTGCCATCAAACAATTTAACCTTTTTGCCTCTCTGTAAATTATTACATCTTCCAAATTAACAATGATTTGACATTTTACTTCTGTAGAGACTTTCTAAAAAACTGTTTGGAGGAGGACACTTGATATTTAATTCTTAATAACACAGAGGCTATTAATCTTTCTATATTTAGAAGCTTATATATAAACACAATCTGCAGGTTTTATCGAGTAATATCACTGCCAGTTAAGTATCAATCAGTGTCCTAATGCCACTAAAGTTACTGCTTAAGTACACAACGGACCAGTACTGTACTACCTATTAAAATGCTGAAGTACCAGTACAGAAGTGCTGGGCCCACCTCTTGAGTCCCTGGGCTGCAAGCCACATCAGTACACGTTACAGTGACCCGCAGACATTTCTGTGGTTAACTTCTGAGAGTTTATTGAATTTCTAGAGATGCTCAAACGTCATTTAGCACTATCTGAGCATGAGCCTCTATTGAAAGACTAGTTGAATGTATTTTCAAACTATGAGTGCTTGTGTCATTACACTGGGAATTAGGTGAGAATTAAGCCTCATTTAATGAAATACCAAAAGATGCACATTCAATTACCTATGACTCCTAAGTACCTCTCCCAGGTAGACTGGCTGTTTTCACAAAGTCTGGTGGATGGGCAACTGGCAAAGGGACACAGCAAATGTTTAGAGGGCCGGTGAGGTGGCCTGGCTCCTGCTCCCATGTCACTCCCTCAGTCCCTCCTCCCTCCCAGGGTCTCCCAGCCTCAGGGCAAGTCTCTCCTCCACCCCGCTAATGAAATCAGTCATTGTCTTTGCCCATACACAGTACCAAACTACTTGCTGTATGTTCCTGGTTCTCTTTAGCTTTCATTTTCTTTCCCTTTTAAAATTGAAACATGCTCCTATCACATTATTTTGGCCAATCACTGTCATACATGTCCTCCCCTTTTTTCTCACGTGGTTGCTTTGGGTCTCCTTTTCCCATCTCTGGCCTTTCTCTGTTCACCGGCCATGTCCGTCCACCCTTTGCCTTCCTTCTGAGGGGCTGTGGCATCTCTGTCACAGCCACTCCCTCCTCTGGCAGGAGGTTAACATGCTGAAAAGATCTGAGGTCTCTCTTCAACCTGAAGGCTTCCACTGATAATGTTGTTGGGGTGAGAAGAGGGTTAAAACCCACATACTTGTACTTAACGTAATAAATACTGAGGCTTATTTTTATACTTTCAGAAAAAAGGTAATAAGGAATTTAAAAAACCGGTAAATTATTAATGCCCAAAAGACTTCAGACTAACACTAATTCAAAAGAAATAACTAGTATAAAATAAATTATCTTATTTTAATGGATACCAAGGAACTGAACAGAGAAATCAGTTTTTAGGTTTCAGACTCCTCCTTAAAATGTCTTTTCCCCAACTGGGTCTTAAAATCCTGGAGTTTCGATTTCCTCACTAGTGAGAGGATGCTGGACTGAATCTCTGCTGCTGCTCCCAGCCTGATACATATGATGCTAATAAAGAGAATTTCTAACTATCTACTTTTTAAAAGAAGTGATGAAAAAAAAAAAAAGAAGTGATGACTGTTTTCCCTTTGTTGTACATAATTTCACTTACTGTGCTTCACTGCACATTTAAATTTATCTTGCTGCAGACGGGGTTTGTCCAACCTACAGTGTGACAGCACAGGACAGTAGGAGCCCAGGTTGATTTGACGGACTCCTGGCCTAGTGCTCCAAGACGGCACAGTAGCAAAGAAAATTCTTCCTGTTAATTTAGTAATCATTTTGTTATCCATTTGGGGGGCTAAGTAAAGGCCAGAAATGATTATATTTTAGTCATCGTATCCTTAAGGGAATTAAGTCCTCAGAAAAATAATTTTTAAAAGTCCACAGAAATATTCTCCATAAAAGTTCCCACAGTGCTGTTATCTCTAAGAAGTTGAGTACTATAAAAACCAGGAGAGTTCTTTCACATTCCAGTCTCTAGCCATCTGTCCACTAATGGAGAAGTTAAAATTCCCTATATTACATATCTCAGGATAAACTAGAATTCTAAGCTTAGGATAAGCATTGACTAAAGGCAGTCACTACTTTCAGTCTTAAAGACAAAGTTTCAAGGCTAAGACACCTGAGTGTAAAAAAATACAAAACCCGGAGTGCTTGGTCCCAGCCTGGTCACTAACGAGGTGGTCACACAGACAAGTCCTGGAAACGCAAGTTCCACCAGCTGCAAACTGGAGCATCCGGTACCTGTTCCTCCCTTTGCCACCCAAGCAAAAGTGCACTTCAGGTTAAAAGTGCTGCAAAATGTTATTAACGTTGTAAAATGCCTAGTGAGTAGTCAACACCTCTTTGGTCATAATCTTAGAAGTACACTATGAAGAAAACAATTTTCTACAGACCAGGAATTACAGAAAGTAGATTTCTCTTTTTAAAACAAGGAGCTGTGAGTCAATATTCCCTTTCCTACCAATTCTCCAATATCAAAATAGACTGTTAAATTCACAACCTTTAAAGTTCTACATTTAAGGAATGCTGTACTTTAACAAAAATGTTTACAGCTAGTTGGGGTAGTTGAAAAATATATCTACATAGATACATAAATAGGTCTTCATATTAAAAATGCTCCTATATTCAGTTACAAGTATTTGGAAAATTCTTCCCCCAAAAAAGGAGGGAGAGGGTTAAAATAAAAGTAATTTCACCCATTCATTAAAATATTATATGACTTCATTGTTGGTGGTGGTCTGTATTCAGTTTCAACAATTCAGATTTGTTTTCCATATTATGATGCAAGTCTACCATTTCACTAAATTAACTACTGGATACTCATATTTGATTAAATGTACAAATCTAGAATGCTAACTCATAAAACCACCCAGTAGAAAGCCCACCTACCGAGTGACCTGGATCTGCACTTTTATCTAAATTATACTAGTGTAGCTAGGATGCTAATAAGACTGATGGGACTCATATATGTCTTTCCTTAGATTTTTTTAAGTGAAAAATAAATTAAAGACAGGGTGAACTGCTATAAATACTTCAGGGACTTTTACATATACAGGAATGAGGTACGATTTCAATTTTAAACAGTCTCACTCCTTAGTCAACATTCAAAAGTGCAAGTCATTATGGAGCCAAGATTTAGATGCCTGGATATTAGCTTTGCTGAAAGAAGATGTACAATCAAGAAAACAGAAATGATTTACACCAGAGAGCAAACTACAGAAAGAGGGTTCTCTCCCACCCCAATAACTATTTACCAAGTTCAATTCTAAGATGTTTGAGAAAATAATTATTGATGAGCACTCTAGAAGCAAATAACTTACAATTTTTTCCACAAAAATAAATTGAGACCCAATTTAGAAATCATCTATTTCAATACATAAACTGTGCAATGAATATCTGATCAAGAATCAGCCAATGCCAAACTATTCAAAATACAACACTTCAACAATATATTTTAGTAAAATAATGTATATTCATTGAAAAACAACCAGAAAGACAGAGTTGCCAAAATGCTGACAGCAGTTACATCTGGGTCAAAGGAGTCCAGGTAATTTTCATTTTATCTGTGTATTTTCTACCATGACTATATGCTCCTTTCAAAAGAGAAGATGCTTTTAATTTTTTTTTTTTAAACACTAGTGGTTTCCAAGCAGGAAAACATAACCCCAAACATAACAGAAAACACTATACAACATTAATACTGTAAAATATACCCGAGTGGGCATTTGCTTTGAACATTACATGTGGATCCAAAAAAAAAACGTTCTTTCACACTCTGACCCTTCAACACTCCAGCAAAAACGGACTCTATAATGAGGCACCTTTAAAACAAACAAACTATCAGAAAGAAAAAAAGTGTGTATGGGGTGTGGGGAAGGAGAGGGTGAGACAGCTAGTATAGGTTCTCCTACTTAAAGAACCAGACAGCCTTTTGAGACAACAACCTTGCTGGCAAACATTTTTTGAACATGTTCAATCCCTTGGTACTAACGTTAACATTCATTTGCACATCATCCCCAGGTTCCCACATGGAAGGTGCCACACCCATCCCTGCGCTGTCAAATATGCTCACCGGCGACTGCCAAGCCTTCTTAGAGTCAAGGGGACGCCCTCCCTAAAGTCAAGCGGAATCTAACTCTACTTTTGAGGGGGTCATTATTTCAGAAGACTGCTGAAATACGCAAACCTTCCCCCCGCCCCCCACTGGGTGCCTAACCCAAGTCTGTTAAATCTGCAAAGTAGACTCGGATATCACAGGGTCATCAAGATCTAAGCATTGCATGAATATAAGGTATAATAATTGAAAACAAGCAGTGGACTAGAAACAGATGTGAAGTCTAGTCTAGGGAGTGACTTTTGACGCGTCACTTCATCTGAGCCTCAGCTTCCTAGCGCCTGAAACGGGGCGATACACCACTCAGCTGGGCTGAGGCCAGGAGGCCGACCTGAGTGCGCGCATGCACCTGGAACGGGGATGCTCGGCCCGCAGCCGAGGCGGGCCTACCATCCGTGGCCCGGGCATCCGAGTCCGCACCAGGTAGGGGCAGGGATGCCCGCCGGCCAGGGTCCCCCGCTCCTACCCGCCAAGACCTCCCCTATGTCCAGACGACAGAAAGCTGCCCCTGATACATCTCTCCCGAGGAAAGCGTGGCCTGGACATAAATCGAAACCGAAAAGCTCATGTGACACTGGAGGCCGGGATGCGGCCTCCGCCCGCGCTCAGCCGGGGAGACGCTGTCTCCACCCAACTCGGCCATCTTGAGGCCTGAGCAGACAAAGCGAGCCCATTGTTTTGGGTGACGGCAAGCAGGGCACCCTCGTCCGTCCCCGCGACCCGGAAGGGGCACCCGGGCACAGGCCTGGCAGGGTGTGGGGCGCCGGCCGCGGCGGGGGACCGTGGGTACGCGTGGCCCGGGCGCCGGCAGCCCCGGCCCGCCCCGCACCTTTGAGCGTGGAGCGCTCCACCAGGACCGTGTGGACCTGCGGGTCCGAGAGGAACTTGCGCATCTGCTCCAGGGCGCTCTTCTCCTCCAGCGCCGCCTCGAGCGCGGCCGGCGCCTCGCCGCCATCCTCCAGCAGCAGCGGCACCAGCTTCCGCAGGTGCTTCTGCAGCACCGACACGTCAGCAACGTTCTGCACCGCCGACACCTCCAGGCCGGCCGAGCCGTCCTCGCCGCCACCGCCCCCGGGCTCCGACATGGCGCCGCGCTCGCGACCTCAGGCAGCGGTGAGGAGGCGGCCGCGACTGGGCGAGAGCGAGCGAGCGAGCGGGAGGAGGAAAGAAACGGGCGCCCAACGCCGACCGTCCGCTACCCCGCGGCCGAGTGAGCCCAGCGGTGCCGACTCCGCCCTAAAGGCCGCCGCCCGCCGCCCCGCCCTAAAGGCCGCAGCCACTAGGGCCCGCGCTTGGCCATGACGGCACGACGTTGCGCATGCGCACGAGCGGACCCGGCGCCGCCTCTTCTGGACCTTGCAGTCCTGGCGCTGGGCGGGGCCGCAGTCCCCGCATCAACCGCCACCAGGAGAGGAACTTGCCCTGGCGCGGGTGGGTGGGGGCGGTAAGGGACACGGAAAACAGCTCAGGGTCTGACACTTCAAAGTATTGAACGAACGAATGAATGAATCGTAAATGATGAGAGCTAACGTTTTTTGAGCACTTAGCTTGTGCCCGACAATGTTCTAAGCACTTAACCAGTTCTCTCCTTGAATGAATGAATGACTACAATCTGTTAGCTGCTAAAATAGAATCATGACATGTGTGTCATTAGATATATATAGGGAGAGTGGGGACGTTTTCCAGAGGGGGAGGAGATGAGGGGCGTATTCAGGCACACGAGGGAAGTGTCACATTGCTGGCCCTGAAAGAGGGGGGTTGAGGAGGGAACACCCCGGTAGAGGCACTACCTCTAAAAAGGCAGAGAGTCTGAAGGTTGTGCCAGGAGCCCTGACTGTAGGAGCAATGTAAGGTAATGCCAGGAGATGACACCTGAACTATGGGGTAAGGCCAACTTGTTATGGGTCCTGGTTGCTAATGACGAAGTAATTCCCCCTAGGATGTTGTGAGAACCAGGAGCAGACTTGCGTGAAAGCATCCACCTGGAACAGTGATGCTCTGCTAGCAGCCGGGGCAGGCACTGTCATTTCATGGGCCTCAGAATCTGGGTTTTCACAAGGCAGGGATGAGATGCCTGCCCGCCCGGGCTCCTCCCCACCCCCATCCTCCTGGACCACCTCCCTTACACTGAGATGACATAAAGGCCAGAATCTAGGCTGCCCACATTCTTGGTTTAGAGATGACAGTTTCTTTTAAGGGGCATTAATTGGCCTTTGAAAGTTCAAACTCATAACTTGCTTTTAAAATTGGGTGGAGGAAGGGAAGCAAAAGGCATCATTTTTATATCAAAGTGCACAGAGAGCTGTGTCCTGATTGGTGCAATGATGATGGGATGATCTCATTTTCTCAAATCATCTTTGGAGAACTGCAGAACATAGAAAATGCTTAGCCTTGTTCAGTTACCCAGTGCCAAGCCCCAGGGGATGCTAGAACATGGAGACTAATCAGATAATTCTTGCCTTTAAGGAGGTCATGGAAGAGCAGATAGATTAATACTCCATCCTCCTGTCCTCCATCAGTACACCCTTGTGTGATACGCCCAAGCAGATCAAATAACCTTCAAGGAAAAATATAAAGCAATTTCAATGAGTCTGTTCTATGTTCATAATGGTGATGAATACTAATAATGCCACCAATAGCTAACACTGAATGCTCACACAATGCCAGGCACTCTGCTAAGGGGGCTCACACCCACCATGTCCTTTGGGGGTAGGAACAGGGATGAAAAGAGAAATCTTTTAGGTGTAGGCTGGTGAACTCTGAATTGACCACACGCAGTCTGAGACCCAGAAATCTAGCAGTGACCCAGCAGAGGTAGAGAGGCTGCTTGCATCCTGCACGGTGAGTCAGCTTTGCCTGGGAGATGCAGCCACTAGGGCATCCAAGAGACTCGACCATCTGCAACCCGACCCTGAGCCAGGATTTGCAGCCCTGTAAGATAGGCTCAAAATTAAAAGTGTTTATTTCTAAGATGGAAATCAGAGGAACCTGACAATCAATCTCTAAGGATTTTCATACATTGACCCAAACTGCCTGCATTTCTGTTTTCTAAAGATGTTTGCTGTGTTTAATATATAATAAGAAGAATGATCAACTGTTATCGAGTGCTTTACTGTATACAGGGTGCTAAGCACTCTCAGTTCCTTTGTTGGGTGGCTGGTTAGACTGCCCAGGATTCAGTGGGGAGGGATCTTCTTGTGAGATGCCCCTTAGGATTCTGTCCCCCAGGGTGCTCCAAGTTGACCCTGGCTGTGGGTGGGACTCACGTTCCCCCTTTCACATCTCCCCTCCATAGTACAATCTGCTTTCAAGTGGCAGTGGGCACGGGGTACTGGAGAGAGAATTCATTCTAAGTTGTTGGGGGATGATAGTGGCTGCCAGGCCACTTGTATTTATTAGCAATTGGTGATGCACCGTGCACGGTGCGCTCGCTCTTTCATTCCAAGAGCTCACCCGCAGAGCCCGCGGAGCCTGGCCCAACGCGGCCGCTTGGTAACGGCTGTGAAGCCAAAGCTTTGCCCCCGGGAATGGGGTGCTGGCGGTGCCGCCGCGGCCGGGCCACAGAGCACATTTTGGATTTTGTCCTCGGCAGCGGCTTCGGCCAGGCCGCGTCCTTCCGCTGCCAGCGTGGCCTCCAATCGCCGGTGGCACACGGGGCTCCTAGTCGCGGTCTGGAAAGCACGTCCCAGATCCACCCCCTTTCTGTTTCAGTTACCTGTGGAGTGAGGCCGGAGCCACACCGGTCCCCGAGGCCTCGAGCCGGCCTGGGGCGGCGGGGGGCCAGGCAAGGGCCCCCGGGGCGGGGCGGGGCGGTCTCTGGCGCCCCCCAGCGGTGCGGGGAGGGCGCGCGCCGGAGCCTTCGGATACCCAGGCCCCTCCGGGCCGTGCCCAGCCCCGCTTCCCGAAGTCTTCGGGGTCACAGTCCAGGTCACAGAGCGAGTAATGGCAAAGATCAGAAGAGAAATGCCACATCCCACTGCCCATGGGGGAAGGTTCAGAGGTTTGTCCACTCTCAGAGGGACAGACTTCTCAGGGCCGCTGATACGATGAAGCATCTGTGCCCCAGGCTGGGTCACGGCTCCCTGAATGTCCAAGACCGCCCCGGAAATTCTCCCTCTCCCTCCGGATTCTTCCCAGCGGTGCCAAACCTGCACAAACGCATCCTTCCTTTAAAAAGACAGGAAAGAAAACCTGCCACCTCTCCTGTCCGCCCCTCTCCATCTCTTTGCTGTCCTGATCAGCCAAACTCCTTGAAAACGAGCGTAGTGGAGACTGCAGGACACTCCCCTCGTTCCAGGGCCCCGGCGCTTGTCCAGGTCCCCGCGGCCTCCGCAAGGCCAAACCCAGCGGCAGGTCTCGGTCCTCCCCTTGCTTGGCGGCCTGACAGCGCTGACCCTTCCGCGCGCTCTCCTTTAGCTCCCGCCCGCCTGGCTTTTGGTGCCCGCGATCTGAGGGCCCTCCAGGCCCTCCACGTCTTTGCTGGATCCTTCTCCTCTAACCAGCCCCGAAGGCCGAGATGACCGAACGCTCAGCCCTCAGCCTGCGCTCGTGTTCTACCAACACTGCCTCTCCTGGTGACCCCCCTGGCCCCACGCAGTCACCACCGCTGTGCACTGAGGACTCCGCACCTGCTAGTGGGTGGCGTGTCCTAGGAAATGCCAACCGGACCAAGGCCGTCGAGAGCGGTGTTTGTCTAATAACCCCTGACTGATTTTCTGTCCACCTGTTCAAGTAGTTCTTGACAGAAGTGTCGAAATTTCAGATTATGATCGTGCATTTGTCTGTCCTTGCCGTTAAATCCGTTTTCTACTTTATTTTGAAGCTCTGTTATTAGATGTGTAGACATAGCACTGGTGTGTCCTTTTCACAAATTGACCCCTTTTTCATTTTGAAATGTCCCTCTTTATTCCTAGTAGTGTTATTTGCTCTAAAATATACTTTGTCTGATTTTAGCTTCTTTTGCTCAGTATTAGCATGGTCTCTTTTCCCACCCTATTGGTGCCTTCATATTTAAAGAAGTTTCTTATAGGCAGCATATAGTTGCCTCTTGCTTTTTAAAAATCTTATCTGACAATCTCTGTCCTTTATTCGGTACAATTACTAATGTGGCTGGGCTAGGTCACCATTTTGCTTTTCATTTCTTGTTTGTCCTACTTGTTCTTTGTCCAGAACTGAACTCTTGATTCCCCTCAATATCCTTCCCCCCACCGAGCTCCCGGCCTCTGTGAACACTGCCCCCACTCACCCCGGTGCTCAACGGGTCCCTGGGGGGCACCCAAACGCCCCTCGTTCCCCCACATCTCTGTCTGGCTCCACAGCAAACCCTGTTGCTTTCCCCAGATGTCTCCCTGCCTGCAGCCCTCGTTAAACCCGTCCGGCCCTCGCCTGGGCAGTTGCAAGAGGGAAAAAGTCCTTAGCTTGTCTCCTCCGGCCTGCGTGGTCTCCCCAGCTCGCCCTCCAAGCTCGTCTCCTCTCTCTGTCGCCCTTGGCTGACTGACCTCCTGTTCCCTGATGACATCAGGCACGCCTCAGCCTGAGGGCCTTTCCCTCTTTCTAGAATGCTCTTCACTCCTTTTCAGCAGGCATCTGCTCAAGTGGACCCTTTAGAGGGGCTTCTTTGACCACCTTCTCCAAAATAGCACCCACCACCGGCCCCTCTATTTATCACTTTATTTTTCTTCAGAGCAGGTTTCTCTGCACAACACGTATTTGTGCTTCTTGTTTATGACCCCAACTAGAATGTGATTCCATGAGATTAAGGACTTTCTCTGGTTAACAACAAATCTTAGCTTGTCCATGCTTGGAACTGTGCCTTGCCTGCCGTGGGTGTGGAATAAATCTTTGGGGTTTGAGTAAAGAAAGAGTACTTCTGTTCCAGGTGAATTCCAGGGGGACTGTAAAAGAACAGAACTTTAAAAAAGAGTATTACTCAGCAACTAAGTTACATGCCAACACATCAGAGCCAATTTGTAAAGAAACCATCACAGTTTATTTCTGGGATATTACAGACGCACGCTGTGTCTCTCGTGCCACAGGCGCACATGGGTCCCCAGTCTAATTCACCCCAGACCTTTGTAATTTATCTCCATTGTGATCAAAATGGCAGCCACAGTCATTTCTTCATTTTCTCAAAACTTGGAGAAGAGGTGACACAAAATATAAAGTTCTCAATGCATACTCATGAGGAATCACTTGATGGGATATGTAGGGATGCAGGAGACTGCTTGCAGGTTGGATTATGGTCCCCAAAAGACATGATGGAGTTCTAACTCCAGGTACCTGTGACAGTAAGGTACAATGTGACCTTATTTGGAAATAGGGTCCTTGCAGATGTGGTCATTCTGGATCAGGGTGGGCCCTAAACCCAGAGACCGGTGTCATAAGAAGAGGGACATTTGGACTCAGACACATAGACCCACACAGGAAAACCCCCATGTGATGATGGAGGCAGAGTTGAAGTGATGCATCTACAGTCAAGAAAGGCCAAGTGCTGCCACAGACACGCGGAGCTGGGAAAGGCGGGGGACAGGTTCCCCCTCAGAGCCTCCAGAAGGAGCCAGCCCCGCCAGCACCAGGATTTCAGATGGCTAGCCTCTAGAACACTGAGTGAATGAATTCCTCTTGTTTTAGCCACCCAGTTCGTGGTGATTTGCTGCAGAAGCCCTAGGAAATTAATGCCAGAGACAGTTTATCCTGCATTACGGAAGCTTCAAGACTATGGGATGGGAGGGACTTAGGACTCCATCTGCCAGAAACAAAGTTGTCTGTGACGTCCTACAGCTGTGAGACAAACCATTCCATCGGCGAGCCTCGCTGTGCCCTCCACAGAATAGAAACGGCCGGAGACCCATGTGCCTGATTGGCATGAAGGAATTACCTTTCGGCTGCTCCTTACCTGCAATCACAGTGTGCTGGTGTCAGCGCCCCGATGCAGACATGATGGGATTTGCCTTCATGTTGGAATGGAACACAGCCTTGTCACGCGATGGACCTGGAGAGGTAGCCTCATCTTCCAGACCCCTCTGACGACAGCGGCAGGAGTGGCGGGTGCAAACAGGAAGAATTTGTCTTCTCCCCTCCTGGGGAGGAGCCAGACCAGCGGGCATCCTAGAATAAGGCTAGTTCGCTTGCCACCTGCGGGGACTTCCTGAAGGGTGATTCAGGGATTCCTCGGATGCAAGTTTCTGCTCTGTGCCCTCCCTCTCTGTTCCATCTGTTTGTAGCCAAAGACCAAGTCATGACCGAGTGGCGGCTTCCCATGGGATCTTAGCCAAGCGGAGCAAACTAACACACTCCACCCTGGGGCGGAAGAGTGGCGAGCGTGAGAGGCTGGGTCATGCTGGCCTTGTAAATGACAGTCAGGTCTCAGTGGCTAGAACAGCGGCAGCTCAGTTCTTGCTCCGGCTGATGTTCATCAAGGATTGGCTGTAGCTTTGCTCTGAGTCTTCTTCTGAGGCCCAGGCTGACGGAACAGCTCCTACCTGGAGGGCGGCGGGTAGTGTTAGTCAGTCAGCTCTGGCTGCTGCGACGGATCACTGCAGATGGGGGGGCGGGACTTAACCAATAGACATTCATTTCTCATGGTTCTGGAGGCAGGGAGTCTGAGATCAGGGTGCCGGCGGGGTGGGTTCTAGTGAGGACCCTCTTTCTGATTTACAGACGGCCACCTTTTTGCTTTGTCCTCACAGGGCACACAAAGACATCTTTCTTGTGGCCCTTTTTATAAGGGCACATTCATGAGGGCTGCACCCCTATGACCTAATTACTTCCCAAATGCCCCACCTCCAAACACCCCCCACACTGGGGATTAGGGCTTCAGCTATGAATTTCGAAGGGGCACAGTCAGTCCACAGCGCCTGTTCTATGGCAGAAGGAAGTGAGCTATGTGGAGAACCACATACTGGCCCTCAGCTTTCTGCTCAGAAGTGCACTTAGCTTCACTCATATTTCAGTTGAAACAAATCACATGCCAAACACAATGTCAGTGGACAAGGTTGTATAAATTCACAGGGAGGGGACATGAAAATGTTACAGTGACACATAGTTTGGAGCATACCACGACCTTGTTAGAATCTATAAGGTCATGGTATGTGACTGTTCAGTGTGGAATTTTTCAACTTCACTGTATGTTTGAAAATGTCTGTAGAAACAGAAAATCTAAACAGACCAATTACCAGCAACGAAATTGAAGCGGTAATCAAAACAGTACCCAAGAACAAAACCCCCAGGCCAGATGGATTTACCTCGGAATTTTATCAGACATACAGAGAAGACATAATACCCATTCTCCTTAAAGTTTTCCAAAAAATAGAAGAGGAGGGAATACTCCCAAACTCATTCTATGAAGCCAACATCACCCTAATACCAAAACCAGGCAAAGACTCCACCAGAAAAGAAAACCACAGACCAATATCCCTGATAACATAGATGCAAAAATACTCAACAAAATATTAGCAAACTGAATTCAAAAATACATCAAAAGGGTCATACACCATGACCAAGTGGGATTCATCCCAGGGATGCAAGGATGGTACAACATTTGAAAATCCATCAACATCATCCACCACATAAACAAAAAGGACAAAAACCACATGATCATTTCCATAGATGCTGAAAAAGCATTCGACAAAATTCAACATCCATTCATGATAAAAACTCTCAACAAAATGGGTACAGAGGGCAAGTAACTCAACATAATAAAGGCCATCTAGGATAAACCCACAGCCAACATCATACTGAACAGCGAGAAGCTGAAAGCTTTTCCTCTGAGATCGGGAACAAGACAGGGATGCCCACTCTCCCCACTGTTATTTAACATAGTACTGGAGGTCCTAGCCACGGCAATCAGACAAAACAAAGAAATACAAGGAATCCAAATTGGTAAAGGAGAAGTTAAACTGTCACTATTTGCAGATGACATGATATTGTACATAAAAAACCCTAAAGACTCCACCCCAAAACTACTAGAACTAATATCAGAATTCAGCAAAGTTGCAGGATACAAAATTAACACACAGAAATCTGTGGCTTTCCTATACACTAACAATGAACTAATAGAAAGAGAAATCAGGAAAACAATTCCATTCACAATAGCATCAAAAAGAATAAAATACCTAGGAATAAACCTAACCAAGGAAGTGAAGGAACTATACCCTGAAAACTATAAGACACTATTAAGAGAAATTAAAGAGGACACTAACAAATGGAAACTCACCCCATGCTCCTGGCTAGGAAGAATTAATATTGTCAAAATGGTCATCCTGCCCAAAACAATATACAGATTCGATGCAATCCCTATCAAATTACCAACAGCATTCTTCAATGAACTGGAACAAATAGTTCAAAAATTCATATGGAAACACCAAAGACCCTGAATAGCTAAAGCAATCCTGAGAAGGAAGAATAAAGTTGGGGGGGATCTCGCTCCCCAACTTCAAGCTCTACTACAAAGCCACCATAATCAAGACAATTTGGTACTGGCACAAGAATAGAGCCAAAGAGCAATGGAACAGAATAGAGACTCCAAACATGAACCCAAACATATAAGGTCAATTAAATTCAATAAAGGAGCCATGGATATACAATGGGGAAATGACAGTCTCTTCAACAGATGGTGCTGGCAAAACTGGACAGCTACATGCAAGAGAATGAAACTGGATCACTGTCTAACCCCATACACAAAAGTAAATTCGAAATGGATCAAAGACTTGAACATAAGTCATGAAACCATAAAACTCTTAGAAAAAAACATAGGCAAAAATCTCTTAGACATAAACATGAGTGACCTCTTCTTGAACATATCTCCCCAGGCAAGGGAAACAAAAGCAAAAATGAACAAGTGGGACTATATCAAGCTGAAAAGCTTCTGTACAGCAAAGGACACCATCAATAGAACAAAAAGGCATCCTACAGTATGGGAGAATATATTCATAAATGACAGATCCGATAAGGGTTGACATCCAAAATACATAAAGAACTCACACAACTCAACAAACAAAAAGCAAATAATCCAATTAAAAAATGGGCAGAGGAGCTGAACAGACACTTCTCCAAAGAAGAAATTTAGATGGCCAACAGACACATGAAAAGATGCTCCACATCGCTTGTCATCAGAGAAATGCAAATTAAAACCACAATGAGATATCACCTCACACCAGTAAGGATGGCTACCATCCAAAAGACAAACGACAACAAATGTCGGCGAGGTTGTGGAGAAAGGGGAACCCTCCTACACTGCTGGTGGGAATGTAAGTTAGTTCAACCATTATGGAAAGCAGTATGGAGGTTCCTCAAAATGCTCAAAATAGAAATACCATTTGACCCAGGAATTCCACTTCTAGGAATTTACCCTAAGAATGCAGCAGCCCAGTTTGAAAAAGACAGATGCACCCCTATGTTTATCGCAGCACTATTTACAATAGCCAAGAAATGGAAGCAACCTAAGTGTCCATCAGTAGATGAATGGATAAAGAAGATGTGGTACATATACACAATGGAATATTATTCAGCCATAAGAAGAAAACAAATCCTACAATTTGCAACAACATGGATGGAGCTAGAGGGTATTATGCTCAGTGAAATAAGCCAGGTGGAGAAAGACAAGTACCAAATGATTTCACTCATATGTGGAGTATAAGAACAAAGAAAAACTGAAGGAACAAAACAGCAGCAGAATCACAGAACCCAAGAATGAACTAACAGTTACCAAAGGGAAAGGGACTGGGGAGGATGGGTGGGAAGGGAGGGATAAGGGTGGGAAAAAGAAAGGGGGCATTACAATTAGCATGTATAGTGTTGTGGGAGGGTACTGGGAGGGCTGTGCAACACAGAGAAGACAGGTGGTGATTATACAGAATCTTGCTATGCTGATTGACAGTGACTGTAGTGGGATGTGTGTGGGGGACTTGGTGACGGGGGGAGCCTGGTAAACATAGTGTTCTTCATGTAATTGTAGATTAATGATAGCAAAAATAAAAATAAAGAAAGAAAGAAAGAAAGAAAAAGAAAAAGAAAATATCTGTAATATAATGTCAGAAATATATGTAGCCTAACTACTGCACAATAACCTTTTTGTTGTTAAAAATATTTATTTAGAAAAATACAACTGTCCATATCTGGCTGCACATGTGAATAGAAAACTTTGAAAGTATTCAATTTCCTATGAATAAGTGACATATGAATGCAGAAAGAGTTGTTTTTATGAAGATGAAGTTGAGCGCTCTAGGTAAAGGCAAGTCAGTGACAATACTGTTGAATGACATTCTAGTCAGATAACTAAGGATGAGGGGATCAAACATCCAGGACTCCGTAGGTACGTTGCTCCCACGGTGTCCTTTCTGTCTCACTCCACTGTCTTGTCAATGGGCTTCAGCCCCGGGCAAGCTCACTATGGCTTCAATGAGACCAAGGAATGACAACGGAACTTTCTTGGGGGTGAAAGGGTTTATACCCAACTTTATTCCCACAGTGGCAGGTGAATCACTAGAATCCTGTCCACTCAGAGAGAGTCTGCATGCAGCAAGCTGGTCTCTGCCCCTGGGCCCCTCTGACCCCGTAGCCGTCTCAGTCTCTGTCCTCGGCGCTGCCACCACTCCAGGCTCTGCTCTCCTGCAGCCCTGCAGCCGTGCCACTGTCTTGCCCAGAGCACTGGGTGGAGCTCTTTATATAGAGTCAGTAACAATGTATTGCCCACCCGTGTGTAGTGAGCTAGCCAACCAGGGCCATGTGAGAATCCTGGCCACAGGACCTTCACCTTATCCACATCACTTTAATGAAACTAAGGCTGAAAATGGTACACGATATATCATGGATGTATGAGTGGTATGTGACAGATGATACGGCATTTGAATCGGTGGGTTCTTCCCAAAAGGTTTTGTCCTTACATGGAAAGATTGTTAAGCCAGTTAGCATTTTGGTCTGGAAAAACCAACCACTCTAGGTATTTTAAGTAGAAAGGGATTTAGTATAGGCGATTAGATGTTCACAGAAGCTCTGGAGGCAGTGGAAGTATAGATGGCCAAGGGCTGCCCTGGGCCGGTGCTGTAAAGCCAGCTGTTGCAGCTGTCGCCCAGAAGCCAGGGGTTTGCTCTGGTCTGGTTGCCACACCATGAAGAGCAGCTGCTGCCCACACAGGCCTGCCAGAGGCTGCGGCCACCCTTCTCCTAGTCTCCTTGAAAAGGCCATCTTCCAACCCTTCTGTGGGTGCCTTTAATTGCCATAGCTTAACCTTTGGCTGCAAGTCTGGGGGATACACACACACACACACACAGTTTTCTAGCTCCTGCAAATAGAAAATGGGTAAAATGAGGATTGAAAGAAGCTATGTATCTGGTACAATTGACAAATCAATGTAATTTCATATGTAATTTTTCTTTTATATATTTGAGGTTAAAATAAAATAAGGGTGCAAATGCTCCAGTAATAATATTTTATGATTCCTGGCTTTTGCCAGTTTCTTGTTATTAATCATCAACCCCAAATGCAGCAGGCGACAATATTAACAGAATTCGAAATGTAGACACAACTTGCCCAGTAATGGGATAAACCACACAGGAAGGATGCTACAAAAGGAGAGGTGACAGGTTGAAGAAAGAGTATTTAACTTGGGAATAGGACTCCTTGAGCTATGATTTAATACTAAAGAGAATCAAAACAGAGAGCTACATATTCCTTACCATTCTTGAGGGAGCTTTACCAGAGGAACACCCCTCCCCAGTGCCCCGCGGCTGGCCCTTTCTTCACTGGGCCTTGGTTTTGCAGGTACAGAGAGCATGGGCTGCGTGCACCTTGCCAGGAGCAGGCGCCCCAGCACACGCTGTGGCAGCCCAGGGGCTGTGTCTCCTTCTCCTAGAACAGGACTCACTCAGCACAGACCAGGGATGCAGTAAGTATTTGCTGCATAAATGGAGGATTATCCTTAATTCACAGACAAGACAACCAAGTCTCAGCGTGACTTTGTAGCCCGCTGAAAGTGACGCGGCTGCATAGTGGAACGGCCGAGCTCCCCATCCTGGGTTTGGAAGGCTGGAGCACGCGCTGCCATCTCAGCGAGCTGCCGAGATGATGGTTCACGGGGCAGCGGATGCCCTGTACCACAGGCAGTCCTTACTCTGCACAGCAGTGCGGGGCTGTAACAACGTGCAAGCTGAAATCACGCCGAGCAGTCTTGGTAGGCGTGGGATAGCTGCGGGACATTGTGACTATACTAAAACCCACCAAATTAGACACTTCAAAATACTTAAAGTGAATTTTATCTCAACAAAAATAGTTTTTTCCTTTTAATGAGCGTGGGGTGGGGGGAAGATAATCCATGGGAAAAATATGCCTGTTCAGTGATCTTCAAAACATTAAAAACGTTCTTATTGGATATCAATATATAGGGAAATAAAAAGGAATAAAAGTAGTATTTATTTAGCGCAGTCTGACTTGAAACATCAGTAACATTGAGAATTAAAGTGCTTATTTATTCAAAAGCGGCGGATGAACTCAAGTTGAAACCATACAGATGCATGTGTGTCTGTGCAAGGCGGACACAAATCCACGAGGCAGCCCATCCTTTTACAACAGTGCGCATGTGCTTAGTGCTGCAAACTGGACACTTGGAGGGGGTGACGGTGGTAGCTTTTACACTGTGTGTATTTAAGCACAATCTTAAGAAAAAACTATCAGTAGCAGTTGGAGCAGTGCCCGCCTCTTCCCCGGTGGCCCGGAGGGACCAGGCGAGCGTGTCCGCGGAGCCGCGAGGCCCGTCAGGGTCCCTCCAGGTGGGGACCGTCCCCGGGCTCCCGCGCGGGAAGCTCTCTGCTGGTGTCGCCGCCTCGGACATCGCGCCCCTCCCAGCCCCGCCCCCGTTCCCGCCCACACGGCGCCCCTGGCCGGCACGTCGGGTCTGGCAGGGCCGTGCCCCCGCGCCCCGGGGCAGCCCCGTCCGTGCCTCCGTTCCCTGTCGGCTCGGACCTCACGTCCAGGGTGGGCCCCTCGCCTCCAGCCGCGCCCTCCCCGCAGTCGGCCGCGCCCCTCTAGGGGTGCAGGGGTGCGGGAGGGCGCGTGGGTTTGCCGCGGGGACACGGGAGGCCGCACGGCTGCAGAGCTCGCCGGCTGTGCGGGAACCCAGCGGCCACGGGCGCACCCGTCAGTCACGCGCTCGGCGGGCTGCACCTGGCGCCGGCGCTCACGGTGATGGGCGGGGGCTGACGGCTGGAGGCATGCTGTTGGGGGACTCGTGGTGTCTGCCTAGACCGTGGTAACTAGAATGTGCTCCTGTTAGAACCGTGCAAAGCAGGGACTGCCTAACGACATTTTCCCTCCACCCTCCTTCTCTCCAAAGAGGAGCTGGCGCAAGCCTGGTGCCCCGGGACTGAAAGCAGAAGGTGCCTGTGGGCCATTCGGACTGCTTGTAACCAAACGCCCAGGCCCTCAGGAAGAACCTGGTCCCTTGTGGGCAGTGTCCTGGGGAAGCAGAGAGCAAAGGGGCATCGTGGACCTCAGGGTGATTCCCCAGGGGCTGGGGTGAGGAGAGGAGGTAACGGGGTCCTGGGCCTGCTGCCCACCAGCCTCCAGAGAGCGATGTAGGAGGGGTGGGGTGCGACGCCCAGGTGACAGGACCCCAGGCAGGCTGCCCAAGGAGGCCCTCGGGCCAAGGCAGGTTGTGGCAGTTTGAGGAGGTGAGGTTGGGCCCAGGGGCTGCAGGAACTGGGGTGGACAAATGACTGGTGGCCTGCAGGCTCCCCTGTAGTGGCCTGTGCCCGCAGGAGTTCTGACTCAGGAAAACAGCAGAACTCTGAAATGGGCTCCTGGGATGTGCCCGCCCGTGGAATTGAGGAAGAGGGCCTGGGCCAGGAATTAGGTTGTCACAGAGAATGAAGGCAGTGGGGTTGCCGTACACCCGACTCAGTGGCTGGAGAGCTGAGCATGTGACGATCACAGCCGTGCCATCGCCAGAGAACGCCTTGCCTCAACATTCACAACACTAACGAGACAGGTTTCCATCTCCGCAGTTTGAAGACAGGGAGATTAACAGGACTGGAGGGAGCAGAAACTGGCACCAGGTCTCATGGGTAACAAGAGGCAGAGGATGGGCTCAAAGTCAGATGCCGCCTGTGTCTACAGCCTTTTAACCACCGGAGGGGGTGAGCTGGGTCTTATTTTCCAGTCCCCCATGTAGCACCAAGCAGAGGGGCCACCAACGCTTCCTTCCTAAATGTTGGCCAGTGCCTGCTCGCAGAGCTTCAGCTTTTCCCCGTTAAATGGTGATCTTGGTGTACACCGTGATCTTGGGGGTTCTCAGGGATTCCAGAACACTGCCCACAAACAGGTGCCGCTGTCACTCAGCTCAGGGCATCGAGCGCAGGCCTGGGGCACCTGACACCCAGTGGCTGCTCTGTGCGCACTGCAGGTCTGGCCCCACAGGCCTGGGCGCTGCCCCACGCTCCCCGGCCTCCCCAGCCCCAGAGCTCTGCCTGGCTGCTCTCAGGGTTGTCGAAGTTCACGTCTCTCCTGTTAAGATGGCTTTGGGAGAGTCTGGGCTTCTCTGTGGGTCCTGCAGTGGGTGGTGAGGAAGCCCTGGTTCTGGCAGATTCTGGCACTGATACCAGCTGTGTGATGTTGGGTGAGTCCCTAAACCTCTCTGTGCCAAGTTCCCCTTCTTTAAACGAGGTAATGAGCCACCTGTCCCTGGGGCTGTGTGAGGAGTAAACGGTAATGTGCTCACACAGCCCCTACTAACACTACTGTCCACACCGACCCCTTTCCCAGGTCTGTGGAGAAACCTACTCGAGGAGCCTAAGGCTCTGAGGGCACAGTTTTGTTTTGAAATATACTTAGGTTTCCTTTATAGAAAAGCAAAGGCAGAGTCTTGTTTAAATGAATCTTTAATTTCTTCAGCTTTAAAAAAAATTGTGGTAAAACATACATAAAACTTGTGCCATTTTTAAGTGTATAATCAGTGGCATTAAGTAAATTTGTGCAACCATTGCTATTCATGCCCAGAGCGTTTTCATCATCCCCAATTCTCTACCCACGAAACAGTGACTCCCATCACTGATCCGGCGAGCAGTTCTGAGGAGGGACCCTCTGGAGGGCGAAGCGCCCTGTGCCCTGCCTTTGCCCCAGCGGTCAGCACCGACAGGAGAACTCAGCAGCCGCTCCCCTGCGTTTGCTCAGACTTAAAACCAAGCAAGCGAGGCAGCAAAGTGCTGCCCTGACCTGCTCTCCATGCTGCGCTTGGAGAAGGAAGGGAGTGAGGTGGACAAGCGCATGTGATGTGGGCTTCTGGATGGGAGGCGACAGGGGAAAGGACATGAGGGGAAAACCAAGGAAGTCCGAACAAATGACAGACTCTAGTAAATACTGTTTCGTCAAGTGTAGCACATACACCACACCACTGCAAGACGTGAATACAGACGATGGTTTGAGTGGAGTAAGTGGCCCTCCGTACTCCCAATTTTTCTGTAAATCTAAAACTGTTTTTTAAAAAAAATCTATTGAAAAAGAAACTGAGGCAGAGGATGTCCCGATGCCCACATCTGTCAGCGAGCCCCTCTTGAGGACCAGACATCTGATGGGGTGGGCAGGCGGCTTTGGGGTTCTCAGAAAGAGTGTTCTGAGGCGGCCGAGCCCGTCAGCACAGCCGCAGGCCCTCCCTGCACCGTGTGGATGGCTCCAGCACCCTGATTATGTGCCCAGAAGACTACGGCCCTGCTGACACCTGGGCATCCGGTTTTGCAGACACTGGGACTGATGATGGAGACACAGACCCACTTCAGGGTTGGGGACCAGCGACAGGCAGCGTCCATGCACGAGGGTTGAGTCCCTCTTGGAGGTATGCAAAGGCCCCCTGCACCTCCAGCCTGAACTGTCACTGGGGAGCCTCTGGGGGCTCAGGTCCTGGGTGCTACTTGGACAAACCATGCCATGTGGTGACTTCGCTCCCACTGGCCTCTAAGCACACCCTGCACAGCAGCCTTGCGCCCGAGACCAGGGCCCTGAACAATGCAGAGGAAGACAGGACCTGTCAGGGCCATATTTTCCCCATGCAGACTCCACAGACTGGGGTGGGGATCAGGGACGGGAGCATCAAGTGGGAGGAGGAGGGCTGGGTGCTGGGGGTCTAAGCAGGGGCCCCTGCCCTGTCCTGGGAAGATGACAGAGCTGCCAGTGTGGTTTGGGGCTTTGGAAGTAGAGGGCAATACTGCCTCTGGGGGACTGTCTGGCTAGGTAAGGACAGCAGGAAGGTTGGGGTGGGGGCAATGGCTGTATCTTGCTGATGGTTAAATTCCCAATCTTTTTTGGGGCCACCTGTTATCTCTTTGACCATCACTATATTAACTTTGAAAATAAATAATCTGTTATTTTACCAGCAAAAATGTTTATTTGGGGGGAGGGGGGGGACGGATAGCAGAAGACGGCAAGCAGGCTAACAGGCAAAGCCTAGGTAAGCCGGGATGCAAAAGAGAGGACCATTCTTCTTGAGCAGAGGGCCGAGTTGGGAGGGCTGTTCTAACAAAAAGTCCTTTGAGGAAACTGGGAGTCCCGTGGCGTTACCTTGGTGACAGTCTCTCGCTGTTTGGGGGTGTGCGTGTGGGTGCAGAAATCTCCCTCCTGCTGCGGAGTAAAGGAGCTAAGCCCGATCCCCTCCCTGCCAAGGTTCCTCTCTTCAGGTGGGTCTGCAACTGAGGATTGGTGGGCGAGAGCTCCCCCTGCTGGCTTCCAGATGCCATGCCAGCGATTTATTAACAACACGGACGATTCAAACCCACTCACCCAGGGCCCTTGCACAGGTGGAGTCACTGCCTAGATGCTCTTCCCTCACTTCCTTCAAAGTCATCTTCTCAGTAAGGCCTTCCCTGCCCCTTATGTAAATTTATCCCCACCTCCTAGACCCTTCCTATCCGTCTCCCCAATTTTAGTTTTTCCCAGCAGTACCCGACACTTCTAACATGGTATGAATGTTATGTACCTTGTTCACTGTCCCGCCCCTGCACTAGAAGGCTTAAGTTCTATGAGGGTAGGGATGTCTGCATCTTTGTTTAACTAAATCCCCAGTGCCTAGAAGGTTTGGCACCCAGAGGGTGTTCAATAGATGAGCGCTGAATTGAATGAACTATTCTGCAGGTGGTTCTTTGGGCCTCGGCCCACTTCTCAATCTCCTCCTTCCAGGTACGGCTTCTAGGCTCTTCACTCTGCTTCTCCTCTGTTCCTTGCTCTGCCTGAAACCCTCCTGGCTGTGGTGTAATGAGATCAAGACCCCAGATGTTCTGCCCCAGCCAGGAGGAAGACTGGGAAGCTGCTGGCTCCACTCCCCAGGGTTCTTGAGCAGGAAGCACTGGGGAGAGTGTCATCGGGGTTTGGGTGATTTGGAATGGATGGAAGGGGGTGCTGGCAGTGGGCGCGCCCACCATGTCTCAGGATGCAAGAGCCACTGGGGTTAGCAGGCTGCTGACACCAGGGTCCAACCTGGCTCCCACTCTTCCAAGCTCTGTAGCCTCAGTAAGTCTTCCCCATCTATGGGCTTTGAGGACACTCCTGACTTCATCCGCTGTTACACAGATTCAGAAATGTTAAAAAAAGAAACAATGGGCCCCAAATGGAGTCATGTGCTAAAACCCCCCAGAGGTGAGCCAAGACCCTGTTGCTGTTCCGGCCTATTCCAGAGTGACCTTTAATCAATCTGGAATTTTGTGTTCTGCACTAGTCAGATAATCTGCCTGATGGACGCCCTCCCCCCCAACAACGCTTCCTCCAAAGGAAGGTGACCGAACCTGAAACAATCCGCTCTTTGCCACAAACTTCTTTTCCGTCCCCTTCTGCCTGTAAGTTTTCCATTTGCACAGATCCTCAAAGGTCCTTTCTATTTGTTAGATGGGATGCTGCCTGATTCAGGAATTACTGAAGAAAGTTAATTAGATCTTCAAATTTACTCAGCTGCATTTTGTTTTTAACAGTAAGATAACAAAACACAAGTGACTTGCACCCAGTGGGCTCAGGTGGGCCACATACCTACCATGCATGATTGCTTCAGCCAAGGACAGGGGCTCGGATCTGCCCATCCTGATCCGGGGTCAGCTGTCTGAGCAGAGAGGGCGTGGGGCCCGCTTCCCCAGCCGCTCCACTCCGCCAGGTCATTCGCTGCTCAAACGCAGCAGTGCATCTCCACACACCCTGCCCCATGCAGGTCTTGGGCATCCCCGTGCCCATTTCACAAGCGAGGGAGTGGGGGCAGGTCACTCTGACGGCGAGACCCCGGACGTATTAGGCGCGCTCTTTAGTTAGTAAGTGATCTAACTCACCCTGCGAAGGCCGCGAGAGGGTTGTTGTTTCAGGTTTAGACCTCTCTGGCCGCAGCAGGTAAACTCGGGACCAAGGACGCGGCTGTCTTGTCATGTGCCTCGTGGCTGGGTCATGTGAACCCAGAGGCCAATCCGGAGCCAGGACGGGAAGGCCTTGTGATTGGCTCATCCTGGCCAGGGGGCGGTACCTTGCGCCGGGTGAGGAACTGTTAGTCCCTCCCACCCCAAGCTCTGGTATCCGCGCGAATCTCTTGATACTCAGACTTCCGCGGTGCCTCTGAGCCCCACAATGCACCGGGCAGGGGCGGAGCGGAGCGTATTGGATCATTTTCGCGCGGTCTTACGTTATCTTTCAGAGCCGGCCCTACCTTTAGGGCGCTTCTGGCGCTGAGAGTTTTGCTCCCCTCCGTGTTTGTGGAGAATGGCCTACATTTCCTGACTTGGACCCGAGGGCCTCCCATCGTCGTCCCTTACCTGCCTCTGAGGCCGGGTCCCCGCTCTTCCTCTGAATCAATCGGTACCTTCCTCACTTCCGTCTTGGCCTGGCTTGTGCTCCAAGCACTCTTGATTATTGTCGGTCCAGCTAGACTGGGGATACTTAAGCCGTGGTCCTTGACTGGACCTCTGGGGGCTTGACCCCCTTCAAGTTACGTGAGGAACAGGTTGTGTAAGTGCCTCTGGATTGGTGGCGGGTGGCGTTCATCAGACTCAAATGCTGAGAACCCTCACTGGCTCCTCAGGACTAACCGGGCCAACTTCGTCTGGGTGCTCTTTGAGCACAGGGCCTGGCACAGATGATCAAAAGTGATTAGACGGAAGAGCGTCTTCTAATTTCATTTCTCCCAGTTAACCCTCAGCACACACCTCAATCTACTTGCACACGACTTTTGATGGCAGGCTGCCTGGTGGGATCATGCTCATTCACCTGCTAGAACTGTCATTCATCAAACATTGACTGAGCCTATGAATTGTCAGGTGGAGGGTTTGAACACAGTACCAGACACTGGAGACACAGTGGTGAACAAGACAGGCCCAGGCACAGGGGAGGTCATGGTCACCTGGAGACATGAGGAAGAAGCTGGAGAGCCTCTGGATTGTGCCCCAGGGAGATCTGAAACTGAAGGATAAATAGCTTATGACCAAGGCAGGGTGAGAGCGGGTAGGCAGGTTGAAAGGCTCAGGTTAAGATTTGGCCTGTCACAGGCAAGTAGAGAAGACAGCAGGGCCAGCCTTTTGACTTTTGGAGGGTTGCTAGGCAGAGTGTGGACTTATCAGGTGAGTGTTTTGGGAAGGTCCCTCTGGCTACAGCCAGAGCTGTCCACCTGTTCATGTGAGGGGTGCAAGGGCAGGAGGGAGCAGGCGAGAAAGGGTATAGCTGAGCAAAAGTTGGATTTAGAAATCTGAATGTGCAGGAGACTTTCTGGGCCTTTCAGTTTGCCCATCTGTAAAATGTGGGAGTTTGACTCTGTCTTAAAGATCCTCTCACCTCTGATTCAGTTTAGCAACACTCCAGGGAGGGGAGAATTTGTAAGTGATCACAGCGGGGAGAGAGAGATCAATATAATGGGGAGAAAGGAGGAGAGGCTGGAGGGGTGAGGGAGAAAGTGACAGGAACACAAAGGGAACACTGGGAGGAGCAGGGTTTCAGGAGGAGGGAAGGGCCCAGAGTCTGTGCAGGTTGAGCCGTTCTCAGGTTCAGACCCTCAGCTGTTCCTGCTGTGACTTGGGCAGTTCACCCCAGCTCTCTGGGCCTCTGCCTCTGCCTCTGTAGAATAGGGATAGCCAGAATAATAATGCCAGGTTACGTCATCTTTGGACTTTAGGGGACACCATAGGGAACTGCAACTATGAAGAAAATACCCAGTGACTTAAATAAATGTGAAATACTTTCTGGAAAGATACACAGGCTGGTAACATGACTTGTTTCCAGGGAGTAAAATCAGTGGGACGATGATGCTGTGGGGTTTGGGGGGGTGCAAAAGACTGGAAGGAAACTTGTACTGATTTGTTCTTTTTGTCTTCGAACAGGGCGAATCAGAGGGTGCTGTCAGGCCTTGGTGCTTCTGCACTGCTCACAGCTGGGCACACACAGACTTGAAGTCAGAGGGAGCATCAGCAAGGGCATCTTCTGTGGCCCTGGACACCTGAGTTTGGCCTGAGGGTCTGCCACCAACATACACTGGGTTTTAGTTTTCTTTGTCCATAAACTTGGGGACAAGTGAAGGCTTTGTAGAGGGCAAAGCAAGATCTTAGGATGCTTCTGGCCTGCATTTTTTTTTATTCGTTTGATTTTTATACTTGATTTATATGTGGATCCCACATTTCTCCCTTATTATTATTATTATTTTTTAAATAAAATGCTGAAGTTGTAGGTAGATGCAAGATAAAGGTAGAAAACATAATTTAGTGCTGTAAGAGGGCAAATGTAGATGATCAGGTCTGTGCCTATAGACTAAGTATTAATTCAAGCTAGACAGGGGCAACAAAACATCCACAGATGGAGAAGATTTCTCTCAAAACAGGGGGGGGGTGAGGTTCTAAGCCTCCCCTCTGTTGGTCCCCAATTTCTCACCTGATGGCCCCCCTGCGACTGTGCCTGTCTTAGGTTGTTCCTCCCTTGAGGAATCTTACCTGTCTCTGACTAACCAGCCATCCTCCGGGGCCATACAGGGAAATGTAAAGTTGGTAAGTGAGAGAGAAGCAATATTCTTTGAAAAGGTTAGCTTTTTACTTCTTTGTAGATTTATGTCTGGCCTGCATTTTGCTTCTGACTACCACTGTCTAGCCAATGAGGTTGGGTAAATCACTTAATTCCTCAGAACCTCAGGGCTCTCATCTGAAAAATGGAGACCAACACTACCACCGTGTGAGAATTTGAAAAGATGCTGTGTGCAAAGGGACAGTCAGGCACGTTATTGGTGCTGAGGAAGTGTTCCTTACATTCTTCTCTTCCGGCTTTGAAGAGCCCATGACTATTAAGTTGGAGAAACGCAACCAACTAGTTAGTTTCTTTCATCCTGCAGAGTTTAATTTCCTTTAAAGGCTTTTAGAACTGGGCTATGCTGGGAGAGCACGTCAAGAAACACAGTGCTCTATTTACAGTACAGTGGGATCAGGATTGGGTATTATATCCAAGTAGTAGAGCGTGAGGAGGCCCAAATGCTGGGGAGGTGGTGGTGAGGACCCTGGGCCACGCCTCCTGCCCTCTGGTGGTGAGAAGGGGAACTGAAAGGCAAGCCTGACGGGGCTGATTACAAATGCTGAATGGACAGGTTACAACAATTTTTAAGAGAGGTAATGCACACTTGTAAAATTAGTAAAAATATGCCAAGATCTTCCCAGAAATATAGAAGTCCTTGGAACATTTAACTTTTTCCCAATACTAGAGTGATAAGTAGTATATGATAGATTTTACATTTTAGGATACTGTGTATGTGTACACACATATGATTACATTATGCATTCTGTTTCACCTGAACATATATCTTGGATAACATTTTATGTGTGAAGATAGTTTTAACCCATTCTCCATTTTTTAAAACCTTTTTTAATCAAGCAGTTAAAAGCATAAGATACATTAATATTAAGTCTACAGCAAAATGTATAGACTCACAATGAATTCTTTTCCCCAGCAGATGAAAATGTTAATAATAGTTAATACACTTAGTATGTTCCAGGCACTACTCTGTGTTTTCCATATAGCACCTTCTTCTTTAAAGTTTATATACTATTCCATTCTATGGACTGTCAAAGATAAACACAACTGGACATTAGTTAAGGCGGTGAGACCAGGTTTTATGCAGCCACTACTGACAGCAGGAAATGCTGAGTTCCCCTCTGATTTGTGCAGTGGGGATGGGCATTTTAAAGGGAGAATGAGGGAGCGGGGAGGGGCTTGTGGGGGGGGCTCAAGTGAAAAATCACAAAGGGCTGGTCCGTGTGGAGGTCATTAGGCCAGCCGTGTCTGGCAGTGATCGATGTCAGGGTTCCTATTCGCCGCAGAGACTGGGAGACAGGCCCTTCCTGGATGATTCCATTTCAAAGGAACGACTTCTTGAGAAAGGCACTCCTGGGTTGTGGGAGATGCACACCCACCTGAAAGGCGCAGGGTAGGATTCACGATGATAAGCCTTTCCTAGTAAACACTCTTTAGAAAGGGAGGTCAGGGGCCTATCCTTGAGTGTTGGCTAGAACTCATAGTAAATTCTGGCAGCACTGAGATTTCTCAGGCAGGCATTTTCCCGGGGGCCGGGTCATCCTAGGCTCTGGGCGTCACGCCGCTGGGAGCCGCGCTGGAGCCTGGCTGTCCTGTGTGGGGGTTCGCAAGGAGCTGTGTGCCAAGAGGGCTGCAGTTCTCAGGGGGCACCTTTATTTATTTTATGATTCTCCGTGATTTCTGTCTCTCTTCAATATGGAGAGTGAGACTAGTGAGCAGCCTCACGTTTATAGCCACCCTTCTCTTGTTCAAGCGTTACTGGTGTCTAAATTCCTAAAAGCAGATTTGCAGTGTCAAAGGTATGACGTTTAAAATATTTTTTTTTTTTTTGAGACGGCATATCTTATATTTATTGATCAAATGGTTGTTAACAACAATAAAATTCTGTATAGGGGACTCAATGCACAATCATTAATCAACCACAAGCCTAATTCTCAACAGTCTCCAATCTTCTAAAGTATAATGAACAAGTTCTTACATGGTGAACAAATTCTTACATAGTGAATAAGTTCTTACATGGAGAACAGTGCAAGGGCAGTCATCACAGAAACTTTTGGTTTTGATCACGCATTATGAACCATGAACAATCAGGTCAAATATGAATATTTGATTTTTTTTTTTTTTAATAATTATTTTTTATTGAAAGGTAGTTGACGCACAGTATTACATTACATGAGTTTCAAGTGTACAACACAGTGGTAGAACATTTATATACATAATTCTAGGTTCCAGCTATCACCCTACCAGGCTGTTACAATATCTTGACTATATTCCTTATGCTATACATTACATCCCGGTTACTAATTTATTTTACCATTGGAAGTCTGTCCTTCTTTTTTTTTTTTTTTTTTTTTTTTGTGAGGGCATCTCTCATATTTATTGATCAAATGGTTGTTAACGACAATAAAATTCTGTATAGGGGAGTCAATGCTCAATGCACAATCATTATTCCACCCCAAGCCTAATTTTTGTCAGTCTCCAATCTTCTGAGGCATAACAAACAAGTTTTTACATGTAGAACAAATTCTTACATAATGAATAAGTTACATGGTGAACAGCACAAGGGCAGTCATCACAGAAACTTTCGGTTTTGCTCATGCATTATGAACTCTAAACAGTCAGTTCAAATATGAATACTCATTTGGTTTTTATACTTGATTTATATGTGGATACCACATTTCTCTCTTTATTATTATTATTTTTAATAAAATGCTGAAGTGGTAGGTAGATACAAGATAAAGGTAGAAAACATAGTTTAGTGTTGTAAGAGAGCACATGTAGATGATCAGGTGTGTGCCTGTAGACTATGTGTTAATCCAAGCTAGACCAGGGCAATAAAACATCCACGTATGCAGAAGATTTCTCTCAGAACGGGGGGGTGAGGTTCTAAGCCTCACCTCTGTTGATCCCCAATTTCTCACCTGATGGCCCCCCTGCGACTGTGTCTGTCTTAGGTTGTTCCTCCCTTGAGGAATCTTACCCGTCTCTGGCTAACCAGTCATCTTCCGGGGCCATACAGGGAAATGTGAAGTTGGTAAGTGAGAGAGAAGCCTTATTGTTTGAAAAAGTTAGCTTTTTACTTCTTCGCATATTTATGCCCTGTGGCTTCTATGCCCAGCATTTGTCTTGAGGTATCTTTACCACTTGGAAGAATTATGATACTCGGTAAATTTGATATGAGGCACGAATTCTATTTAAGGGTTGTAATTAGGAAGGAAGAAGAAAAGCTATAGAAGTAGCAGGCGGAAGAAAACATGGGAAGATTGATTATTTCTTTGATATATCTTCTTGTAGAGTAACTTCAGCATGTATAGGTTTTAAGCTACTACTTAAATTGCACACACACATTAACATAATAGGAGTATAGTTACATAACCAAAGCATATCTGTAATTACCAGCCATCTCCAGTGAAACCAAGAAAACCAGTTAGGCACCTTAGGCATTTGTGAAAACTTATCTATGATGTGGTGGATATTGTCCAACTGAACTTGAACAGTCTGAGAGAAATCAGACAAATTAAAACAACCCATTCCTGGGGACTGTTCACATGCCATATGTTCTTTTAACAGTAAATAGTTTGTAGTTGTAAGACTTTGGAGCGCTACAATTTGCACTTCTCCAAATTCTTGGTTGAGTTCCAACAGTATAGATCCAGTGCAATTTTGTTGTTTTACTGTATGCACAGGCCAGCTTAGGTATCTCCTTCCTCATTCCCCTGGCAAGTCCAGGAGCTGGTGGGATGAGTGCATCTACAGCTGTAGCAGTGCGTGGATCTTTGTTGGGGTTTTTTGATGATCATCTTCTGGCATGAGTCTTCCAGAGAGTGCAGATGTTGGAAGTTCTTTTTCATATCGTATCTTAGTTCATTTTCGGGGTAGCCCAATTAGGCTTTGATCCTCTGTATAAACACAAACAGACCCTTTGCCTACACTTTTATATGCCCTAAAATATTTTTGATAGTTAATATTTTAAACATAACCTAGTTGGCTTCCCACAGTTGTACAAATTTGCACATCCATCAACAATAAACTAAAATGCTGTCGGCAGCATGTCTCTCTGCTAGTTAAGAGTTCATGAATTGCTTCCCAAAGTCGCTTAGATCTCAAAAAATAAAAAAAAAAGCCTCTTTCCTTCCCCTCCCCGCTGTGACTTGCATTTCTTTCTTTCTTAGGTTGGTGACGATGTAATTCCGGGTAGAGGAAATCCCGGGGCAAAATACCTCTAAAAACCGAAATCAGTCAAAGGGAGAAATAAATTTTAGAATCCGTTATTTGCTCAGAAACTGCAGTCCCGGGCCTTCTCTCCTTCCTGTTCCCCCAGAAGCAAAACCGGCCCTCCCCTCAACTCTCAGGTACAGACAAGGCCTCCTAGCCCAGGTAATAACCCATTGATATGGAGATGAACTTCTCTCCACCCCCGAGGAATGATGCAAATGCACTAAAGCCATACTTCTGTCCACCTCTGAGCGCCTATTGATATGCAGATGTACTAAAGCCAGGCGAGTTATTCTGGAAATATTACAGTTCTACCCGCAGACGACCAGCTCACCCCAGCAGGGCTGCTAACGGGCAGTGGGCGGGCCTCTCCCTCTCGGAGCCCGAGCTCCTGGTGGGAGGCGCGGTGGCGGTTAGCAAGAGCGCAGCAGGCGCCATCCGCCGAGCGGCCGCGGCTTGATTTAAGGGATCATTTAAGCTCCAAATGCCCCAAGGTCTGAATCCCTATCCGCATTTCCGAGGAGAGCGCCGACCCGGAGCGGGTGCTGGGATGCGCCCTGGTCTGTCTGGTCCCCAGAAGCTTCCCCCCCTAGAGTCCCCGTCAGAAAGCTGCCCGGGAGGCGGCCCCGCGCCGGGGTCACGTGTCGCGGCTCTCGGGGGCATTACGGTATTGTCTTGCTCTGCACTGCGGGGCTCGGAGGGACGCTGTCCCGGGACACCCGACCGAAGACACAGAGCACGTCCCCTCCTTTGGCCGGAGGAAATGCCGGTACCTCCCGCGGGTTCTGGGTCATCAACCACGGCTGCAAAGGGCAGGCGCGGGGAGAGCGGTGTCAGTCCCTGAGGTTTGGAAAACACCCCCGTCCTGGAGGAAGGGGGCAGGTTCCCGGGAAATCACGCCTGCGGCTGCCCTTGAGGTTCACGACCCCGGCTCTGTCGGACATTCCTAATTCCCGAGAAGACGGAGGCCGCCCACCACGCGTGTGTATCGACGTGATGACCGACGTTAAAGCGGCGTCTGACCTTGTTCGGTGGAAGAACCCCCTCCCGGTGCTGCCGCAGCCCCGCGCCGGCACGGGAACGCGCTTCGTCCCGTCCGTGCGCAGACGCGCTCAGGCATCTCCCTCTCACAGCTCGGGGGCCGGGTTCCCCCAGCGGGTCCCGCGTCCTGTCCCGACCCCAAGCGCCTCCCACCCGGCGCGGCGCCCGCCCCTCCCGCCGCTGGGACGCGTCTGTCCGGCCGCGGCCTTGGTGCTGCCCATCCCGGCGGCGTTGGCCGGCCGCTCCCCGCTCCCTCTCTGCGCTCAGGAACCGACAAACGTCTGGCTTCTGACACCACAGCCCCTGGCTTTGTGTCACCTCACGGGCCACATACGCCCCCCACCCAGATTCCTCCTCCGATGGGAAGCCCGCCTCCAAACTCGCGAGGACACCCCACAAAGCAGGGGGGCCTCTCCCACCAGCCTGCCTGTGAGCCTCCCGCCAGGGGCTCGCGTTCACGGAGAGCTCCCGGCCGCCTCCTTTCCGGCCCAGGGCCCCCTCTCTAGGAGCCCCAGGTGCGGGGGTGCGGGTGGGGTGCCATGTTGCACCAGCGTCCTCCGGTCCGGGACAGCCTCCCAGCGTCCCCGGGCCTCCGGCGTCCTTACCGGGTTTACGGAACCCGAGCTATTCCGCAGGACACCCCTCTGCCTGGCCCAGTCCCTGGCCCCTTAGGCCAGCCCTGCCCTGAGCTCTCGGCAAGAAGGCTTCAGCTCCGGGGGGTGCTCTTCCCCGCGGGTCACACCAGGAAGCAGGATGTCCTCCTGGGCCACTGCCGGTCACGTGACCCGCCAGCCGGTCAAGGTGGCGTTTGCCTAGTCAACATTTTCAACTTCGTATTTGATTAGCATCTTGTGGGTACTCCGCTCTTACACCAGTATCCTGGGCCTCACCGCACACCCACCAGCAGCCTTACCTCCACTGATGTGCCCGCCTTCATCCGTAATGATTGCCCTATCATGATCCATTTCCACCATCCCTTCTACATTCATTTGTTGGCATTCTACATTCCCTTCTCTCGTATATTTTTTTCATTCATTTGTTTATTAGTATGGACTCATGAACGTTATTTTATTCAGTGGGTTGTAATCTGTTAGTCTGATCATTTATCAATGATGAGATTATCCTAGATGTGAACAGCGATAGTCCCTTCACACTGACTTTTGTATCTTTTTGACATGTCTGCCTCATTCTTTGAGCACTTTCCTACATTCTGGTAGGTTGTATGCAGGACAGTTATATCCTGTTGGGTGGAATTATAGCCGTTATTGTCCTTATTTGTGGATTAAGTATGAGTTAAGATGTGTAGGGGTGACAGGCTGACAAGAGGTGGACTTGTGATGGCTCATTTTGTGTGTCAACTTTTCTGGGCCCATATGCCCAGATATGTGGTCAGGACTTATTCTGGGTGTTTCCGTGAGGTGTTTTTTGATGAGATTGACATTTAAATGGGTGGATTTTGAGTAAAGCAGATTGCTCTCCATAATGTGGGTGGGCCTCATCTAATCAGCTGAAGACCTTAAAAGAATGAGGACTGACCTCTCCAAGCAAGAATAATTCTGCCAGCAGATGGCCTTAGACTTGAACTACGGCACTGGCTTTTCCCTGGGTCTCTAGTTTGTCAGCCCACCCAGCCTCCATAATCACATGAGCCAATTCCTTAAAATCTGTCATCTACCTACCTACCTACCTATCCATCTATCAATCTACATATCCCATTGGTTCTGTATATATCTGGACAACCCTGATTAATACAGCAAGTGTCTTTTATTAAGAAGTTCTTCAAACCTTTTCCTAATAATTTTAGACTTTCTATCTTGTTTGTGGTCAATGTGGATTATATTTTCCTAGAAAATTATCCATTTCAAATGGGTTTTAAGTTTATTTTCCTATTGTTGTGTAAAGCAGTCTCATGATTTTTAAAAATGTCCTCTGATGGTAATTGTTATTTTGTCATTATTTATTTTGGATATTTAAAGATCTGGATATTTTAAATGGTCTTGCCATTTAAAAAAGTAGGTTGACTTGTGATTCATTTACTTGTTGATTAAAAAAAACAGTTTATTTTACTTCTCTGGTTTTAAACTTAATTCACTAATTTCTACTTCCTTGTTTAAAACTTCTATTCAAAATTTATTCTACTTTTTACTGAATTATTGCTTTTGGAATGATCAGAATTCTTAAATTGTTTGTTGTTATATGCTTTTCCTTTTGAGCAGTGAGAAAGCTTTATTTAAAAGTACACACTTAAAGAAAGCAGGTTGGGCAGCCTCAGAGAGGAGGCACCATACTCAGCTTTCTTTTGAGACTAACCCTTGGAATATGTCATCAGGGCATTGGAGCTAATTTAGTTTTTTATTAATTATTTAAAAATTTGTTTTTTTACTTAAGGCAGGTTTATTGAGGTATAATTTATATATGGCCAAACTCATACTTTTAAAGTATACCATTCTATGAATTTTGACAAACATACACAGTTGTATGGTTACCACAACAGTCCAGACATTGAATCTCTGTAACCCCCCAAAGCTCCCTGTGTCTTCTGCGGTCACTCCTCTCTCTACTCCAAGTCCTGGCGAACACTGATTAGATTTCTAGAGCTTTCCCCCACACCAAATATCATAAAAAGCAGACATCATGTGGCCTTTATGTCTGATTTTTTTCACTTAGAACGAAGAAGTTTTTGAGATTCATGCACATTGAATGTATCAGTTCATTTTTTTTAACTACTGAGAATTGTATGGATTTAACCAATTAGTTTATCCATTCACAGGTGATGGATATTTGGGTTCAGTTTTTGGCAATTAAAGCTGTTATAAACATTCTGATAAGACTTAAAAAAAACCCAAATACTTTCATTTCTGTTGGATAATGATTCATTTCTAATGGGACTAGGAGGTGGCAAGCGGTGTGGCCACCCTGCTAGCACTGGGCCCTCCATGAACCAGGTCTAACAGTGTCCCAGGCATTCTGAGGTCCCGGATGCCCACACACACAGAGATGTCTGTTGGTTGGAGTTCTTTTCACTCTAGGGGGTGGATTTGATTTTGATTTTTTATACTCAAGTTTTGGAAGGTCAACTGGCGAAAAATGCAGGCATTAAAAAAAAAAAAAAGGAAAATGTGTAGCTATAAATGACAGCATTTCTGGTATATCCTGTACAATGTCCATCACAAAGATGATTCTAAAAGGCTGTTTCTAAATGTTATAAGCTTAGATTTTAATATGAATATAATTCATATTAAAAATTAAAAATTTTATTTTTGAACTAAATGTTAAAAATTCCTGAATAAAAACTTTTTCTATTCAGGAAATAGCTACATTTTTATGTGGTAAACTAAAGACATTTCCATATGAGGCTCATTACCTATCTCAAATAAGTCTTTCTAGCATGCATTTCCTAAAGACATAAAAAAAAATTCACTTGTATCCTAGGATACAAGTGGCAGGCAACATAAAGGCCTACCCACAAATACATAACTCCTGAGGTTAAACACGCGCAGCCTGCTGGGGCCCAGCGTTCCCGAGCGACGGGCTTTCCTTTCTCTGAGCCTATCTGATTTTCTGTAAAACAAGGGATTTGAACTAGACCACAGGTCCCTAGATTTCCTGATCTCACAGGTCAGGAGGCAGATCAATTTTATTATCTTAGTATTAAAATTTCTGGGAGGTGGGGCACAGTATCAGCAACTATTTTTAAGTAGGAAATTGTAAAAAAAAAATACTATTTGTTCTTCATTTCATGAAGGTATATTTCAGTACCGAAAGTGGAGGAAAAGCATGGCTGTTAAAGGATAGCGCTTTAACTGCATCAGTTTTCTGAGGAAGCAGCTCCGTTGCCCTTTTCTGTTGCCTGATGAAGATGTGGAGGCACTTTGTCGCGCAGGCTGGCGGTAGGGATGCGCGCACCGTCACTGGAGACCCGCCGCTGGCCCTGGTGTCTGTTCAGGTGGAGACTCGGTCTCACCGTGGTACCACGTGGATGTAGGCATGGGGCCAGGGCTTGGGCGATATGGTTCTGCCTGGGCACTGCTGTTTGCTGAGCCTCCGTGGTCCAGAGGCTCCTCACCAACCAAGCAACTTGCTATGACATGAAGTTGTGCCAGTCTACAGGCTGCAGGAAACATGCAAGGGGTGGGTAGCTGTGAGTTACGGCTCCTCGCCTACCTCTGGTGCGGACAGTGGGCCCACGGTGTCATGGATGAATGAATGAAGTAAGTCACGGAGTTTCTTTTGCCTGAGATTCCTGCCCTCTAGGCTCCTTGCCTCCTTGCCTGCCCTCTCCAGCTGCTGGATAATGTAGGAAGAGTCTGCTAACCTAAACCTCCTATTCCACTACTCAGTACCAACACCTCCTTTGCCAGCCAGACCACACTGGACACCAGTGGAGCAATGAGCACATTTACTCCACAATTGGACCCGAGTTGAAGGGGAAAATGTACAGCAAGATATATTTTCTGCACTTATTTACTGCTGATGTGAAATTCAGCCACCTCTTGGCTATTTCCAGGTGGTGAGCTCTTTCCTCTCAGTTACCGAGAATGGCCCACATTCTGCAGGTTCTGTTGTTTCTTACAGCTGTTTTTTGTGGTCTCTGGAAGCCGCTGCTTTCTCAGATGGATTGACTGGAAAGCAGGCCTCCCATCTAGCTGGAAGTCCCGTGCTCTCACTGCTCACACATGGCCACGCGGTGGGAAGAGCTCCTGGTCAGAGACCCCATGTGGACTGCCAGCCTCCGGCTCTTCGCCAGGTAACAGGCCTCTCTGCACGAATGGCTGTGCTGGGGCTTCACCCTGCCCACAGAGGGTTCTGGCTGGTGACCTCTAAGCCCGAGGAATGTTCTGCCTGGTAAGAGCCTGTCTGATAAGGGGTGGGGGTCTTGGTCCACACCGTGTTAGCTCTACCTTTGGAGGGGCGGGACCAACCCCTAGTAAAACACCGACTCTCGTCTCCCATGCCGTCTTCCCCTGTACTGATTTTCTTCTGTTCCCCTTCACTGTCACTAACTGTGACCGTGAGTACAGCAGCTTTGCTCACGTCTCAGAGTCCTTCCTGGGAGTTACCGACCTGAGGTGGTCTCGGGGGCATCCGGAACCTGGCAAGAGCCCTTCCATCAAGTCAGGAAGCCATCAGGCCCAGCGTGGGCTCCGCGTAATCCTCCTTCTCTTCTCTGCCCATCATGCTGGTTTACACCGACCTGCTCTAGTGTTTGGGCTTCATTCCCTATTTCATTCTAAGTAGCAGGCTTTCCCTCCAGTTTTGTTGAAGCTCATGAAGAAACAATTCTGGAAGAAGCAGCCTCAAGGTTTCCCAGCAGAAATCATCACTGCAGAATCAATGACAACATTGACAAACAGAAAACAATTCATTCAATAGTGGCACTTGCTATATGCATTTGCTTTCAGCTCAAGAGCAGCAGACATGTGGCCCTGGGGGTCAGCCTAGATTTCATGGGCTCCTGGCAAAGCTCACAATGGTGCCCAACATTCGGGTCTGCAAGAGGCTCCAGCCACAGGACCGGCTCCTGTTCAGGTGACCCTGCTCTGGTGTCAGCCTTAGGCAGAGTGCTCACTGTGGGTGACCTCTCGGTTGAGGAACCCACTTTCAGCAAGGTCTGCACACCCTTCACACCCTGTGTGTGTGTGAACAGGCCCCTCTCTGCCCTGTGGTCGTGGAGGAGGCCTGGGCTCACACGAAGCCACTCGGGGAACATGTGGCTTCAGGAGGAAACCCTGTGAAGGGATCCGAAGACCTACCCGGTGCTCTCACAGCCGGAAGGTGCCTTCAGTTTACAGTTAATTTGAGACCAATTTCTATAAGACGCGTTCTGGACACAGCAATGAGGATTCTAAGGAGGTCACACCTGAGAGAGAAGCTTCTCAATGTTACCTTTCAGCGCCAGGATCCACCTGATCTGCCCCTTCCCCAAAGCCGTCATCCATATCCTGACTCTGTGTTGTGTGTGTGTGTGTGTGTGTGTGTGTGTGTGAGAGAGAGAGACAGAGAGGGAGAGAGGCAGAGAAGAGAGAAAATTCTGGGATGCAGACCCATTTGATGAAAGCAATTTCCTTCAGGGAAACGGTACGTAATTCCAGGGGGTGTTGAAGCCCTACCCAGTCCTGGGGTCAAGAACCTCACTCCTTACCTGCTGCTCTTTCTCCACCACAGTTGTGCTGAGTGTCCGCCCAAAGGTCTGTTACTGGCTGCATTTACTATCGGTATTAAAGACATTTTTTTTGGCAACTAACCAAGGAGATGGATGTTAACTAAACTTACTGTGGTAACCCCTTCACAGCACATGTATGCCACGTCAGTATGCCGTAGCCCCTAAACTCATGCAGGACTGTCATGTTGATTATATCTCAATAAAAGTGGGAAAAAAAGATGGGTCAAAACACTCCTGCCACTGGCCCATAATCAGTCACACATCACCCGATAAACAAACCATAAAGCCTCGTTCTCGAGCTGACACTTATTTCACTGAATGTATCTAAAAGCCCCACAGGCGCCACCTGAGCTGGATACATCAGCACAACCTGGGGAGAGAGAGAGCTGAGTTAGTTTCTTCCCCCTCTCCTGCCAAGTTCTGTGCCATCTGCAGAGTGGTTTTGTAAAGAGCAGAAAGCTGTTAAGAGAACCGGTGTGGGGAGACGCTTAGCCATGAAAGAGGCTGGGCACACCCTTCAGCCCTGGGCATGGGAGTAAATCCTAGCGGGTCCTTCTCTACAAAGGAGTGAATCCTAGCGGATTTCCAACTGTTTGATAGTTCAATCTGTTCTTTTCCCTCAAACAAAGCTTTATGTAAAATCACATTTATTAAAGAGCTGAATTTTGGATGAACTTTTAGGTCCATGCAGCAGAGCGGAAGTGTTGAAATCTGGCACGTCATGGTTGAGTGTTTTTCAAGTAGTTCTAGTTCAGGAATGCTGCGCTCGGGCCGGCCCTCCTGCGCGCACGGCCACCCTCAGCCGTGGGTCCCGCGGGTTTGCCAGGGATCCTGGGCCCCCATCAGTGTCCCCGCCTCCCGCTAGGCGATCTGGGCATCCCGTGGGGTGAGGCAGCGGCGGGGTCTCGGGCTGGAACCCGGCTCCGCTCAGTGCTGGCGACCTTGGGCAAGTGGCGGCCTGTGTGCCTCGCTTTCCTCATCTGTCAGTGAGGATGCCAGGGCGGATACCTCGGTGGGTGCCGAGAGCCAAGGAAACCCAGGTGAGCGGTGCACCGCAGCCTCCGCGAGCGCCGTGACTGGTCGTTCATTGCCCACTTCTCACAGGGAGACAAAGCCGCTTCGGTTTTGCTCCTGGGCCTCTTGCTACCCTGAGACAGGAGCAGAACGAATGGACTCAAGTCTCAGAGGGCATCTGTTCTGGAAGTTCCCTCAAGCGCTCTGGCGCGGCGGGAGGTTACCCAGCCCCGGAGCTTCCCCGGGCCCCCAGCTGGGGGACGAGGGGCAGCTAGTTAGAGGAGTCAGTTTCAGGTGCTGCGCCAGATCCAGTGTCTTCTGACCAGCACGTCTGCTCCTGGGTGGAAGTGGGGGGTGTGTGGTTCTCCCAACACTCCACGGAGTTACCCGATGCTCAGGTCATAGACGCTGGAGGCCACAAGGCCGCACGGTGCGGGGGGCTTGGCCTCTCCAGGGCACTGCTGCTCCAAGAGTGAGGTCTGCACCCCGTCCGCGGGCAGGGCACTGGGAACCCTGGAGGGATAAGGAAGTGAAGGGGCAGGGTGGCAACCAGCCCAGCCCCCAAGGAGAGGCGAGGCCTGTCGCAGTGCCTCAGGGGAGTAGCTTTATCCCAGGCCTACTCTCCTGGACTTTTCAGGACAGCATCATGAGGGGCATGCGCTCCCCATGAGGGCAGAGTTGGGAAGATGCCAAGTTCACGTATGCTCATTGATTCTACTGTTCTCAGGCGTTAATTTCCTCTCAGGCATCATTGTGAACATCCTGCTTAGGGCTCCACTAGCTACGTTTCTGTAAACTGTATTCTGATTCACATTTGCCTACTCAGAAAATGAGCGGTGTCAATAAAGTCGCCTCCACTAGGGCAGCAAACATGGAGTTTACAAAATGCTTGGAAAAGCCTGGGCTGGAGCAAGTAGCAGAGGTGCCCACAGACTCCTGGTCCCCGCCTCGCACAGCGTCCCTGGCGTGGCTGTGCTCAACCTAACGGGTAACTGGATAACAATGATCAGAGCCAGCTTGCCCAGCAACGTGGCTAAATTTAGTTTCATGATGAGCGATAAAATTCACATGTTCTTTATTTAGTCCATATAATACACCATTTTTAGAGTTTTTAAAACTAGATAAAAGAGCATATTAAATGGTAAGTGTATGAAGTTTCTCTTCATAAACAATGTCAAAACCAAAAGGTTTGAATTACAAAATGTTAAAAAATATGTAGGTACTTAACATTTCACTAAAGCATAAAGTTACAGATATTTTCTAAAGAAAAATAATTGTGCCACTTACCTATTCTTGATGTTTCTATGAACTTTTTTAATTCTGTACATAGGACATTTTGTACAAAATATGAAGTCTACATTTTTATTACTTATTACCATAAAACAAAGATACAATGTATGTACAATATTAAAAGGAAGCCATACTAAAGCCACACTAAAAAGACACTCAGAATAGTGACATTTCTGATGCACAGTTACGTTTTGGAAAGAGTGAAGATGCCAAACTCAGAACTTTATGAAGAAAAACAGTCACCAGTTTATTTTTAATGTAGTACTTTTGAAATCGGTTTGGTACAGAATAAGCAGTGTATCTATATAATAATATATAAGTGAACGATTAGCACAGGGAATCTGAGTACTAACTAGGAAAACTTTAATAGGCCAAAATATTAAATAATACTCATGTCAAAGAAAATTAGTTTCTCTCAAAAGTTTTTTTTTTCCCCTTTTTGGTGAATGTTTGTCTTCAATAAAGAGCAGAAATAAAACCTAGACAAAAAAGATGTTCTTATACATTGAGCTTTACACAATCACCCGAACACTGGTATTTTGCTTTTTCCCTAGGGCGAAAGAGAGCCTTCCCAGAAATCTCTCACAAACATACTGAACATCCAAAAAATCAAGGATATTTGAGAATCTATCAGCTAAAGATGGAAGTTCAAACAATGGTATATCAAAATACATAAGACACTGCTTTATACAATAAAAAGCACCCTTTTTCCCTCAGAAGGAGAAGGCATCTAAACTTGTTTAAATTATAAATTTCATAATGGTAAAATGGATACTTGTCAAGTTTCTCAGGAAGCGTTTCTTCTCGCAAAATAGGCCTTTCCACTTTCCGTGGGGGCAGCCTTTCAATTTAGAACTTGCTCTAACCCAAGAAACCCCCTCCCCACCGGGACGCAGGAAGCACACACTGTCAGCGGGTCTCCGTGAAGCCCGCGGGCAGCGGGTGCCCAGCGCCCCATCGGAGTGACGTCTGCTTTTCACAGCGTTCTGACGGATGGATGCCCAAGACCTCGACTGAAAATCAGATCCTAAAAGAAGCCACGTTGTAACTTTTATGCATCAAGACATTTAACATCAAGTTATCTAATCTTCTGCCTGAGACAAGAGAAACTAGAATCGCTTGTCTAGAATAGCTGTGCACATCTCAGATAGCTCTCAGCAGGACAAATCAGTCAAAATACTGGCCACCCTGAGAGAAATGAAGACCAGAGAAAGCACTAAGTTTAAGGACTTCCCTCCTCGTGCTGTTCCATCGAAAACAAAGAGCTCAGTACGTGCAAGAAGTCCGAAACACATAGCAGCATTCGAAGGCCGGCAAAAACCCAGACACCGTACTTTCCTGAAGAGGTGTTTGTAACGTGCGCTCTTTTCACCAGAAACGGATTCATTGGAGGTCACCCCCGCTGTTGCTTCCTCTAGGCTCTCAGAACCACGTGACAGCTCTGGGCCAGGGGCCCGGCGGCGCGCACACAGGGCTGTTCTGTTACCGATGCCTAAAGGCATTGATTGCACCGGCCGCGAACTGGCCTATCTCAAAACGATCTCGTTCTAACTTTCTACAAAATGTGGAATTCTTGGAGACTATGATTTTATTAACACAAGAGCCTTGTTAAAGGGCAACAATGTGAAAGTAGAGAAAAAAAATCGGCAAACAAAAAAATTCACACGTACATCACTTTAAAATTCCAATTCCAGTCAAGGCAGACAGAGGAAGCTCTTTTCAAAATAAATTTCTCCTTTGAGCTTTCTCCTGGAACCCTGGGGCTGGACCACAGACTGGGAAATATGGCTTTAGCTACACACGAGGGAAGCGACATGGGGCCAAAGAAAAGAGACAACTTGGGGAGAAACGGTGGCTGAGGATTGTCGTGTCACTATTCCCAGAAAGCTGTTAGAACAATGGCGGCAAAGAACCATTTCAATGAGATAAACTAACAAACAAACAAACCCCCCCACCCCCCGAAACTGCTGGCATAACGATCACATGGAAACAATTCCAAAGGTTGTAAAGTCTTAAAAAATAGGTAATACTTGGTTAAGGTGTTCCTTTGATTTGGAAAACATTGATATTCTCAGAGAACCACCTGTTTCAAATTTAAATGGGCATGGGTCCACCTGGGGAGAACGCGAGGACGGTGCCCGGGCGCGTTCCTCGGCTGGTCCGGGCAGCGGCGGGGTCTGCGAAGTCACCATTGTTTGAACTCCGGGTCTCGAGCTGAGGCCGGGGCGTTATTGCCTACAGACGGGGTACAAGAGAGCTTTGACTTGAGTGTAACTGATCGGTATGGCACAAAAGTATGCATTTCCTACAGAGTCCAGGGAGGGGCCGGCGGCCGGCCCGCGGGGGGCTAGCGCCCGTCCTGGGGGCCCAGCTCGTCGGCCCGGCAGCGGGCCTCCAAGGCGCTCCTGGTGTGGGGGTCCTGCGGGGGCTCCGCCCGGCGGCGCGCGGGGGTCCGGTCCTTCTTCACGTCCTTCTGCGCCTGCAAGCAGAGAGGCCGGGCGTTGGCTGCGGGCGAGCTGGCCGGCCCTCGCCGCTGCCCCACAAGGCCGGAGGGCGGCCGCGAGCCGGGCATGCAGTGCGCAACCGCGGCTGCCCGCAGGGCCCCACCGCAGGGGGCCTGGCATCTACCACCTCCGTCATTAGCCCGGAACGTCACCTCTGTTAAAAATCGCCCGGTGACCAGCGTGCAGCGCTGTGTGTATGGCACTGGCACGCTGGGCCTCCAAAATGTACAGCTTTGTACCGAGTACTCAGCCCCTCTGTTTTGCAAATCCACCAGTTTTAGTAAATCTAAATAGCAACTCCCGCCCTCCAATTTCATAAAATGTTACCAAAGCTATTTTATGGCCATTTCAGAAAGTTGAAATTTTCTTTGGAGGAATGCATGAAAAACATTGAGGCCAACACAAAGTCTAAACTTCTATTGAATTTGAGAAAAGATACTTAAAATAATAAGTATTAGATGGGTCATTTGTGGGGAAAAAGTTCCCTAGAACTTAGAAAAACTGTAATTATTTACATAACGTTTCTTAATATTAAGAAATAAAATACCCCCTTCTCCACCCCACCCTCTTCCTGAAGTTCAGGACATTTGGGTTTTACTTAAAAAAAAAAAAAAATTAAATGAATCCCACTTTTGTATGAAGATTTGGAGAAGTGTGTCTGCAAAGAAAGGGGGGCTTGATATGGGGAGTTTATACACCCAAAGCACCCATTTCCATTCAGTTTTGAAGTAGGGCCATTGTGTTAATACCAGTACTTTTGAGACAAAACAACAAAGCCTCTTCAATCATCTAGAGACTGTTACTGAAAATGTTAACCAGAGCCAAGGATTCCTTTCTGTTCAGGGTCTCCATCAAAAAAGAGACCTTATTTACAGAGTAAGGTTACTTCTGTGGTGGTGACCTATTGTCCAGCGGAGAAAATGTAAGTCAAACACTTAATAGCAGAAAGAACAAAACTGCAACAACTGCTCACAGTTTCCAGGTGTCTGACTTGGGTAGGATAAAGTTCACGTTACTTTGCTTTGAAATGAAAAAGTCAAGGACCCACAGAAGTCATACATGAAAAGTTCTCATTTTTTGCAGAGCTACTATTTCTTAAGAGTTCTTTGCAAATTTATCTGTGGAAACAGCAGTAAGGGCAGGTTTTAGAAAGAATTTTGCATGACATCATTTTAAGATCACGTCTAGAAATGTTGAGATGTTATATTCATCCATGGTAAGGGCAGGAACTGTTTTAGTGTGAGATGCCTTGGGAGACTGAAGGGGGATGTGCTGCCACAGTCACCACACACGAGAGTGCTCTCAGGCGGGCAGTGTGTTTGCCTGAGAGCCATGAGAAACTTGGGGAAATTCGACCCTGGATTCTATGTCCCTTCCATATTGAGCTATAAAGCAAAGCAAAGCACAGCTAAGTTTTTTACATTATTGAAGTATTTAATCACTGTTCACATAGGCATGAGACCTAAATGACTGGACACCCTGGGGCTGGACCCAACGACTGCAAACTGAGGAAACAAACATGACCCCGGAGCTTCAGGAAGGGCCAAAAGCTGGAGGGCACACCTGAGTGTTGGAACTTGGTGTGTAAAGAAGACAATAATTTCACTAACCATGAAGGGAAAAAAATCAGAAAAACAGGAGGCAGGAAAGGATGAGAAAATCACGTACACGGTCACCCTGAATGGACAGCACTTGGAGGGATGTGCTGCGAACATGCTGGCACTGGGGGTGCCGAAGGGACCGACGGAAAGCAAAGCCCTGAGACATCCCTGCTGGGGAGGTGTAAGCTGGGAAGAAACGGCCTCTGCTGGCAGAATGACAGACCTTAAATTTGTACAGTAAAGAGTCAAAGAACATCACGGGTTGGACATGCATAATTGTGTGTGTTTTTACTACTTAATTTAGGACATGGCCAATCAGAGTTTCTTTAGGGACCAAATCTGTCTCCACCACCACATGCTGGGAAGACCGGGAGAAAAGGCAAATACTTCATGAACACAATGCTAATGTCAAGTCTTTTCCTAAATATAAAAGCCATAAGCACACTCTACACTTGAGTAATGAATACCTTCCCTTCCCACCTTTTGTCTTTCTACACCTTCCTTATCTGCGTGGTTGACACGGCTTTTCTCCCGACCATTAAAAATGAGAATTGTAAACATTTTAAATGTCTCTGATATAAACATCATTCACATGAAATTTGCTAGTTTTCTTTGGGTGTTCTACATAGGGTTATGGGTGTTTCTCAAAAGAAATGCAAATTATGGTTCTGACCAGTCAGTAGAGTTGAATTTCCGCACACAATTCCCATCACCTACATACACTACCATTAGGATTTCCTGTCCCCTCTTCTACTGCCATGTTACCGTTTACCTCTCACATGCCTACCATCCCGAGCCAACATTCCAATCAGTTTAAAGAAATGTGGAATTATTTTGGAAAAATAAAATGAGCCAAAAATAGAAAGGGCACTGGAAATAGTCCATGTTTAGTTGCTAGCTCTAACTTACGTTGATGTGGTCTCTACAGCACGCACATAAATGTTCCTGCATCTCGGCTGGTATATTCTCTTTGCTTTAACAACACTGTTTTTGAGAATTCCAGGAATAAAACCCCAAACATTTTCAAATTAAGAAATCTATTGTCCCAGATATTATAGCTAAGAGATTGCACTTTAAATATCTCTACCTAGACAGGTTGAGATTTAGGGGGAAGTCCAACTGATCCATAGAAACCTCTACGTCTCGAAATTGGTAGTGTTAGCCTTCCAATTTTATTCTTTTTCAGAGTTGTTTTGGACCCATTCTAGGTCTTTTGCTTTCCATATGAGTTTTAGAATCAACTCGTTATTTACAAAAAATAGCCTGACGGGATTTTGCAATTATGTTAATTTGGGGAGAACTCATATAGCGGCATTGATTCTTCCTACCCAGGAATGGGAGCTATGGTAACCTATAGGAAGGGCAGGGAAAGAATTTTTGTAAGAGTATCAATTACACCGAAAGCTCAGTTACATGACCTGATTTCAAGAGTCATGAACACATGCTGTGAGTCGGCCAAGAACTACCCTAAGTGTCTATCACTCAGGACCAAACGAGTAGACGGCTCCGTGCCCGCTTTTCGGGCGCTCCTCCCAGGACGGAGGCTGCCCTTTTCTAGGGCGGGGGAAAGGCAACCCGTTGGAAGGCCCTAAATACTAAATATGACCATGTTTTACACGTTCCTTACATTTTGGGCATAGTTTACTCTTTTCCTAGCTTTCACGATGGCATAAGACAAAGGATGTACCAAAAAGAAAAAAAACTTCCTACCCTAAAATATTTATTGCATAAGAAACGGCTTGTAAATCATTAATTTCCTTCCAATTTTGCATGGCCCAAGTGACTTAAAAACTAACGTGTGGTCACCAATTCACAGGCAGGTCTCCTGGCGGGAGGAACACTGATCTTGATTTCCCGTTTGCAGTTAACAAGGTCGCTCCTGTGTCTTTGGCACACTGTAAGCTGTAATATCAACATGGTAATCAAAGAGGTGACCTCGAATTTCTTTCCAAGTTAAAAGAAATCAAGAAGTAGGAAAATTAATATCCCCACAGAGAAAAATAAAATGTCCTGTTTTTTATTAAATCAGGATTGCTAAGAATATTGACTGAAAGGAAATTATGGAATCCAATTGAATTAAGTATAAAATGAGTTACTGCTGGTCACCAGGAGTATACCAAATATTTCCACTGTTTAGTATTTTCAAGTTTGGATGGGCTGAAAGACGCATGCCTTCACCTGCTTATTGTAACCTAAGGCTAGGAACTGGCTGGGCATGCATGTGGATGGCACTGGTGCCTTCCTTCTGCAGGGCTATGAAGAACAAGCCCAGACCAGAGCTGTTCAGCTGGAAAAATAATGCCAGCTGTGTTACATAATTGCAAATTTTCTAGTTGCCACATTAAAAAAGTCAAAAGCAATAGGTGAAATTAATTTTAGTATTTTTAATTTAACCCAGTATATCCAAAATATTATCATTTCAATGTATAGTTAATAACAAAAAATCATGAACGAATTGTTTTTACATTCTTTTCTCTAGATAAAGCCTGGGCATCCCTGTGTTTTAGACAGACTACGGCTCTGTGCAGGTGGCCCCATTTCCAGTGCTCAGCAGCCGTGTGAGGCTTGTGGCTGCCGTGCGTGGGCTCCTGGTAACACCTGATCCTGTCTGATCAGCTGGGGAATACAATTTACTTGAATTAAAAACAAGTAGATTAAAAAAAACCCCAAACTCTATTTAATTGAGCTCTGAATGACACTAGTATCTGTACACAGTATACAGAATAATTTTAGCCACTCTTTTTACATTTCAGAGTTTTAGCACTAGATGTCTTTAGGAATTCTTAAACTGGCTGAAGGAAACTATAGTTTCGAAGACAGAAAAGCCCCTGTCCCCAGATCCAGTTAGGATCATGTCCATTTACATGGACTGAAAACGGAGGCATGTTTGGAGACACACAGCAATAGAAAGACACTCACACACAGGCAGGGACTCAGCACAGCACCCTCTTTAAAGCCTAAATTCCCTATTTCATAGTGAACTGTCTTTGGATCCACGGTGATCTAGGTATGTACTTCCGCCACCAGGGAAGCAAAGCCACCTGAGCAGGAGTACTGCATGAGGCGGTCCTGACAGAGCCCCGAGCCCAGGACGTCCCCAGCAGAGCCCTGGGCCTACAGGCGGTGAGTCCGTGGCTGGACGGGAAACAAGGGCTCCACCTGGTGTCCAGGGCCGAGGGGGTCGACAGCAAACGCTTCGCAGAACTGGGGGGGCCAAAGCACAAGTCGGAGGGATACGGAGGGAAGAGTGGTAAGACATTACTGCGAAGCTTCTGACTTTTCACTCAGGCCGACATATAAAGATTAGTTAAGCTTTGAGATTATTACTGGTAAGTGAAGAAACAAATCTCAGGCCTGTGGTTAAATCTTAGAGAACGGTTCTAGTAACCTGACCACCAAGACACCGTAAAATGTGTATTCCCTCCACCTAATTTTTAACTCCAGTGCACACAGGATGGTGCACCACATCACCTACTCGTTGCACATCTCTAAGCAAATCTACCACGAGCGTCCGGCTTAGCTCTGTGCACGTTTACCTGGCGGGCCTCTTCATTCACTGTCTTTCTCAGCATCTGCACATCTTCAAACAAAGGCCCCTCTGTCTCCACTGCAAGCGGAACGCTCACGGCGCTCGCTGGACTACACACCGTGTACTGCAATCAATGCAAGGCGCGGAATCACTCCGTTAGCGCGGTTCTAGCTCCGGGGGCTCATCCTGGCCAGGGCCACAACTTACACCGACGCCTCCCCATGGCCGGAGCCCGTCAAGAGGGCACACAGGCCCTCGCTTGCCGTGTCCCGATGCCAGGGGCTGGCCCTTCTCCCACGATCAGGTGGGGCCTGGCAGAGACAGCGAAGCAGGCCCCACGGATCACTTCCAGAGGCTCCGGGCCCTCGGTGCGTCCCGGCCGTCGGTGTGGACTCCGCAAGAGCAACACGGTGGGTACACCCTGGATCCGGCCACCAGGGGCGGTCTGAGCCGAAACCTCCCCTTCTTCCCCGCACCCTGCTAGTGGGACGGCTCCTTTGGCCCATTTTCTCAGCACTTCCCTGACTTGCTCAAGCCCCACTGCTGACCGCACCCTTGGGAGCCACCCCTCGGTGCCTCTGGTCTCTCCCCAAACTATGCCACCAGCTTAGGCCACAGCGCTTGCCCCTCTTGGGCTGGGCACCGTGACCTGTGGGTCCGGGTCTCCTGTGTCAGCCTGGGTGCCCCCGCCTTCCCTACGGGGTGACCCTGGGCCTCCCCACCCCTCAGGCTCCGGGGTGGGGAGGAGCTGCATCCGGGCCTCGTCCCTGGCTGTGTCTGCGTGACGTGGGCTCACTTCAGGGGTTTGCCCTGATGGTCAGAGCTGTGTGTGCGAGGGCCTGCTTAGTATTAGGGCTTCGTGTCTACTTCCTCTGCCAGGCGGAGGACAAGGGGAAGGAAGACCCCTGTGTGTGCCTGCGGGGGGCTAGGCCAAGTATTCATAAGTCTGGCAACAAACCTATGGTGTGCGCTATGACCTCATCAGGCTGTTGGGGGCACAGAGGCAAGGGTGGGGGTAACTTGCCTGACGCCCCAGGGACTGTAAGGGGGGCGTCGGGACCCACGCGCTGTCTTCCAGCGCGCTCTCCACTCTGCCCACCACAGGCGCCACCCACACTGCCCGCCCTCCTGCCGCCCTCGCCACCTCCCTCCAGCCCAGGCAGCTGTGGTGCCTCCTCCCAACCCCCCAGCTGCCTCCAGCTCGCTTCACTGGCGGGACCACAGGTCCCGGAGCGTCGGCGACTTCTCAACTGCAGAGCCGGTTTTTGGTTTTTATCCTCCCAGGTCTTCCCATACATGATGATGGAACACAGCCACCCCCGGTACGTGACCCTCCCTGGCCTTTCCTGGTTCCGCTCCACCGCTGGCCCTCCTCAGGTCCCGTCCCCTGCCCATCCCTCGGAGGACAATCTGCCCGTGCGCACACGCCCCGTGGGATCTCACTGACCAACGCCCACAGCCACTTCTGCTCCCCCGCGGCTCCCACGCCTCAGCTCTGGGCCCAGCCGGTGCCCCGGGTACAGTCCCTGCAAACAGGCTGCAGGAGCCACATCCTCCGCCCCATGGGGCACCCATTCCCTCCGCACCCTCTGCCTGCCATTCTGTGCACTGCACCACCCCTCCCATACGCGCCCCCAGGGCTCAGACCCTCTGGTCGCCATCCCTGCCGTTGCCCAGAAGAGCTTCTGAAATGCAAGTCTGACAAGGCTATTTGCTCTGGGACACTTTTAACACCTGGACACATTTTGGAGGATAAAGCCCACCCTTCTCCCTCCCCAGCTTCGCCCCCAAACAGATCACAGCCCTCCTCTGTACCTGTGCGTCCCACTGTCCCCTCTCTCTGCCTTGAGCCCCTTGCCCTGAATTCAGACTGGTTAAGTTCCCCTAGTTGAGACTTCACCTTGAAGGGTGAAGCCCTTTGCTGGGCTGAGGTCCCTGGTGCCGAGGACACCTTGACTGTGGCCTTCCCGTAACTGCAGTGTTTCTTTGCGTACTTCTCTAGAGGCATGGACCCGTCAGTCCTGTTATCTGCAGCACACCGTTCCAATGTCTGTTATAATCTGACCACCTGAACTGCACTCTCTCTGCTTCAGTCAGCCTCCCCTCATGGATCGTAAGCTCCATGAAGCCAGGGCTGCATCTTGTTCTCATCTCTGTATCCCAGGGAAGTCCCAGGATTCAGGACACACAGCTGGTACCCACCTGCCAGGTGAGGTGGCTCCCTGCTCGATGCAGGCAGATGGGGAGAAGGGGGCATGGCACAGGGCTTCGTGCTCGTGGGGCTCACAGCCATGTGGGACAGACGGAGCAGAAGTACTGCAACGGCACAGGCACTGTTTTAACCATCATTTTGGCCTTTGGCTACTCCGAGAGGAAAACAGAGTCCTTTCCATGGGACCTGCCAATGGCCCCTGCTTAGAGCAGTGTGGGCCTCTTAGTCTTGGGGATCAAAGCAAACGGGAGTGCTACAAAATGTTCACAGGAAAATAAATGTCACGTGGCAGGCCCTGGCAAGAGAGGACTATTACCAGCAATAAAACCCTTTGCAGAGGCTGGGGTCCCAAGTGGGGGAAAGGCATGCACACCTCCCCCCCGACCCCGAAGCTCATCTCTCAAAACAAAGGCATCTGGCAGAGCAGGGCCCTGGCCTCCCAGGCATCTCTTCGGTTGCTGTGGAGGAACCTCCCAAATTGCCTGACTTTATCTCACACGATTTTCACGAACGTCGGGAGGAAGTAAGTCATAAAATGTTATGTAGCCTCTTTTGGTGGATTAGAAAAAGCACATTTATGTTAGAAATCTTCAATATTTCCTGATTCTAAAAAATTCATCCATGTATGACATTAACAAACCCCAATGAAGCTGCCACTGCTCTAAAGCAAACATGCCTGAAAATTGGTTTTCCCAAATCCCAGTGGACTTTCTGGGGACGTGCTTTCATGTCTTTGAGGAGGAGAAACACTTGGTTTGTACAAAAGCAAGGGTGGCACCAGGAAGCCATCCAGACACACGTCGGTGAGCAGCTGGTGAATCCCTGGGACTCGGCCCTAGAAAAGGAAGCGATTCATTCCCAAAAAGGCAGATTTGAGATAGAAAACCAAGCCTCCAAAACCCAGCTATTTTTGATACAGAAATAAGAAACAAATCACAGTGATAAACAGAGTTAATTACTTTTTGTTGTCCAATGGCAAGCAGTGATTAGAACTCAGAGCAGCTCTCGAGAGAACGATAAGCGAGCGCGGGGGCCCGTTTCCAGCCCCGGGACGCTGGCCGAGGGGCGCCCTCCACCTCACAGACGCTGCACCAGGGCCGCGGCACGTGCACAGGGCACCCATTCCCCTCCACGCCTTCTGCGGGGGCACACACAGCTCCACACGGGGGCCAACCAGGACGGTGCTCGGACCGCAGCATCGTCACAGCCCACCCCACACCTTTGTGCTCTTACCGGAGTCACTGGGAAAGAGCAGCCAAATGAATAAAAACATAACTGAAGAAAACTCAGGGAAGTACAGAAAAAGGGAAACGAGAGCAGGAAACGTCTCAGCTGGAACAGTGTCACAGCACCAGGGTGACCGGGTCGTGTTTGTTCTGTCAATAGCTCTTCTGCATTTTATTTATTTTTCTATCTATCTGTCTATCTGTCTGTCTATCTATCTATCTATCTATTTATCCAACTTTAATGTCCAATTACTTGAACATTATGGTTACTAGACTCCCCCCATCACCAAGTCCCCCCCACATACCCCATTACAGTCACTGTCCATCAGCGTAGTAAGATGCCTTAGAATCACTAGTTGTCTTCGCTGGTATATTGCCTTCCCTGTGTGCCCCCCTACATTATGTGTGCTAATCGAAATGCCCCTTTTCCCCCCTTATCCCTTCCTTCCCACCCATCCTCCCCAGTCCCTTTCCCTTTGGTAACTGTTAGTCCATTCTTGGGTTCTGTGATTCTGCTGCTGCTTTGTTCCTTCAGTCTTTCTTTGTTCTTATACTCCACAGATGAGTGAAATCATTTGGTACTTGTTTCTCTCCGCCTGGCTTATTTCACTGAGCATAATACCCTCTAGCTCCATCCATGTTGTTGCAAATGGTAGGATTTGTTTTCTTCTTATGGCTGAATAATATTCCATTGTGTATATGTACCACCTCTTCTTTATCCATTCATCTACTCTTGGACACTCAGGTTGCTTTCATTTCTTGGCTATTGTAAATAGTGCTGCGATAAACATAGGGGTGCATATGTCTTTTTCAAACTAGGCTCTTGCATTCTTAGGGTAAATTCCTAGGAGTGGAATTCCTGGGTCAAATGGTATTTCTATTTTGAGTTTTTTGAGGAACCTCCATACTGCTTTCCACAGTGGTTGAACTAGTTTACATTCCTACCAGCAGTGTAGGAGGGTTCCCCTTTCTCCACAACCTCGCCAACATTTGCTGTTGTTTGTCTTTTGGATGGTGGTGATCCTTACTGGTGTGAGGTGATATCTCATTGTGGTTTTAATTTGCATTTCTCTGATGACAAGCGATGTGGAGCATCTTTTCATGTGCCTGTTGGTCATCTGATTTTCTTCTTTGGAGAAGTGTCTGTTCAGCTCCTCTGCCCATTTTTTAATCGGCTTATTTGCTTTTTGTTTGTTGAGGTGCATGAGCTCTTTATAAAATTTGGATGTCAACCCCTTATCAGATGTCATTTATGAATATGTTCTCCCATACTGTAGGATGTCTTTTTGGTCTACTGATGGTGTCCTTTACTGTACAGAAGATTTTTAGTTTGATATAGTCTAACTTGCTCATTTTTGCATTTGTTTCCCTTGCCCGGGGAGAAATGTTCATGAAGAAGTTGCTCATGTTTATGTCCAAGAGATTTTTGCCTATATTTTTTTCTAAGACTTTTATGGTTTCATAACTTACATTCAGGTCTTTGATCCATTTTAAGTTTACTTTTGTGTATGGGGTTAGACAATAATCCAGTTTCATTCTCTTACATGTAGCTGTCCAGTTTTGCTAACACCACCTGTTGAAGAGGCTGTTATTTCCCCATTGTACATCTATGGTTCCTTTATTGTATATTAATTGACCATATATGCTTGGGTTTATATCTGGGCTCTCTATTCTGTTCCACTGGTCTATGGGTCTGTTCTTGTGCCAGTACCAAATTGTCTTGATTACTGTGGCTTTGTAGTAGGGCTTGAAGTCAGGGACCATAATTCCCCCATGCTTTATTCTTCCTTCTCAGATTGCTTTGGCTATTCGGGGTCTTTTGTGGTTCCATATGAATTTTAGAACTATTTGTTACAGTTCATTGAAGAATGCTGTAGGTATTTTGATAGGGATTGCTTGAATCTGTGATTGCTTTAGACAGGATGGCCATTTTGACAATATTAATTCTTCCTAGCCAAGAGCATGGGATGAATTTCCATTTATTAGTGTCCTCTTTCATTTCTGTTAAGAGTGTCTTGTAGTTTTTAGGGTATAGGTCTTTCACTTCCTTGGTTAGGTTTATTCCTTGTTATTTTATTCTTTTTGATGCAATTGTGAATGGAATTGTTTTCCTGATGTCTCTTTCTGCTAGTTCCTCGTTAGTGTATAGGAATGAAACAGATTTCTGTGCATTAATTTTGTATTCCACAACTTTGCTGAATTCAGATATTAGATCTTGGAGTAGTTTTGGAGTGGATTCTTCATGGTTTTTTATGTACAATATCATGTCATCTGCAAACAGTGACAGTTTAACTTCTTCCTTGCCAATCTAGATGCCTTTTATTTCTTTGTGTTGTCTGATTGCCGTGGCTAGGACCTCCAGTACATGTTGAATAAAAGTGGGGAGAGTGGGCATCCTTGTCTTGTTCCCGATCTTAAAGGACAAGCTTTCAGCTTCTCGCTGTTAAGTTTAATGTTGGTTGTGGGTTTGTCATATATGGCCTTTATTATGTTGAGGTACTTGCCCTCTATACCCATTTTGTTGAGAGTTTTTATCATGAATGGATGTTGAATTTTGTCGAATGCTTTTTCAGCATCTATGGAGATGATCATGTGGTTTTTGTCCTTTTTGTTGATGTGGTGGATGATGTTGATGGATTTTCAAATGTTGTACCATCCTTGCATCCCTGGGATGAATCCCACTTGGTCATGATGGATGATCTTTTTGATGTATTTTTGAATTTGGTTTGCTAATATTTTGTTGAGGATTTTTGCATCTATGTTCATCAGAGATATTGGTCTGTAATTTTCTTTTTTGTGGTGTTTTTGCCTGGTTTTGGTGTTAGAGTGATGTTGGCCTTGTAGAATGAATTTGGGAGTATTTCCTCCTCTTCTACTTTTTGGAAAACTTTAAGGAGGATGGGTATTAGGTCTTCACTAAATGTCTGATAAAATTCAGCAGTGAAACCATCTGGTTCAGGCATTTTTTTCTTAGGTAGTTTTTTGATTACCAATTCAATTTCTTTGCTGGTAATTGGTCTATTCAGATTTTCTGTTTCTTCCTGGGTCAGCCTTGGAAGGTTGTATTTTTCTATAAAGTTGTCCATTTCTTCTAGGTTATCCATTTTCCTAGCATATAATTTTTCATAGTATTCTCTCATAATTCTTTGTATTCTGTGGTGTCTGTAGTGATTTTTCCTTTCTCATTTCTGATTCTGCTTATGTGTGAAGACTCTCTTTTTTTCTTGATAAGTCTGGCTAGGGGTTTATCTATTTTGTTTATTTTCTTGAATAACCAGCTCCTGCTTTCATTGATTCTTTCTATTGTTTTATTCTTCTCAATTTTATTTACTTCTGCTCTAATCTTTATTATGTCCCTCCTCCTACTGACTTTGGGCCTCATTTGTTCTTCCTTTTCTAGTTTCATTAATTGTGAGTTTAGACTGTTCATTTGGGATTGTTCTTTCCTGAGGTAGGCCTGTATTGCAATATATTTCCCCCTTAGCACGGCCTTTGCTGCATCTCACAGATTTTGTGTTGTTGAATTATTGTTATTTGTCTCTTTATATTGCTTGATCTGTTTTTATTTGGTCATTGATCCATTGATTATTTAGGAGCATGTTATTAAGCCTCCATGTGTTTGTGGGCTTTTTCATTTTTTTTTTCTTGGCAGTTTATTTCTAGTTTCATACCTTTTGATCTGAGAAGCTGGTTGGTACAATTTCAATATTTTTGAATTTACTGAGGTTCTTTTTGTTGCCTAGTATGATTTATTCTTGAAAATGTTCCATGTGCACTTGAGAAGAATGTGTACCCTGTTTCTCTTGGATGGAGTGTTCTGTAGATGTCTGTTAGGTCCATCTGTTCTAATATGTTGTTCAGTGCCTCTCTTTACTAATTTTCTGTCTGGTTGATCTGTCGTTTGGAGTGATTGGTGTGTTAATGCCTCCTAAAATGAATGCATTGCATTCTATTTCCCCCTTTAATTCTGTTAGTATTTGTTTCACATATGTAGATGATCCTGTCTTGGGTGCATAGATATTTATAATAGTTATATCCTCTTGTTGGACTGATCCCTTTATCATTATGTAATGTCCTTTGTCTCTTGTTACTTTCTTTGTTTTGAAGTCTATTTTGTCTGACACAAGTACTGCAACTCCTGCTTTTTCCTCACTATTAGTTGCATGAAATATCTTTTTCCATCCATTTACTTTCAGTCTATGTATATCTTTGGGTTTGAAGTGAGTCTCTTGTAGGCAGCAAATAGATGGGTCTTGTTTTTTTATCCATTCAGTGACTCTATGTCTTTTGATTGGTGCATTCAGTCTTTACATTTAGGGTGGTTATCGATAGGTATGTACTTAGTGACATTGCAGGCTTTAGATTCGTGGTTACCAAAGGTTCAAGGGTAATTCCCTTACTATCTAACACTCTAATTTAACTCACTTAGTATGCCATTACAAACACTACCTTAAAGGTTCTTTTTTTTCTTCTTCTTCCTTTTTCTTCCTCCTCCATTCTATGTTATGAATTATATTCTGTACTCTTTGTCTATCCCTTGAGTGACATCTATTTAGCCTTAGGAACACTTCCATCTATAGGAGTATCTCTGAAATGCACTGTACAGGTGGTTTGTGGGAAGTAAATTATCTCAGCTTTTGCTTATCTGAAAATTGCTTAATCTCTCCTTCAAATTTAAATGATAATCTTGCCAGGTAGAGTATTCTTGGTTCCAGGCCCTTCTGCTTCATTGCATTAAATACATCATGCCACTCCCTTCTGGCCTGTGAGGTTTCTGTTGAGAAGTCTTAACAATAGCCTGATGGGTTTTCCTTTGTATGTGATCTTTTTTCTCTCTCTAGCTGCTTTAAAAAGTCTGTCTTTATCCTTGATCTTTGCCACTTTAATTATTACATGTCTTGATCTTGTCTTCCTTGGGCACCTTCTGTTGGGGGATCTGTGCACCTCCACGGCTTGAGAGACCATCTCCTTCCCCAGATTGGGGAAGTTTTCAGCAATTACCTCCTCAATGACACTTTCTATCCATTTTTCTCTGTCTTCTTCTTCTGGTGCACCTATAATGCAAATATTGTTCTGTTTGGATTGGTCACACAGTTCTCTCAATATTCTTTCATTCTTGGAGATTCTCTTTTCTCTCTGTGCTTCAGCTTCTTTGTATTCCTCTTCTCTCATTTCTATTCCATGTACCATCTCTTGTACTACCATCTAATCTGCTTTTAAATCCCTCTATTGTATGTTTGATTTCATATATGGAATTTCTTAATGATTGAATCTCCGACTTAAATTCATTCCTGAGTTCTTGAATATTTTTCTGTACCTCCATAGCATGCTTATAATTTTTATTTTGAACTCTCTTTCAGGAAGATTGGTGAGTTCAGTTTCATTTGGTCCTTTTTCTGGGCTTTGTGAGATTTTGGCCTGAACCATGTTCTTTTGATGTTTCATATTTCTGTGTGGTGCCCTCTAGTGCCCAGAAGCTCCAGTCTCTGGAGCTGCTCAGCCCCTAGAGTGAGGTTGGGGGTTGTAGGGGAGCGGAGCTGGTGCCTGGGGGGAGGAAAGATCTGTTTCCTAATTCCCATCTGCGGTGCCTGACTCCAGTGTCAGAGCCAGTGGGCCGAGCACACAGGTGTAAGCCTCTGCGCTGTGCGTCTCTAGCTGTTGTAGGCAGGGCCTCCCTGTGGCTGGCCTGACACCAGTACAGTGACTGCCGATTTGCAAACTGGTGCTGTCAGGCCAGGAGGGAGGTGCAGCAGGCTGAGTGTCACGGTGGGGGGCCTCGGAGCTGAGTAGGCAGCCAGGGGGATGGAGCACTTGAAGCTCCTCAAAGTTCCCAACCAGCTGGGCAGAGCCCGCCCAGACAACCTTGTTCTGCTCTCCCTTCCCCCACAGAGCAAGCCCCGTGCAAACCCTGCCCCTTGCTGCTAGGAAGCCTCTCAGACTGCCTGCCTTTCCTCTGACACAGTGTGGATCCCCTCGTCCACAAACAGCCAGAGTCCCAGTCTCTCAAGCACTCCACCTGTCCGAGCTCCCCAGTGTCCAGAGCACCACACAGTGTAGGTTTCTGCTCCCAAAGCAGACCTCCAGGGCTGGGTGTTCAGCAGTTCTAGGCTTCCCCCCACTCCCTGCTCCGTTTCTCTTCCTCCCGCCGGTGAGCTGGGGCGGGGGAAGGGCCTGGGTCCCGCCGGATCAAGGCTTTCTATGTTACCCTGTTTCGTGAGGTCTGCTCTGTTCATGAAGTCCGTATGCAGTCTGGTTCAGCCTTCTTTCTTGTTGCTGTTTTAGGATTAGTTGTATTAATTAACTATATGTTTGTACTATTTGTGGTTTTGGGAGGAGTTCTGTGTCTCACCTCTCAGACCGACATCTTGAATCCTCTCAGCTCTTCTGCATTTTTAAGTAAAGCTTTATGCACCTTTTCATGAAGTTATTTCTATATTCCAGGTAACATAAAACCAGACCCTTTGATTTGGATGAATTTTCTGTGTTTTTCTCAGGTGTTGATTCTGGGTGCATGTGTGACAGGGTCCCTGGACATCCTAAAGGGGAACCTGCCTGCCCTTTGCGTGGGGCCAACACGCAGGCCCCGGCACCAAAACTTCCCCAGATTTATGGTTTTACAGTGTTTTAAAACAAATGTCAGTATTTAACTTCACTTTCAACACAAATTCTATTCTTTAGAGACCTGTGGTTGTCCACCTAAATTAAGGGCTGCACAGTTTCACAGTAATCTTAAAAAGCATTCCTATGTACAAACATGGAATAAATACTGTCAGAAAAATGCTGGTTACTTATTTTAGGTGGAGTCAAGGACAGTCACTTAAGAACATCAGTTTTTCTATGGTTTATATTTTTGACTGGTTTGATCAAAGGGAACACAAATCATTATGTGATTATACAGGAAAAATATATACTTTCAACTTCATACTCATGTATCTTTTTTAAAATTACATGCCAGAGATGTGAAAACCTACATATAAACTTAGATAATAATTATTTATCTATACTTCTTACAAAAGGAGATAGACTGCTTATAATCTAGTCTACTTTATTGAACCTTCTAGGATTTCGGGGGTAGCTAAGTAGTTCTCATAGAGTAAAATCTTCTCTTTTCTGTGGAGTTGAGGGCAGCCTGCAGGTTTGTGTGGCAAAGATTCACACAGGCGACTCTTGGTGAGCAGCTGGCAGACAGGCACACAGACCAGAGGGAAGGTCCGCAAGACGGCGCACGGGCCACCTATAGCAACAAACGGCCCCAACGCAAACCCCCCTGCAGCCTGGGAATCAGCCAGGTAACGCCTCGCGGGACGCGGCAGCTCCAGAGGACGAGGCGGTGTTCGTGCCACCGGCCAGGGCACTGGGTCCGCCTCGTTAGGACAGGAGGGGGGACAAGCTGCTAACACGGCAGAATTTTTTTCAGTCAGTTTTTCATGATAAAAGGCTCAGCTTATAGAAACCTAATTTAGGATGAGGACATCAACTTCACACATAATAGATTTTAAATCTAATTTCTTTTCTTTTAGAATTACTTGATATTGGAAGGAAGGGAAATATCCTTTGAGTTACAGCATCTACCACATTGGCCCAAAACAGAGACGGTACCTTGGTTTTCTTTTTACTACAGTATGTTTGTAAGGTTCATATCTTAAAAAGCAGAGGAAAGAAAGGTCAATTCTGTGGTAAAAACTTTGTGGGGCAAAATAAGTCCTTGTACAAAAGCTGAAAAGTAGTTGTATTGCAGGTATTTCATATGCCATGTTAGTGGGTTCGGGCCCCCCTCCCACACTCCTGTCTTATAAAAACATTCAAACAACACCATTGACATTCTCACGCGACTCTCCTTTTGAGTACCTGGGGGTTTGCTTTGGCTAGATTTTCTATTTTAACCCACGCTTCTTCTCGTTCTTTCATTTTTAGCTTCTCTCTGAAAAACAGTAAAATGTCATTGGTATTAGCGAGACAAATCAATTTTCTAGGCCTGAGAAAAATAAAAAGTTTTCCTAAGAAAAAGTGAAAGGGGAGAGCCCTGATATGGCCTGCAGCATGGCCACCCACTCTTCTGTTACTTTCTGGTCTCATTCCACATGCTTCACAGTGGTGATCACGATGCGCACAACATGAAAAACGAAATGGAAAAAACAACCAAAACTTAGAAGAAAAGAAAAAGAAAAAGCTAAAATTTTAACATGTCTAAGAATTTATGTTCATAAAAACACTTAAAGAAGTGCATCTTATGTCTCCGTCCTTCCCTGTTTAGCGGCTTCTTCACAGGACCTACACAATTTTTTTGACGAGACGCTTATGTACCCACGAACAGTGAGATTACACGTGGTGTGAAGGAGCCAGGCAGGGAGCACCTACACCGGCGACACGGGGAGAAAGAGTCTTCAGAGCCGGGGGGCTCAGGTCCCAGCTGATGCCACCGCTGAGTCACATGACCTTCAGCAGGTCACTTCTTCTGGGCTTGGCTTTTAAAAAAAAAATCCAGAAAACGTGCCACACCTCCCTCGAGGTCCAGTCAGAAAACTGAGGTACGCTATGAGCGGAGGACTTGCATCGGAGGCCCGGTGGTCACATACCTCACATTGGACACCACGTTCAGCTCTGAGGTTAGAATGGCTGGGGAGCTTGCAGATCTGGTTTAAAGAAACCATCTGCCTGTCCCCCTGACCCATCCTGCTATTTACCACCACACTACAACTTACTCGTCTGCATTGTGCTTTCTTTTTCCACACCGCCCAGGCTATAAATGCCACGAGGCGAGGGCTTTTGTCTGTTTTATTCACTGCCTCGTTGCCAGAACTTGGAACTGGCTTGGCACACAGGGAAACACTTACACATTGACTGAAGAATGGGCATGACAGCAGGTTACATATATTCTCTAATTTGAATTACATTCATTCAAAGTTTATCCACTTCAACTGGCTTTAAGACACAAGCAAAGAATAAAATCTGCCCAAGCTTGACTCTGAAAATACATTTCCTTTTCCTAACTAATCACATTATTACTAGCGCTGCCTGGGGACAGAGTGCCTTGTCACCGAGACCATCCCTGGACAGATGTGGGCTCTGAAGTCCTCCGAGCATGGCAGTGGGGCCCTGTTTGTGAAGCTCACGGGTGGGCTCCAGAGAGTGCCCACGTTCAATTAGAACAGTAAGACTACATTGAGATGAAGATTCTTGCTCTCTCGTCTATCTTACTGGACACAATTCAAACTCCTGCCTATAAATATGAAAAATTATGACATTTCACAGCCTCTAACTGTCCCCTGAGAAAAGCAAAAATTCTGAGAATTAAATTCCTGACTACACACACTTTTTGCAGACATGATTAAATTAGTAGCAATACAGAACAGCTAACTTCAAACACATGTTCTTTAAACATAAGTTGTCAGAACAAGGTTTTAATTTGTTTTCAAGCATGAAAGTGACTTTGCTTCTAAGTGAAGAGGAGTGTTTTAGGACAAACCAATGGGAGAGGTTTATTCAGGAGTAAGAAGAAAACCCCTGACAGAGTAACTTCTGGAAGAGGCACTTACTTCAGCTTCTCTGCTTTGAACTGTTGGGTGCAATCATCAAACAGCTTCTGGTTCATCTCCATGAAGAGTTTCAGCGCATTGTAGATCAAGCCATGTATTGTCCTGTAAAGAAAACTTCGTGATCAGACCCAGAATGCTTACTTTTTTATCTGTCTCCCTCCCCTCCTCGGCCACTCTGTTTCCTCTCCAAACTTAGGCTGTTTCAACAGTCCTCTATCTTATAAATCTAAACTTTAAAATTAAAAGCCTGTATTTTTGATTCATTCATTTGTTTCCTTCGAGTCAGCCACAGACTGCGGAGTTTCACTTAGCACCCGAGGCCTCGCAGTTTATAGTCCTGGACAGCAGCAACTAAAAGCCACCTTACATAACTGAATGGAAAATGTTGAAACATGAACAAATTAAGACAAACTTCATTATATGGAAGGCAGTAACAAACATTTTATTTCCTGTAAGTATCAGTTTCCTTCCAATCCTATTGAGGACAGAAAAATTAATTTTAACAATGCCAAAGAAGAGCTTTGGAAGGTAGAAAATAAAATTACCACAGAACAGCTCAATCCAACTTGGCTCCTAGGCTCTGACATGTGTGGGAGGGAGGGAGGGAGGCCTGGCAGCCCCACGTCCCTGTGGAGCCCAAGAGCCTGGTCCTGCCGGCTCCCCAGCTGCAGCCATGACAGGGTCCCCAGGGAGACGGCAGAGAAGCTGCCTAGCAGAGCCTGGTTGAACCGCAGAGCTGTGAACAACAGAAAACCTGACTCCTAAATCACAGCTACTTTTTAAGTCACTCTGTAATAAAACCCCAATCACATTTAATATGTTTACTGAAAGGAACATTTCTTTTCTGTGGCCGTCAGGAGTTCTCAGTCAGCCATCACTGCTGATGTCCGTGTCGTCCTAAACTACCCGCAGAACCATGGCGAAGCCCCGGGGCCTTCACTTCACCTGCTGAGCTCAGTAAAAGAACGGGTGCTACACACGGAAGGCAGGCCTGAGCCTGTGTACCAGCCACAGCCGCTGCTCCTACTGTCAGCCCCACTGTGCGCCCTGCTGTGGTGGCACTGGCCCCAACGCTTCCTGAAGCCTGTTGGGTGCCAGGGACCTTGTATTACCTCCATGTTAACATTCACAACACAGTCAAGGCAACTGCAAAGCAAGATGCTTTATGTACATCGACATTCTCTCCTGGATGGGTCATCACAAAACACTAAGGTGGGTGCCAACATTTTCTCTATCAGATGAGAAAACCGCGGCTGAGAGTGAGGGGTGGCCTGGAGCAAGACGGTGGAGCCGGGACAGCAGGGGGTACGGGGGCCTGAGCCAGGGCCGCTCCCGCCTGCGAACCCGAGCCAGCACCATGCGTCACCTCCCGTTTGAGGGCCTTACCAAGGGAAGAAGTGGGCGAGGGCGGGGTGCATGGGCCTCTGACACCCACACCCTGTGAACAGCACGTGTTCTGCGGCTCTCTGGCCCGGAGTACCTGGAGCCCCGCGCCCCTGTGAAGGGAGCGGAGCAGGCGGGGTGCCGCCTCTCGGCCCTGCGCTCCAGGGAGCTCGGCAGGGCAGCCTGTGGTCACAGAGGGTCTCACCAGGGAGTGGGACTCGAGCCCCCAGGGGCGAGTGGCCCCCGAGCCCAGCGGCCACCTTGGGCTCCTCTGGCCGCTGCTGAGGCAAGGGCAGCAGTGTGAGCCCCCAGGCCCCGACTTCCTCTGGAATGGTGAGGTGGCAAATAGGGGGCCCCAGACACACCCACACTGCTGCTTAAGTCCACAAAGAAACCATTTCTTTTTTTAACTGATATTTCAGACTTGGATTTCCATCCTATTTCACTCTAAGTATCACCAAAAAATTCAAAATTTAGAAACGCCTGGACCCAGGGCTGCTCGGCGCTTTCTTACTTGTTCCAGTGGGTCTTGGAGTTTCGGTACAAAGATGGAAACATGATGGGCAGAATCTTGGCCGCATTGTCGCTGATCAGACTCATGATGTACTCATTATTCCAGTAATACAGGGCCCGCTCTGCTACCTGCAAGACAGGGATGCGCAGCGTCGTTGGATCGCCATCAAAAATACTCGGCGAATATCCTTCCTTCTACACCGTGAAAAGGATAATGAAGTACACTGATTAGAAAAGCATCTCACAGATTCAGAATACTTCAGACTGTGACCCTGAACAGCCTTCAGCAAAAGAGGCCAATGACTTCCGGCCCATCAGGAACATTGCCCCTCGTTTCTCCATTTACTCAATGAACATCTACACCAGGCTCTGCGCCAAACGCTGAGGACACACAAGCCACAGGAGCCCACCCACCGCCTGCCACCCACGTGGCCAGTTGGCCTCAGCACCTGGGCAGTGCCGCGTGGCGCTGAGAAGCCAGCAGTGGAGAAGGTGAGCGGAGACCCTTGCATTCCTGGAGCTTCCCTAACAGTGGGGAGGAGATACATTCATTTCAAGTGGTGAGTCATGTGATGAGCAGCGGCAGGAATGGGGGGTGCTGGCGTGTGTGTGTGGGACATGTGGCTTCAGTTTTAAACTGGGTGGTGGTGCACCTCGGGAGGAGGGCATGCGAGGACAGCAGGTGGCGGGCTGAGGACTGACAGCGAGGGAGCAGGGAGAGCAGCCGGGCTGGGAAGGGGGTCTGAGGCCCTGGCCTGGAGCAGGCCCGGCAGCCACGCGGGCCCAGTGGGCCAGGTCTGAAATCGTTGGCAACATGTGCATGGGTCATGGGGGCTGTGCCCATATATCATCCGCCTTTGCTGGGTCACCAACTCCCTCAAGACAGAGGTTTTGCTCATACTGTGCCTAGATTTTTGCCTTGCTTGTGAGTTCACAATAAATACCCCTCATGACATAGAAGGATGGGGTCCCCAAGGAGTGAAATGGAGGCCGGATAGAGCCCGTGGGACACTCGGAGAGAGGCTTAAAGGGCTTAAGGAGGAAACTGGTTAGAGCAAGCAGGAGGCAGCCTGACCGAGGTGCCCGGTCAGACAGGAACGTGGCGGTGACAGAACCAGGATGGTAAGAATGGGAGACGGATTTGTGTACGTCAGAAACAAGAGCTATGGAAGGAGAATTCCAGAGCCAAAGGTTTATTCTCACTGAGAAATGTTTTCAGTGACGGGGACAAGATGCTGTGGTCTATTTTGTAGAATTAAAGTCTCAGCATCTTATTTTGAAGTACATTTAAACTAAAACCTTGAAGTTTACCCTCAAGTCACACGACAAGCTAACCATGACCAGCCCCCGCTGAATCCTGGTGCTCCCCGGGCGCAGGAGGCACTCCCCACCCGGCCCGCGCACCTGGAAGTGGGGGCTGGAGACACACTTGGCCAACTGCCGGAAGAGGGGCTCCATGATCTTCACGAATTCTGACGGTTCAATTACATCTAGAATTTCTTCTAGTTCATTTAAGAACATTACTTCTTTTGGACTGTGAGTCTTTGGCCAGTATTTGAGAAGTGCCATCACCACCTAAAAGAAGAAGACACGCAGTGTGAAGCCCACAGGCCCCGACATCTGTGACTGAAGAGGTTTTCACACGAAGGTGTCCCTGTTGTAAAGCAATAAACTAAGGTGCCTTTTTCCTTGCAGAAGGAACAGTGAGTCAGTAAATTAGTACATGGATTTTTTATGGTTAGAGAAATAGAAAATAAATTTATATACTTAAGAATCACACTTTTAATTTATGGGACCCACTCTCTGATTAACCACCATTTCAGTAAAAGTTGGTTCCTTAAAAAAAAAAAAAAGAAAAAAATAGGCAGTTAGGAAAGTTTGGAGAGAAAAAGACCAATGGAGAAACACAGAGCAAATGAATTCACATACACGTTTTAGGGAAGAAGTGGTCAGTCCTGACCCTGGTGGCAACATATACACATATGGACAATCATTTCTTTCTCAAATTAATTGACCATTCCTATATATTTATACACAAACATACACGTTATGTGTGCATACACAGTGCTTTCAGTTGTGCTAAAACATATCAAAAAGGGAGACATGAAATAAGCTGAGGTCATCAGCCCATGCCACAGGGGGCTGTGGCGGCACCTGGGCTCAGCCTGTTCTGCCGCTCTGGGTGTGTGAGCTTGGGTGGGTCACTACCCCTTTGTGCCTCGACCTCTCACTGGAGACCAGGGGCAGAACAGTCCCCACTTCCTGGGGCTGCCATGAGAACTTTACTAAATCCACAAACTGCCTGCATGCGTGCAGGAAGCCTGGTCGTGTGGCCTTAGCCAGGACCCTCCTGAGAGCGTTTGTGTGGCCTGCCCCGGCCCACTCCCCGCAAGGCCCATCCAGTGGGATGGCAACAGCTTTCTGATTTTTGGGTGATGGCTGTTACATCCAAGTCAGGTAGAAAGAGTTTCTGTGGGTAACTTTTATCATATTCCTGTAGTTTCCAGATTTATTAATACCATAAAGATTATCCACCCAAAATAACAGATTTGACTCAGTGCAGATTAATAGTATTTCTAGAGTGTAGCTATCTCGAGTCTAAAATAGTACAGTGGTCCAAATACGCATATGTAAGTCCAGGTGAAGACATGCGCACATGCGGCTGTACACCTGAGCCTGCTACGTTAAAGCAGCTGCTCAGCATTGTCACAGCCGTTTCTGTGACTGCTGCTGGTGTCAGTTCTCCCAGGCTGACTGGTGGCTTCCGCTCCCTGTCATCTCCCGCTCTGCAGGCCACACCAGCTCAGCACTTAGCAGGCCAGCCTGTTTGTTACTGTGGCTAAAAATAAGGTGAGCTTTGATGGCATCTATTAGAATGATCAGTTTTGATGCTTCTGGCAGTCAGGTTCCCAGATAATCTTTTATGATGTTATAGTTTATATAAAACTCCAAAAATACAAAAAAGAAAGTCCTCCTAGCTTTGAAGTCTGACATAAAAATTTATAACACAACTGTCTTTAAAAGGAACTATTTTAGAAATTGCATCATTTAATGACCTTCCCTCCTTTTTGCTCAAAATCACTTAGACATTTATCAAGTACCTGCTAAATATTCTGTATTAGAACAACTATTAAGAAGACAGCAGATGCAACCACTTCACAAATCCACTATTTGTTGTTGTCATTTGGAATGGAATTTTATTAGGAAAAATATAAAACACAACTCATTTAGCTATTCAGTGCCTCTGTAAAAGTTATTATTTTTAGAGTCTGATCACACATCGCACTCACTCTTCACACTATTTGGAACGGCCTACGATCAATAGCCAACTGGTTCTGAGTGGCGAGTACTCGGCCAGCAGGGCTCCTGCTCTGGGAAGGCTAACCTGGGGCGGCCACGACTGCCTGCTGCCGGGCGCGCGTCAGGACTGAGCTCTCCTCTGGAGGCCCGGGGGGCTGCCCGCTCTCTGGAGAGGGCTGGGAAGGGCGGGCAAGCCCCGTGTCCTGGGGAGCCACCTCTCCTGTCCTGGCATAACGGCGAAGGAGAGTCCCCATCAGGCCCACCAGGCCTCGTAGTAAAACCTGATTAGCTTAAAGACAGCAGGCCAGAGGGAAAGTGATCTTCCTTCTGTGTGCAGTCTGGGGGCTTCTGTTCTCCTCACAGCAGTACTGTGTGCGTTCTGTGTGCCCACACAGCTTTTGAGCACTGTATGGAGTTTGCAAATGAAAAGTATTAATTACAGATTATAAATGAGAGCAGTAACTGTCATTTAACAGATGGTGCTTTGAAATCCTGGCCTCGGCCATGCACGGACTTCAGGGTGCCTCAGGTGCAGGCTGCGTGCTGCCCAGGGCATGGGGACCCTCACTGGAGCCTATGCTTTCACCGCATCGTCGACAATCTTGCAGTGCTGAGGACAAATGGCCTTTGTATTCTTGTAATATGTGAATTTCACAGGAAGCAATTACTGAGGTAAGGGTCTGAACATTTTTTTTTTTTTTTTTGAGAGGGCATCTCTCATATTTATTGACCAAATGGTTGTTAACAACAATAAAATTCTGTATAGGGGACTCAATGCACAGTCATTAATCAACCCCAAGCCTATATCTCAACAGTGTCCAATCTTCTGAAGCATAACAAACAAGTTCTTACATGGAGAACAAGGTCTTACATAGTGAATAAGTTCTTACATGGTGAACAGTGCAAGGGCAGTCATCACAGAAACTTTCGGTTTTGATCACGCATCATGAACTATAAACAATCAAGTCAGATATGATTATTCGTTTGATTTTTATACATGATTTATATGTGAATCCCACATTTCTCCCTTATTATTATTATTATTATTTTTAAATAAAATGCTTAAGTGGTAGGTGGATGCAAGGTAAAGGTAGAAAACATAATTTAGTGCAGTAAGAGGGCAAATGTAGATGATCAGGTCTGTGCCTATAGAGTAAGTATTAATCCAAGCTAGACAAGGGCAACAAAACATCCACAGATGCAGAAGATTTCTCTCAAAACAGGGGGGGTGAGGTTCTAAGCCTCACCTCTGTTGGTCCCCAATTCCTCACCTGATGGCCCCCCTGCGACTGTGCCTGTCTTAGGTTGTTCCTCCCTTGAGGAATCTTACCCGTCTCTGGCTAACCAGTCATCTTCCGGGGCCATACAGGGAGATATAAAGTTGGTAAGTGAGAGAGAAGCCTTATTGTTTGAAAAGGTTAGCTTTTTACTTCTTTGCAGATTTATGCCCTGTGGCTTCTATGCCCAGCATTTGTCTTGAGGTATCTTTAGCACTTGGAGGAATTATGATACTCGGTAAATTCGATTTGAGGCACGAATTCTACTTAAGGGTTGTAATTAGGAAGGAAGAAGAAAAGCTATAGAAGTAGCAGGCGGAAGAAAACATGGGAAGATTGATTATTTCTTTGACATATCTTCTTGTAGAGTAACATAAGCATGTATAGGTTTTAAACTACTAATTAGATTGCGCACACACATTAACATAATAGGAATACAGCTACATAACCAAAGCAGACCTACAATTACCAGCCATCTCCAGTGAAACCAAGAAAACCAGTTAGGCACCCTAGGCATTTGTGAAAACTTATCTATGATATGGTGGATATTGTCCAACTGAACTTGAACAGTCTGAGAGAAATCAGACAAATTAAAACAACACATTCCTGGGAACTGTTCACAGCCCATGTGTTCTTTTAACAGTAGATAGTCTATAGTCGCACGATTTTGGAGCACTGCAACTTGCACTTCTCCTAATTCTTGGTTGAGTTCCGACAGTATAGATCCAGTCAAATTTGTTGTTTTACTGTATGCACAGGAAGGGTCTGAACATTTTTGATGTGCAGAAAATTATATCTTTCTATAGTTGAAGAATACTATTATCTGGGCTGCAGGAAACTAAGAAATGAAGAGATCCTAGGTGGAGACACTGGGGACTGGGCATGTGAATGTCTCTGTGCCCCTGCGAGTCGGGGTTTTCTGCCTGCGGCGCCCATGGGAGCCAGCCCATCCCGCCTTCCCTCACTCAGCTGACACTGAGGGCCCTCACCCCGCGGAGTTAGCCTTATCAGTGGGGATCAAAGACATTTACAAGACCTCCAAATGCAGACAGAGGAATTTAGGATGTGCCACCAGCAGAGAAATTATACCAAAGAAGGATTTTTTACTCTCAATGCTGCCTTAGTTTTCTTTCCCTGCCTGAACATGCCTTCGGTTTAGTTAAGAATAAAAGTAACACGTCCTCTTTTTAAATTGGAGTAAACACTTTGTATGTGATAAGATTTGGCACATTTTCTTGGGGGCTTCCAGAGCCTCAGGCAGAGCTGAGGCAGAGGCATGAGGGGACCCCAGGGAGGCAGGCACAGGTTTGGGCCACCCTGAAGCAGGGGCACCCCAGTGCCTGAGGTGGCAGCTGGGGGACGTGGTCAAGGGCTTTGCTGATTTTGTGGGTTAGATAGGGAGACCACACACAGAATTTAGAAGCTTAAAATACAGCAGAGATCAGAAGTCAGTTAACTGAGGGACACAGTATGAAGAATTCTCATGCGTTTACATGGTGGGAACTGTCATTGCTCAAGAAAACTGTGGTTGACTAAGGCATGGACAAGACTCAGGGGTACCATGTTTACCCTTCCTACTCCAATATAGTTTTTTTTTAATTATTATTTTGGGATCATTAATCTACAATTACATGTAAGACATTATGTTTACTAGGTTCCCCCCTTCACCAAGTCCCCCCCCCCACACCCCTTCACAGTCACTGTCCATCAGCGTAGTAAGATGCTGTAAAATCACTACTTGTCTTCTCTGTGTTGTACAGCCCTCCCCGTGCCCCCCATGCACTATACATGCTAACCGTAAGGCCCTTATCCCTCCCCTTTCTTTTTCCCGCCCTTATCCCTTCCTTCCCTCCCACCCTCCGCAATCCCTTTCCCTTTGGTAACTGTTAGTCCCTTCTTGGGTTCTGTGATTCTGCTGCTGTTTTGTTCCTTCAGTTTTCCTTTTTTCTTATACTCCACATATGAGTGAAATCATTTGGTACTTGTCTTTCTCCTCCTGGCTTATTTCACTGTCCAATAGTAGTTTTTAACAGGAAATTAAAGCATTTAAACTGGCACCTAATAGTTCTTACTTTGTTACTCAACAGTAAAAAAACAACCCAATTAAAAACTAGACAATGGATTTAAGGACCTTCGTCCAAAGAAGATACACGAATGGCCGGCAGGCACACGAAAAGCCCAACGTCTTTAGTCATTATGGAAATGCAAGTCAAAAAGCTGCAGGAGATCCCACTCACACTTACTAGGTTAGCAGCTACAATCAGGAAAATGGAAGATGGCAAGTGTTGCCGAGGACGTGGACACCTGGAAGCCTTGTGCCTTGGTGGTGGGAATGTGCAAAGGTACAGCTGCTGTGGAAAACACTGTGGAGGATCCTCAAAAAGCTAAACATAAGAGTTACTGTGTGATCCAGCAATTCCAGTTCTAGGCCTATACCCAAATACATTGAGAGTACGGTGGCAGAGAGGTATTTTGCACACCTGTGTCCTCAGCTGCACCATTTACAACAGCCAAAAGGTGGGAACAAGTCAAGTGTCACTGACAGGAGGATAGACAAAAGGTGGTATATTCATCAAATGGATTATATTCAGCCACAGTAAGGAATGAAGTTCTGACTCATGCTACCGTGGATGAACCCCGAGGACATGATTCCACATGAAGCCAGCCAGACACAGAAGGACAAACACTGTAAGATTCCACTTATGTGGGGTCCTAGAGGAGTTCAATTAGTGGAGACAGGCAGTAGATGGTGGGTGGGGGTGGGAATCACCGTGATGCGGGCAGTCTCTGTTTGGGATGCTAACAAAGTTTTAGAAACAATGTTGACAGCTGCACAAGTCTATGATGAAATTAAAGCCACTGAATTGTACATTTAAAATGGCAAATTTCATGTTATCTGCATTTTACCACAATCAACAAATTAATAGCATAATATACCAAAAACAATTGAACTGTACATTTCAGTGGGTGAATTGTGTGGTATGAGAATTATAGCTCAATACAGCTGTTAAAAAAATGCATTCAAATGCTTAAACCAACACCCGACAGGCCCAACTTTGTTAGTCTAGGGGCTACAATAGCTCCTTTTCTTTTTAATAAAGGTAAAATGCCAAGAAATCTAGAAATCTAAAAGCCGAATGGTAGCAACTTGACGTTCAGTCATGATGTAATAAAATAGTCACAACCTGACCTGGAAAGAATTTCCCAGGCATCAAACCTCATCAGCACGACAGACATTGTCTTTACCAAGGTTCCTCAGATGAAGTCAGTAATGTATGTTGTCAAACCAAGGATGGAACACGTTAAACTGCATACGACCCAGCAGCCACTAGCACTCAATGCCCTGTGTTTAAAGGGGCCGCGTGGGTGAGGCACAGGTTGGCAATGTTATCACATAAACGCACCGCAGTACGGGAACTTGTCATTAAAAGTGCTACACTCTGAAAACCCTAACACAGGGATGAAATCAGTCAGTTGATGAGTACTGTAACTTGAGGTGAAAAAGCTGTCTGCACAGCTATTGGCAAAGTCGACGTTTTGCAATACTCATGTTGTGACTACACGCATCCCATGACAAGGCGTGCAGTTAACGGGATTGAGGCCTGAGCAGAGAGCTCACTTACTGGTTCAGTGAGGGTGCTGTCCTTTTCTAAAAACTGCACGACACAGTATGCCAGCTAAAAAGCAAAAGGAGAAAAAGGATTAACATCCCATTTCGATGGAAATGCTCTGTGCTTCTTCTAGTATCACTGTTAAGCACCATCCTCCGGGGATACAGGGCCTGATATGATCAGGTGCTGCCCCTTGGGTGTGCCCCCCAGCTGGGCGGGTGTGGACTCCCCTCAACAGGCCCTGCGGGAGGCTGTGAGTGGGACTTGCAGGGAGGGACACCTGGACTGATACACAAAAGGTCATTCGCCCTGATCTACATTGGAGGGCACATCAGAAAGCTCAAAAAAATCGGGAAACAGTCTTTCAGACCAACATCAACAAGTCAGTTCAGTTTTGATGGTGATTTTTCTTATGATCTTTTTGGATTTGTGTAATGAACAAGTAATCTAATAGCTGGGGGAAACTAAATTAAACTCTGGTTCTGTCTTAAATCTCTGAACTATTAATCGCTTCTCTAGAACAACTGACAGGGTAAAACAACTTTCCACCCAGATGGAAGGAAATATATCACCAGGTAACAGAATTAGAGAAAAACTCTAAGCAAACTATTTCCCTGGAAGTCGATGTCATTAAATTCATCCGGAGACAGTTTTCTGTAATTTATCCCATGCTGCAAACTCACACGGTGAGGCCCTGTGGAAGGGGGTGGCTGCATCTTTCAATTCATACAGGCCTCCGCGGTGCCAGGCCCTGTGACCAGCTCTGCCTGTGAGCCTGCAGTGCCTGCAGCTGACACCGAACCTCCCCCAAATCTTCAGGTGTCATAATCAGCGCAGCTTAAGCTCTGGCTACACAGAACTTAGAATAAGAGTGAAGGAAAAACTGAATCTCCCGGTAAATGGAGACAACTAAGCAGTTAGTAACCTCTAGTTGTCATAACCCATAGCTTTTTAAAAAAAAAACCAACTTTCTCATAGGTCATTTCATTGACCACACTAGGCTTTTTCTTTAAAGTATGAGAGATTCAAATTGTGCTGTAGAAAACCTTCCTTGGGGGAGGCGTCCTTGACTCTGTCCCTCGAGTTGGCTGCTCCCTTTTCTATGCTTAGAGTGGATTTTGAATTCTCCATTCCTGCGACTTTTTTGACTTCCTTAAAAAACAATCCCTTTACCCCCTTGACCTTTCAGTGGTCACTAGAATCTAAATCAATAATGTGATAAAGGGATGAAAACACTCCCTTCTAAGGCTGGGATTCAGTATCTCGACTTCAACAACGTTCAAGGGGAGACCACTGTGCTAAAGGGGCCCCCCCCTTACCTGTGGATGGTAGACGCTCAGAGACTTCACTTTGTGCAAAGGTAGTAACACCTTCAGTAAGAAAATCTTGTGCTCTTCTTTCAGTGGTAAGGCAAATCCATTAATTATACTGTGAAACACAATTTACCCAAAATTTGAATGTATACAAATTCTTGATTTAAATAAATCTTTCTGCTTTTCTCCTTAGTTTTGTTTTCAGCATGAAAACCAGCAAGCAGAATATATGATTCAGAAAAGAAGAGGACATCAGAGGAAATTAAAAAGAAAATTAAACACCTACAAGGAAGCATAGTCATTTTCATCTGTGCAACTACAGCATAATTTTAAAGTTCTGGGTTTACAGGCCATTACCCAGAACAGCGGGCATCCCTACAGCTAAAACTTCCTTCCTTGGGCAGGCCGGGAAGATGGGGCAGCTCAGGGGGTTCCTGTGCTCCAAGTGTCGCCCACACCCAGCACATTCCCTCAGCCTTCACCTTTCTCTAAGAATTCACTCTTTCCTGTGGAAACCTGGGCTCTTTAGTGTAATGGAGGCAAAACAGAGTCCGAGTGCGTGGCACGGGTACCAGTTAACATCAGCAAGAAGGCTATTCCCTTCTTCAAAGAAAGGGGTCCTACTGTTGACCTGCAAACCAAAGTTTTTGTCTCTGATATCAAATAGTTTATCTACTTGGTTTTATAAATCAGGCAAGACCAGATTAATGTTACTGAGAGCAACAGCAGCAGTTAAAATGATTTCAAAAGTGGTCCTCCATCATTCATGCAGCTCGGGGCCTGTGAGAGAGCTGAGGGGTTAGTCTTAAACATTGCTGCTGTGCTCACTCATGTGTGGGGAGGACCCTCAGGATCACACATCTCTTTGGGAAGGACAGACTCTCACTCCTAGGACAGGGAGGGCACAGAGGCCCTGTGTGTGATGCGGCAGGCAGTGCGGAATGCTTCACATGGACCCCCAGCCCTGTAAACCCAGGGGGTGAATATGACTATCTTCCCATTTCATGGATTAGGAAACAGAGGCAAAGAGTGGTTAAGTAAGGTGGCACAACTAGGAAGGCCACCCACTTGACCGCTCACTACGCTCTACTCAGAGAGGGACACCTGCTGAGTGTGGCAAAACTAGTTTAAGTAGAATTCTCCATCAGGACTAACACTTTTTTCAAATTATACCTAAAACAGCAAGGATAGTTTTTCTCAGAACTACTGGATCACAGATGGACCAGATGACAGTATTCCTTGAGAAAAGCTTCCTGTGCTCATAGATTTGGGAATCACTAGATGAAACAGGAATACACCAGACTCTTCCTGCAGGGTCCCTCAGACCCCTTCACGCCCTGAATCCCAAGGGAGGTGCTGGAGAAAACGCACCTCCGAGCTTTTTCTGCTTCGGGATGCTGAGGGACACTGCTTGGGAAACAGTGGGTGAGGAAGTCGGACAGAACATCTGCAGGTCATCGGATTTTAAAAAATATTGGTAAGCAAGACTTGGATTAAGATGAAATTTTTGAAACATTTATTGTAAGTATACATGTGAATAATTTATAAAATCAAAGCAACTTGAAATAGTAGCATTTACTCACTACCCCAAAGTATAATAAATGATTTATTCTTCTGAGGGTCAAATATAAATCTTCTTAATGTGACTATTTTTAACGTTGCTCTTGAGGAAATAAAATTGAAATAGTGTTTCCACAGTAATGCTACTGAGGTGTATGAACAAGTACGTGAGCACCCATGCTAATGGGAGGTCTGCCATTTGGTGACTTACAATCCAAGAGCATTTTCAATTAAGTGAGATCTTACTTTTTTGGAGAACGGTTTAAGTTGCTTGCTTTGGCTGAGGGTGTGGGTGGCCTCCACAAACAGGCTCATCCTGCTATGAATTCCATCTATGGACATTATCTCCCCATAATGCAGACGACTTACCTCCCCAATATTTCCAGTAATTCTGCTATGCCATTGTGATGCTCTGTTTCATAAATAAACCTAGAAAAGGCAATTGTCATTTAGAATTAGTTAGACACTGAAATAATGTTTGGAAAGACTAAAATCCTCTGAAGAAAAAACAATGTTTTTAGGAGGAAAGCCATGCGGCCACATGACAAGCATTATCTACTTGTGAAAGCCATCCCGGGGCTCCGCTCACTGCCACCAGAGACTCCTTGAAGTGCGGACGTGTGGAAGTGTGGAGGGCAGAAAGCATGGGTCTGCTCACAATTTTCCTCAACATTTTATCTTTACACTTTTCAAACACAGAGAGAAGTCGGAGGACTTCCACCGTGAGCACCTGTACTTCATTCAGCCCCCTCCATCCCACAAGCACCAACCCGCGTCTGCCTCCCACACTCACATCCCACTGTCCGTCCCTAACCTGCCTTAGGTTTTGGCCGAGTTTCAGCACGGGTTGGCGTCTTCGAACTCTAAAATCCCCAGGGTTTCGCCCAGTCTCCGCGAAGGCAGAGGCTGCTTCCTCACCACTGGGGCCGCCCTGCCTGCTTCCTCCCCGACACCCCAGTGCATCCCCTAGGGCTTCATGCACCCCACCGGGTCCCCAGCAGCCAGCTCGCTCCCCCCGCGGGTGCACCCCAGGCCCACGCCGCCTGCGTCCTAGGCCCGAGCCTGGTATCGGCCCGGGGTGGGAAACTCGAGTGCTGAACACACTGGGGATGACAAGGGACAGGGACACCAAGCAGGAAACGCCTCTGCCCTCGGAAGCTGGGCGCCACTCCCGCGCCACGGCCCCGCTGCCGGCGTCCGTCCGAACCCGGGGTGCAGCGCTCTGCTGGAGGGGGCGTCTGCGAAGGGTCCGACCACAGCCCCGGCAGCTGCACACCAGACGCGGGGGTCTGCGCCCACTAAAGGGTCCGACTGAAGGGTCATTGGAACAAATGGGAGGGTTCCAGCCGCAGGAAGCGGCGTCCCGGTGATGCGCCTGGGCCTCCCGCGGGCACGGCTCAGGGTCCCGAGGGCTGGCACAGCGGCGGACAGACCTTCAGGGCGCAGGGGGTGGGCCGGGGACGAGCTGGGTGCAAAGGAAGGGCGACACTGCACCTAGGAAACACGGCGTCCTGTTCTGACTGCAGCCGCGTGCCCAGCCGGGACCCCCATTATGTAAACGGCCTGTGGGGAACTTGTTAGTTCAAAGGGAAGCCACGCACACTGCGGGGCTGCGCTGCGGGTGAGGACGGGCCGGGGCGGCCCCGGGGTGCTTCACACCAGCGCAGGCCGGCGGGGGCAGGACAGGGCCGGGTTTCGGGATTCCCAGCGGTCTCGGCTGTGGGGTCCGGCGCCCATCGGCCTCTGCCCCTCTCTCTCCTTCCTGGTCTGGCGACTAAGGAGGGATCCTCTGGCCTCTGTGGGGCGTGGGGGCACTTCCGGTCTCCATCTCCAGGCGATGGCCCGCACGCTGCCCTCACCCCGGAATTGCGGCTTGACCACTTGATCCGCCTGCCCGCTTATCCCAGAGGGACCGGCACACTGTGCCCGTCACTACTAGGATTCATCACTACCTCTGCCCATCCTGGGGCCCGAGGCGGTAAGAGGTAGGCTGTCCCGAGAAGCCAAAATCCACGGGATAAACCGCTCCTTTAGGGTATCTTCCAGGGTTGGTAAGAAACTACAGTTAACTGTTGCATCTCTAACATCCATTTGGTGCCACTATGGGCCAGGCACTGGGGGTGTGTGCTAAAGCCCCACAGCAGACTGACCTGTCCACCAAGCCAGGGAGGCTTCCTGGTGCAGGGATGTTTCTGGAAGCTGGCGGGTGGCGGGTGGCGGGGTTGAGAAGGGCTGGCAGAAAAGAACATTCTGGAGGATCAAAAGAGGTTGCCAGGGGCTGGTATGAGGGCCTGGAGTGTGCGCAGAGGCAGACACAAGGCCGCTGGGACCTGTGGCGCCCCAGGGCCTTACCCAGGGCCGACACATATGCACCCAAAGAGCATCAATGCTGGGCGACTTGGCGGCAGCAGAGATGAAGAGATGCAGTTAGTTCAGAGGGTGGTGTGAGGGGTCCGGGGCTCAAGGTGATCACGGGCCTTGGAATGTGACGGAAGGTTCTTCCTGAGCCATGGGGCTGTGCCCTCCTCCATGTGAACCCAAACTGGACAGCTTCTGCGACCAGATGACCAGCCCCGTGGTCCTGCAGGCCTACGGGAGGCCATGGCTGCTAAGAAGCCACGGGCCTCCACCTGCTGCTCCCAGCGGGGTCTGCAAGCCTCTGAGTGAGCTCCCAGACCTTCCGAGATTCGGTAAAGACGCTGCTTGGCTCCTCACGCCTCCCTTCCTTCACTGAGTTCATCAGAGAGGCCGAGGGAGCGGGAGGCGGGAGGCAGCAGCTGGCTCTGGACAGGTCGATCTGTCCGCGTTCCGGAGGGAACCACACCCGTGGGAGACGCAGGGGAGTGGGCGGCGGCAGCGGCGGCGGCGGGGCAGGCCCAGTGTGCGGCCTGGGGCCCCCTGTGCCCGGCGGCGGGCTGCTCAGAAACAGCCGCACACCCGCCAGTCACGTGTCAAAGGAAATGCTGAGGACAGTGGGAGCGTGGAAACCGACATCATCCAGAAAGGGAAGAAAGGTCACTCGCACACACGGACTTACCTATAAAATATATTATTTATCTGTTTTCTGATGTACGCTCTTAAGCCTAGGAATTTTCCATAGATTCTGTGGAGGGTAGTTTTAAGGAAATCTCTCTCCCGAGGATCTTCACTGTCAAAGAGCTCTAAAAGCTTCACGGAGAAAAAGATACTGAGTGAGCCAGTGTTCTCTCCTGCGCGTTAGGGGTTTTGTAGTTTCAGCTAATTTGTGCCTTACCTGCAATACAAACTTCTGATCAATATATTTCTTCGCTATATTAGGTTGGAAATCTGGAGACTCTAAAAACCTTAAGAAAAATTCATAAACAAGCTAGGAGAAAAGAAAAACAGTGAGTCAAATAACATGGTATTTTATTAGATGGAGATTAAAAATATACCATGAGCTCAATCTTTGTCTGCAAATATTAGCCTTTTAGGAAAAAGCCATTTATCTGTAGAACTATTGCCAAATTACATGGTGCAATTACAAATGATGAGGGTAATTGTTTTATTTAGCTAAGAACCACAGGCTATTCCCTTAAATGGCATTTAAACAAAATGATTTTCATGGCTGATGTCACCAGTGCTTAAATTATCCTGCTCGGAGACCACAGTGCACAGGAGCCACACGCTGGCTTTGACCAAGTCCTGGGTGGATTTGCAGCCTGTCACCTACAAGTGTTTTGGCAGAGAGCAGGTCACAGACGCAGTCGTGGAGGCTGGGATGTTCCTCCCCTTCCTGAGTGGGAGGCACGCCGCCATGGTCACACAGCAACCCAGACGCCCAGGGAGGGGTGGGGCGCTCTGTGGCTGCTTTTCCCTTTGCTCCCCACCTAGCTCCTCCCATGTTCTTCTCCTCTCCGTTTCCCTCCTACGGATGGCCCAGACCCCCGACCTAGCATGTGGGCACACACTCTGCTCGCACTAGGCCCTGCCTTCTCCTGGGTGTCCTGCCCAGTCAACCTTTCACCTTACAAAAAATGTGTGAGAAAAAGGTGTCAGTCAGCAGGTGGGCTTTGGGGCACACAGCGGGCACACATAAGTCTAAGTACCAAAACGGGGAAATGTCTGCATGCGTCCTCCAGACCTCCATTCAGTGGCTGTCATTTCCATTAAAAATGTATCGACAACTCCCTGTCTTTGTAGTTTGTGTAAAGTATTCAAACAAACTAAACACCATTATGTCTTCTCTCTTCTGCTAAAACACTTCTGACCTACGCACAGGCTTGTGGGTCTGTGGCCCACTTGTACACAGCCGGAGTGAGGCCCTGGGCCAGTGCATTTGCTTTGCAGAAAAACCCCACATGTAACCCACACCCGTTACTGGGCACTCCCAGAGCTCAGTACCTGTAGATGAGGCCAGGCTGCTTCTAACGTTGGCTCGTCTTCCTCTGGGTCAAATTCTGCTCCCGTAGGATTGGAGGAAGGTGGTAATGTTCGAAACATATTAACTGCAAACTAAAACCCACATATTCTAGAATTATAACCAGGACATTAAAAATATTTGCAGAGAACATTAAAAAAAATCTTATGTAATTCCAGTAATAGCTGCTTTGGGGTTATCTGGCTTGCCTTTATTCTAAAACCCAGAAGCCCAATAAGAACCTGGTCACTATGGTATTAGGAGGCACGGCCATGGACAGGTGGCCACAGAAGACTCCCGCTTGGCTCTGAGCTGCCAACCAGTGCTGACGGGCAGTGGTGGCTTCTAAGGTCTGTGTCACGTCTCGTAAGTAGAAAGCAAGGGGCATGTTCAAGGTGCTGGTAAGAAAAGGCTGAGATTGGGAAGGAAAAGCAGGGCTCCAGGAACTGAGAACGGGGGAGGCAGAAGAGGCTGCACTGCGCCGGGCCTCCTGGCCCTCGGCCACTGCGGCCCCCTGTGGCCACCGGACAGGACGGGAACAGTTGAGACAGAGCGACTTCTGAGCGGGCAGCTAGGGGATCGTGCCCAGAGAAAGAGCTGCACGTCAGCAGACAGCCTGGCTGTGTGTCCAGGATGGATGGCAAGGGTTTCTCTCTGGACTTAAAAACAAGTGACTCAGGAAGAAGAAATTTCTCAGGAGTTTGAATGATCCCCTTACATGCTCACTACCTTTTCTCTGATTTGCACCTTTCTGCTGCCCTTCACCACTGCCCCCAACCCCAGGCTCATTTATTTTCAACTGCAAAAAAATCAGTGCGTTTTACAACAGATATTTTCTACATAAAACTTAGAATCCTTTGATGCAAGGTACATTTTAATGCCCGTATGGTTAACATGAAAACTGAGATCTCTAATTAAAGCCCAACATACATTGAGAGATTTGTCTATAAATACAAAAGTAGTTTTCTTATATATCAATTTATGATCTATTTTTCTTTCACATAGTGACTTAACTACCACTTACCTGACCGAATCTTTGAACCCACCATGTGACACTTACAGAGCTGGGCTCCGGGCACGGCTCTGACGGACGACCGAAAGCCCCACCTCTGCTCCCAAAGCACAAAATCAAAACACCTGACCTATAAGATGAAGTCCGACTGCGATACGCAGAAGTTAAGTGCGGAAGGTCCAGGGGACAGACATGGTCTGGTAAAGACCAAGCTAAAGCTCAGAGACGCCCATTGTGTTTCTTCCTGCCTGCGTGGTTACAACTCCAAACCTCACCACCATCTTTCACGAAGAAAAAGACTCTCTCTTCAAAACTCTGCTGTTAGAGCCTGGACGTCCAGCGCCTGCTGTCTGCACGCATCTTCTGGGACAAGGAGCAATGGAACGGGACAGAGGCAGCACAGACGGAAGGGGCCTTCAGAAACCAGTGATTAAAAACATCTTCTAGTAGAAATATGAGTAATGCTCCTAAGACTTAAGTAGAAAAAAACTTTGGGACCTGTGAGTGGGCATGCGTCCTCCCAAACAGGTGACTGAGGACAGAGGCCGTGACGGGTGCTGCCAGGCAGACAGGGCAGCGAGGGGACTCCTCCCGGCGCCCTCTTCCCCAAGGAGACGCTAAGGGCCTGCCCACCAAGGAAAGGCCATGCCCGGGCTTGCGAGGGGCAGCAGAACCGGCCTGCCACCGCCAGCCACTGCCCTGTCCTTCCCTGAATAGGCTGTGGCGTTCCCGAGCTGGGGATTTCTACCCTCTCCCTCAAAGCCAAATGCTGGCAGGCTCCAAGAGGCACCCAGAGATGGAGGTGGGAGGTGCCTTAAAGAGGGAGGGGGCACCCTGCTCCAGGCAGGAGGCAGAGCCACAGTGCTCCTGGGTGGGGACATGTCCGAGCACTGTGCTCGCCTCTTCCGGGGACCTGTTGGAGCAGCTGTGACACTGGTGTGCAGTGCAGCTCCAGGGGAACGTGGGCCACCTCCTGCAAGGCTCCTGTGCCTTCACGTGAGGGACACAGAGGTCAGAGGGGACGGCAGCAGGGGCTGCCCAGGAACTGCCACGGGAGTGCTCGGCTTTCGGGGTGACGGTGGTGCGGCGGGGGGTCTCGTGGCGCTGTTGGCAATGCTGGAAGCCACACCCCCAGGCAGCTGCTCTCCCCTCTACCCAGGGCCAGCCCTTGCCTCCACACCCCAATTGCGGGAACCCCTGAGCCTGGCTGTCCCGGAGGAGGGGCAAAGACGAGGTTCTGGGTCTGGGATTCCAGCGTGAGCCTAGAGGGAAAAGCCACACCCAGAGGGGACTGCGAAGGGGCAGCAAAGTAAGCCTTAATAGATCACAGCTAAGCAATCACTGAAAAAAATAAAATGCCCCCAGCGTGGTGGCTAGCCTTAGAGTCATCCAGTCAGACAGTCATCTGAGTGTCCCTGCAAGGTGTTTAGGGGGTGTGGTTCACATCTCTAACAGCTGACTTTAAGTAAACGAGATCACCCTCCAGAACGTGGGTGGGCCACCCCACTCAGCCGAACGTCTTAAGAGCACAACTTGGTTTCCTTGAAGAAAAAATCCCGCTGTGGCCAGCAAGGCAGCCCCTGCCCATTTCCAGCCATGCCTGCCCACGGAGCTCGGGCTGCCCAGTCGGACCCCAGAAGCATGAGACAGTTGTGCCCGCTGGAATCTCTCTCTGGCTCTGTTTCTCTCTCTCCTGCTGGCCCCCCTCTCTGGCAGAACTCTGACTGACACACAAAGCAAGCGGGGACAGTCCAGTAACTTGGTCGTGTTCTACCGGCAGTAGAGCTAATGGTTCCAGCTTCCAGCTGAAGGCCCACCGCGCGGTGTCTGGTCCACTAGGGACGGTCCCTGTGCTGTGCACATTTACTGAATCCCAGATACTGAGTTAGGAGTCTGCAAGGGGATGCAGACTGACCTACTTTTAACCCAAATTCCTCTTTCCAGTGTCCTTGAGGGACCTACATCCTAGATCGAGGAAGTTTTATTACTGGCAGCGCTAATTAAAGAAGTTATTTCTTTCATGCAACAACAAAATTTCACTGTAATTTCTATTCACCTTTCCTTCTATATTACATTGAGTTAATTTAATGTCATCCCTAGAAAAGATTAAACACACTAAAAATAATATTTGGAAAAAAGAGCAGAAGGCAAATAGCATGCCATCTCAAATTATTCTTGGGCTTCCAACCTAGCAATGTTTCTCAGCACAAAAGCTTCGGGGGTTAAACCAGTCAAGTGCTGTGGTGCTGATATCCTTGGGTGCAGTGGGAGTGCCTGCTGACCAGACGCGTGGAATTCAGGCTGAGAACCACAGAAGGCGACCTCTGTCAGTACCATGCGATGGGCACAAAGGGAACCTTGCTTCCCTGTAGGTCTGGAGTCCCAGGTCTGATGTGGATCAGAAGGATTCGTCATCACCTCTCAGTAGAACCACACTGACTCAGAGGTTACACAGAGCACACAATTGAGTGGGGCAGCCTCTCAGCTCTCTTCTTAACCAGGAACAAGACCTCAGACCAAAAACCTGCACAAGCCTTGGTTTTCCCTTCAGTTGAAAGAGGGTAAATCCTTTCTTTGCATTGGGCATGTGTGAAACAGAAGAGTGGTATATATAAACAGCCACCATGCACATGGGCATGCGTGCATTGGTTCCACACAGCTACTGCATGTGGCATGGACTGACTCTGTAATATTGGGAAGCACCTGCTTTTATAGCTTTCCTGATTTTCCTACTTTCAGTATTAAAAACAGCCCTGCAGATGCTCTCCTCCCAAGTGCTCAATATACTCAGTTAGATGCAAACCCAGACGACTGGGACCAGTACCTTATGGAAAATTCTTACAATTCAGTGATATCTATCGCGAAGCCTTTCTGTACCTGGACTCCTCACACCAATGGGTGAGGTAATCAAACACTCATGCCGTGACACAGCTGCAGCACAGCAGAGCACATACAGGTGTAGGGGGTGAAGGCATGTGCTCCAAACCAGAAAACGGATGTCTAATTTCAGCGACAAAGAATAAAGAAAGATGAAGGTGAGCCAAGATGGCAGCGTGAGTAGGACAGTGGGAATCTCCTCCCAGAAACATATATATTTTTGAAAATACAACAAATACAACTATCCCTAAAAGAGAGACCAGAAGACATAGGACAACAGCCAGACCACGTCTATACCTGCAAGAACCCAGAGGCTGGCGAAGGGGGTAAGAAACAAGCCCTGGCCTGGCGGGACCCGGCGGGAGGAGAGGAGTCAGAGCGGGAGGGAGAGGGAGCCCAGGACTGCTGAACACCCAGCCCCAGCCATCCGCACCCAGAGCGCAGACATACAGTGCATGCGTGGGGTGCTGGATACAAGGGAAACAGGGCAGCAAGACCTGTGAGTGGGTCCCCGCAGCCGGTGCTCCTGGGACAAAGAAAGGTGAGAAAGTCTTAAAGGGACAGGGACCCCACAGCTGGACGGAAGCGTCCCGGGACACTCAGCCCAGCAGCTGGGGATCCTGGGGAACTCCGGGCACCCTAACCCCCTGGGCGGCAGATCTGAGACCTCTCATGGCGATAAACAGCCCCGGGCCCATTCCCCCTCCGGTGCAGCCCCGCCATAGCAGAGCAGCGGCCTGAGGCTGGCCACGCCCACAGCAAGGGAGCTTCATCCACAGCGGCCGGGTGAGAAACAGAGACCCAGTCTACATGCAACTGCCCAACACAAGCCACTAGGGGTCGCCGTTGTCCCAGTAAAGAAAGGCCAGGAGCAAGTGGGAAGGGTCTTAGCTCTCCCAGCTGACAGACGAGTCAACAGCATACCACTGCATCAATCAACATGAAAAGGCAAAAAAATTTGATCCAGACCAGACCAACTCAGACATCTTCCACATCCTCCCCTGAGAAGGAATCTGGGGAGATAGATTTAACCAATCTTCCTGAAAAAGAATTCAAAACAAAAGTCATAACCATGCAGAAGGGCTTGCAGAGAAATATGCAAGAACTAAGGAGGAAGAATACAGAAATAAAACAATCTCTGGAAGGACTTCAAAGCAGAATGGACGAGATGCAAGAGACCATTAATGGACTAGAAATCAGAGAACAGGAACGCAGAGAAGCTGATGCAGAGAGAGATACAAGGATCTTCAGGAATGAAACAATATTAAGAGAACTGTGTAACCAATCGAAATGGAACAATATTCGCATCATAGGAGTACCAGAAGAAGAAGAAGAGAGAAAAAGGGATAGAAAGTGTCTTTGAAGAAATAATTCCTGAAAACTTCCCCAAACTAGGGGAGGAAATGGCCTCTCAGACCACAGAAGCACACAGAACTCCCATGACAAGGGACCCAAGGAGGGCAACACCAAGACACATAATAATTAAAATGGCAAAGATCAAAGACGAGGACAGAGTATTAAAGGCAGCCAGAGAGAAAAAAAAGGTCACTTACAAAGGAAAACCCATCAGGCTATCATCAGACTTCTCAACAGAAATCTTACAGGCCAGAAGAGAATGGCATGATATATTTAATGCAATGAAACAGAAGGGCCTTGAACCAAGAATACTGTATCCAGCACGATTATCATTTAAATATGAAGGAGGGATTAAATAATTCCCAGACAAGCAAAAGTTGAGGGAATTTGCCTCGCACAAACCACCTCTACAGGGTATCTTAGAGGGACTGCTCTAGATGGGAGCACTCCTAAAAAGAGCACAGAACAAAACACCCAACATATGAAGAATGGAGGAGGAGGAATAAGAAGGGAGAGAAATAAAGAATCATCAAATAGTGTTTATAATAGCTCAATAAGCAAGTTAAGTTAGACAGTAAGATAGTAAAGAAGCTAACCTTGAACCTTTGGTAACCACAAACTTAAAGCCTGCAATGGCAATAAGTACATATCTTTCAATAATCACCCTAAATGTAAATGGACTGAATGCACCAATCAAAAGACACAGAGGAACAGAATGGATAAAAAAGCAAGACCCATCTATATGCTGCTTACAAGAGACTCAACTCAAACCCAAAGACATGCACAGATTAAAAGTCAAGGGATGGAAAAAGATATGTCAGGCAAACAACAGGGAGAAAAAAGCAGGTGTTGCAATACTAGCATCAGACAAAATAGACTTCAAAACAAAGAAAGTCACAAGAGATAAAGAAGGACATTACATAATGATAAAGGGGTCAGTCCAACAAGAGGATATAACCATTATAAATATATATGCACCCAATACAGGAGCACCAACATATGTGAAACAAATACTAATAGAATTAAAGGAGGAAATAGAATGCAATGCATTCATTTTGGGAGACTTCAACACACTACTCACTCCAAAGGACAGATCCACCAGACAGAAAATAAGTAAGGACACAGAGGCACTGAACAACACACTAGAACAGATGGACCTAATAGACATCTATAGAACTCTACATCCAAAAGCAACAGGATATACATTCTTCTCAAGTGCACATGGAACATTCTCCAGAATAGACCACATACTAGGCCACAAAAAGAGCCTCAGTAAATTCAAAAAGATTGAAATCCTACCAACCAACTTTTCATACCACAAAAGTATAAAACTAGAAATAAATTGTACAAAGAAAGCAAAAAGGCTCACAAACACATGGAGGCTTAACAACATGCTCCTAAATAATCAATGGATCAATGACCAAATCAAAATGGAGATCCAGCAATATATGGAAACAAATGACAACAACAACACTAAGCCCCAACTACTGTGGGACGCAGCGAAAGCAGTCTTAAGAGAAAAGTATATAGCAATCCAGGCATATTTAAAGAAGGAAGAACAATCCCAAATGAAGTCTAATGTCACAATTATCGAAATTGGAAAAGAAGAACAAATGAGGCCTAAGGTCAGCAGATGGAGGGACATAATAAAGATCAGAGAAGAAATATATAAAATTGAGAAGAATAAAACAACAGAAAAAAATCAATGAAACCAAGAGCTGGTTCTTTGAGAGAATAAACAAAATAGATAAGCCTCTAGCCAGACTTATTAAGAGAAAAAGAGAGTCAACACACATAACAGAATCAGAAACGAGAAAGGAAAAATCATGACGGACCCCACAGAAATACAAAGAATTATTAGAGACTACTATGAAAACCTATATGGTAACAAGCTGGGAAACCTAGGAGAAATGGACAACTTCCTAGAAAAATACAACCTTCCAAGACTGACCCAGAAAGAAAGAGAAAATCTAAACAGACCAATTACCAGCAAAGAAATTGAAGTGGTAATCAAAAAAGTACCCAAGAACAAAACCCCCGGGCCAGATGGATTTACCTCGGAATTTTATCAGACATACAGAGAAGACATAATACCCATTCTCCTTAAAATTTTCCAAAAAATAGAAGAAGAGGGAATACTTCCAACCTCACTATAGGAAGCCAGCGTCACTCTAATACCAAAACCAGGCAAAGACCTCACCAAAAAAGAAAATTACACACCAATATCCCTGATGAACATAGATGCAAATATACTCAACAAAATACTAGCAAACCAATTCAAAAATACATCTAGAAGATCATACACCATGATCAAGTGGGATTCATCTCAGGGATGCAAGGATGGAACATTCGAAAATCCATCAACATCATCCATCACATCAACAAAAAGAACAAAAACTACATGATCATCTCCATAGATGCTGAAAAAGCATTCGACAAAATTCAACATCCATTCATGATAAAACTCTCCACAAAATGGGTATAGAGGGAAAGTACCTCAACATAATAAAGGCCATCTAGGATAAACCCACAGCCAACATCATACTGAACAGCGAGAAGCTGAAAGCTTTTCACCTAAGATTGGAAACAAGACAGGGATGCCCACTCTCCCCACTGTTATTTAACATAGTACTGGAGGTCCTAGCCACGGCAATCAGACAACACAAAGATATACAAGGAATCCAGATCGGTAAAGAAGAAGTCAAACTGTCACTATTTGCAGATGACATGATATTGTACATAAAAAACCCTAAAGACTCCACTTCAAAACTACTAGAACTAATATCTGAATTCAGCAAAGTTGCAGGATACAAAATTAATATACAGAAATCTGTTGCTTTCCTATACACTGATGATAAACTAGCAGAAAGAGAAATCAGGAAAACAATTCCATTCACAATTGCATCAAAAAGAAAAAAATACCAAGGAATAAACCTAACCAAGGAAGTGAAAGACCTATACCCTGAAAACTACAAGACACTCTTAAGAAAAATTAAAGAGGACACTAGTAAATGGAAACTCATCCCATGCTCTTGGCTAGGAAGAACTAATATTGTCAAAATGGCCATCCTGCCTAAAACAATCTACAGATTCAAGGCAATCCTTATTAAAATACAAACAGCATTCTTCAACGAACTTGAACAAATAGTTCTAAAATTCATATGGAACAACAAAAGACCCCGAATAGCCAAAGCAAGCCTGAGGAGGAAGAATAAAGTGGGGGGATCTTGCTTCCCAACTTCAAGCTCTACTACAAAGCCACAGTAATCAAGACAATTTGGTACTGGTACAAGAACAGTGCCACAGACCAGTGGAACAGAATAGAGACCCCACATATTAACCCAAACATATATGGTCAATTAAATATACGATAAAGGAGCCATGGACATACAATGGGGAAATTACAGCCTCTTCAACAGCTGGTGTTGGCAAAACTGGACAGCTACATGTATGATAATGAAACTGGATTATTGTCTAACCCCATACACAAAAGTAAATTCAAAATGGATCAAAGACCTGAATGTAAGTTATGAAACCATAAAACTCTTAAGAAAAAAACATAGGCAAAAATCTGTTGGACATAAACATGAGCAACTTCTTCATAAGCATATCTCCCCGGGCAAGGGAATCAAAAGCAAAAACGAACAAGTGGGACTATATCAAGCTGAAAAGCTTCTGCACAGCAAAGGACACCATCAGTAGAACAAAAAGGCATCCTACAGTACGGGAGAATATATTCATAAATGACAGATCTGATAAAGGGTTGACATCCAAAATATACAAAGAGCTCACGTACCTCAACAAACAAAAAGCAAATAATCCAATTAAAAAATGGGCACAGGATCTGAAGAGACAGTTCTCCAAAGAAGAAATTCAGATGGCCAACAGGCACATGAAATGATGCTCCACATCGCTAATCATCAGAGAAATGCAAATTAAAACCACAATGAGGTATCACCTCACACCAGTAAGTATGGCCACCATCCAAAAGACAAACCACAACAAATGTTGGTGAGGTTGTTGAGAAAGGGGAACCCTCCTACACTGCTGGTGGGAATGTAAATTAGTTCAACCATTGTGGAAAGCAGTATGGAGGTTCCTCAAAAAACTCAAAATAGAAATACCATTTGACCCAGGAATTCCACTCCTAGGAATTTACCCTAAGAATGCAGGAGCCCAGTTTCAAAAAGACATATGCACCCTTATATTTATTGCAGCACTATTTACAATAGCTAAGAAATGGAAGCAACCTACATGTCCATCAGTAGATGAATGGATAAAGAAGATGTGGTACATATACACAATGGAATATTATTCAGCCATAGGAAGAAAACAAATCCTACCATTTGCAACAACATGGATGGAGCTAGAGGGTATTATGCTCAGTGAAATAAGCCAGGCAGAGAAAGACAAGTACCAAATGATTTCACTCATCTGTGGAGTATAAGAACAAAGAAAAAAACTGAAGGAACAAAACAGCAGCAGACTCACAGAACCCAAGTGTGGACTACCAGTTACCAAAGGGAAAGGGACTGGGGAGGATGGGTGGGAAGAGAGGGATAAGGGGGAAAAAAAGGGGCATTACTACTAGCAGACATAATGTAGGGTGGGGCATGGGGAGGGCTGTACAACTTAGAGAAGACAAGTAGTGATTCTATAGCAGCTTACTATGCTGAAGGACAGTGACTGTAATGGGGTATGTGGGGGGGACTTGACGATGGGGGAGTCTAGTAAACATAATGTTGCTCATGTACTTGTAGATTAGTGATACCAAAAAAACAAAACAAAAGAAAACAGAAATACCATACAACCCAGCAATTACGCTTTAAGAATTTACTCGAAGAAAACAAAATCACTAATTTGAAGGGCTATATGCACCCCTATGATCATTACAGCATTATTTACAACAGCCAAGATATGGAATAACCTAGTATCCAGTGACAGATGAATTGATACAGAAGACGTGGTGCACATACACAATGGAATATTACTTAGCCATAAAAAGGAATGAAGTCTTGCCATTTGCAACAACATGGGTGGACCTAGAGGCTATTATGCTAAGTGAAGTAAGCCAGAGAAAGACAAATACCATATGGTTTCACTTATCTGTGGAATCTAAAAAACAAATAAACAAAACAGAAATAGACTCATAAACACAGAACAGACTGGTGGGCGCTCTAGGGCAGGGGAGAGTGGTAGGTGGGGGAAATAAGGGTGGTGGAAAAAGATTAGTGAGAATGGTTGGTACATGAGTGTCTGGGTGATGGTTACATGAATATATATATATATAAATGCATTGATATATATATATCAAAATGCATTGAACTGTACACCAAGATTTGTGCATTTTATTGTATGTACCTCAAGAAAAAACTACACCTGAAAAAAAGAAAATCTTAGCTTTACTGCAGGATAGTTGATATAACTGTACATGCTTAAAGTGTAAAAGTTGATGTTTAATATGCATATGTCTGCAAAACCATCATACAATCAAGGTAACAAACATATCCCTCATCGTGAAAATTAAAAAAAAAGTAACATACACAAATTGTTTGGCTGGAGATGGTGTGGGCATATGTAGAATTGGGCAGGGGTGGAGTAAGGAAAAAGGTTAAGTTTTGCTTGCTGTTTTTCTGTTTATTTCACTTATTATAAAATGAACATGCATTTCTAATTTAAGAACAGCAAACCATATAAAGGGAAATTCAAAATAATAAGAGTCAATCTCCAAGAAATGGCTCACTGCTATTTAAAGTAGAAAAATCATTCTCTGATTTCAAAAAAGCACTTCATGTTTTAATCTCCCTTGAGCTCATCGCTGATGTCAGCGCATCTTTAACCACGTTACTGTGACTTGGAGAAATGACAGCTAAGCACAAAGGGGAATGTATGACTGAAATCATCACTGGAAAGAATCATCTATTTGAAGCTTTACAGATTAATATTCTACCTTCCTTAACTCAAAACATTCTTTCCTCTCCCATTTCCAAACTGCCTTCACCCTTACAACAAGCAATACTTTCCAGAACATACTGTAAATATCAGGTATAAAAATAGAAGGACAGTGTTCCATGTCAGTCCTTAAGTGGAACACAAGACAGTTACCCTGGGGATGTGGGCATGAAACCTCCCGCAAGGACCAAGGAAGACTCCTGTGCCCCTGGCAGAAAATGCTGAGGTGAACTCCAAGCATGAAAGAAAGAAAAATGTGTTAAGGCCCCATCTACAAGGTGGTACTGGCTAAAATACTGCGATGAGCTTGTTCTTGCAGGAAAAGCAGCATGGGGCCTGATAAGAACATTCTACTATATGTTGAGAGTTTGTTTCTCCTTCTTCTTTCCCTTTTTTGAAAAGAAAAACATATTTATTGATTTTTGATGATGACAATGTGGTACACAATTATTATTTAAACAATTTTAAATTACAAACATACAGTAAAAGGGAAAATTCAACTTAAATACACCACCCAAAGGCAGCTTTTGGTAAGAGTTTGCACTATATTCCTCTAGAATGAAGTCTCCCAGAAAAGTAAGGCTGGGCTGTGTAGGGGTGAACACTGTATCTCCCTGTCTTTTGCATTGCAATCCAGGCCAGCAGATGTTAGTAATTCCAGAGACGTCTGTTGTGACCTTTAGTACCTTTGAGCCATCCAACTCATTCAACCATCCATCTACCACTTCCTTCTCTGGTTTACAGGTTATATGCGTCTGTAACTACTAAGACTACACACCCTTGTCTATGCAGAAAGTTCTGTCCTGAGTAAACACTTACTGAGTTAAAAAAGGCACCATACTAAACTCAGCGGAGGAAGTGAGAGAGTATGCCAAGCCTTCCTCTTAGGCAACTGGGTCTAGGGAAGTTAGGGTTGTCACAGACACTAATCTCAGCACAGGAAGGTTATTCAGAAGTCATTCTTAAGCTCTTGGTAGCTTAAGCACACCTGGAAGAACATGTGAGCACAGAAGATGGCGCTGCAGAAAAGCCATTTCCCCCACTGGCTCCTGCTGCCTCTGACGAGCATTCTTACAGGAGTGGTGCATGAGCTCCTTGGTCTCGGGGCCCCGCTGAGCCTCCACAGATTACTAAAGATCCCAGAGAATTTTTGTTTATATCTATTGACCATATTAGAAATTAAACCAGAAAAAACTTAAAAATATTAATTCATTAAAAAACAATAAACCCATTATGTCTTAATATAAATAACATACACTTCTGAAAATAAACTGATTTTTCATAATACTAGTAAGCCCATAAAATAACTCATTAAGTAAAAGTATTTCTCCAAACAAAAATAAGTTCAGTGAGAGGAGTGGCATTTTTACATTTTTTCAAATCTCTTTGCTGTCTGGCTTAACAGAGAACAGCTGGATTTCTCTACTTACTTCTATGCTCAGAATGTTGGTCAGTGGAAATATGGAAAGAATACCCGTCTCCTACAGGTATGTAGTTGGAAACAGCAGTGGTAATTAATAGCCCTTGCAAGGAACTGTGGGTTTCTTTGATACTACACCAAAACTTGACAAGTGGTAGTTTATGTTAAAGGTCAGTTATTATGTGGAATCTGACATCTTATCAGTGATGGTTCTCTACTCTATTAAAATCCAGTGGTGTGTCTTGAACTTTGAAGAGCTCTGTGGTCCATGAATGATTCTGTAATACCATTTACTGGGCATTTGGAAAATACTGGTTCACTGAATCATGTAGACCTTCCAGTGGGGACTCATTTCACCTTTTTTGTTCAGTCCCACTGATCTGGGCAGGAGAGCCTGTGGCTACAGGAAGCTAAAACTCCTGCTGATGGATACAAATTTTTCAAAATTCTGATTTCACCTGAAGCTCAAATTTTATCATTAACAACAAATTTTGTCAGTTATTTTCCTTAAAGTGACATTCTCATTTTTTAATTTTTTGAGAAAATGCTTGCTAAATATTCAAGTTTGAGTAACCAGTTTGTCCAGTTATTCTTCAAGTAAAAATGGAATTCCATGAAAAATAAAAGTGTTTACACTATTACTTGGTTTTACTATCAGTGTTTTGACTATAAGAAAAATTCCAATGCCAAAAAGATAACTAGATAATTTTATTGAAAAGACAGATGGCTACTTATATTTAAAATATGACTGAAATTAAGAGATAATGGAGTCTATGTAATTTAGGCCTGGGTCTAGATTCCAGGAGTATTTTCCCTGGGCATTGCTCCTTTTTATCCTCATTGCCCAGAATCTAAATCTTTTTAAATCTGAAAAATAAAATGGTCAGGCAGGATGACCTGTAAGATTCTGTTAAGTTCTAGGACTAAGTCTATGGTGTATTAAAATACAGAGCACACATGAGAGGATGCTCACCATCATTAGTCGCTAGGGGAATGCAAGCCGAAACCACAGTGAGACCCCACCTCAGTGCAGCAGGACGGCTGCCCGTCAGAAGTGAGGGGCGGTGAAGACGAAGGGACCAGGGCGTGTGCACCAGGGTGGGACTGTGAAATGGTGCAGCCGCTTGGGAAGGCAGCCTGGTGGTTCTCTAAAACGCTGAACACACACAGTTCACCTGTGACCTAGCAGTATCTCTCCTAGGTAAATACCCAGGAGAAATGGAAACTATACGCATACCAAAGCTTGTACATGAGTGTTCTTGACAGCATTATTCATGGCTGAAGAAATAGGAGCAGAAATAACCCAAATGAATAGATAAATGAAATGTGGTACAGACCACCTAATGGAATACTATTTAGCAATACAAAGTAGCACCCACATAAGCTACAACATGGATGAACCCTGAAAACATGATGCTGAGCGACCGAAGGCCACACATTGAATAATTCCATTGTCCAGGTTTGGCAAATATATAGACAGAAAGTTGGCAAGTGTGACCTGGGGCTGGCGGTGAGGGGCTAGGGAAGAAAGGCAGTGACTGCTAATGGGCACAGGACTTCTTTTAGGGGGATGTTTGTAAAAGGGGGAACTTTGTAAAATATTACAAAGTTAGGTGTGATGACGATGTACAATCCTGTGAACAATAAAAGCCACTGACTGTATATTTCAAATGGGTGAATTTGTGACATGCGAATTATCTCTTAATAAATCTGTTGAAAGCCAAAGGGCAGTCTAGCCTAACAGGCCATATATTTAAAAGAAGTAGTGTACAGCACAGGCATAGAATGTCTGTAGAGCTCTGCATGCTTCAAAATGCAAATTAATGTCTTTAAAAATGCTATGACAAAGCCAAAGTGCACACAAACAAACTGATACTTCAAGCAAGCCGGCTCTGAGCTGCTCTGTGATCAGCACGGCAGGGGGTACTGGAGGGAGGCACCCAGAAGGCGGCATCTTCCCACCTGCCAGGCGGGGTGAGGGCACTGCTCCAGTTCTGCATCCCGCTCTGCCTGAGATGCCAGGAAGCACTGCCACGTGCCATCCCCGCCACTCTTTCTTCCTGCACTGTAATTGTCATCACATAAACCCGAAAATCCTACCTGCCCCCCGCCCCTCATTTCACCCCAGAGCTCCAGACAAATGCACAGGAAGGGGGCGCCATGCCCTCCCCAGCATGCGTTCCCGGCAGAGGAAAGACCGGCTGCCCCTGCTCTCAGTGACGCAGAACAGCACCTTGCGGTCGCAGATCTCCAGGCACCACTGAACCCCTCACGTACAAGGCTCCTCTGTACACCTTCCTGCATGTGGCAGTCTTGCAGCACCACCCACTCCCCCGCCGTACTGTCCTTGGGAGCAGCCCCATAAGCTACATGCCACATCACTGGTGTGCTTCCTTTATGCCTGTTCCCCATGGACAGGGAAGCTCTGGGAGGGCAGAAATCTCGTTCGTGACTCTATTTCCTCACCTAAAAAAGGGCCCAGTCCAAAGTGGACGCTCGGTAAGTGTGTGCAAAGTCTTCAGAGGGCAAGCTGCCCATGACTCTGAACACCGGCTTGAATTCCGGGGTGGGGAATCAAACCCAGGCAGCAGGAAGAACATCTGGTTAGGACGTGACTATCACAGGGAGAGGAGAAGTAATGATTACTTAATCTAAAAATACTCTCAAGGGCTTTAAGTATCCTAAGTGGCTCTTGGAAAGCACACTGCTACTGGGAAATGCAGGCAGGTCCACACGTGGTTCAGGGGCGGGCATCTGACCCAAACCAAGCTGACTCGGCCTTGCTCTCTGCACACTCTTTTCTTTTAGTTTAGGAGCAGGGCTCAGGCACTGCTGGCAGCCCAGGCTCCACAAATAGAGAAAACCTTCCTTCTACGTGATATAATACATACCAGACTGTGTATTTACAAATTCAATATATAATATATTAATACATTTAATTTTAAAATACATTTAATATATAATAAAGATGCATTTAAAATCAATGGGGAAAATGGAATACTTAATACATGATATAAGGACACATGATTTTTTCAATCATTTTAGAAGAAAATAAAGTTACATCCCTACCCTGCACCATAAAAAAAATTGACTGTTATAAATTATAAAATGTATTGTTAACAACAAAATTATGAAAGCATTAGAAGAAAATACTAGAGATTTTTCTTTGTGATTCTGGAGCCTGGGAGGTCTTCTAAAGTAATTGAGAGCTAAAATTAAGGAGAGAAAAAAAGGTATTCTCACACTTTCCTTAGTCTGAATGGGTAAGGTTTTAGGGTACTTCCTGCTCAGTATATGCACTGATTATTCCTTACATGTCAGTCTGGGGAAGGACCCCAAATGGCCCTCACAGTGCCAGGCTAACTACACACTGGTAAATTCTGAGCTTTAAGAGTCAACAATAAATCAAAATAATCAAGTTGATCTCAACTTCTGACATAACTGGTTGTGAACTACAGAAAAGAGCATTACTTTCATCTTTTTCCAATGCAAACTACTAAAGTAAGAAATAAACAAATTTTAGGTCAAGAAGGTTAGTCAGCTCTGAAATATATAGCTTTGGGGGGAAAAATAAGTAACTCTGAAGGAATTCAATGAAAATCAAGATTTAAAATTTTATATTAAGAAACAAGGACACCTTAATAACTGGGGAGTACTAATTTCAAAGGTGGATAAAATATCAACAATTCAAAAAAAAAACTCAACAGAAAACTGGAATTCAGTGTCAAACACTAAGAGTTTTAAAAGAAAATGGCATTACATGAAATGTTTCCAGGCAGTAGTGACTGAGGTGACAATGTGACCCGGCAGAGGACCTGCAAACAGGCTGTCGAGTATGAGACTAGAGAGAGGCTGAACCAGCCGTGAGCTGCAGGATGACAGAGGCCATCTCAGCCAATCACTGTGGACTGTCTTGACAGTGGAGGCTGTCAGCCAATCAAGGTGGACTGTCCTTACACCAGCTTCGCTCCATCACTATTTGAACTGTCCCATCATTAGAATTCTCTTGCACATGTATGGACAACATGCTTATTTCTATATTATATATGAGCACTATTACATTAATGT